>NC_073253.2:6773750-7375000 GCF_029289425.2 Pan paniscus | reverse complement strand
CCTGTAAGAGCTGCATTACCTCACCTACCAGGTGGCCCAAAGACAAAGAAATCCCCAGCAGAATCTTTCCCCTTGTAGTCAGTTCAATTGTGTCCCCCAAAATGCTATTTCCAAGTCCTAATACACAGGTAGAGATTGGATTGATGTGGCCACAAGCCAAGGAATGCCAGGAGCTACCAGACCTGGAAGAGCCCAAGAGGTTTTCTTCCCTAGAGCCTCTGGAGGGAATGCAGCCCTACTGGCATCTTGATTTTGAATTTCTGACCTCCAGAACAGTAAGAAAATAAATTTCTGTTGTTTTAAGCCATGAATTTTGTGGCAATTTGTTGTGGCAGCCCCAGAAAACTTGGGAAACACAAGTTTCCTGGGGCTGCCACAACAAATTGCCCCAAATTTGTGTTTTTTAGTCTAGGATAGCTTAACACCATGGCAGGCAGAAAAGAAAAGTGGGCAGAAATTAGTGGAAGGGGCTGAGCCTTAGAAGAACACCAGAGGACACACCATGTAATGACAAATTTAGTCTTACGTCAAGTACTTTTGTGTTGAGCATGAAACATCATTTTTCATATACATTGAACTGGATAAAATTGGACTGAATTGCCACTGAATCGAAGACCACTCAACAATCACAAGCAATGGGGGAGAAGACTCCCTATTCAATAAATAGTGCTGGAATAACTGGCTAGCTATATGCAGAAAAATGGAGCTGGACACCTATCTTTCACCGTATACAAAAATCAACTCAAGATGGATTAAATGTAAAACCCAAAACTGCAAAAATCCTAGAAGAAAACCTAGGAAATACCATTCTGGACATTAGCCTTGGCAAAGAATTTATGACTAAGTAGCCAAAAGCAATTGCAACAAAAACAAAAACTGACAGGGGCCATGTAATTCAACTAAAACCTTCTGCACAGCAAAAGAAACTGTCAACAGTTTAAACAGACAACCTACAGAATGGGAGAAAATATTTGCAAACTATGCATTGATAAAGATCCATTATCCAGAATCTATAAGGAATGCAAACAATTCAATAAGCAAAAATACAAGTAACCCTATTAAAAATGGGTAAAGGACATAAACACACACTTCTCAAAAGAAGACATACATATGGCCAACAAACATAGGAAAACATGCGCAACATCACTAATTAGAAAAATGTGAATCAAAACCGCAATGAGATACCATCTCACACCAGTCAGAATGGCTATTATCGAAAAAGAAGAAAAATAAGTGTCAGTGAGGTTACAGAGAAAATAAAATGCTCATACACTGTTGATGAAAATGTAAATTAGTTTAGCTACTGTGAAATGCAGTTTGGAGATTTCTCGAAGAATTTAAAATAGAGCTACCATTTGACTCAGCAATCCCATTATTGGGTAGATACACAAAGGAAAATAAATCACTCTACAAAAAATACACATGCACTTGTGTGTTCATCACAGCATTATTCACAATAGCAAAGACATGAAGTCAACCTAGATGCCCATCAACAGTGGACTGGATAAAGAAAATGTGGTACATATACACTATGGCATACTATGCAACCAAAAAAAGAAGAAAATTATGTCCTTTGCAGCAATGTGGATGCAGTTGGAAGCCATGATCCTAAGCAAATTAATGGTGGAATAGAAAACCAAATACTTATAAGTGGGAGCTAAACATTGAGTACACATGGGCATATAGATGGGAACGATAGACACTGCGCACTGGGAACTACTAGAAAGGTGGGGTGGGAGGAGATGTCTGAGGGTTGAAAAACCACCTATTGGGTGCCATGCTTACTACCTGGGTGATGGGATCATTTGTATACCAAACATTAGTGGCAAACAATTTGCCTATGTAACAAATCTGCACATGTGCCCCCCAAACTTAAAAGCTGGAAAAAAACGGTTCACTTACATATCCCAAAGATAAATCCTGAAAGAGGGTGGGGTCTACTTCAACATAAAGGAAGAAAACCCTTTCCCCAGAGGCAGAAAAACCTACTGAACTCATTTTGCAGATAAGAAAGCTGGACATTGAAAGTGACTTGCTCCAAGACACACTGTGCTAGGAAACAGCAGTGCTTCAGTCTCAACCTATTCCCTTACAGGAGGACTCTTATGAGTTGGACTGAGTCCCCCAAAACAGATATGTTGAAGTCCAAAGCCCCACGACCTGTGAATGTGATCTTGTTTGGAAATAAATAGGGTCTCTGTAGATATAATCAAGTAAACATGAGGTTATTAAAATGGGCCCTCATCCAACGTGATTGGTGTCCTTAAAAGAGGAGGTCAGAACACAGACACACAGAAGAGAAGGTCTTCTGAAGACAGAGGCACAGAGAAAAGATGGCCACAGGATAATGGAGGCAGAAATGGAGGTGACACTACAACAACCCAAAGAACACCTGGCTCATCCAGAAACTGGAAGAAGTGGGGAAGGATCCTCCACTAGAGTCTTCAGAGCAAGCAGAGCCCTGCCAGCACCTTGACATTGGAATTCTGGCCTCCAGAAGTGAGAGACAATAAATTTGTGAGGTTCACAACTCAGGTTGTGATGCCTTGTTACAGAAGCCCTAGGAAACAGTTGTAGAAACCTAGTGAAATTACTAATTCTTTCTCCTATTTGTATTTATATTTTTTATTGTGAAATATGATATTTCAAAAAATAATAAACCGTTAAGTAATGTAGCAAGCACCCTTGTAATCACCTCCCAGGTCCAGAAATACAAAATTTTCCAGGACTTCAGAAGCCTCAGAAGCTCCATGCATGGATAAAACTATTCCAAATTTTACAGTGATCACTTTCTTGCTTTTTGTTTTGAGATGTGTATATATACAACATGGTATCTTTTGTACCTGGCTTCCTTTGCACACTACTACATTGATGAGATTCATCCACACTGTTGCATGGAACTCACTAGTAGACAAAGTTCTCTTACTGCTTCCTTCTTTAAGAGGCCTTGGCTACTATTGGCTGTCTTTCTTTCCATAAAAAATTTAGAATTAGCTTGCTAAATTCCATTTAAAAACAGCTGTTGGGATTTTTATTCCATTTCATTGACTCTATAGATAATAATGGGGAGAACTACATCCTTTGAAACAGAATATTCTAACATAGAAACTTAAACACCTATTGATTTGTTTACTTCTTGTTTCTTTCTCAAATATATTTCACAGATTACTGGGTAGAATTATTGTGCCTACTTTATTAGAATTATTATTAAGTACAATCATTCCTTGGTATCCATGGGGAATGGGTTTCAGGACCCACCTCCCACCCACAGATACCAAAATCCACAGATGCTCAAGGCCCTTATATAAAATGGCACCGTATTTCCATCTAGCCTATGCATACCCTCCCATATGGTTGATATCATCTCCAGATTGCTTATAATACCTAATAGAGTGCCTACACACCACTTTGTTCTCGTGGATTCAAGGTAGTACTCAGCACATGGCAAATTCAAGTTTTGCTTTTTGGAACTTTGTGGAATATTTTTCTGAATATTTTGAGATTTTGATCCACAGCTGGTTAAATCCACAGATGCAGAACCCATGGATACAAAGCTGACTGCACTTGCTGTTTTCATGATTTTACATATTTTTTTTAATTTCATGTTTTGCTTGTTTCTTACATATGGAAAGAATTTATTTTTTAATTGACCTTGTCTTAATATCAGCCAAACATGTTAAACATACTTATTAACTCTAATAATTTGACTAGATTCTATTTTCTATATATTTATATAATATACCAGTATTTACTTTTTTTTCTTCCTTTCTAAGGATTACACATTGTTTGTTATTTTCCTCACTGCACAGGCTAGGACCTCTAGTACAATGCTAACTAGAAGTGGTAAAGTGAAGATTCTTGTCTTGATCTTAATGACAGAAAGAAATATTGCAATGTTTTGCTATTTCGGTGATATTTTCATTTAAGTAAACAATGTTTACTACAGTTTTTAAAAATATATCTTTATAAGTTTAAGGAAATTTCTTTCTATTACTGGCATGTAAAGATTTTTTTAAAATAGCAAATACTCATTATTATGTACCACATTTCCTGCGTCTATTAAGATGATCATACTATTTTATTATGTCTTCAACTCTATTCATGTGCTGAATTAGAATACTGATTTTTAAATGATCATCAATTTTGCATTTGTAAAATAAATTCAGTTGATGGTGATATATGGTCATCTATATTGTAATGGAAAAGGCAGACATTTTCAGGAGTGCTTCCATCTTCAAGGCAGCACATCTTTCTCACCGTGTGAGTTACAGTATCAGAAAAACATTAAAGGAGGTGATGTATCCTAGGCAAAAGCAAAACCGGTGTGAGAAGAATCTTGTGAAAAGGGAAATTACAATAAAGTAGTGATGATGATTCTCATGACAACAAGGGTAAGGGTGAGGAAAATAAAGAAGGTAAGAAAATTAACTCATGTTGAAGAGAATGAAGAGGAGTGTGAGGAGGACAATGAGACACAGGTGGAGAAAAGGGTGGGGATATTGATTGGGCAAGTGAGTGAGAATGAAGCAGAGATGCAGGTGTGGATCCCAAAAAAGAAGTGGAGCACAAAGACTAAAAAGCTGTCCAGTTGAATTACATAAATTCTGGCTTCCCCAGAGTTCCTGGAGGAAGCTGATCTCTAAAAGTTTGTCAAGGCTCAACCCTGGAAAACCTTCCCAAAGTCAGGCTGTTCTTGCCCCTGGCACACCTAAGGCTGAACTGTGTAAATAGTGGTCCATTTGGCTGTTCATATATTCCACATGGTGGATAGAAAACATGTATACATATAGGTGAACATGGCCAGCCCTCCAAATACAATTTCTAATCTAAACTAGTAAGTATATGCATATCTTATCAAGTAGTTTCATTTTTAATAAATATCCCATGTTTGTTCATCATTCCCATAATGAAATAGGCAATATCATATTACGATTGTTGGAATATAAATTATTATAACTGTTTTGGGAAACAAGTAAGCATCATTTACCAAGACCCTTCCCATTTTTCTTTCCTCTTTCCTCATTAGTGCTAGTCACAGGTAATTATATTAAGGAAATGATCACTTAGAGATGTGCACAAAGACTTGTATTCAAAGATGTTCATCAAATTATTATAGATATAAGCAAATGGACAAAAACAACTTAATTATACAAAAGAGTTGATTGGTGAAGTCAATGGTATGGGTGACCTATTCGTTTTTGCTGCATAACAAACAATTCCAAAGTTTAGTGGCTTAAAACAATAACCATTTATTCTGCAGGCTGATAGTTTGGGCTGGGCTCTGCAGGGCAGTTATTCTGGCATCCTCTGAATTTGGCTCTCTTGGCTGCTTTGCTTGTCATATCTGATGCATCACTGGGAAGAATGGGAGGTCTGGGGCTTCTCTCCACAGGGTCTTCATCCTCCAACAGGTTAGCCTGGCACCAAAATGTGAGTGTGGAAATGTGCAAAGGCTCTGTAGGCCCAACCTCAAAACTCACAAAATATCATTCCAGCCACATTTTATCAGACAAAGCAGTTCACAATCCCGCCAAGATTCAAGAGTGAGAGAATAGACTTCATCATGAGAGATGCCCATTTTTGCCTTCTACCACAGGAACATTCTCCAGCATGGCTTTTGGATCCCAACAACTAAAATACTCTGAAACCATGAAACATAGTGTCTGTACAGTCACACTATGAAAAAGCTTATGGCAATGTTAAATAAGAAAAAAACCAGGTCAAGTGATAGATGTATTAATTAGCTTGTTTTCATCATTGTACAATGTATATATGTATCAAAACACAACATTATACCCCATAAATATACACAATTACTATTTATGGATTAAAAATAAAAATTTTAAAAAGTGGATGCAAATTTGAATATACAACATAATAGAAAGTGTATTAAATATAAGCACTTGCTAGAAATATAGGAAATAATATAGTTGAAAGTTAACAGTGATTGTATTTTGGTGGCAGAATTATGGAAGATGTTTCTGTTCCTTTTATACATTCTGTACTGTAAGAGTACTACTATACATGGGAACACCTGTTTCTGTATATGTGTGTGCAGTATTATACACTATCTTGCACTATCTCCAAGTGGATAGACACGTATTTTGTGGCAGAGTAGGGGAAGGGTGGGGACATTTTCAAAATGCATTATAGCTCAGCTGCCTCACTATTTACAAAAGCAGTTCTTTGCTCCTAATAGGGAAGGGAAAAACACTAAATCTACCTAACTGCTTTCAAATAGTGTGTCAGAAAACCTTTTAAAAAAGTTACAAGCATCATTAAAAGAGCACATATAATTAAAACGTAAAGAGGAAAACTGAGAACAGCAGGGACTCGATGCAAGCAGCATGGATGCTTTTCCAATGGAGCTAATGTTCTAAATATATGTGTGGTTGAATTCTTCCTCCGGGAACACAGAGCTGCAAATAAGAGCCTGTGATACCCAATAACACTGTAATGGGCCAACAGAAGAGCAGAGAGCACGACTTAACCTCTGGGAGGTGAAAACCCGGAAGGGATACTGTACCAGCTGCTCATTCAAGCTCTAAAGGCCTAAATCACAGACAGAGCCTAATGTTGGAAAAAGAGATTATTTGTAGAAGAGCAGATCTCCAACCAGTCTTGATGTTTATAATGAAAATGTTCAAACTAAATGTCTTTTAGACAGAAGAAAAACCAGAAGCCCATCATGAATTAATAATTAATTAATTAATTAAATAATTGTCTTCTCACTGTGTCCTCAGATAGCAGAAGGAACAAGGGAGTCTCTGGGACCTCTTTTATAAGGACACTAACCTCATTCCTGAGGGCTGCACCCTCACACCCTAATCACCTCCCAAAAGCCCCATCTCCTAATGCCGTCACATTGAGGGTTAAGATTTCAACATATGAACTTGTGGGGAGGCACCAACATTCAGTCTATAGCAGAACAGATCATGAAAATGGAGCCAACACACTTAGCTGACAGACTTAAAATGTGGGGTGTCAAAATACTGAGCCAAAGCTTTTGGCCTAAGTAACTGAAGTCCCCTTTCATTGAGATAAGCAATCGTAGCTTCTTGGGAGGAAACCAAAATTTTTTAAAAGGCATGTTCAGTTTGAGATGTGTAATAGCCATCCAAGCTGAGATCACAGGTCAGCTGTTGGATCTATAAGCCCAAAGTTCAGACAACAAGGTAGGAGCTGGAGATAAAAATTTGGAAACCATCATTATATAAATGGGGTTGAATGAGACCACCTGAAGAATAGGTGTATAGAGAGTAAATCATGAATCACATGGAGATAAATCTTGTCCACAGAGAGAAAACTAGTATTGTAAATGTCACTTCTCTTCAAACTTACCTATAAATTTGATGTTACTCCAATCAAAATCCCAAAGGTATTTCTATGGAACATAAGACACTAATTCTGAAAAGTATATGCTGGTGAGGTTGCAGAGAAAGGGAATACATATACACTGCAGGTGGGAATGTAAATTAGCTCGGCCATTGTGAAAAACCGTTTTCTGATTTCTCAAAGAACTTAAAACAGAAGTGTCATTTGACCCAGCAATCCACATTATTGGGTGAACTCCCAAAAGAGTATAAATCATTCCACTGTAAAGACACATGCATCATATGTTCATTACAGCACTATTCCCAATAGAAAAGACAGGGACCCAACCTAAATGCCCATCAATGGTAGACGGGATAAAGAAAATATGGTACATATACACCATGGGATACTATGCAGCCACAAAGGAAGAATGAGATCGTGTTCTTTGCAGCAACATGGATGAATTTGGAGGCCATTATCCTAAATGAACTAATGTAGGAACAGAAAACCAAATACCACATGTTCTTACTTATAAGTGGACGTTAAACATTGAGTACACATGGACACAAGGAAGGGAACAACACACACTGGGGCCTACTTAAGGGTGGAGGGTAGGAAGAGGGTGAAGACTGAAAAACTACCTATTGGACACTATGCTTATTATCGGGGTGATGAAATAATCCGTACGTCCAACACCTGTGACACTCAATTTACCTGTATAACAAACGTGCACATGTACCCCTGAACCTAAAATAGAAGTTTTTAAAAAGTATATCCACCTATTTCAAGAGGCTTTGGCTTCAAGTAATAGACAATCCAAAGTAGTTTAGGGGAAAAGGTTATCTTCTGAATCGTTTATCTGAAAGTTCAGTGACGGAACTGCACTAGATTGATTTATTTCATCAGGGCAGGATTCGTTTTACTTCAAGTTGCTAGGCTATATTTTCCTCTAAATACTGTCTTCACCTTCGGGCTGGTTTCTCGGAGTGCAAAACTGATGTTGCTGTCCTAGCTTCATGGCATATTGTGAATACATTCCTGAGAAAGAAAGAACACCTCTTATGGGTTCTTTAGAGATTCCCTCCTAAAGTCAGGGAATCTCCCCTTGGAGCTCCTCCCAGGAAACCTTCTTGCACTCATCCTTGGCCTGCCCAGGGTGATGCACCCACCAATCACCCATTCCTGGGGCACAATCAATATCACATGGGTGCTCTGAACAATCACCTCCTGGAGCGAGGCTGTATCAACCCGTCCTGAGCAACACGGGTTGCCTGGCAGAGGGGAGGCCACTGAATGAAAATTGGCATATATTTGGGGGAGTGAAGAGGGCAATGGGTACTGAGTGGGAAGCCAATAATTATATTACTGCCTCACAGAAAAAAATGCATGCAAAGAGCAAATAAATGTTTAGAAAGAAAGACAAGAGAGATTTACATTCCTAAATAACAAAACAACATATAAAACTATAGTGATAAAAATGTTGCCTCTTGCTACAGGATTGGACAGAGACATCAGTGAAAGATAGCAGAGCCCCATACAGACCCCGATACAGTGGACAAGTTTAGTACATGATGGACAGGGCATCTCAAACCAGTAGATAACAAACAGACCATTCAGTGAATGGCATCATCTGATCATCTATCCATTCAGGAGAAAATTAAGCTAGTGCCCAGCTTCCCAACAGACACAAAAATAAACTCCAAATACAAATAAAGGGCTTAGGATAAAATATGTGTCTTAATTCGAACAGAAATGAGAAAGTATGTTTACAATGTTTTGGTGAGGAAAAGCATTTCTAAGTAAGTCACAAAGCCCAGCAAGCATAAAAGAAAAGGCTAATTTAAGATATGAAAATTGAAAAAAAAATTGGATGACAAAGATGATATTCCAGGTTTAAAAGATACCCTTGGAAAAAAATATTGGCACTTACGGGGAAATAAGTTATTAGTTATTTAACTGATACTCAAAATACAGAAAGAGCGTCTATGTACTTTTAAGTCAAAGGCCTTCCAACTAAGAGAAGTCCCTGCTCATAGCTGACCTTTTTTGGGAGGCTTTGGAGAATGTCCTCAGTTGATAGAAGCCCCTCAGAAATCCCCCAGAGACAGCAGGCAAAGGACCAGACTCTGCCTCAAAGAGGACCACTCTGTGGTGTCATTCAGAACCTCCCACCTTCAAACCAGGGCCAGTTGTGGCTGAACACCCCCTGTCGCTTCATCTTGCTCAGCTCCTTCCCTTCCCTGTCCCGCTATTCTCCTTTGCTCACTGAAGAGCCGGCTCTCAATAGTTCCATGCACCTGCATCCCATGGTTTCCACCCTCTGAACCTCCCTGCCCCTACTGCCTCCTGCATCCTTCCTCCTTCAGATACAAGTCACTCCAAAGGGCATTCCCCTGACCCTCCAGACTAACACAGCTCCCTCCGTTATGAGCCCCGTAGCTTCCTGAACGTTTTAGGTGAGACACTAGCAGGATAAGGTGAGTAGAGGGCTGCAGAAAATAATGCTCCATGCCAGCAGCTCCCTTCAGAGGGGAGGCAGGGAGGCCAGGGGTTGGGGCAGGAGAAGCATTGGAGAAACTCCATTTCTCTCTTTATGTCTATATATCTATATAGACACACACACATACATGCACACACACATATATAGATACACACACATATAGATACACACACATATACTCATATACGTTTTTATATATATTTAACTCAAGCACTTCAAAACTGATTCAGAAATGTCACTGCTTTAAGATATAATGTATTGTTGCTTACTTCTTTCAGTTAAGACTATGTTGCTTCTATAAGATACAAAAATCTTTTATAAAGCCTTGGCTTAATCGTTGAATGTGTTTGAATTAAAAAGGAAATGTCAGATACTGCATATTTGCACTTACAGGTGGAAGCTACATAATGTGCATGCATGGTCCTAGATTCTGAATGAAGCATGGGAGGGTCGAGGGAGGGTGAGGGCTGAGAAATCACTCAATGGGTACAGTGAACACTATTCGGGTGATGGCACGGACATAGATTATGAATGAAGCATGGGAAGGTTGAGGGAGGGTGAGGGCTAAGAAATCACTCAATGGGTACAGTGAACACTATTCGGGTGATGGCACGGACATAGATTATGGATGAAGCACAGGAGGATCAAGGGAGGATGAGGGCTGAGAAATCACTCAATGGGTACAGTGAACACTATTCGGGTGACGGCATGGACATAGATTATGAACGAAGCATGGGAGGATAGAGGGAAGATGAGGGCTGAGAAATCACTCAATGGGTACAGTGAACACTATTCGTGTGGCTACAGTAAAAGCCCAGACTTTGACACCATGCAATGTATCCATGTAACAGAACTGCACTTGTACCAATTAAATTTATGCAAATTTTAAAAAAGAAAAGGAAATACAGTTAGACATGCGAGAAGAAAACAGGAATCTTTTCCAACTCTCACTTCATAGGTTAAAACTGAGATCTGGTAAAATTTACATTAAATGTAAATATCACTTAGCCTTGGATCCCAAGTCCACTGTCCCCAGGCTAGAAAGGGAGGGGGCTTCTGAGTCTGGATCCCAGGTATCTGCAAGTGGCTGAGGCAGGATTCACCTCCACTGCCAGGGCACAGGAAAAGGAGAGCCCATATGAAAGACAGGCCCTTCCTCTTCTGGGTCCTTTGGGCTTCTTGGGCCTAAATGTTCACTGATGGATGAATGGATAAAGAAAATATGGTATGTGTATGCAATGGAATATTACTCAGCCTTAAAAAAGAAGGAAATGCTGACACATGCTACAGCATAGGTGAACTCTGAGAACATTATGCTCAGTGAAATAATCCAACCACAGGGGGACGAATACTGCAAGAGCCCACTGATATAACACATCTAATATAGCCAAGCACACAGAAGCAGAGAGTAGAATGGTGGGTGCCAGGGGCTGGCAGGAGGGGAAAATGGGGAGTTGCTTATCAATAAGGATGAAGTTTCAGCTAAGCAAGGTGACTATGTCCTAGAGGTCTGCTGTACATCATCATTCCTATAGTTAACAATACTGTGCCCTGAAAAATTTGTTAAGAGGATAGATCTCATGTCAAGGTTCTTACTGCAATACAATACAATACAATACAATACAATACAATACAATACAATACAATACAATACAATACAATACAGTACAGTACAGTACAGTACAGTACAGTACAGTACAATACAAATTTTAAAACAGGTTTTTCCTGCACTAATTAATCCCTCCTACATCATTGACTTAGAAAATCATCACAAGCACAGAATCCAAAACTTTTTATTACAAATATGTATATTTTACTTAAGTTTAGGTGGTTTAGTGTGTGTGTGTGTGTGTGTGTCCCATGTGTGAAATTACATTGAACAGTTTTTAAATTTTCCTGTCTTCATTCCCATTTTCTTTCCTCCCTCCTTTCCTTTCTTTTCCATCAGTAAAAATGTATGAAGCATTTACTTTATACTAGTCTCTGTTCTATGCCCAAGAAGTGCAGCAGTGAACAAAATACACAGCAATGTCTGCTCTATGACTCTTACAGTCAGGCAAATAAATGAAACATGGAAGAGGTCAGTGGGCCACAAATGCTATGTAGGCACAAAAGGCTAGGGAGGGAGCTTTAGCTTATACAGGTGAATATGGAAGGATTATTGCTTGTGCATGGTACAAAGAAAAGTCCAACATTTAATTTGTAATGTTGTCAAAGTTGAGTCAGCTGTGTACATATGATTGCTGGTGTCTTAATTCATAACTGAACTGGATAAAAAGAAAGGTACTAATAGAACTTCCCTTAGTAATATTTCCTCATGATAACATCTCTCCTGAAATGATAAAGAGTAAGAAAAAGGCTAGGAAATAGGGAGAAAAATGGAAAAAACACTGAGAAAGATTGCCACCCAAATGAGTAAAGTCAAGTAAACTCCTCAATTCATTTCTGAGAACAGACTAGATTGAAATCCAACTGTAGTGAGTAGAAACCATTTGACTGGTAAATCGATTTTTTAAAAACAGCCAAATGGACAAATAACAAAGTATGACAGGAATGGTGAAAAAAATATGAGTCCTTTGGAAAACAGATCTAACAGCAAAGAGAGATCGATTCCCCACTGTGAGAAGTCACCCTCACTCTTACAGAATTTCCCTTGGGCACTTCACTGGGTCACTAGATCTTAGTGACAGGAAGATGCTATTGGAATGAACAAGAAAAAACATAAGCTTAGGGACTGCTGATGCCTAACATGTATAGCCCATTGGACCGAATATTTTTACCTCTTATATGAGACTCTCTTGACATACAAAGGCTGAGTTTGCATCTATTTAATAACTTTTCTCCTGCAGTTGTGAATTCACCCTCTCCACACCATCAGTTAATCTTGGTTGTCTTCCACAGTTGGAAGGATGCCGCCATGGATTTGAATTACTCATTAAATTATCACGAACATGGGAGTGATTTTTTAAAACATATTGCTTGAATTGAAGGGAATTCTCCTGAACTTAATGCTCAAAATACCTGCATAATTTCTCACAAAGGAAACCTCCAAATCTCCAAAACAGAAGGAAACTAACAGGCAAAAAATCGTAGGCAGGAGGGAGATTAACTGCACAATAAATGTTATGGAAATTATATTGCATACACATTGTTGTGAAACTGTGAAACACTTTCCAGACTACCAAAGACAAAAAGAGACTATACATAAATATATAAAGATATATCAGATATATTATATGATATATGTAATGACTTACTATTGTGAATTGCATAGAGATTCAACACAAAAGCAGTACAATGATTAAAATGCATGTTAAAGATAAACATTTCCATTCAGATTCCAATTAATAATTTTTAGATAGTGCTTACAGACTTTATTTTTTAAAGCATCTTCACTTTTACAGTAAAGTTCAGAGGAAGGTATAGAGACTTCCCACAGACTCTTGGTCTGCATACATGCATGGCCTCTCCCATTATCAACATCCCCCACCACAGTGACACATTTGTTACAATGGGTGAACCTACATTGACACATTATTATCTTCTAGTACCCATGGTTTACATTAGGGTTCATTCTTGGTGTTGTGCCTTCTATGAGTTTGTATAAAACTATAATGACATGTATCTGCCATTATGATATCATACAGAATAGTTTCACTGCCCTAAAAATCCTGTGTGTTTTGCGTAGCAATCCCTCCCTCCCTCCCCACTAACTCGTGGCACCACTGATCTTTTTACAGTCTCCATAGTTTTGCCTTTTCCAGAAGTGCTGTAGTTGGGTGTTAGTCTCTTCAGCCTTCTGTAACAAAATTTCAAACACTAGCTGGCTTATAAACAACAGAAATTTATTTCTCAGAGTTCTGGAGGCTGGGAAGTCCAAGATCAAGAAACCCGCAGACTTGGTGTCTGGTGTGGAACTACGTTTTTATAGATATCTGTCTTATTCTAACCTCATATAGCAAAAGGGTGAGGGGTCTCCCTCAGGCCTCTTTTATAAAGGCACTGATTGCATTTATGGGAGCTCCACCCTCATAATCTAATCACTTCCCAAAGGCCCCACCTTCTAATATGGGGGTTAGAATTTCAACACATGAATTTCAGATCATAGCAAGTTGCAATAATATATGTAGCCTTTTCTGATTGCTGCTTTCACTAGTGATATGCATTTAAGTTTCTTCTATGTCTTTTCATGGCTTGATAGCCCATTTCTTTTTAGCACTGAATAATATTCTTTTGTCTGGATGTATCCAAATTTATTAATCAATTAACCTACTGAAGGGCATCTTGGGTGCTTCCAAGTTTTGGCAATTATGAATTAAGCTCCTGGAAACATCTGTGTGCAGTTTACATGAAAATACAATTTATTCTCTTGGGATATGGCCATTTTTTTAAATAAAAAATAATAAAAACTGACCTTCCCCACCGGGCTGTTAATGAGCTAATGTATGTCCGTGTGTTAAACTCAGAGCTTGGTTTATGTAGGAGGTGAAGAAATGTTACTTTAATGTGAAGAGTTATCATTCAGTCCTTTGTTAAGAAATGCCGCATTGCCTTCCTTAGGGTCAGTGTCTCTGAGCAGTTGGGCATTCCTATACATGTCTTCATATCCTCCCATGTCTTCCTCGCCATTTCCTTTATCCTCACTTCCCTGCTCTTATACCTTCCAAATAAAATATTAGCACTGTATTTTTTTGTTTCAGGTTTTGTCTTTCTAAAGGAAACTGAAACACCATATGTACCAGACTAGCATTTGACAAGCAAGGCCAGAGGCATGAAGAAAAGTTCCAGTAGAATCTGGATGTTGAAAGACAAGTTGAATAGGATTTGCCTTGGTCATTATCTGGCCTGGATTTTTTTTTTTAAAACAACTCATGGGCAAGAGGATTGGATGTTTAATACGAAGGCAATATTGTGTATTATTTACAAACTATTGCATAAAGTTGCAATTACATAGGTACTGCTGCAAATAGATAAGTGAATGCCATTTATTAAAGACTCAGGTGCCCAGGTTGGGTACTAAATAGCATAATCTAAAGTAGAGCCCAATTGGGGATTTTTCTTGCCTGGATGAGTTACACATCACAGTAGAAACGTCTAGGAAACATAAAACCAGGCAAGGTAAATCACTCCCATCCTAATTCAGTACACTGAGCCTGTCAGTACCAGGCTGGCACAGTAAATCATCTGGATTTGTGATATAAACTATCAGTGGTCATTTGGCAAATGGCTCTAAAGATGTTTTGTCTTTCTTAGCAAAAGAGAAATATGAGTCTATTGTCTTTGGCATAATAGTCTGACTTTTATAGTTCTACAGAGAAATTCTTTTAGAGAAAAGGAAAGCTGTTGTGTAGGTCAAAGATTATTCTCAAGAGATGATGAACTAGCAGTGAGCCGCAGCCTCAGAGGGAGCTAAGTCTTACTTTTCAAAAATGTGACAATGAAATCAAGCATGATCAGGAAGCTGATGATATCAAGTTTTTTACAAAACCCAGAAAAAGATTTTAATTACTTATTTATTAAACTTTCATTTCTACTGTTTACCCACTGTCCCCATTTGCATTCTGAGGGAAATAAACACAAAAGCAGACATCATTTCTAAGTTAAAAAAATAAATAAAAATTGCCATGCAGTTCAAGCATAGTTTTAGCAACTGGTTCACTAAATCTATGTATAGACTGCTAATATATTCTACCAGAAAAAAAAAGTCACAAACAATTGCAGCCATGCTTTCTGCTGAAATGCAGAATGAATCATATGAATCTGTTACAATGCCCTTTTTAAAAATCAAAGTTTTCCTATAGAGAAACTTCTGTTGGAAGAGAAGAGAATGACTTCTTGGTCATTTTACATGTGTCTATAAAGAAGAGAAAAGTGTCAGAAAATTTTCTCTAAATTAACCAGAAGAATGATCCAGAAATTAGAAGACCTTAAATTATGTCTACAGGAGTCTCTCCTTCAAGTTCACACTCTTTGAAATGCCTCACATTTTTTTCCAAGTTCTCTCACATTTGCTGTATCATTGAAGTTGAGGAATTTGGAGGGAATAGGTGATAAGGCAAACTTTTTAATTATTCCCTCCATTTTATTAATATTCTAAAGATCCAGTTCACAATATTTGATTTGAAAAGACCTATTCCGAAACTCTTGGTCGAAAGTAGCAACATGATTCAAGGGTGATGTTAAGAAACAGGACCTTGGAGAGATTTTCTGGTCTAAGATTTTGAATTTTTCTATTGCATTATTTTTATGTCAGTTAAGATCTTTCCAGAGTAAGAAATGTCCAGATTATAACTGGACATGCTAATTCTTCTTTTTTTCTATTCTAGTTTACTTTTCTCTCTGGTATAGAAAATGTAACAGACCTTTTAATGATCACCATTCTAACTGGCGTGAGATGGTATCTCATTGTGGTTTTGATTTGCATTTCTCTAATGACCAGTGATGATGAGCTTCTCTTCATATGTTTGTTGGCCACATAAATGTCTTCTTTTGAAAATTATCAGTCCATATCCTTTGCCCACTTTTTGATGGGTTTGTTTTTTTTCTTGTAAATTTGTTTTAAGTTCCTTGTAGATTCTGGATATTAGCCCTTTGTCAGATGGATAGATTGCAAAAATTTTCTCCAATCTGTAGGTTGCCTGTTCACTGTGATGATAGTTTCTTTTGCTGTGCATAAGCTCTTTAGTTTAATTAGACCCCATTTGTCAATTTTGGCTTTTATTGCAATTGCTTTTGTTTTTTTTTTATTATTATATTTTAAGTTTTAGGGTATATATGCACAACGTGCAGGTTAGTTACATATGTATACATGTGCCATGTTGGTGTGCTGCACCCATTAACTCGTCATTTAACCTTAGGTATATCTCCTAATGCTATCCCTCCCCCCTCCCCCCACTCCACAACAGACCCTGGTGTGTGATGTTCCCCTTCCTGTGTCTGTCTGTTCTCATTGTTCAATTCCCACCTATGAGTGAGAATATGCGGTGTTTGGTTTTTTGTCCTTGCAATAGTTTGCTGAGAATGATGGTTTCCAGCTTCATCCATGTCCCTACAAAGGACATAAACTCATGATTTTTTATGGCTGCATAGTATTCCATGGTGTATATGTGCCACATTTTCTTAATCCAGTCTATCATTGTTGGACATTTGGGTTGGTTCCAAGTCTTTGCTATAAATTTACAAGAAAAAATCAAACAACCCCATCAAAAAGTGGGCAAGGATATGAACAGACATTTCTCAAAAGAAGACATTTATGCAGCCAAAAGACACATGAAAAAATGCTCATCATCACTGGCCATCAGAGAAATGCAAATCAAAACCGCAATGAGATACCATCTCACACCAGTTAGAATGGCGATCATTAAAAAGTCAGGAAACAGCAGGTGCTGGAGAGGATGTGGAGAAACAGGAACACTTTTACACTGTTGGTAGGACTGTAAACTAGTTCAACCATTGTGGAAGTCAGTGTGGTGATTCCTCAGGGATCTAGAACTAGAAATACCATTTGACCCAGCCATCCCATTACTGGATATACACCCAAAGGATTATAAAACATGCTGCTATAAAGACACCTGCACACATATGTTTATTTCTTTTGGTGTTTTAGTCATGAAGTCTTTGCCCATGCCTATGTCCTGAATGGTATTGCCTAGGTTTTCTTCTAGGGTTTTTATGGTTTTAGGTCTTACATTTAAATCTTTAATCCATTGTGAGTTAATTTTTGTATAAGGTGTAAGGAAGGGGTCCAGTTTCAGTTTTCTGCATATGGCTAGTCAGTTTTCCCAACACCATTTATTAAATAGGGTATCCTTTCACCATTGCTTGTTTTTGTCAGGTTTGTCACAGATCAGATGATTGTAGATGTATGGTGTAATTTCTGAGGCCTCTGTTCTGTTCCATTGGTCTATATATTTGTTTTGGTACCAGTACACAACAGATTCTGGGGAGAGGATGGGAACGCTTTTACACTGTTGGTGGGAATATAAATTAGTTCAACCATTGTGGAAGACAGTGTGGTGATTCCTCAAGGATCTAGAACTAGAAATACCATTTGACCCAGCAATCTCCTTACTGGGTATATACTCAAAGGATTATAAATCATTCTACTATAAAGACACATGCACACGTATGTTTATTGAGACACTATTCACAATACCAAAGACTTGGAACCAACCCAAATGCCCATCATTTTTCAAAATTTTGATGTTATTCATGGCTTACTTCCTCTGTGAGGGTTAGCTGTATTCTTCCACATGCACAGACACCATCTTTCATCTTTTATTATCTGAAACATTTGTGACAGGCAAGGGTCAAAAAGAAGAAGCCAAGACATAGGACATAGTGTCAGACAAAACTACAAATAATATATTGTTGGTCTTGTTTTTCTTGAGTGTAGCATTTTTACTTTGCGCTTAAATCTTTTTAAGATTTAAGCAAACTTAAATCTTAAAAAACTGCTCTTGTAACATTTACAATAAAATTCAGCTGGGCAGAATTTGAGTTCAGTGCCTATAGAATCCCTAATTCATGCTAAATGATGTTTCACTAAGTGATAGCCATGAAAATCAGTGCAACTGAATTAAGAAGTGTGGAGAGGGCTTGTGACAGCAATGATCCAGGCTCACTGATTTATCAAGCACCCATTTATCAATATCCTGGTTTCTATCCTGCTGCTATTTTCAACCCCACTATGAATGGAAGAATCTGTAAGGGTGACTATTTTCTATACTTTAGATCTAATTTCCCTAGAGGAAGGGTCCCCAACCCCCGGCCACAGACCAACTGCAATTGGTGGTCTGTTAGGAACCAGTCAGCACAGCAGGAGTGCAGGACTTGAGTGGCTGGCAAGTGAGCGAAGCTTCATCTGTATTTATAGCCACCCTCTATCATTCACATTACCACCTGAGCTCTGCCTCCTGTCAGATCAGTGGCAGCGTTAGATTCTCATAGGAGCGCAAATGCTATCATGAACGGTGCATGCAATCTAGGCTGCATGCTCCTTATAAGAATCTAACACCTGATGATCTGTCACTGCCTCCCATCACCCCCAGATGGGACCATCTAGTTGCAGGAAAACAAGCTCAGGGCTCTCACTGATTCTACATTATGCTGAGTCGTATAATTATTTGATTGTATACAATGTAATAATAATATAAATAAAGTGCACAATAAATGTAATGCACTTGAATCATCTCAAAACCATTCCCCCACCCCACCCCCACCCTACCGTCCATGGAAAAATTGTCTTCCATGAAACCGGTCCCTGGTGCCAAAAAGGTTGGGGACTGCTGCTCTAGAGGTCAAAAGACATGATACATTTAGTTACCATACACTGCAGGGTTAAAATTAACAAAGAATATAATCAATGACTGAATTTGCTGCAAAGTGGTTTCCAAACTCTTTCAGTACTTTAAATAAAATACTAAGACTCTGTTTTCAGTGAGCCATAGATGTAATAATTTAACCATTATTAGTGTTTACTTTTTTAAAAGTAGTTGCTAAAGTGGCTGCTTATAAAACAGAAAAAATAAAATATGCGTGCAAAAGTAGCATAGTTGAGGTACTATAAATTTACCCTATTAACCAAAAATACCTGACTACTTTAGAGTAGTTTAGAAACATCTGCTGAAAGATCTTCATAAAAATTTGAATATTTGTCTTTAAAAAATGTGCCCCACTAGAATAAAATGTTATTTTATATAATTTTTTAACTATGGGAGTTTATCAGAAAAAAACATGGCATTGATGATACATGCTGTTTTTTAAAAAAAAAATATATAATCCTAATTTTAAAATGCATGTTAAAACAAAAATTATGTACACAACAAAAAAAGTTATTTAGAATCCAAGAGTTTTGAGGAGTTGACAAGAAGCAATACAGCACGGTGAAATAGAAATTAGTAAATCTAAAATAAAATTTAATTTTTAAGCATTGAGAGGTGGTAGAAACAACAGGATAGAAAGATAATTATTAAAAATGAAACAATATACATTAAAATATGGTGAAATAAATATATATATGTTTCACATATATTCTTAAATTTATAAATATTACTGGTTACTGCTAACATCAGTACTACACTGTCCACAGAATCCATTCAAGGCAAGTAACTGTTGACATTTCCTGGGCCATGCTTGAGAGAAAATTCAAAGTTCAGAATCCCCAAGCCTACTTGTGTTGTCCTCCCTCAAGATTATCACCAGTGATCTACGTTAGCAGACACATGGTATGTAATAATATTCCAAAAAAATAAAAAAGAAAATTTTGACAAAATGCATAAGCATATAGATCTCACAACATCTTATTGTAATGCCTGTAATTCCTACTACATCAAGCAAAATCTGTTTTTTTTTTTGCCTGGTGCACTTTAAAAGAGTGTTTAATACAGAAGATAGCCCTGCCCACACTCACTTACAGCTCAAAATCATATTCCTAGAAGTAGATGATCAGGATAGATCCAAAGTCCACCATAGTACCATTCCTACTGCTATTATTTCACTGTTACTTGGTTCTCTCGTAGAGCCATTTAATCCTCACTGTTCTAATAAGCCTGCTCCCTGTGATTTTTATATTCATATTTTAAGGGTTAGTGGTTATCACATAATTATACAAAGATTCTCCAAAAGCTATTATAATAATAATGTTTATAATAATATAATCACAAATTTGTTTCTGGAATTAACTTAGCAATTATCAACAGATTTGTAAAACCAAAAGAAAAAAATTGATGATTTAATCTGAAGTCTCATCAGAAACTGTAACATTCTTCCAAGTAATGCTGGAAGATAATGTTTTAACAATTATGTTAGACGCGACTGAGTCCAGTGTTATGATCAACTGACAAGACCATGGACTGGAAAAGTCTGGAAACCGCTTCCTCGGGAAACTGAGTTATAGCAAACCCCAAGAAACAATTAAAATCTTATTGATCCAAATACCGAGTAGAATAACAGGAGCATAGTGATGTTGAAATTTTAACCTTTCAACTGACAAACAAACAAGTGAAAAAAAGGAAAAGACCCTGAACCAGAGCCCGCCAATTAAGCTGTTCCCAAATTCTTGATCTGTAGAAACTCTGAGATAATAAATGCAAATTGTTCTAAGCCACTAAGTTTTGAAATATTTGTTAACAGCAATAGATAACTAATACAACAAACCTCACAGAGTATATATGAATATTCGGTGTGATAATGTCTATGAAAATCCCTGGGATAGAAATAGTTAGTAATTTAAGGCTTTACATAAATCTTCAGTAATCAAGATCATCTATATATGGTGGTAGCTGTAGTGACAGTAGAACAGCTTCAATGCTCTAGGAAATGCGCCTATACCAAGTTTTTAACCCATGAAGGCAAGGGCTGTATAAATCCTCCCTCAGTTCCTTCAGCACTGATGCCATTTCTGAAACAGAGTAGCTTATTACTAAAGATTTGTTAAGTGAATGAATCAACCAATTCTGAGCAAAGCATTCATATTCTCTGAACTCCTGTTGTAAATTTTAAGGTTGTACTAAATGGTCTCAGATATTTGTCTTGGCTGAAGTTATTCTAAAAGGCAGTAGGCATAGAATCATATACTTACTTTTTTATTTTTTACTTATTTATTTTTTTTAGAGGCAGAGTCTTGTTCTGTTGCCCAGGCTGGAGCACAGTGGCACAACCATAGCTCACTGTAACTTCACCATTCTGGGCTCAGGCGATCTTCCTGCCTTGACTTCTCAAAGTGCAGGGATTACAGATGTGCAAGTGTGCCTAGCCTTACCTTTTATTGCAAACATTTATTGAGTTCTTGTTATTTGCTATGTGCCAGGCAGTATATTAAGTGTCATGCAGGTATCTCCTTAACTTATCCTCTCAAACACCCTAGGAGACGAATAATATTATTTTCCTGATTTTACAAATAAGAAATTTGTGGCACAGAGGAGTACCATGTCCTTCCTGAAATTACACAGATGGTAAGTGTGAACTAGAAGACTGACCACGATAACCCAAAGATGAACCTGTTTGAAGTCTTTGACTTCATGGTACGGTCAGCTAGTATGTCTTCATAATAGATGTTAAGTTTCTTAGGACAAGGGCAGTTTCTTATGAATCATTGTATTCTAAATGCCTAACATATAGAAAATTCTCATTAACTGCTTATTGAATGAATGCATGCATGCATGAATGAACAAACACACATGAGGTGTGGATATATCTTTAGCTCACACTAAATGTGGTTGCAGAAGTGATTAAGTAGTTAAATACTTAGAATTTCATAAATTGTTTACTTGTTTCTCTTTAGTTACTAGGACTCCTAATGAGTGTTATAGAGAAAGCTGACCTTCTAGTCCTCTCCCTAAGCCCGCCTAATCATCAGATTGTTGCTATACACTCTGCCAACATAAATGAGCCACAATTTAGAGAAATGTCTTTATTACATTTCAATACAGGGAGTGGAGTAGGTACCAATCATGAAGTTGTAAAAAGTCCCAAAGTTACCTCTCTCTAAAGTGAAGAGATTCCATCAAATGTGCCCTGATCAAGCCTGCTGTTAGCTTGAGTGTGGAACTGGAGGAACTAAGAATTGATGAGAATCTTTACATAAGAATTTAAAATTTCAAAACTAGCCATAATTTGAATATTATATCCCCCTTTTTAGGAGATGGATCACTAAGTCACTAGAAAGGATGGCTTCCAAATTGCACTAAAACAGCAAATGCACCACCAGGATTTTTTCTCTCTCTTTCAAAACTGTGAGGGAAGATGCACGGCAGTCTTAGATGAAAGACTTTGGGCTGAGAGAGCTATCGGAGAAGAGGTGAGGTGACAGGCTGCATCCGACATGCCAGCTTGCTTACGAGGGACAGACATGGAGGGCACGATACTGTGGACAGAAGTGGGAATCTTGCATTGGAGGAAACAGATGATAATAAACATGACATTCGACTCTCCATGTGATCAACTGTACTTCCAAAATTGTGTTCTGTGAGAAAATGTCAAGTTGTGTTGTTTTTTTTTTTAATTTTGGAAATGAAGACAGACCTCACCCTGGCCCCAGACCTATAAGTCATTTTTGCTCAGTTTTATGGATTCTCTGCTTTTCCCATTGCTTCTTTACTCAAGTTATTTATTTTGATTCTTCATTAATTGGGTAGATTCATGATCTAGTCTTTTACTCCATAAGGACTTACCTTATTGTATGTGTCTCTGCGTTTGTATGCATGCATGTGTATGTATACATGTGTGTGCATGTGTATCTCCTAAGCTCTTTTGTGCTTACATGTCTAAATCTGCAACGATGATTTGACAGACACTAATATTCTTTCATTCTTTTGTTTGTTGGGAACATTGCAGATACTGAATCTTGCTCTGGAGTAGTCATGGCCCAAAGCATCTTCCCCCTTAAGATTGACTTACCCTCTTTTCCTTTGCCCTTGACGTCATCCCTGAATTGGCTTTGTGTTAAAGATTGCAAAGCAATTTTTTGACCCCAGTGTGCACATCAAATCTGTGGACTCAGTTCCTTTTCCAGTTCAGGGATTTTTCAAGTAGCTTTGAAGACTACTGTGATTTCAATCTCAAGGACAGCAATTAAGTTAAATAATTTTAGTCTACTTTTCATATCTACTACCTTCTCTTATAATGAAATGCTTGTTTTGATTACTTGCACTTTGGTCATCTCTGATCACCTCAAATCTTCTCAGTGAATAATCTGATTTTAGTGTGGGTTCCATTCTTGTCCTCACAGTCTCTTATTTTATGTATTATTTCAGTAAAAATATTATAATCCTTAAATGTATTTTCTTGGGCATGCCATCTTCCTTTTCATCTCATTGTCTTGTTTATTCATCTTGTCTTTGAGCTGGGATTTCTTCGAATATTTGTGTTACTAACTTGTCACATAGCATGACACAACTGTGATGTATTCTCTAATGAATCTCAGATTTTGTTTTCTTTTTGACTTTTTCATCTGTCTTTTACAGGGCGTGTTCCTCTCTCCTGTGTTTTGTGACGAAGTGTGTCTGTAGAGTTTCCAGACGAATGTCCTTCATCTTGCTTATGATTGGACAGCTGTGCCAACTCACTCTAGACTCTGCTCTGATGTGATGCTGCTGATTTCTTAACTTTCTGACTCTTTTCCTCTTGGATCCAGAATGGTTTGTTTTTCCATTTGAACTTGAGTTTGAGGTCTGGGTATGAGGAGTGCTATTTGCCCTTTCTGTGGCCTAAGGGCATTGACCAGAGAGAAAGAGGGTTTGGCTGATAAGGTGGTATCTCTTCTCTCACCTTTCACCTTGCTCATTCTATTAAATGCCCTGTACTTGACTGGGGCTGAAGTGCAGCCCATTCTCACAGGGCGATGCCCCAAGCCTCAGACCTGGGCCCCATGCCATGGACCATGGAGTCCTCACTTCCCTTGCTCCCTTAGCCCCTCTCACCAGTTTCTCCCCAACAGCTCTTTCCAATGCCTTTCATTGAGGAGGGGAGACACAAGGATGCCTCTTGGCTTGAGCAACCACAGATTTGACGAAGTAGAGATAAAAATCTCATGATTTGTGAAATCGCCACATTGCTTTTTCGGGAACACCACAGAGTTAGGAGTGAGCAAAGCTGTACTTTACTCGGAATCATAATCCTCTTTTGGTTTCAAGTTTGGGGTGCTTATGGAATCCCTGTAAGGGGATTATATCCCTCCATGTTTGCTGTAGGTACTTTGGGGCGGTTGTTGGGTTTCTACTAAGTGTTTGCTCTTCAGATACAAGAGGAGAGATCTTCTATAATACAATTTAAATTTCTATCTTAATTTGCAAGCTGATCTTTACAGCAAACCTCCAGCATCTCTATTTTAAAACTTTTCTCTTTATTTTGGGTATCTTTTTGTGGATTTATCTTTTGTAAAAAACCAAATGATTCCTTTTTGAGATGACAGCAATATAGCTGTCTTGGTTGACTTAAGGAAAGAACTCCATTTTTTACATTTCTCTTGTTATTAGTATAAATACAATAAATGCTCATTGTAGAGTTGGAAAGGAAATGCAAGTGATTTAGATGCTAAAGTGTATTTTATATACGTTAACAAAATAATTGAGAGGGAAGAGAAGTCAGATTCTTCCTCTGTTCTTTTTGCCAACGTTCTAGCAGAGCAGAGTGACTGTGCTGTTTGTGGATGGATGGACAAAAAAGTACATGAGAAAGTGGACTCTTGCTGCTCCCCTAGCCATCCTTATGAGTCTCAAGAACACTGGAGAGTAATAGTAGTCCCTTACAGAGCAAGTGCAGCCTTAAATTGGCTATGCAGTTCCAAGCCTTGTGTCCGGTGGCCTCTGTGTCATGGCTGACCTTTCATATCCAGGTACACGGGCATCCTCTCTGCTCTTCCAACCTGCTGCAGCCTTTCCTGCCTCTTCTTCCTCCCTGCAATGTCTGTCCCCAGCTCTCCCAGCAGCAGCTTCCTCATCTCTTACATCACCTCCACAGGACTCCATTCAGTACCCTTGCAGGAGTCACACCCCTCGAGGGAATCCACATCACCTGGCATTTTTCTCTTTGCCATCCCTGTGAACATCTGCAGTCGCTGCTTCATTGAGGCATTTGCTGTGTCCACCAGAATGTGAACTCTGTGATGAGGGAGACCTGATCTGGCTTGTCCAATGCTCCATTTTCAACATGAAGCAGATGTTCCTCATCAGATGAATAAAGTGAATTTCTGAAACATCACTCAAGTCTGCAGAACTGGTCCTGGGCCTCAGCCTCCTACTTGACTTTCAAGTTCTCACCCAGCTTCTGAGCTCTCTAAGCCCGCCCCTCACTTGGGACCTCTCCATTTTCCTGGCTCATGCTTTCCCCTGGGATCCTGCTTAGCCCTGAATACCCATCCCAGCCAGCAGCTGTCCTTACTGAGCCTGGTGAAGACCGTCATCCACATGCATCCCTGTAGCTATGCCTGCATCACAGTGACACTGCCAGATCCCTGGACCTCACCAGGTCAGGTTGGACTCAGTGAACACTTCAAGAAAATGAGGGGAGGGTGACAAGCAAAGGGTCACAGTGGCCCACAGCTCTGATTTTAACTCACATCTAAAACCTTTCCTGGCCACTCTGGGATAGCACTGATGGTCTGAGTTTGACTTTTTGAACATTCTGCAGCCAGAGAGGACAATTCTCTGACCTGCTGCTTAACACCAGCCACTGGGCCTTCTCTGTGCTTCACACCATATTCCCCAGTGCTGAAGTGCTGAAGGATAGAGCTGGCCACTCTCCGACAGCACATTTCACTGTAGAGTTAGTACGAGAAAGCTTTAGGAGCAAGGTACCAACTTTGTTTTTGTTCTAGCATGCAGCTCTTTGCAGGAGAATGTTGTTGCAATTCAGGAAAAAAAAAAAAAAAAAAAAAAAAACGTTGATGGTGGCTTTGTCTCTGTCACCGTTTTTAATTGTATCTTTTGTGTTCAAGCCTACGACAAGTCTGCTGGGGCTCACATCCAATTGCCAGGCACAGCACGAGAGCTTTGGTCTCTGAATGTCACAGGTGTTCCTTGGAGTCAGCTGGTGGGGCCTGCTGGAGACAGTGGCCTACTACATAGATAGAATCCAAGAATTCCGTCTAACATAACAGCCGAAGCAGAATCCCTGCAGAATCTCCCCTTTTCTCTCTCCTCCAATTGACAGGCAGTTTCCTCCTAGTAGAGTCACGTCCCAGAAAATCACTTTCAAGAGGGCTTTGACTTCACAAGACTCAAATGGGGAGGAAAAGAAAAAAGGGGATTGCCTGGCTTCTCTACTGTCCCCAAGAGATCAGATGAAATTATTTTAAGCTCACATGTGGAAATGTAAGTCAGACTGTTTTCACCTGCCAGCAGGAATAAGCTTCAGAGGGAAGGTTTGGGTGGAAATATAGGATTAGGTACAGAAATAGGAGTCAGCACTGAGTGACACACTCTTTGCTTTTTATACCTGAAGAGCCAGATCGCCTTTGCTCTTTATTCTATTTATAAAACTTGCTCCTGGTGAAGTCACTTTTAGTACCTGCTGCAAATTGGAGGTGGATGATTTCCGGCACTGTCACCTCTCTGAACAATCAGGAAAGTCTCTTTGTTACAGCTTTTAGACAAGGAGAAGGGGCAGTCAGCACAACAAGAGGCATGGCTTGGTGGGGCCTGCAAGTATTACGAGGGTTTGCATGAACAAGTCAGCCAACACGAACCACGGAGCTTGCATCTCGTACCCAGTCCTAGGCTAGAGGCTGATGCTGGGAATTGGAGAAAAATACAGCTGATGGTCTTTAGCCCGAGGGAGTGCACCAGTTCACAGGTGGAGGGGGTTCCAAGGTGACTGTGAGTGACGGACATGGAATTCCAATCAGAGGAGTTCTGTTTACATCTCAGGGGAGCTGAATGTTGAAGTTCTGTTGTACTATACTTATAATATTTTATACTGTTGCTATAAAATCTATTTATTACTAATTAGAATATTATTTTAAACATCTATAACCTGTGGAGATCCTGCATGAGCTATTAAAATTATTAACTCTGTTTTAAAATAGAATTTTTAGTTACTGGGACATCAATAAACAGCTTCTTAACTGCTGGTAACCTAAGCAATAAAAAGCTAAAATAAATAAATATAATCTAACAATTAAAGAAGATAAAGGAGCCAGAGCACTCGTTTAAGAACACTTTACCTATTTATAACTATTTTCATCAGACAGATTGTCAGATTTTTTGTGGTCAGATTTGTTTTTAAGAAATTGGATTTAAGTGGAGTCTCAGCCTCTACCACCAGTGTTGTCAGGCATGTATTTACGTGTGTACCTGCATGTGTAGGTGTATACGTGTGTATGTGTATCTGTGTATGTGTGCATTGTGTATGTATATGTGTAAGTGGGCATATGTGTGTGCATCTGTGTGATAACGGGTATATGTGTCTCTGTGTTGGTATGCACACATGTGTATGTATGCATGTGTGTGCATGTGTATTTGTATGTGTGTACATGTGTGTCAATGTCTGTGTGCATGTGTGTATGCACATGTGTGATTGTTGTGTGTGTGTCTGTGTGTGGGTATGCATGCATGCATATATGTATGCGTGTATGCCTGGGTACCTGTGTACATTTGCGTATGTCTGTGTCAATGTGTGTGTATGTGTGTGTGTATATGTGTCAATGTGTGTGTGTGTGCACATGCAGTTCTTTGCACTGTGATCCCATATGTGACCACCACCACAATCAGAATACAGAACTGTTATGTCACCAAAAAAGGCATTCCTCAGTGCTGTCCTTATAAAGTTGCACCAACCCTCAACTGTGTCCCTGTCCCCTGGCAACCACTAAGTGGTCTCCTAGTTAGTTTAACTATCCTATTTGGCCCACCACACTGGCTTGGTCTTGATAGAAAATATCAGCTAGAGACTGCTTAGCATCCAGATGAATTAAACATTAAGGAAAAATCAAAGTGAGACAGGGTAACCATCTAGGAAACTAAAAAAGGTAACTCATTTACTTTGCTGTTCTTTTCTTTTCTTTCTGGTAGAATACATTTTGGTTGCTCTTTTCTGTAAGTGCAAAAGGTAAGCTCTTCAAAGAAAATGTAAAAGGAAAAGGTCAATTTATAGAAAAATATAACAGTACAATTTCATTTAAATTACAAACAAATATATTCTTCAATGCTTTAGCAAAACACCTATCTTAAGGATGATAACAAACATTATTCTCATAACTTAACAAGAGTTTCATAATGTCATTATTCTCCCAATTGTTAGAAAAAACTCCAAATTCTGATCTGACCCTCAAGTCATTCTTACCAAAATCACTTCTTACCATTTTCAAATAACTACATAAGAAGTTCCTAAGGGATATTTCAGCATTCGTAAACCAAAGAACCAGCTTGAAACATCTGGATATGTGTAATTAAGTTTATAGTTTTAAAAGTGTTTTCACGCAACTGTTTGGCAAGCTTACATTTCTGAAATATAATTATTCTTATATAATATTTACATGGTGGTTATATGGTTACTATGTATATGTACAATAATAATATAGAACACATTTATGTTAATGTTATATAACATATTTAAATATAACTTATATTATGTAGTACTAATGTGTATATTTTATATGTAATACAAATATGTAATATGTCATTATTAAATACAGTACAAGTATATATAGTGCTATGTGTAGCACTTACTATATATTATTATTTATATATTTTTATATGTAATATGAGCCATTCACAACATA
This sequence comes from Pan paniscus, assembly GCF_029289425.2. Classification (NCBI taxonomy): domain Eukaryota; kingdom Metazoa; phylum Chordata; class Mammalia; order Primates; family Hominidae; genus Pan; species Pan paniscus. The sequence goes on along the minus strand of NC_073253.2, from coordinate 7,345,967 downwards.
CGAATTTGAGAACATTGCTGTATATTTGCATTTGCATTTGACATGTGAAAGGATATTCAGGTAATCAGCTTTGCAAAGTGACACCAAAGGCATTTAACAGGAGAACAGACCTTGCATTTTCCACAGGGTACTGAGCACCTGAGTGTGCAATTAGTATGCGTTCATTCAGCTTTTTGATTGGCTCTGTTGGGGCCACATCTTACTGCTTTCTGGATTCAAATAATGTCCAGTCACAGTGCCTATTAGGTGTGTAATGAATGGACAAGTTGGATAAATGGTGGTTAAAATATTTCTGCTGAAATGAAAAACAATTCAGTCTAAAGATTGGCGGGGTGCTTTCTCCTGTAAAAGCCTTGAGGTTTCCAGTGCAATGTGAAAGGGGTAGTGACACATTTGTCACTTGTCACTGTCCTTGGTGCTGACCATAGCTCATTCTGCTGGTCCCAACACTAACGCCTAGCAAAGATGTTTTATTTGGGCCCATTTTCTAATAGAAACTGTTGCTCCTTGCAACTGTTCTGGACTCGTAACCATGAATTATGTACATCATTGAGGCTAAATATTTAATTCAGTCTGACTACACTAGAAAGTGCCTTCTTACTTGTCTTCTAATATTTCATTTTAAGAATATTGAAACAGAAAGACAAATACCCACACGACTACCACTTACATTCGATTTTTACTGTTTTTTTTACTATATTTGCCTCACCACGTCTCTCCATCTATCTATCAACCCCTCTATCCATGTATCAATCTATCCTAATTTGTACACATTACAAGCTGTTGGCATCATTACACATTATACCTAAACGCTTCAGCATATGTTTTATAAATTAGAGTTCAATATTTTTAATAGTTATTTTTATTAGAACACCTTGTTTATAAAAGCCATTCCTCCCATAGTTTGACATTGCGCTATGAATATTACAGATAAAATCAATCTAATATCACTTTTGTTGATGCATATTGCCTGGTTGAGACATCTGGGTGTAATTTCAGACAAAATAAGTTGAGATCACCCCAGATGCACAGTCACGGGCATGTTCCTTGCCTTCCTGAGAGGGAACTCTGTAACACTCCTTCCCGGGAGTCTCCTTGCAGGGTCAGCCAGTGTAAGGCTGGCCTGGTGCCATGGCAAGGAGCCATAGCTCCCCTCTCTACCTGAATCAGGGTGGGGTCCCAGTGGGACCCAGGGACCTTCTAGAAGAAGCTACAGCCCTACTCCCTGCCCCAGACATGACTTTCCTCTACTGAGAAAAGGGCTTTGGGGAAAACTACCCTCTAGCCTGCACAGAGCTCATGCGTCTTTACATCTAAGTGATGCGTCCCCCTGTGCTGCTTCCTCTGCCATTAGCGCTCCAAGTTTCCCTGTTACTCATTTTCTATATGGGCTCCCTAGAGCACGTTCTTTAAAATGGGTGATGTAGTTATTTGAGATTATAGTGCACAAATAAAACAATGTGTGATTCCTGTGGTCTGTAACAGAAACTGGCCTTCTGGTGAGCCACATTTTGGATGGCCAAAGGGGCCCATCTCCCAAGGACACACAGGTCCCCAGACCGGATGTCTAGAATTTTCCCAGACTTAATACAAAGGTTTACTAAGTTCTATAGCTTCCTCTTTTTCTAACAGAAAATGAAACAGGTCATTTAATAAAGTTCTTTGCCAATACCTCTACATATTAGCTTTGAGCTACTTCCTTTTATGGGACACATCAAAAAGAGCCTAGAGATTATTTTGTATAAAAAGATTAATAACAGCAATACTGTAGAGTACACATTAAATACTAAAATATGCCAAACCCTATCTAACTGCCTTAAGTATATTAACCTATGGAATCCTTTCAGCAACGCTATGGACTGGGAACTCTTACCATCAATATCTTACAGCTGTCGAAACCAAGGCCAAGATAAAGAGAGTAATTTATTCATCCAGAGGCACACACCGAGGGAAAGGCCAAGCTGGGGTTTTAAACTGGGTCACTTGTTCCAGTTTAACGCATTCTGCTGCCTCCAAATCTAGGTCCTAAGGAGGACACCTTTCCCAAGAGAAGAGGCTTCAAGTGCACCCTTCTAAAGTGGACTACTCTATCATTTTTCAGAGCACTCAACTAATCCCATTCTCAGCTAGCTTTAATGGAACACAGTCTGACTCTGTTCTTGATGTTTCACCGCTGACTTCTCTGTAAGCCTCACCCTCCCTTTCCTCTTCTGCTCCACGTCTCAACAAGCCCCTAAGAACTCCTGCATCGTAGCCTCCTCCATTGGCTCTGGTGGGGAATTGAAGCCTCCTTTTCCCCATTCCCACCTGCAAGCCATTAAACAGGCTACTCGTTTGGTTTTCTCCATGCCAGCCTGGACCTCAGTGTGCTGCCCAGACATCCCAGGAGTAGCTGTGTGACCCGGAAGCTTCCTCTCCAATTCTCTCTTGGTGTGTAAAGCGTCAGAAGCCTCAACATCCCGGCCAAATTTATTTTAGGGAGAATCACTCCAATTCTGCCAAATTCCCACAGATCACTTTTAAAATCTTGGTTTAGCCCAACGTTTAGGTCTTTATTATTCACATCATCTCTTATAATTATACAATATAGAATTAATTAAGATGCATTAAGGTAACGACATAGAATTTTACTCTCCCAAGACTGTTACTACAATTTTCTCCAAACTGCTTTTTATGAGTCTATTGTTTCAAATCATATATTCCTATTAATCTCCTGATCTCTTTATGGCCTCTTTATCTGCTGACTGCCACAGTATCCCTGGTGCAGAGGCAAGGATCACTGAGTAATCAGGGCGTGCCTTGATCTACACAGGTGTCCCTGCCACTAGAAGGCCGAAGTTCATATGTTGATGGACTTGCAGGTGGAGAAGACCTGCAAATGTCTTTATGCTCAAGGGACTCTGCAATGCACAGACAGCAACACTGGTTTCTATCACAAATTGCAAGAAATATGTTGTGGGTAATCTCTAATCTCATAAAATTCCTGTATCTGCAATTTCATTAAGGAAACTCTGTTTCTCTCCAAACTGAAACTCTCTCAGAACGACAGCCTCATATATACAATTGACTACTCCGCATTTACATTTGGATCCTGAGACAAAGATAGGGGTTTGTCCCTCAAAATATCAATTAGATAGAGCCCCAAGTTGTAGTTAGGCAGAGGGCCACTCCCTCAGAGAACACATATCCAGCCTCCCTTGCAGGTAGCTGTGGCCATGTGACTGCATGTGGCTGATGAGCTCCAAACAGGTATGGTGAGGCTTCCCCTCTGCTCCCCTTTCCACTCCCATGGCTCCAAAAAAATGCACAGGAGGAGAACATAACCCCCTAGAAGACAGGGTGGTGGGACAGCAAAAATGGAGGAAACTGGTTCCTAGACTACCCAATGGAACATAGTGCCTGCCTGCATCTCCAAAGCCCAGGGCCACCCAGGCTGCCTCTGGACTATGAATGGTGTTCCACAGGCAGAAATCACTCAAAACTCTTGCTCTTTGGGCTGCCTGCCTTAATAGTATCTACATCCATCCAGTGGCTCAAGCCAAAACTGCAACAATCGTCTTTTCCTCATTGCTCACATTCGGCAAAATTCCATACTGTATCTGCGTCACCATTATCTCACATCTTATGGCTTCAGTGGCTTTCCAAAATTATCTCCCTGCCTTTGCTTCCACCCTCCATCCCAAATCAACCCTCCACTTAGCATTCAGAGTAATCTTGCTTAAAAATATGAATGCAATTGCCATTTCTCTCTGTAAAACCCTCTGATAACAGCATTTTACTTAAAATGAGTCCAAATACCTTACCCTAGTTTATATTGGTGTGAATTTTTTGATATGCTGGAGATACGTGAAGAGAGGATTAATTATAACTAATTGGGTTTTAAATCAATATCCAAATGACTAAGGAGGATAAACTTTACAAATTAGTTTTACTTAAGCTCTTTAAGTTCCAATTGTAGAGCTGTTTATATTATCAACGCAGCTAACAAAATAAAAACAATCACCTTCTGATAATTATTTTATTAATATTAGACTAGCTCAAGCCTTAGCTTGACTAAACTTCCTTAAATTACGTATATCATTTGCAAATTTATTTAATTAAATTTCCTTGGAAGTGTTAGCTACATTTATACAATTAGTGGTCTATATTAACTAAATATTTCCAATAACTGACTGGGCAAGTGTAAGATCATAGTAACTTTCCAAGCATTGACAATTCTGTGCCTAATACTAGGAGGAGAAAACTATGGCACCCAGGTCAGACCCACCTGCTGCCTGTGTTTGTACATAAAGTTTTATTGGAACACCACCACACTCAATTGTTTACATATTCTCTATGACTGCTTTTGTGTTACAATGCAGAGTTGAGTAGTTGCAACAGAAACCATATAACCAAAAAGTGTTTAATGTCTGACCCTTGAGAGAAAAAGATTGCTAACCTCTGGTCTAAGATTTAAAAAAAATATATATATATATATATAACAAATCTCAAATTGTCCTAATTATTACATTACTTCATACAAACTAAAATCCCATCTCTATTAAAAATACAAAAGAAACTAGCCAGGTGTGGTGGTGGGTGCCTGTAATCCCAGCTACTCGGGAGGCTGAGGCAGGAGAATTGCTTGAACCGGGGAGGCGGAAGTTGCAGTGAGCCAAGAGTGCAACACTGCCCTCCAGCCTGGGCAACAAGAGCCAGACTCCATTTCAAACAAAAAAAAGAAAAGAAAAGAAAATCTTCAAACATACAGAAAAGTTAAAGAATTGTACATTGCTCACCCCCGTCTCTACAACGTTCTATCTTGCTATGTTTGTTTTATGGCATTTCTAGCCATCCATCTATTTTTTAATCTGCCCACCAGCTCATCTCTCTTTTCTTTTCCTTGGATGTATTTCAAAGTTACATATCAGTACATTTCACCACTAACAAACCAGGCCCCACCTCTCCAAGCTACCTGCTGTACTTGGAATTCTTTTTCTAGATCCATATTTGCATGGCTGGTTCCTTCTCATTGTTTAGGTCTCAGCTTTAATGTCAGCATTCAGAGAGGACTACCCCGACCTTGCAATCAAAAGAAGCATTCTGGTTTTGCTGCTGACCATTTTTCTCTTTCCTCCTGAGTTCTGTATTTTGTTGTTTCACAGTTTTCTCTCCTTCTTATGCCTTGCAGTGAGGTCTGTGTCTTTTTCACTGCTGTAGCTGCAGAACCTAGAACAAGGCTGGAGCAGAATGGGTAGACAGGGCACACCCCACGAATAGTGAAGGAGTGAGTGAATGAATGAATGAATGAATGATTTAGTGATTTGCTTTTATGTGATAGAACAATGGTCTAACATTGACTAGAGCTAACATTTCTCAGGAAAACAAAACAAAGGCTAACCTAAATAACCCATCTAAATTTCAGATCTGGATAAATCATGTCTATTTAATGACCCCGCAATTCAGGAAAAGTCTCCACATTGGTAATATGATGGTCTCCTTGCCTGAACTGTTCTTTGCAAGGGATTTCATGTCTCTAAGACAGCTGTCACAGGCCAGGTGGCTTCAGCCATCATTGTCTGGGTTCCACTTGCTTGTTTGGTTTGTTTTGAAGACATTCTTTGTCCATGTGGGTAAAAGGTTTTGAAATGGAAATGAAGGTGGACCTGGTAACATTAGCCCTGGGACATTCTATGCAAACCACTGAAACCTGAATGATAATCCATGCCAATCGAAACACTATCAAGCCCTGCCAAAGAAACATTAATAAGATAGACACATCAGAGATGTGCACAACAGGCCATATGTCTGCTGTCCCAGAGCCTGATAGCTTTTGTGCAAAAGAGAAATCAGAATTTTAAAAACTCAAGCAAGTGTGTATACTAGAACTGGAAAACAAATATGGGTTAAAAAAGAGGGAGCTGGAAGTCAATGACACGGATGTTGGGTATTGATTTGGGAGGCATGTGAGTCTGTTGTTTCAAAGAAATCTGAACTCACATCTTCCAAAAGAATCTCAAATCCTAAAACTATTGGAATTTGAAAGTTCTAGCTGTATTTCTCATTCCTAATTTCCATTACAAGACATCTCCAGGCCATAATGGCCAGCTGTATCCAGCACTCACATTGGTGAGATAATGCTCCTGCAATTTCAGATGTTAATTAAGCATTAGCTGAGGGTAGACTGTCATCAGCTGCCTACTGAGACTAATGACAGACACGGCGGAACTTGTGAGCAAATGTGGGCCGTTATCTCAAGGGTGTCATGTTGAATTGTGAGGGTAATTACAACTCCCTACTCCAAAAAACACAGCATCTGAAGACTCAGGAAATGGCCTCTTACTCATCAGTATCACAGCATCTCAGGGAAGAATCCAAACACTCCGTGAAGAATGTGAGCATCAAAGACAGAGAAAACCCTGACTACGATATCCCCTGGATCACAAAATTAAAGTAATAAAGTATTAAATTGTTTAATACCACACATTCTCACTTACAGGTGGGAGCTAAACCTTGAGTTCCCATCAACATAAAGATGGAAACAATAGGCCGGGCATGGTGGCTCATGCCTGTAATCCCAGCACTTTGGGAGGCCAAGGCGAGCGGATCACCTGAGATCAGGAGTTCGAGACCAGCCTGGCCAACATGGTGAAACCCCGTCACTACTAAAAATACAAAAATTAGCCTGGCGTGGTGACAGGCACCTATAATCCCAGTTACTTGGGAGGCTGAGGCAGGAGAATCGCTTAAACCTGGGAGGTGGCGGTTGCAGTGAGCTGAGATTGTACCATTGCATTCCAGCCTGGGTGACAAGAGTGAGACTTTGTCTCAAAAAAAGAAAAAAAAAGATGGAAACAATAGACACTGAGGACTCCAAAAGGAGGGAGGGAGGCAGTGGAGTGTAAGGACTGAAAAGCTTCCTATTGGGCACTGTGTTCACTATCTGGGTGATGGGATCCACAGAAGCCCAAACCTCAGCATCATCTGATGTGACATTTTTCTTGGCCCCTTCACCAGACTTGCAGAAGGGGCATCCCATTTACTCGGCCTGCTGCAGTCAGTCCCTTGTGGGAGGGAGCACATGAGTGAGCAAGTGCGGGATCCAGCCATCTGCTCCAGGTGCTGACACAAAAGCAAGCTCCATGCGGGGCCCACGGCCAGACCAGGCATGTCACCTCAAGGGGAATGCAGCAGCACCCAGATGAGGGTGACTGCAACCCCAAAGCCCCAGAGGGGGTGTTACAGTGCTCTTTTAGTTCCATTGTTAGCAGTCCAATGGATGGCAGTGTGTTAGCAGCTCAGTTGGCCCCTTGCTTCATCAAGTGAGGCAGCTGCCCTCTGCTGGCAAGGGCAAAGGGCCAGTGTGACAGCCTTTCTGGGTACCTGCACTCAGCAGGCCCCAACCTCTTGTCCAGTATCCAAGAAGAATGAGGTCATGTGGACAAGTGAAGGATTGTGAAAGCAGAGAATTTTATTGAGTGATGAAAACGGCCCTCGGTGGAGAGGGAAATTGGAGAGGGTTGCTGGAGAGGGCACAGGAAGGGCAGGTCATCTTCCCTGAAGCCAGATTGTCTCTTCCACAAAGTCAAGCCATCTCCCCTTTCCACCAACTGAGTCCAGGGTCTTTATAGGCACAGGATGGGGAGTAAGTACTGATTGGTTTGTGAATACGCAAAAATGGTTAAAGTGAAGATACCACTCAAAGGTGGGCATGACAGTGTAGAAAACCAATTAGGAAAGGATAGATATATATAAAATAGGTGAAGGGTGGAGATCAATCAGAGGAAAGTGTGCCAAACGGAGGACAAGCTCTCAATCCAGTCAGAAGATTTAACTTATAGTTTAACTTTCAGGCTTTAAACTATCTTCAGCTTGGAGGTGGAGTTTCACTGGGTACCTCATCTGCCTAGGCATTTGGCTGCCTTCTGTTGCTATCAATGCAATATACCTTTGTAACAAACCTGCACATGCACCTCTTGAATCTAAAAACAAACGAACAAACAAAAAACCCAAATATTTTCAAAAAGCATTTCATTTTATCAACTAAAAGAAAACCATGACCAGATTATCACCTTTGCCTATTACCAATGGGCCTATTACTAAACTCCTCTTATTAGGAAAATCTTCAGAGTGAAATGAAAAATCACAGCCTTATGTCAAGAATCTCTATGTGCTATACAAGAATTTACTGTAAAGGAAAAGTTTATAAGTCTTTTTAAATTTATCTTATCTATGTCAATTCTCCAAACTTAAACATGAACCCCAAACATATATTGTTGGGCAGCAGAATGGAAAGCTGGCACTTTGCAGATAAAAATGAACATTGGAGTAAGATGTAGGTGTTGAGCTAGGGAGCCTTGACCATCTTAAGCAGAAGGAATAGATGTCCAAGATTTCTCATCTTTTCTGTTCACGGACATCTGTAGGAACTGACCTTGGGTGTGCAACTGTGAGGAAGAGGAACAGGAATATTTTTGTACCAAACCACGAGGGTTAGAACAGGCAGCCCCTAAATCAAGAACAGTAGCATTCAAGTATCAAGCTGAATTGTTCATCCTCTTCCCCCAATTCACCGTTCTCAGGCCTGATTGCAATCATGCGAATCAAATAAGAGGAGTTTTTTTTTGAGTGGGGAATGAAGGAGTCAGAATTAACCAGGCCCACCTTTCCCTCTGTCAGGGAATTTTGTTCCCATTCCGGTACAATCAGTTACCATGCTGAGTTTTACCGAGTGGAACCTGTGCTGCCTTCTCTACTCCCTGAGTTTCACAGAGGCTGGGAGGGGCTGCATTGTCCCCCTACCCTTAGCACAGTGCTCAGCCACCAGTAGATTTTTGTTGAACCAATAAATATGAACAAAGTGCTGATTTTGCAGTGAAATTTTTACTGCTGGATGGTCTTGATTACAAGTATCCCAGGTTCTTGGCATGTCGAGCAAAGAACTGGACAAAATGTACAATCACAGCAATGAAAGAATGAAGCACAGATTTATTGAAATGAAAGTACATCCCACGGAGCAAGTAGCTCAAGAGCCCTGGCTGCAAAATCTTCTGGGGTTTAAGTACCCATTAGAGGTTTCCTATTGTTTAAACCCTATGCAAATGAAGGCTTGGCCAGTGACCAGTTGGAGGCTGAATTCGAGGCTCCCTATCTCCAGACCCTATGCTTCTGCCTCAAAATGGGTTTGTACTACACGGACAAGGAATTTTAAAAGTACAATCACAGCAACAGGAGAAGCAAAAATCCAGACGATCACTTAAAGAACATAAATGTAAGTATATTTGGAGCCTCCTGAGAGCCGGTAAGAGGTATCAGATGCTCTGTGGATGGTAAAGAAGTCACTAGCAGAGCATCTGACTGATATTCATTATTTCTCTGCGGCCTAGAAATCAGGTACCCGCTTCCCTTAGCAGTTCCCTCTTCTGCCCGGAGACCTCCCATAACCAGCAGGGCCATCGAGCAGGCTGGAGGAAGTCAAGCAAATGGGCTGCCACAGGGTGTCATTCTCAAGTGCAATTTTGAGCTTTAAGAAAACATTAAGTCCTTATGATCAAGCATTGGATTTTTCATAAAGGCCAGGGAGCAGGGTTTGAAGGTCTGCCTTCTCTAAACTATCATGCCCACAGTCATGCCAATGACAACACAGTCAATCACCAAAGTCATCAATCCTGACCCAGCTCTTGCAGGGGTTGGGCGTGGGCACAGGGGATGGGGTGTACAGGGCACAGCTGCGCTTCTAGCACAGTCTGGCTGCCGTAAGATTCAGAATCAGGCAAGTGCTCCACGCTACCCCACTCGGAATGCCTACAGCAAAGGTATTGTTCATATCCACAGCTTATCAAGTTGTCTTTCAGTGTCACACCCATCTCAGAGAGTCCACAACGCACTGTACTCACTCTGCTCCACTAACTCCACTGCACACAGTTCTTTTTAGGTTGCTTATCTGTTTTAATAGAAAACAGCCCTAAATGTTGCAACTATGTTGCATGTGTTAATAAATAGGTCACTGATGATGAGCATTTTTTCATGTGTCTTTTGGCTGCATAAATGTCTTCTTTTGAGAAGTGTCTGTTCATATCCTTCGCCCACTTTTTGATGGGGTTGTTTGTTTTTTTCTTGTAAATTTGTTTGAGTTCATTGCAGATTCTGGATATTAGCCCTTTGTCAGATGAGTAGATTGCAAAAATTTTCTCCCATTCTGTAGGTTGTCTGTTCACTCTGACGGTAGTTTCTTTTGCTGTGCAGAAGCTCTTTAGTTTAATTAGATCCCATTTGTCAATTTTGGCTTTTGTTGCCATTGCTTTTGGTGTTTTAGACATGAAGTCCTTGCCCATGCCTATGTCCTGAATGGTATTGCCTAGGTTTTCTTCTAGGGTTTTTATGGTTTTAGGTCTAACACTCAAGTCTTTAATCCATCTTGAATTAATTTTTGTATAAGGTGTAAGGAAGGGATCCAGTTTCAGCTTTGTCCATATGGCTAGCCAGTTTTCCCAGCACCATTTATTAAATATGGAATTGTTTCCCCATTTCTTGTTTTTGTCAGGTTTGTCAAAGACCAGACGGTTGTAGAAATGCAGCACTGGCCATCAGAGAAATGCAAATCAAAACCACAATGAGATACCATGTCACACCAGTTAGAATGGCAATCATTAAAAAGTCAGGAAACAACAGGTGCTGGAGAGGATGTGGAGAAATAGGAACACTTTTACACTGTTGGTGGGACTGTAAACTAGTTCAACCATTGTGGAAGTCAGTGTGGTGATCCCTCAGGGATCTAGAACTAGAAATACCATTTGACCCAGCAATCCCATTACTGGGTATATACCCAAAGGGTTATAAATCATGCTGCTATAAAGACACATGCACATGTATGTTTATTGCAGCACTATTCACAATAGCAAAGACTTGGAACCAACGCAAATGTCCAACAATGATAGACTGGATTAAGAAAATGTGGCACATATACACCATGGACTATGCAGCCATAAAAAAACGATGAGTTCATGTCCTTTGTAGGGACATGGATGAAGCTGGAAACCATCATTCTCAGCAAACTATCGCAAGGACAAAAAACCAAACACCGCACGTTCTCACTCATAGGTGGGAATTGAACAATGAGAACACTTGGACACAGGAAGGGGAACATCACACACCGGGGCCTGTTGTTGGGTGGGTGGAGGGGGGAGGGATAGCATTAGGAGATATACCTAATGTTAATGGGTGCAGCACACCAACATGGCACATGTATACATACGTAACTAACCTGCACGTTGTGCACATGTACCCTAAAACTTAAAAAGTATAATAAAAAATAAAAAATAAAAAAATAACAAATAGATCACATGAGATTCAAGTGACATAGCCATCCTAACAGCTGGGATGAAAGAGAGCAGTGTTTAGAGAACGTACATTAAAGAGAACTGCTTTAACACAAATGGTTTGCAGCAGGGCAAATCTTATCAGCTGCCTCTAACGAAAAAGTGCACAGCTGACCAACTTTGCTTCAAGTAGCAGGTCTATGTTTGTTGTTTCAATCTGGAAGCAGGTGGATTCTTAGAAAGGAAAAAAAGAAAATGCCCCTCCCTTTGTTTTGCATACTGCGCAGAATTTTGGAGACTGTTTATTAAGCTCTTCTCAGTGCCTGTAGAAGGCATCTCACTGCATCCAGATGCAGATCCCACACCTTGCATGTGATTTTTCCAGCTTCCAGACCTTTGACTTGTTATTCCCTTTTGCTCAGATATATTCTCCAGATCTTTACAGAGCTACCTCTTTCTCAAAATTCAGGACTTTCTGCCTATTTCATCTACTCAAAGAGACCCTTCCTAGTCTCTCTAAATAAAACAGCCCTCAACCACTCACCCATCCAGTTACTCTGCTAGGTTTTCTTCAGAGCACTTGTTCACTACTGTGACTACCTATGTCTTTATCTTTTTCCTTCCTGGACAGAAATCTCACTCCTGTGAGGGAAGGAGGTGTCTGTCCTGTTCTGTTTGAATCCTGTGTGCCTGGCATAGAAGAGAATGCTCCACACGTGTTTCGGAAAGATGGGGAAATGATGCCTGCTGCTCCACATCCTCATGCCCCAGAGACACTTTCAGGATGAAGAGTTTGAATGTTTCCCTGAGACCTGCCCTTTCTTCCCCAGTGTCCACACTGCTCTCACATGTGGGGCTGCCTGTTTTTGCTTGTTTCTGGGGAAAATTAAAGTCTAATTTCAGGTAAACGAATGGCAAAAGGAAGGTTAATAGCGTGACAAGTAATGCAAATCGTCTGATTTACTTTTGAAACCCCCCCTCCCACCACAGATGCTCTGAAAAGCCATTTACACATTTAAGGGTCCCATAGAGTTTAACTGAAATTAAAATGACGAAGGGATTTATGAAGCACAGATTCCCCTTTCACTTTGCTTTATTCTTCTAAAACCTTAAAACAAATGGAAGAATTCAAGCATTAATCACACAATAAGTGTTCATCGAGTGATGAGTTCATGGGAGAACATCTGAAGTGGTTCTTTGCTTCAAGACCAAACTTAATTTATAGGAGCAACGATCAGGAAGGGGAACCAACAGAATCCATAAAAACTGAGTCCTGTTTCCAGTTTGTTCCTCAACAGGTGAACATTTGCACCATTAGCAAAATTAAACAGATATCAAGCCACCAAGGGGGATCTTGGTTTCCATTACCCTAAAACGTAATGGAAATGACCCTAGAGTCTCCTGAATCTGTCTCTAAAGGTAGCTTTATATTGCCATATTAATTAATGCTTCTTATTTTTACTTTCTTTAATTTCTCCTTTGCAATCTCATAAATAAGCATTTGTTTTAGGTGTTGGGAAACCTAAAACAGCAAGGTTTTGTTTCTCTGTTCTAAACTGGGCAGAAACCAAGCTCCCTCTAAGGACTCTGCTCCTCTTCCAAGTTGAATAACCCAGCACACCAGGACTTTCTGCCACCAACATTGTGTGTTTGGCTTATAAGTCATGTTTTTCATTGTTATTGTTAATTCCTATTTTTGAATAATTTTATATTTACAGAAAAGGTGCAAAGATAGTACAGAGTTCCCACAGTGATGAAAATGATTTGGAACTAGATAGAGGTGATGGTTGCCCAACGTTCTCAATGTACTCTATGACACTGCATTGTACACTTTCAAATGATTACTGCTTTTAACATATTTGTTTGTTGTCAACTGCCTTACTAAATTTATACTCACTTAAAATAGGTTTTTAGCTGCCAATCCATTATCTACAGCCAATCCATTATCTTCCTATAATGCTAAGTTTCCTTTTCACATTCACATCTTCTTTTTTTTCCTCCTTGTATTACACTGGTTGGAACTCCAGGATGCCAATAAATAATATCAGTGATGGTGGACTTTCTTTTATTTTTTAATATTTAAAGGAGAATTCTCCTATTGTTCCTGCCACATGGTTCCACAAAGACATTTTTGGAGGTAAATTTTGTTGTTGAATTAATTCCTTCCTTAGTTATTGATCTGTTATCTTCCATCCTGAGTCAGACACTGTTCTCTGTTCTGCTTCTGCCCTCTTTTCACATTCCACTTCACGCTTTGGGGAACAGAAGCAGCCCAGCCTCAGAGTCCCTCATACACTCAAGGACGCTTTTTTTTTTTTTGTCATTAACATTTATTTCAATTAAAGAAATGTGAATCCAGGATTAATGTAAGGTGAAATATTAAAGTATCTGGCAAAAGAAATGCTATTAAGAGTTTAAGTAAAATGTTTGCGGTACCAGTGCTATGTATAACAGACAAACATTAACAAAATTAAAAACACATTCTTTTTTTGTTTTAAATTGAGATGGAGTCTCGCTCTGTCGCCCAGGCTAGGAGTGCAGTGGCATGATCTCAGCTCACTGCAACCTCTGCCACCCGGGTTCAAACAATTCTTGTGCCTCAGCCTCCCGAGTAGCTGGGACTACAGGTGTGCACCACCATGCCTGGCTAATCTTTTTGTATTTTTAGTAGAGATAGGGTTTCACCACGTTGGCCAGGCTGGTCTCAAACTCCTGACCTCAGGTGATCTGCCCGCCTCAGCCTCCCAAAGTGCTGGGATTACAAATACATTAGATAGGTGAAAATTTGCATATATTCAAGAAAAATCAAAATAAAATTCTATTTTATAAATCATGTTTAAATTTTTCTAACCAGGCAGAAAGAGTGCTCAGGGAAAATTTGTTCCAAACTATAACCATATAATAAATTATGTGTTTGTAAATTATATGTAGGTCTCTGAAAAACTTTAAGATGCACTGTTTCTATTTTTTTAAGTCTTAATTTGCCTTATAACTGACATTTCTTCAAGGACGCTTTTAACTCCAAGTGCAAACGTCTGCCTGCAGGCCACTGCTCCAGCCTCCCTCTTACAGCACCGCCAGCCAGGGGACACTCACTGCCTGGCAGTGCTGAGCTTTACTGGTGCTACCCCAATGTCTTCCTCCCCTTCCACCCACTCCCTGTCTTGGAGACCACTGCATGTGCACAGTCTTGTTGGTGTTTGGGTTGGGGCAGTGATCCTGAAGTGCATGCTTTATGCTATAGGTTTCAAGCCACTATTGAAAGTTTTAAAATGCACAGATGAATGAGAAAAGTAGTAGTCGGGGAGAATACATTTTCAGTGGCATGCAGGAGGGTATGTAGAAAGAGATGCCAGCACAAATGCCGAGGGCTATATGGAGAAGATAGAGGAGGATTATGACCTCTGCCCTGATGTAGCTCATAATCTTTATTGGCAGGCAGAACTAGGGCATATAAAATCATTTCTGCTGTTCTCTGAAATTAGCTGGACACTGGCACTCTCTAATAGGGGCTCATTTCATCACATAACCAAAAAAAAAAATGAGAGCAATACCTCAGTAAGTTAGTGGAATGAATGGACAAGAATATTCATGTGAATTAGTAAATGCAAGATACTAAGCAATGGGACCTTACTGAACACTTGAATCCTTATCATGGACACCAAATGAAATTGAAAAACAAAAACTCAAGGAAAAAAGGCAATATGGCCTTAGGAGAAGGTTGCCACTCCATTATGGAATAATGGCCCTTTTACAGACCCACATCTTTGCCGGTGAGCTCCCTGTGCATGTATCGGTTTAGGAGGAAGAAATAGGAAGCAGTTTGAATTTAAGGATACAACATGAAAACAAAGGGTGGATCCACAGAAGCACCCAGGTTACACAGTGCTCAGCTGGCAGTGTTGCTGTCAGAAGGCAAAGATCATCAGGACAGCCGCAGTCACGCCCACAAAGCCTGTAGAGAACAGTGGCCTGAGTTTGTGAATCAATGCTCCGTGTGTGTATAGATCAGTTTCGCCTTGTCTGCTACCTGATTCAGTCTACATTTTACCTACTGGCTGCCATTTTTTAATTTTTTTCAATGTTAAATTATTTATTTTTTAAACTTCTTCATATTCACCCTGAAGGGACCATAAATTACTCCTGTTCCTTTTCCCCTACTCTATTTTTTTTGACTAGCATTTTCTCTTACTGCAATTACCCTAAGGTATTAAATGGATATATTATTTCCTTACAAGAAAGCTAAAGAAGAAAGCAACATAAGAAGAGAAAAGCAGTGTGTGCTTTCATGAAATAAAAGAATGCCAAAAATGGAGAAACATAGACCAAACTTGTCAGCACTGTTTACACAAGAGAATGCATCATATTTTAATGAAAATCCTTTTTTATAAAGGAAATTACTAGGCCAGGACTATTTCCCCAAATATGCAGAAAATGCACTCAATGGAGCTGCCAATAAAATATTATAATGGATGCTTCTCAGATGTAGTCTAGGGTTGTTATAAAAATAGGGCATGGTGTTTAAAACAAGACTGGTTAACAGTAAGCACACACACACACACACACACACACACACACACAGCCTCTGAAAACAATACAAAGAGGAGTGAAAGATTTTGACCTTCCCCCAGACTTTTGTCAGAATTCTCCCTGTGAGCTCTCTGTGGACGTGCCATTCTCCCTGCTTAACAAGGAAAGACCACCTCAGAATTGAATTAGAAAAATGCCCCCTACGGAAGGTGTGTTCTCCAGTGAGCGAATTCTTTTGAAGGGAAAGGGTATTATTTACTTCTGTAATCAGATATGCAGCCTCTGAGAAAGGTAAATTTTGCTGGCAAAGCACTTTGCGCCTCAGATGGTGGAGCCCCTTGTTCTATGAAGCTGCCAAATCGTCCCACACAGGATGCTGTGGTGAAAGATTTGGGGGAGTCTCCTTTAGGAGAAACTGTACCCTTTGGGGGCATACTCACACCTTTCAGGCTTAAGAGTCCAAGCAAAAATTAAACAATGAATCGGTTGATATGTCAGCATTAATACAAAGTTTTAAAATTTTACACAGCTACAAGCAATTTGGGAGAAAGCCACGGTAAGTGGAAAAAGAACCCAAGAAAGGCTCTCCTGATGGATACTAAGGGTGTCAATGGATAGAGATGTAGAAAAAAGGAACAAAAGAAAATTCACCAAGACTGTGAAATATGAATCATTGCTATCTCTGGGTTATCGGATTGTAATCAATTCTCATGCTGCTTGGATCCTTTTGTAATTGTCGGCAAGGGGTGTGCATTAATTTATCACAAGGGGGAAATTAAAAACAAGCTACAGATGTTCGTTTTTAGACATGGCAAGGTTTTTTCCTTCCTTTCCGGATCATCCACAGAAAAGCATTTTCAGTTGAGAACTAGGAGCAGCCAGTGAGTGGGGCTTTCTCTGATGGTTGAGAGGGAAGGTTTGACCTCTCCAGGGGAGCTTTATGTGGCCCAGTGGTGCCCTCTGCTGATAACTGGGTCGTGGCTTACTTAATTCATACATTCTTTCACTCCGTCACTAATTTGCAAAAAGCTATTGAGCATTCTACCTGTGCTAGAGATGGTGACTCCTATGCTGTGTGTACTAAGAGAACCAGAAATGCTCCCTCTCCGTCCACGGAGCCAACTGGCCACGGCGGGAGGAGATGTGACACACTGGCGTCTGAATCATAAGAAAGCCTGGCCCTGCCAGGCTTTGAAAACCTGCACAATACCTTTGAAATGAACTCCAAATGTGAGTCTATGCTTTCCATTCTTAATACACTGAGAATAAATATTGCCTGTGGGCAAGGTTACTTCATTTTCACTGTTGTCTCCTTCGGAAATGCTGTGTGCCTGTGTTCAACTTTTTAAAATTAATATTCATAAACCTCTTTCATTCAAATGCATAAGGGGAGGAACAGAACAGATATGATGTATTTTTTGACCCCAAAGAGCGTACAATCTGGGAGGAAGGATATCCTTAATTTGAAGGAAACCACTAGAAAAAAATACATGCTAAAGTGGAGCACGAGACATTTATATCAAAGAGCGGTGAGGAGGTGGAAGAAGTGGGCAGTGCATAGGGTGAAGTCAGGAAAAAACGTCTTGGAGGTGGAACATTGCTCTCTGAAAAGAAATGAACGTGACAGTAGACAAGGCTATGGAAGCTTCAGATCCTGGGAGGGGCTAGTCTCGGAGGTAGCAGAGCCCTGCTCACTGGAAGGGGTGTGCCTGGCTACACAGGCCCCCTTTGGCTCACAGCAGCGCATCTGTGGAAACCCAGGTTACCACTGTCTGTGCCTCATCAAAGTCTGCCTGCTGGTTGGCGACACAGCTCCGGACCTGTCTCTAGGAGCCGTGTGACTGAAGGTCAAGGGTGTCTCCAGGGAGCTCTCACCTGCCTGGTTCGCCCCTGCCCTGCCCTCTGATTGGTTGTCCACACACCCACAAAGTTGTTTCACTCTCTGCTCTAAAACAGTACAGGATTTCTGGTGGCAAGGGATGCAGCCTTCATTACCACCCCCCAACCCGCACCCCAACACAAAGCAGAGGATACAAAACAAATGGAGACTTCATATGTTTTGGCAGCAAGTCCTCGCCCAGAAATCTGGAGATGCAAATAAAGGCCCCCTCGAACAAAACTCGCTAAACGTGCTGAGTGGCCATGAGCCCATCCAAGATAAAACTAAACTGGAAAACATCTAAAGGCATGGAAGAGGAGAAGGAAGCCAGGCTCTCAGCCCTGGCTGTGGAGGAGCTCCACTCCGAAGGGCGAGGTCTGTCCACCAGGGAACAGGGGAGCCTGGTCTCTGGAGCGTGGGAACCACACCTGCCACCTTCCCCCGCGCACCACGGTGGATGCTACAGACAACAAAAGACTAGCTTTATTAGAAACGTTTACGTGTCGGTGCCTTATCTCCTGGGAAAACCCCGATTACTTCGCTCTATGACATCCCCACTGAGAACTGCCACCAGCTCTACAGGTGATCAGTTCTCACATTAGGACTCAAATGGAAGAAGGCTTTCCCCAAAACTAGTCAAAATTTAATATTCAAACTCGTATAGCTATCTGCATCCGATTCATCTCACAAAGAATCTTCTCCACAACCCAGGGTCTCTACAAGAAGCCGACAACTTGCATGTGCTTAGAAATCTCTGAGCAACCAGGGGTTCTTGTGTGCATCCCTGGACACCGGGACTGCCTTCGTGATGCTGTAAATGGGCCCCGTGGTCCCAACTGCTAAGGTGCTTGGGAGCAGCCTGCGGAGAGGGAAGCACTGAGAGTGAGCCTGGAGGGAGCCTGGGGTCACTGTCACAGAGTTTGTACCTGAAACCTCCCCTGGGAGGTGCCAAGTCAGTAATCCGGAAACCCTGGCGCAATCAGGAAAGGAGGGTGAAGGGAGGGGCGGTGGGAGCCACTGAGGACAGAGCCGGGTGGGGGGTCCACCTGGCTTCTTGCCTCCCTGAGCAGTTTTTGACTGAATACTGTCTTTCTAGATTTTGATTTCCTCATCCTTCAAATGCAAAAGACCTGAATTAGATATCCCAGCTGTAGCATTCTCTGACTGGGGGAATTTTAAAGAACAGGATGTGCACGCATCCCTTATGGAATTTCTTATTCGACAGAATTCATCCTAGAAACCCTGTTCCTGCACTGGTAATGGATGTTGAGAACATGAGGGGAAAAGGAAACTTATTTTGTTGATTTTGAGTTTATACTTTATAAATGATATTAAATTAATATAACCTAGATAATATATTAATTATATGTAATACATGAATAATATATATTGTACTCTATAAGTCTAATTATCCTATATATGTATATACTTGTATATGAATAGGATATGCCTATACAGTACCTGTATAGACATAGTGTACATACATTATACGTGTCTATTATACAAATATAACTAATATGTACTATATATTATATAGTATATACATACTATATTATATGTTATATTGCATATAATTATAGATATGTTATATAATATTATATAATTAATATATATTAATTAATGTAAGATTTTACATGAATATTAAGACATTTTGTCTGTGCTTGTTTCCTTTAAACCTTTTTTTCTGAATGATGAAGCTCCCAACAAATAATATTAATGATGTAATTTGTTTCTCCCTAGCAAATTTATCTGTGAATCTTGTAAAATTTCTCTATAAAGTGATTCTGGCCTGAGTTTCAGCATAGCAAGTAGATGCTGACATATTTCTCCCAGATTGAATTTTTTAACCCAAACAAAAATTCAGATGAACTGGAGAAAGTTCCAAGAATGAACATCTTGCCCATCAAAAAAATACTACACTGATTGATAGGTTTTTTATTTGTTTGTTTTTTACCAATCCAGCCCTAAAAATCATATTGACACCTCACAAAAATAAATGGTTTCTAATCAGTGGCAAAGCCCAAGAGTAGAAAATACATGGTATATACATTTTAACACTTTCCATTTTCTAGGAGGCTGCCTCTACAAAGCAAGAGAGGAATGTACCATCTCACAACAGTCTTACAGTCTTACAAGGTAGACCATTGCTTTTGTCATTCTTAAGGATTTTGATCAATATAGAAAGCCTTGCTGATGATCCGTGACCATACTCTGAAAACCTGCACAATACCTTTGAAATAAACTCCACATATAAATCTATGCTTTCCATCCTTAATACACTGAGAACAAATATTGCTTGCAGGCATGATTACTTCATTATCACTGTTATCTTCTTCAGAAATACTGTGTGCCAGTGTTCAACCTTTTTTAATAAGTGTTCATAAATCTCATTCATTCAACAAACCATTTAGTGAGCATCTACTATGTAGAGGGCATTGTGCTATGTGCTGGGTAAAAAATAAAGAAACACTCCTGGCCATCACTAGCACACCGCAGCTGGGGAGAGGCATTTCAATACACAGCAGGATCTCAGCATCAGGAGGCCTACAGAATAGCATTGCTATTTCTCACTGAGGGAGGCTAAGAGGAAC
Organism: Pan paniscus; assembly: GCF_029289425.2. Lineage (NCBI taxonomy): Eukaryota > Metazoa > Chordata > Mammalia > Primates > Hominidae > Pan > Pan paniscus. The sequence goes on along the minus strand of NC_073253.2, from coordinate 7,325,670 downwards.
AACAGCTCTGGAGTAAGAGGAGCAGAGTTCTGCTGTATGAAGGGCTGATTTTATGAGTTTATAAATCATACAAATTGAAGATCAATAGAGATGTGGGTTTGGATCTTGGGAGGAGGGGCTACAGAGTGTAGCTAGAATATAGCTGATCTCAGGATGCCCAGGAGTGAGGGCCTGGGGCAGGGGAGGCCTGACATGGACACCAGTTAGCTGAGTGGAATGCCTGGCCCATTGCCTGTCTCAGTGTTCTCAACTAAATTGAAAGTACAGATACAAAAGCTTTCATTTCTATTGAAAAATAAGTGTGAGTGTGTGTGTGTGTGTGTGGTGAGCAAGGAGAAAGACAGGAAGCAGGCAGAATCATTTGGCCTCATTTTAGTTAAAATACCCAGAATGGGCCATTTAGCCACAGCCACCATTTCTCCCTTCTGATGAACAAGTGAAGATTTTAGACAGAATGATTAACTTTCTTTTCCTTGTTTCTCCACTACAACCCATACACTAGGGTTAGACAACCACTGATTTATGAGTTTTTCTTACCTTAGATATCTGTACTCAAAATGAATTCAATTATTTGTGAAAATGCTTTGTTTCATTTTATCTTCGTGAAAATTCAGTCTAAATGTATCCCAATTTAAATTTTTTAAAGGATGGAGAGAAGGAAGTTCTTTTTAAATTGGTACTTTAAAGTATGTATTTTCTACTCAAATCAATTTTAAAACAATAAAAATAATTAAAATGTTATGGTAAATGAAATATAGTAGACGTGTAAAATGAATTTTAACATGGTTTTTATCTTGACATTCCTAATCATTTAATTCTATGAGATTTCCAAATTAAAGATTTGCTATACATATTGTGATTTTAAAAAAATCCACCTAGTATCCACCCGAAGATTTGTATTTTAAGTATTTAACTCCTATGTTCATATGTTTCTTTGAGAAATAATTTGGAGGAGCTCAACCAAAACACCAAAACCTACGGCAAAGGGCTATGAATTTGCAGTTAGGGAAAAGAAGAGGAGAGACCAAGGAAGAATAGAGTTAGGACTGAAATAAAGCTAAGACTGTCCTCTGTGACAGCTGGAAACACAGACCTCACCTCACAGTGGGTAACATCTGCAGACATTTAAAATATCAACAGCAAGGACCCAGACATTTAAAATAACAGTAAGGACCCAGACTACCCAGGGCCCTGAGGGTTTACACCTGCCTGTGGTACTGAGATTGGAAAGAGATTAGATTATCTGAATGGTTGGCAGAGAACATGATCAGTGCCCTTCACAAGTACCTCAGGCATCCTCCAGTGGGCACTGCAGGGGGCATAGGCTGGTTCTTTTTTTCTTTTTCTTTTCATTTATGTATGTATGTATTTATTTATTTATTGAGATGGAGTCTTGCTCTGTCACCCAGGCTAGAGTGCACTAATCCCGGCTCACTGCAACCCCCGCCTCCTGGGTTCAAGCAATTCTCCTGCCTCAGCTTCCTGAGTAACTGGGATTACAGGCATAATTTTTGTATTTTTTAGTAGAGACGGGGTTTTACCACCTTGGCCAGGCTGGTCTTGAACTCCCGACCTCGTGATCCACCCGCCTCGGCCTCCCAATCTCACAACTGGGATTACAGACGTGAGCCGCCATGCCCGGCCAGGGCTGGTTCTTATGAAGACCGTAGGACAGGATGAGGGCTCTGGTGCTATGTATGCATGTGTGTGGTGTCTATGTGGTGTGTTTGGGGGAGGGGCGGTTGTGTGTCTGTGGGTGGGTGTTTATAAGTGTGTGAGTGCATGTATGAGTGTAAATATGTGTGTTGTGTGTGGATATGTGTGTTAATGTGTGGATATGTGTGTGGGGTGTGTGAATGTGTGAGTGTCTGTGCTTAGAAGGAATGTACAGCATGACCCAATAGTGTTATCCTGCTCTCAGCCCATCTGCCTTGATATCAGGATTTATCTGTGAGCATCTGGGTCATTAAGTTAATTTTCTTGGAATACTATATTTTTTCTCAATGGAGGCTTGGATGAAGATCGAACAGAGAGATATTAAAAACACTCTTTTGTACATGGTCAAACAAAAGGTGTCATATGATTTCAGCTGAGCCTAGCCCTCAATATGGAGTCTGGATGGAAGATCACACACCTTCTGCATGCGGAGGGCCTAGGAGCTAGTCCTGCCAGCAAGGCAGGGCTTGTCTTTATAATTTAGTTTGAGTCTGCTCAATTGCACAGTGGAGGATGGCTGATGCCTCACATGGCTGGTCCACCTAGCATTCCCAGAATGGTTGTAGCTAAACAAAGTTTAGAACAGGCTTCATCAGACACCCACCTCTGTGAAAAGGGAACCTCAGTGCAGCATCCCTGAATGTCTGAGCTTTGAGCATTGCTACTTCCCTGTACAGCCTCTATGGTTCACTATTGGAGGACACACCAAAGATCAGCAGATGAAGTACTTTGCCCACTATTATCTATATAGGAGTTACAAGCTAGAAAAGTGAATACCAGATTGACTATGTGGCTCTGTCATCCCTCCTGGCAATAGTAAGATAGTGGCATTCATTGAATTGAACCTTCCAGAGAACTTGGTAAACTCTATTCTTCTCTATGTTCTCAGATACATAATCATCTAAGGGGAGTTTCCAGTGAGGGGTAATGATCTGAGAGGAAAAACGCTGGGTCAGGGAAATGTAGGTGTTTGTCTCAGCTTCATCATTTATTAATTGTGCTCTTGGCTGAGTCATTTGTCCTCTCCATGCTCTCCCTCATGGACGTGGATGGGATGAAAATGTCCCCTTAGTCCCATTTGCATGGGTGTCATAGAGATAACGTGATCTTTACACAGAAAAATTAAAAGTATGATATAAGCGAAACTGCTGGATTTCACTTCATTTCTCTGGCTGCAGAGGCCATCACTTTCTTGTAAGTTAGGTAGTAAAATGCTTGAGATTTTTTAAAAAATTGGGTCACTTTAGAATCCTTAGAATAAATCTGCATTAAAGGACCTCTCAAAAAAATGCTGGTTCTTCATTCAACCTCTGTCACCTTAGCCCACCCACATGTCTCTAAAATTACCTTCAGCTATTCTAGTGATTTATTGGAAAGTAAAGCTAATGGTAAGCAATTTTCAGTGACCACAGGGTGTTATAAAATGCAATTTCCTTGAATTCAGCCTGACCATGGGAGGTAACACAAAATTGTGCTGATTTGTTCAGAGGCATATTTTGAGTAACTTGAAACTTCAGCCCAAGTTGTGCTAGGCCTAATTGGAGAGTGTATGTGTTTGCACATTTAGATTTCACAGCAGTCCACAAAATGAATTTTCAAAGAACTAAGTATGCAGAACTATTTTAGTCTCACATCACTGAAAAAGTCTGTTCCTGCAGATAGGAAGGGTGCTCCGAGTAGCAGGAAGAAGGGTGGGCGTGTTTGTGGGTGAGCTCATTCCTATAGGGACTGGACTGGTTTGTGTAAGGTGAGGGCTTCGATTCCATTTCTTTGCAGGTAAGAACACGATCAAATGATGCTGGAGTAGGAAAATTAATTTTTAAGAGTATCATGTGACCACGTTTTCATTTGAAAGGGTCACATGATAGTTCTCAGAAGACGACTGTGGCAAAGAAAGGGCAAGCCTAGGTAGCAGGCTGCAGCAGAGGAAGGCCAACTTCAACTGCCTGTGCTGTCTCCTTCTCTTTCCAAATTAATCCATGATACAGATGTGAAAAGGTGGCATTTTTAGTCACGAGTACATGACTATTTTATTAATTCTCCTTTTTTTTTTTTTGTATTTGTTCACTTAGAAAAAGAAAAGGAAAGCCAGATGCACTGACTCATGCCTGTAATCCCAGCACTTTGAGAGGCTGAAGCGGGAGCATGACCTGAGGTCAGGAGTTCAAGACCAACCTGGCCAACATGATGAAACCCCGTCTCTACTAAAAGTACGAAAATTAGCTGGGTGTACAAAATTACAAAATTTAGTACAAAAATTCACCTGCAGGAGAATCACTTGAACCTGGGAGGCAGAGGTTGCAGTGAGCCGAGACCGCGCCATTGCACTCCAGCCTGTGTAAAAAGAGTAAAATTCCACCTCAAAAAAAAAAAAAAAAGGAAAAAAGGAACAGGAAAAAAAAAAAAAGGAAGACAAAGCTAAGGAAGTCCACGATAAAGAAAATAAAGGAGAAGAGATGACTATGATGACCATTCGCACAACTGTCAGATGCAGGTCATGGTGGTTAAATGCAACAAAGCCCAGAGATGTCTTGCCTGCTTTTCCTACCTTTACTAATCATCAAATATATCCACAACCAGTTGCTCTTCATCAGGATTTGCTGGGTGCTACAGACTGAATGCTTATGTCCCCCTCACAATTAAGGGACTGAGTGTTCTTACAAAAGAGACTCCAGAGAGATCCTGTGTCCCTTTCACCAGCATGCTCCTCCACCTGTCTGCATGTCAGTTGCTGCATCCATATAAAGTGCTGCAGGGATATTTTGAGAAGCTAATAAGACAAGTCAATGTGCAAATACCTTGCAAGTATCTAAAATGAAAAATGTGAGCTCTTCTTCCCCAAGCAAAGAAAAGACCCAAATAAAAAATAACACATATGTAGAGGTTATCTATGATATTTTAGATTTTATGAGCTCTCTATAAATGAACATTTGTTTCCTTTGTTCCTGAAATGAAACCATTACCTGTTTTTCTTGTTTGCCTTTTCCAGCCTATCTGCCAAAAGTTATTTTATTTTACAAAATGTCTTCCTAAATTATCCAATCCTTTTCCTTCTGAACATTTAAAACCATTCAAAAAACCCAAAGTACATTTTGATCTAAGCAATTAAGCTTCTTTACATCAGTAATCCCAATGTCATGTTGCGAACATCATTCTAGAAAATGTCCCACGGCAAGTTTCTAATGGCCTGTAAGCAGAGGCTTTAAAATAAGGACATTTTTAAATGCTGGGTCAGGAATAACTTCAGTGAGGCTCCAGCCCCCCGCCGCGACCTTTCTGCTGACATGTCTCTGTTGACGCCAATATGGAAATCCACTTGTTTCCAGGCTTTCTCTCTTCATACCTCATTAGGATTCTGCACTGTTACAAAGTAAAACCACTGCCAGGACCATGAAATATGAGGCGATGGAATACTCTAAAAGCCCACACCATTCTTCATTTACTGTCTTTCCATCAAGTCACCAAACCAAAACTATCAAATTGATTGTACAAGGCAAGAGATATGACAGAGTTAGATGCCCAGAACATTTTTTGCAATCCTTCTTTTCTGGCAGGGTGGAGATCTGAAAATGTGTCCCTTCTAGGTTTCTGTAAGTAATCAGAAGAGCTGCAAATTATACTTTTGTTTTTGCCAAACTTTTAAGCTTGACATGATTGAAACTTCTAGATTTCTCTAGTTTTCTCCTCTAAAAGCAACACTGCCAGCTAGGTTTAGCTGCTTCGCTGGAGAGCATGCTGCAATGTACCCAGCTTACCATGATGTCCCAGACATGCTTTAATATACAGCTAGCATAAGCATGCCTATTTTACTAAGGATTTTCATTTAATTTTGTCCTTCTATAAAACTATCTAACCTTGGACAGTATTACAGATGACTCCTGGTCACGTGAGTAGGCCAGGGATTAGGGATTTGGATATGAGGTGCTCCTTAGGATTTCCCTGCCAAAGCATTCCCTGCTGGTGTGTTCCAATCACAAAAGATAGCAGTGCTGTTGGAAAAGGCGGTGGCATTTTTGCCATCCAGGATCCAGATGCTTTCTTCGCTCCTGGGATGGTAGCAAAAAAACCTCAAATCTTCACAAAGTGAATACCAGCATTGATCTTTAAGTTCAGTGATGGAATTACTCTCAGAGGCTTCCATAACTAAATTGAAATCTCCCCAATTCAAAATTTCAAAATGGAGTTTTCTTCTTATCCTCTGTTTTTGTCTGAATGCAGTTCCGTCTCTCTCTCTGCACCATAACAAATCTCGGAATTGGCTTCCCCAATTTCCACCAATCACCCAGCACTGGAAAGTCTAGTCTGTGCCCCCACCGGACCACAGTGACCACCACCGTGTGGTTAAGCCAGCCTCTGCTCCATGTGGGGGCCCCTCTGGCCACGCCAGGACCTTTCATCTCAACCACCCACCAAAGCAAGTGTCAACATCTCCTTACAGATTTGCATCAGAAATGTTAAGAAATGTTACTACAGGCAGCAGAAGAGCCACTCCTTACCTCCTGTTAAAACATAAAAGAAGGAAATGTGTGAGGAAGAAGGAGCATGGGTTTGTGTATTAAATCTCAGAAGAGCAGCTTTTCAAAACTCTGTCAGGCCTGGGAGACAAAGGAAATATATCTTGACCTCACAGAGAGCATTCAGGTGGAAAAAAGTGATTTTTTTAACTTGAAATTTACATTTAACTAAAATGAATTTGTCTCACAATGAAGAAAGACTAAATAAATCATGGTATAGCCTAAGTGGAAAATGGTTCCACTGTTAGAAATCCTCATTGATAAAAGCCATTCACTGACGTGGGTGAGGCAGGAGAACAGTGGCTGGAGGGAGAGAACATAAGGCCGATTCACGCTGATTTCCTAGAACTAAATCAAATGGAAACACTTCAGTGATGACAGGTAATACCTTCTCCATTTACATAGGGCGTACACAGAGTAAATGACTTTGTAACTTAACTTCATGCTCTTCATTACACAGGGCATACACCAATATAAACCAATGGAAGTAACCAATGGGAACCTCTAGAGGGTATTTAAACCCCAGAAAATTCTGTAACTGGGCTCTTGAGCCCCTGTGCTAGGACCACTCCCACCCTGTGGAGTGTACTTTCATTTTCAATAAATCTCTGATTTTGTTGCTTCATTCTTTCCTTGCTTTGTTTATGCATTTTGTCCAATTCTTTGTTCAAGATGCCAAGAAGCTGGACACCCTCCACTGGTAACATGGGGAGATTTGTGCATGAAACAAAGTCAAGCAGGTTAGGACAGGGTGTGCTGTGGGGACAAACAGCCCTGATCTCAGTGGCTGTGCACGCTCACAGCTTATTTCATGCTCGTAGGAAATCTGACGTCGGGTGGGGCTCTCCAGCCTGGCTCCCCTCCATGCAACTAGGAAGTGCCTGATGTGGAATGAGTGTGGCAGGTTCTGCAGATAGGAAACTGGAGGGGAATGGCATAATGGCCAACAGGGCAAGGCGGGGAGAAGCGCCAGATTGCTAGGGCAGGGCTTCCCACCTCCTGCACTGCAGATATGTGGGCAAATCCTCCCTTGCGGTGGGGCTGTCCCTTGCCCTGCAGGGTGCTGAGCAGCACCCTTGGCCTCCCTGCACTCAATGCCAGCAACACCGCTCCTTCTAGGTTTGGTGACGAAAAGTGCCTACAGACACTGCCAAGCCTCCCCCTGGCCTGTTTGGGAACCCCCAGGGCAGGGTGGGATGAGCCCGGGAAACGCATTTATATTTGACTGGCACTGCAGTGGGAAGCCAGTGCATGGTAGCAGACAGTATAATGATGTGACCAGATCTACACCTTAGCAACATGATTCCAGGCAGCACAGGAACCAGTGAGAACGCTCACTAAGCTGTTTCTGTTGTTCCATCAAGACACAATGACTGCTTTGCTCAGGAAGGTGGCAGGGTAGGTAGGTGGTGTCATTGGTCAGATTAGACATATATGATGTTGGTGAAAGCTAAGGAGCTTGCTGGTGTTTAACATTACATTTGAAGGAAGGAGAGGAATCAATGATAAGGAATCAATAATCGTGATAGATACCCATGGCTCCTAGAAACTTGTGTTTCAAATTGGACTGAGTTGGTCTTATAAGAAACCCCTAGGGAGCTTGTTAAAATTATAAACTCTTGAGTTGCACAATTGAAAACCTGAATTTATTAAACCTGGCCAGTGGCCCAGGAATCTATTTGTAACATATTTCTTCAGGGATTCTGAAAGGAAGTTGGTTTTAGGGCTCCTGGCAGGCATCCTGTGAGTTTATGTGGGAATATACCACTGGTGGGTCACTATTGTATATTATTATATTTATACAGTTAACATCCCAGAATAATAACTGGAGTTACTTCTGAGATATGGAACTAGGGATGCTTTTTGCCTTATTTTTCACATCTGTCTTAATTTCAGGTTAATAATAAGCAATGGCTAGTTCATAATCAGAAAAGTGTATATTATATATAATAATGTGGCTAGAGTCTACAAAGAAAAAGAAAACCTAAAATATAGTAAACAAAATGGTGTTTAGCATACTTTCAAACACAGGCTCAATATAGATGGTATGAAATGGTTATTTGGTGTGGGAAATATATTTTTTAAATTCATGTTATGAGCCTGTTTACTAAAACATATATGCTGAGAAATATAAGATCCTTAATCGAATGTGACTGATTCCTGAGGAAAAGTATCTGCCACTGAAAAGTCTGCTCAAAGGGAGATTTACATAGATATTGAAGGTACAGTCTGTGAGCTCTGAAAATACAGCTGGAAACATAGCTGCGTGTCTCTCAGAGAAGTATTCTGTTTCTCAGAGCAAGAGAGATTTACACACTGACTCACATCCTTTCTTCTCTACTTCCAGGAGTAAACTCCCCACCCTCAAAGTGAATGGCAGCCATTTTTCTAGCTACGGAAGAGCAAAGCGCAGTACCACGTGCTCCTCCAGGCTGGAGCTGTCCTTGCTGGCGCTGTCTCTCCATTTCTCTCTTATCCTCCTGTGATGATGGTGGGTGCACATGTTCACATGGAGATGCCCAGGATCCAAGCAAGTGGCCTGAAAGCCTGAGCCACAGCCCGGAGGGCAGGCATCCGGACAGGAACCCAGACCCACAGCAGACTTTGTCCAAGCAATAGCGCTCCTATGTCACGCCACTGAGAGTGTGGTGTCATGTGTCACCGTAGCATAATCCAGTCTAACCTGACTGATACCTCTGTTTTGAAAACAAACTGCTGCAAGAATCACCTTGGGGGTTCAGTGCATGATCCAGAAATTCACTGGTGACCCTTTGAGTCATCTAGATTGGCATGAACTGTGTCTCAAGGGAAGAGAAGCCACTGGCGTTGAAATGGTTAATACATGTGATAGAAATTAAGGCAGCAGCCTTGAAAGACTGCCATGGATACTGAGAGAACATAAGAGTTTGTAGAACACACCAACATGAAGTTTGAGATATTCAAAGATCACTGAAGACTTCACAAACCCGGTCTATTGGGATGTATACCTACCCTTACAGAATGCAGAATATTTTCAGGAAGAAGGAATACTCTTAGAAAGTAATTCGTATTTGATTCACCAAGGTGACGTCTAGGATTGTGATCTTAGTTCTCATTCTCTAGAATCATGTACCCTTCCTGTGATACTGAAATGTTGAATTTGTGTTCAATAAAACTTGATCATAATGTGAACAAAAACAAGGATCCTACATTAAAAATCCTCACTATAATGAGAAATGGACGTACTTACACACCTCCAGGAGGAAAAACAGGAAGTTGGCCATAATCATAGGAGTGATTTATCAAGAATTCCTATCAATACTTTCAATAGTATGTTTTCACAAGGGCTTCTTCCAAATTCTGTTGATGTTGAAATGCATTTTAAAAGATTATAATTGTCCTGTGGCTGATGCTAGGAGAAGCTGAGCTATGAAAAGCAGCTGAAAACGTGCTTCTTGGTGAATGGTGTGATGCTGAATCTCCTGGTCAAGGAGCTGGCTCACCCCGTGGTGACCTCTGCCATCCCAGCCAGGTGCCCGTTCATGAAGACCAGCCCCACAGCAGTGGAGTATCTTGAGATTTTCCCAGGAATGCTAAAAACAGTGGAGCTACCTTAAGGAATCAACCCATAATCATTAGCCTATCCAAATCTAAGCCCCACCAAGTTACTTGGAAGCTATAAATGTGTCTTTGAGTATATACAAATAAAGATGCTGTTTATCCGGTCATCTCTACGTGCATTGTGAGCCTCACAATGCCAGGGCCTCCCAAACACTTGATACGGTCAGGGTACTATCACTGGCGCAGAAATGTAGGAGTGACACCACGTGCCTGGGTCTCTCCTGGGTGCTTTTGCTGAGGGAAGAATTTTTCTAAACTTGACCTTGACTGAAATTACAGTTGATTGTGGATGATGCTTCTGGAGACGCTCAAAATCAGGACTCAGTCTTTCCATGGGACTTTTCTGGGTCTTGTGGAGAAGGGGATAGAGAGGTTATACTCTAGGGCTCTGTTATGGCACGGTAATTCTATTTATTCTGTCATGGAATCACTAGAAAATAAAATTCTGGAAGTCTGCTAGTATTTTGCTACATCAGCTGTCCAAAGGAAAAAGAGACACGAGATATATAATCTGCTTACTTGGCCATATCAACACTTCTGATGTTACTTCCACCCAAGATGAGGTCCACCTGCATGTGAGTCTCACCACCTCCTCCAAAGGACTTCCACCGTGTTCCTCCCACAAAGTGGAGTGTTGTACCAGTCCATTACTGGTTAGAAAATTCATCTCATAGGACTAAACTCTCCAGCTTTGGATGTTATTAACATACCATGGAATCAAATTCGAATTTATTTTGGCAAATTATTAAAATATATGAAAAATTCCAGTTTTGGCTAACACGGTGAAACCCCGTCTCTACTAAAAATACAAAAAATTAGCCGGGCGTGGTGGCGGGCACCTGTAGTCCAAGCAACTCAGTAGGCTGAGGCAGGAGAATGGCGCGAACCTGGGAGGTGGAGCTTGCAGTGAGCCGAGATCGCGCCACTGCAGTCCAGCCTGGATGACGGAGCAAGACTCCATCTCAAAAAAAAAAAAAAATTCCAGTTTTGTATCCTTTATGCTTCATCCTTTTTTATTAGAAACACTAGCTAGTATCAAAGTATATTTTTTTCAGAACAATGCCAATTATGAACAAGTAAGAACTTTTTAAAAAGTTTCCACTGGCCAGGCTCGGTGGCTCATGCCTGTAATCCCAGCACTTTGGGAGGCTGAGGCAGGCAGATCACTTGAACTCAGGAGTTCAAGGTCAGCCTGGACAACATGGTGAATCCCCGTCTGTACTAAAAATACAAAAATTAGCCAGGCATGGTGGTGTGCGCCTGTAGTCCCAGGTACTCAGGAGGCTGAGATGGGAGAATTGCTTGAACCTGGGAGACAGAAGTTGCAGTAAGCTGAGACTGCACCACTGCACTCCAGCGTGGGTGACAGAGCAGACTCCATCTCTAAACAACAACAAAAAATTCTACTGTTACCTCAAAGGGCAAGACAGCAAGACAGTTCTTAAGTGCCTCTAAGATGTTTTGAAACGTATCCTAAGTTTGGTTTTGGCTTATTTAAAAGGGTTATTACGATAATATTTTTCAATGCAAGTCACAAATATAATTGAGGATTAAAGCAATGAAAATCACCTGTAGCTTCCCTTTAAGCTACTACCACTTTTAAAATTGGGAAGATGGCTCTAAATATATTGTGTGTGTATTTATGCCCTTACGTAAGTTAAATGAGGGTATTCTGTATATATTATTTTATTATTAGCTCTTTTCAGTTGTATTACTCATTTTACATACCTACATTTTCTATACCATTTCTTTACATATCATATATCATCTGTACATATCAAGTACACTTTTCCACACAAAAAATTGGTAAATTGGCAAATTGATAAATTGATAAATATAAAATACATTAGTACGATACTTCAAAATGTAGGATTTTAAAAATGTACAAGTTAAACCTTCCTTCCATCATTAACTGGATAATTATATTTCAATGAGACTTCTAAGATGCAAGAAATTGGCTGAACCTAGTGGGTCTGACTCTTCTCTCTCTTTTGTTCTCTGCATAAGGACAAATTCTTCCTCTGAATTTCCTCATAATTAACGCTGTCAGGCCTCTGAGCCCAAGCTAAGCCATCACATCCCCTGTGATCTGCATGAATACATCCAGATGGCCTGAAGCAAGTGAAGAATCACAAAAGAAATGAAAATGGCCGGTTCCTGCCTTCACTGATGACATTCCAACATTGTGATTTGTTTCTGTCCCACCTTAACTGAGCAATTAACCTTGTAAAATTCCTTCTCCTGGCTCAGAAGCTCCCCCACTGACCACCTTGTGACCCCCACCCCTGCCCACCAGAGAACAACCCCCTTTGACTGTAATTTTCCACTACTCACCCAAATCCTATAAAACGGCCCCACCCCTATCTCACTTAGCTGACTCTCTTTTCAGACTCAGCCCACCTGCACCCAGGTGATTAAAAAGCCTGTTTGGTGGTCTCTTCACATGGACACGTGTGACATTTGGTGCCGTGACTTGGATCAGGGAACCTCCCTTGGGAGATCAATCCCCTGTCCTCCTGCTCTTTGCTCTGTGAGAAAGATCCATCTACAACCTCGGGTCCTCAGACCAACCAGCCCAAGGAACATCTCACCAATTTTAAATCGGGTAAGAGGCCTCTTTTTACTCTCTTCCCCAACCTCTCTCACTATCCCTCAACTTCTTTCTCCTTTCAATGTTGGTGCCACCCTTCAATCTCTCCCTTCCCTTAATTAATTTCAGTTCCTTTCCTTTTCTGGTAGAGACAGAGGAGACGCATTTTATCCGTGAACCCAAAACTCCAGCACCAGTCACGGACTCGGGAAGACAGTCTTCCCTTGGTGTTTAATCACTGCAGGGACGCCTGCTTGATTATTCACCCACATTTCAGAGGTGTCTGATCACCATGGGGACACCTGCCTTGATCCTCCACCTTAGTGGCAAATACACTTTCCTGGGGGGGCAAACACCCCCCACCCACCCCCTCTCTCTGTGTCTCTACCCTCTCTTTCCTCTGGGCTTGCTCCCTTCACTATGGGCAACCTTCCACCCTCCATTCCTCCCTCTTCCCCCTTAGCCTGTGTTCTCAAGAACTTAAAACCTCCGCAACTCACACCTGACCTAAAACCTAAATGCCTTATTTTCTTCTGCGATACCGCTTGACCCCAATACAAACTCGACAACGGTTCTAAATAGCCAAAAAACAGCACTTTCAATGTCTCCATCCTACAAGATCTACATAATTCTTGTCGTAAAATGGGCAAATGGTCTGAGATGCTTGACATCCAGGCATTCTTTTACACATCGGTCCCTCCCTAGTCTCTGTTCCCAATACAACTCATCCCAAATCCTCTTTCTTTCCCTCCTACCTGTCCCCTCAGTCCCAACCCCAAGTGTTGCTAAGTCTTTTCAATCTTCCTTTTGTACCAACCCATCTGACCTCTCCCCTCCTCCCCAGACTGCTCCTCCTCAGGTCACTCCCCAGGAGGCTGAATCAGGCTCCAATTCTTCCTCAGCCTCCTCTCCCCTACCCTATAATCCTTCTATCACTTCCCCTCGTCACACCCGGTCTGGCTTACAGTTTTGTTCTGCGACTAGCCCTCCCCCACCTGCCCAACAATCTCCTCTTAAAGAGGGGGCTGGAGCTAAAGGCATAGTCAAGGTTAATGCTCCTTTTTCTTCATCCAACCTCTCCCAAATCAGTTAGTGTTTAGGCTCTTCTTCATCAAATATAAAAACCCAGCCCATTTCATGGCTCATTTGGCAGCAACCCTGAAACGCTTTACAGCCCTAGACCCTAAAGGGTCAGAAGGCTGTCTTATTCTCAATATGCATTTTATTACCCAATCCACTCCTGACATTAAATAAAGCTCCAAAAATTAGATTCTGGCCCTCAAACCCCACAACAGGACTTAATTAACCTTGCCTTCAAGGTGTACAATCAATAATAGAGAAGAGTTGCAATTACTTGCCTCTGCTGTGAGAGAAACTGCCTAAGCCACAGCAGTCAGCCATTCTTTCAGGGCCTCCTCCATCAGGATCTTGCTTCAGGTGCCAGAAATCTGGCCACTGGGCCAAGGAATGCCCGCAGCTTGGGATTCCTCCTAAGCCGTGTCCCATCTGTGCGGGACCCCACTGGAAAGTGGACTGTTCAACTCACCCAGCAGCCACTCCCAGAACCCCTGGAACTCTGGCCCAAGGCTCTCTGACTGACTCCTTCCAAGATCTTCTCGGCTTAGTGGCTGAAGACTGATGCTGCCTGATAGCCTCGGGAGCTTCCTGGACCATCACAGATGCTTTTGGTAACTCTTACAGTGGAGGGTAAGTCCATCCCCTTCTTAATCAATACGGAGGCTACCCACTCCACATTATCTTCTTTTCAAGGGCCTGTTTCCCTTGCCTCCATAACTATTGTAGGTATTGACAGCCAGGATTCTAAACTTCTTAAAACTCCCCAACTCTGATGCCAACTTGGACAACATTCTTTTATGCACTCCTTTTTAGTTATCCCCACCTGCCCAGCTCCCTTATTAGATTGAGACATTTTAACTAAATTATCTGCTTCCCTGACTATTCCTAGGCTACAGCCACACCTCATTGCCACCCTTTTCCCCAGTTCAAAGCCTCCTTCGTGTCTTCCTCTCGTATCCCCCGACCTTAACCCACAAGTATGGGACACCTCTACTCCCTCCTTGGCAACTGATCACATCCCCATTACTATCCCATTAAAACCTAATCACCCTTACCTCTCTCAATGCCAGTATCCCATCCCAAAACAGGCTTTAAGGGGATTAAAGCCTGTTATCACTCGCCTGCTACAGCATGGGGTTCTAAAACCTATAAACTCTCCTTACAATTCCACCATTTTACCTGTTCAAAAACCAGACAAGTCTTACGGGTTAGTTCAGGATCTGCGTCTTATCAACCAAATTGTTTTGCCTATCCACCCTGTGGTGCCCAACCCGTACACTGTTTTGTCCTCAATACCTTCCTCCACAACTCACTATTCCATTCTTGATCTTAAGGATGCTTTTTTCACTATTCTCCTGCACCTCTCGTCCCAGCCTCTCTTTGCTTTTACCTGGGCTGACCCTGACACCCATCAGTCTCAGTGACTTACCTGGGCTGTATTGCCACAAGGCTTCATGGACAGCCCTTATTACTTCAGTCAAGCCCTTTCTCATAATTTACTTTCTTTCCATCCATCTGCTTCTCACCTTATTAAATATTTTGATGACCTTCTACTTTATAGCCCCTCCTACAAATCTTCCCAACAGGACACCCTCCTGCTCCTCCAACATCTATTCTCAAAAGGATATCTTGTATCCCCTTCCAAAACCCAAATTTCTTCCTCATCCATTACCTATCTTGGCATAATTCTTCATAAAAACACATGTGCTCTCCCTGCTGATCATGCCTGGCTAATCTCCCAAACCCCAACCCCTTCTACAAAACAACTCCTTTCCTTCCTAGGCATGTTTAGGTACTTGCGCCTTTAAATACCTGGTTTTACCATCCTAACAAAACCGTTATATAAACTCACAAAAGAAAACCTAGCTGACCCCATAGATCCTAAATCCTTTCCCCACTCCTCTTTCCGTTCCTTGAAGACAGCTTTAGAGACTGCTCCCACACTAGCTCTCCCTGACTCATCCCAACCCTTTTCATTACACACAGCTGAAGTGCAGGGCTGTGCAGTTGGAATTCTTACACAAGGACTGGGACTGGGCCCTGTAGCCTTTTTGTCCAAACAACTTGACCTTACTGTTTTAGGCTGGCCATCATGTCTCTGGGCGGTGGCTGCCACCACCCTAATACTTTTAGAGGCCCTCAAAATCACAAACTATGCTCAACTCACTCTCTATAGTTCTTATAACTTCCAAAATCTATTTTCTTCCTCACACCTGACACATATACTTTCTGCTCCCCGGCTCCTTCAGCTATACTCACTCTTTGTTGAGTCTCCCACAATTACCATTGTTCCTGGCCTGGACTTCAATCCAGCCTCCCACATTATTCCTGATACCACACCTGACCCCCATGACTGTATCTCTCTAATCCACCTGGCATTCACTCCATTTCCCCATATTTCCTTTTTTCCTGTCCTCACCCTGATCATACTTGGTTTATTGATGGCAGTTCCACCAGGCCTAATCACCACTCACCAGCAAAGGCAGTCTATGCTGTAGTATCTTCCACATCTATCATTGAGACTACCACTCTGCCCCCCTCCACGATCTCTCAGCATGCCAAACTCATTGCCTTAACTCGGTCCCTCACTCTTACAAAAGGACTATGTGTCAATATTTATAGTGACTGTAAATATGCCTTCCATATCCTGCACCACGATGCTGTTACATGGGCTAAAAGAGGTTTCCTCACTATGCAAAGGTCCTCCAACATTAATGCCTCTTTAATAAAAACTCTTCTCAAGGCTGTTTTTCTTCCAAAAGAAATGAGTCATTCACTGCAAGGGCCATCAAAAGGCATCAGATCCCATCACTCAGGGCAACGCTTATGCTGATAAGGTAGCTAAAGAAGCAGCTAGCCTTCCTACTTCTGTCCCTCATGGCCAGTTTCTCTCCTTCTCATCAGTTACTCCCACCTACTCTCCCACTGAAACTTCCACCTATCAGTCTCTTCCCATGACAAATGGTTCTTGGACCAAGGAAAATATCTCCTTCCAGCCTCACAGGCCCATTCTATTCTATTGTCTTTTCATAACCTCTTCGATGTAGGTTACAAGCCACTAACCTGCCTCTTAAAACCTCTCTTTTCCTTTCCATCATAAAAATCTATCCTCAAAAAATCACGTCTCAGTGTTCCATCTGCTACTCTACTACTCCTCAGGGATTTCTCAGGCCCCCTCGCTTCCCTACACATCAAGCCCAAAAATTTGCCCCTGCCCAGGACTGGCAAATTAACTTTACTCACATGCCCTGAGTCAGGAAACTAAAATACCTCTTGGTCTGGGTAAATACTTTCACTGGATGGGTAGAGGCCTTTCCCACAGGGTCTGAGAAGGCCACCGTGGTCATTTCTTCCCTTCTGTCAGACATAATTCCTCGGTTTGGCCTTCCCACCTCTATACAGTCCGATAACGGACCAACCGTTACTAGTCAAATCACCCGAGCAGTTTCTCAGGCTCTTGGTATTAGTGGAAGCTTCATACCCCTTACTGTCCTCAATCTTCAGGAAAGGTAGAATGGACTAATGATCTTTTAAAGACACACCTCGCCAAGCTCAGCTTCCAACTTAGAAAGGACTGGACTGTACTTTTACCTCTTGCCCTTCTCAGAATTAGAGCCTGTCCTCCAGATGCTACAGGGTACAGTCCATTTGAACTTTTATATGGACACACTTTCTTGCTCGGCTCCAACCTTGTCCCAGACACGTGACTATCTTCCAGTCCTCCAGCAGGCTAGACAGGAAATTCGCCAAGCTGCTAATCTTCTCTTGCCTACTCCAGATTCCCAGCCATATGAAGACACCCTAGCTGGATGATCAGTTCTTGTTAAGAATCTGACCCCTCAAACTCTACAACCTCGTTGGACCAGACCCTACTTAGTCATCTATAGTACCCCAACTGCCATCTGCCTGCAGGATCCTCCCCACTGGGTTCACCATTCCAGAATAAAGCTATGTCCATCGGACAGCCAGCCTAATCTCTCTTCCTCCTGGAAGTCGCAAGTCCTCTCCCCTACTTCGCTTACACTCACTTGCATTTCTGAAGAACAGTAATAACCCTCATGAGTGTAATATATCCCTTCATTCTATTAAGTCTATTCATCCTTACCCTACTTTTTGCAACAGGGCTTTATGCAGTCACCCCCACTATTTGGAGTGAGCCCCAAAAACTTGTCATCCTTACTATCTTCTGTCTAGTCATATTCCTATTCACCGTTCTCAACTACTCATAAATGCCCTGCTCTTGTTTACACTGCCAGTTTACACTGTTTCTCCAAGCCATCACAGCTGGTATCTCCTGGTGCTATCCCCAAACCACCACACTTGACTCCCTCTTGGAGTGGATAGATGATCTTTGCTGGCAGGGCACCCTCCAATACTTTCACCCTGATGAGGTTCTATTCTTTACTTTTATACTCACTCTTATTCTCATTCCCATTCTCATGCCACCCTCTGCCTCTCCCCAGCTATCTCCACCACACTATCAATCTCACTCACTCTCTCCTAGCCATTTCTAATCCTTCTTTAACAAACAATTGCTGGCTTTGCATTTCTCTTTCCTCTAAAAACACAGAGGCCCTGACTTACTAACTGCTTAAAAAAAAGGGGGGACTCTGTATATTTTTAAATGAAGAGTGTTGTTTTTACCTAAATCAATCTGGCCTGGTACATGAGAATGTAAAAAAACAAAACAAAACAAAACAAAACACTCAAGGATAGAGCCTAAAAACTTGCCAACCAAGCAAGTAAGTAAGCTGAACCCCCTTGGGCACTCTTTAATTAGATGTCCTGGGTCCTCCAATACTTAGTCCTTTAATACCTGTTTTTCTCCTTCTCTTATTTGGACCTTGTGTCTTCTGTTTAGTTTCTCAATTCATCCAAAACTGTATTCAGGCCATCACCAATCAAGCTATATGACAAATGCTCCTTCCAACAACCCCACAATATCACCCCTTACCACAAAATCTTCCTTCAGCTTAATCTCTCCCACTCTAGGTTCCCATGCTTGGACCTTGTGTCTTCTGTTTAGTTTCACAATTCATCCAAAACTGTATCCAGGCCATCACCAATCACGCTATATGACAAATGCTCCTTCCAACAACCCCACAATATCACCCCTTACCACAAAATCTTCCTTCAGCTTAATCTCTCCCACTCTGGGTTCCCATGCCACCCCTAATCCCACTGGAAGCAGCCCTGAGAAACATTGCCCATTATCTCTCCATACCACCCCCTAAAAAAATTTTCACTGCCCCAACACTTCAATACTATTTTATGTTATTTTTCTTATTGATATAAGAAGACAGGAATGTCAGGCCTCTGAGCCCAAGCTAAGCCATCATATCCCTTGTGATCTGTATGAATACATCCAGATGGCCTGAAGTAAGTGAAGAATCACAAAAGAAGTGAAAATAGCCGGTTCCTGCCTTCACTGATGACATTCTACCATTGTGATTTGTTCCTGCCCCACCTTAACTGAGCAATTAACCTTGTGAAATTCCTTCTCCTGGCTCAGAAGCTCCCCCACTGACCACCTTGTGACCCCTGTCCCTGCCCACCAGAGAACAACCCCCTTTGACCGTAATTTTCCACTACCCACCCAAATCCTACAAAACGGCCCCATCCCTATGTCCCTTCACTGACTCTCTTTTTGGACTCAGCCCGCCTGCACCCAAGTGATTAAAAAGCTTTATTGCTCATACAAAGCCTGTTTGGTGGTCTCTTCACATGGACACGCATGACAATACCATGCTGGTTGTGGGCTCTGCAGATTTGAAGATGCATTTGTCTCCAGTCCTGGAAGAGAAAGGACTGGTCCTGATGCCAAGGAGTTGTGGCTGCAGCATGGGTGCTCTAGTGACATTTTCTCCACCATAGGTTTCTATGTTTAAAAAGGCCTCCCCGGCCGGGTGCAGTGGCTCACGCCTGTAATCCCAGCACTTTGGGAGGCCGAGGCGGGCAGATCACAAGGTCAGGAGATTGAGACCATCCTGGCTAACATGGTGAAAACTCGTCTCTACTAAAAATACAAAAAAAAATTAGCCGGATGTGGTGGCGGGTGCCTGTAGTCCCAGCTACTTGGGAGGCTGAGGCAGGAGAATGGCTTGAACCTGGGAGGCAGAGCTTGCAGTGAGCGGAGATTGCCACTGCACTCCAACCTGGGCAACAGAGCAAGACTCCGTCTCAAAAAAAAAAAAAAAAAAAAAAGGCCTCCCCTGCCTGGCTCTTCAGGTGACGGAATCACACCCTTACTTAGGGGGTGGGGCACTCAGTGGAGAAATGGCCTCAGAAAACCCAGCCATTTGCACCATTAACAGCAATCTTTCACAGCAAAAGATCCTTCTGGGAAAGGCAACTCGCTGGCTCAGAAATTTACACCTAATTCTCTTGACTACATCTGACACATAGTAGGAATTCAAGAAGTATGGAATTAAATAAAATTGAATGCCTAAATTGTTAAAATACTGGATTAAAATGGTATCTGACTAGTTTTCTATAAAGGTTTCTGAAAAATCACATTAATTTTCAACCGAGATCTAAAGAGAAAAACGCCTGCCTAGGATGTAACTAGGATGTACAGTCAACCAGTCCCCAGAACTTGGATGAATTTCCACTAATTAGATGAACAAATACGTAGGATTGAAAAGCAAACAAAAAAAAATAGATTACTTTACTTCTTCCTCTGGCTAAACAAGCATGGCTATCAGAAAGTATGGTGTTTATTGAGGGAAAAGTCAAATTCTGGGCAGTGTTCTAAAAATATCTCTACTGTACTAACCACTCGTCTTTACCTGAAGAGTACAAAGAAGAAAAGGATGGCTTTTCCTAAATCCAGTAGGATATGAACAGGTTTTATTCCAGTCTATTCCACTTACTAGTAAGGTCAGTGAAATAATCAATAGGGTAAATATTGCAAGATTCAACTTTCTGACACAGGATTATAATTATTAACTACAATTTCCAATAACAAATAAGTAAAAAAAAATGAACAACTCAAGGTTAAAAGTTCTGCAGGAATCACTGGAGTTCAAGCAGCAGAGTTTCCTGCAAACAAACACTTATGGTGACAAGACAGAACAATCGTCATTGATAGAAATACTAATAGAAATCTTGTACACTTCCACTTTGCTATTCTTTATATTCTTGTGTTGGTAAATACTTTCCAACTTTATTCTTTGCAATAGGAAGAAGAATAAGCCTCCCTACCCCCCATCCAAAGAGGTTTCCTTTTTAATCCCCAGAATTTGTGGAAACTTTACCCTAGATGGCAAAAGAGACTTTGCAAATTCGATTAAGATTAGGAACCTTGAGACAGAGAAATGGTCCTTAATTATCTAGGTGGATCTAATGTAATCACAGGTGGAGACTTTCCCAACTGTAATGAGAGAAGTGATGACTGAAGAAAGGTCAGAGAGATGTGATGTGAGTCAAACTTGTCATTGCTGGCTTTGAAGATGGAGGAAGAGGCCATGAGCCAAGGAATACACATTTTCTCTATAAGCTGGAAAAGGCAAGAAAAGAAATTCTCCCCTAGAGCCTCCAGAAAGAAATACAACTTTGCTGACTTCTTGATTTTAACCCAGTGATACAAAAGTTGTCAGACTTCTAACTTAAAAAACTAAAAATAATGAATTTGGATTATTTAAAACAGTGTGATAATTTGTTACAGCACAATATAAAAACTAATCACTCTTATCTATAAAAGCAAAGCAATGAATAGCTTGGAGCATTTCACTATCCATGTCTTATGTCAATAATTCTGAGTTTCTCCATATTTCAAGAACATTTTTTACTAGAATGTGTGTTCTTTTTTGTTAAAAATTCATTTAGCTTTTCATTGAAATTACAGATGAATTTTTAAATGTGTATTTATCATTTTTAATTTGATAATAAAGAGCACTTTGGGCCATCTGTGCTTTGGAGTTTAGAAATGCAAGCTCTTTACCACTCAGAAAAATGTTCAGTTGTCTCTTTTCATCTTGGCTGCTACTTCTAGAAGCAGCCTTACTTCTGATCTCTACCATTGCCTACACACATCTGGAGGCAGCAGCACTCTAGAAATAGGGAGAAAGTGGAGCAAGACAGACAGGAAGAAGCACATAGCATCTTAGGGATTTCATTCTACAGTGTAGGTAGGAACAAGAGCAGAAAGAACCATGGTGGCACTAAATGCTGGAGATTATAATGGGTTTCAGCTGTTTCAATTTTGGAATGTAAGAAAGTCAGGCAGAATCAAGAAAAACTGAAACCTAAAAAACTGCATGAAATGTGAAAAAGAGATAGATACTACAAAAAAAAAAAAAAGAAAAAAATGAAGGCATCATGAAAAGTCAAAGAAAAACATGTCTCTGAAAAAAAATTAGCACTATAAACAGAAGATAATTTAGAAATGTGTTGGGTATAGTTGCTAAAATCCAAGTTGATATGTCCTCTGAAAAGGAGGAGAAAGCCATTAGGGGAAAATAGGCTGAGATGACAAGGCAACCAAGGAGTGACAGAAGAAAAGACTGCAGATAAATTGAATACTCAGTAGTTGATTCAGAGGAACAGTAGAATACTCAATAGTTGATTCAGAAGCAATGAGAAGAAAAATTCAGCACAGAGTATTAAATCAGTGACAGTGGGGTCAATTATGTTCTATGTGCATAGAAAGAGAAGAAGAAGGCTCATGCCTGTAATCCCAGCACTTTAGGAGGCCGAGGTGGGTGGATCACCTCAGGCCAGGAATTAAAGACCAGCCTGGACAACATGGTGAAATCCCATCTCTACTAAAAAACATAAGAATTAGCTGGGCGTGGTGGCGGGTGCCTGTAATCCCAGCTACTCGGGAGGCTGAGATGAGAGAATCACTCAAACCCGACAGTTGGAGGTTGCAGTGAGCCGAGACTGTGCTATTCCACTCCAGCCTGGGCAATAAGAGTGAAACTCCATCTAAAAAAACAAAAAAGAAAAGAAAGAGAAGAAGAAAATTTATAAAATGCTGGAGCAAGCAGCAGAGATGGGAGACACAGAAGGCTTATTCTAACTAAGAATTGTAAGTCATTTCCACAGAAGAAACCGAAAAAATCACAACGAAGATAAAAAGCACAGGCATAATCAAAAACATTTTACCAAGTTGAATAAATAAGTTTTTACAGAGATTGAAAGGAGTTACCATCTAGTACTAATCTAACCTTCATGGTTCCACTCATCAATACTCTGTGTACTTTGTTAACTCTTTTAACAGTCTGTACATTTATTGTGATCTCCAAAATTTAAAAATGCATAGGATAAACTAAAACTTGATCCTGACTAAACTGGGTTTCACTGAGTAATTTTTGATATATTTTTCTGTGTTTTCCCAGTTTTCGACAACGGGTATATATTATTCGTAATCATAAAAAATTACAAGATTAGTAAATTAAAATACACTGATATAGTGTTTAACCAAACAATTGGGCACTGCAACCTAGCCTAGCTGACAATCACTATCACAATGCTATCTCAGGGCACAACTCTGTCTTCCTCAGCTGTCACTCACACTCTCCACTCTTCATTCAGCTACAGTAAAGACCTAGAATGTGGGGGAAGTGTATGCTACTTAGTCTACTCACAAGTGTTATTTAAACATAAAAGCTTTTATGGAGAAAAAGTAACCTGTCGCTCAGGCCCTTTTGGAGCCATCCATCATCACTGGGCTCCAGGATAACTCTTGTATCTTAATAAGGAGGATGCTACACTTCTCCTCTAGCCACCACAAATGACTTGCCATTTCATTTTTTATTAATTCACAAGTAATTAGTGTATATATTACATATTTATGGGGTACAAAGTGAGGTTTTGATATGTGTTTACATTGTAGAACGATTAAGTCAAGCTAGTTAGCAAATATATCACCTCACATCTTATCATTTTTTGTGATTAAACATTTAAAATTCATTCTTGCAGCAACTTTGAAATATACAATCCATTATTACTTATTCTAGTCACCATTCTGTGCAATAGAATACTAAAGCTTATTCCTCCGGTCTAACTGAAATTTTGTACCCTTTGATCAACATATCCCCTTTTTTCGTCCACTCCTTCCCTTAGCCTCTGGCAACCACCATTCTGCCCTCTACTTATGAGAGTTAAACTTTTTTAGATTCCACATATGAGTGGGATCATGCATTATTTGTCTTTCTGTGCCTGAGTTATTCCACTTAGCATAAAGTCCTGCAGGTTCATCCATGTTGTCACAAATGACAGAATTTCCCTTTTATTACGGC
Organism: Pan paniscus; assembly: GCF_029289425.2. Lineage (NCBI taxonomy): Eukaryota > Metazoa > Chordata > Mammalia > Primates > Hominidae > Pan > Pan paniscus. Next base: position 7,301,929 of record NC_073253.2, on the reverse strand, counting down.
TGAATGGTATTGCACTGTGTATAGACCACATGTCTATATCCATCATGTAACACAGATGTCTCAGCAAAGTTTCGTCAAAGATGTTAGCTAGAAAGAAATCATGTAATGTATCTTATAAATGACGGGATCAACTTTCCCACATATGGAGGGCATTTTAGAAGTTCTAAGACTGCTTCCTGGCCATTATAAATGACCTGCCGTTTCTTTCTGACATTCGCAGTAGTGAAGAATTTTCTCAATGAGATCAGCTCATCCTTGTTTTGTGTTGTTTTAAATGCTACCTAATACAATACTAATGTATTTACTAATTTTTTACCTCTTGAGTTTTGAATAAGGCATGGAAACTCTCTCTAATCAATTCCAAAACATTTTGTGATGAAACTCAAGATTCATTCATGTTCTAAAGTAGTCTCTCACACTCTGCTATAAATCTGCTCTGTGAAAGTTGCTACTTGGAGAATGTTAGTAAAACCTTTGAGGAAGACTCCAGAAACCCTTAAGCTTCCTTCTCCAAGGGGATCATCTGTATCCTCAGTCAGCAAAACCTGAAACATTAATATCCAGGGAGACTGACTTCTGCAATTTTCAAACTCAGAAACAAGGGCCAGCTTTGAATCTTCTCTCCTTAATTGTTTGAATTTTTTTTCTACCTTAAGGCAGTTGGGACTCAGCCATAAATTTTGATTAGCAAGACATTAAAAGTTACTATCAATGCTTAAGGGAGATTTGTTCTTCCCTTTAAAATCTTATTTTCCTCTTTGGCTTAAAAACAGAATTGAACTTTGTAAACCTGGCCTCTTTTTAGGATTCTGTTGAGACTCATAAATTGTCAATGCCAGTAGGCTAGTTTGCATACCACAAAGATAGTACAAGTTACATTGGTTTTTATTTCAAAAATTTTTATTCTGATTTTGCAAGTTCTAGTGGGATTATGGAATATTCTAATTGGATATGGACACTTTGAGAATTAAAATGCAAATGAGGTTATTTCTTAAAGTATTCTTCATTAAATGTACAGTGCAATGTCTAAAGAAATAACCAAAATACATTCCAGGGAAAGTTTTGATAACACCACTATTAGCCTTAAACATCATTTTTCTAAAGATAATTACTTGACTTGTCAGTTTCACAGAACATATGTAGTTGAAAGATTGGCAGATTGGCTTTGGACACCTGCATGAATATGTGTACTTAGGAAGGAGAGATGGAAACATGAAAGGTATATAAACCTGTTTTCCAGGCAGAAAAAAATCAAGTTAAACATAAATTGGTTCTTATTAAATAGTCACGGAAGCTCAGTGACATTTTTTTTTTTCTGGCAAACAAAAGCAGTGGAATGTCCAAATGAAAAAAGTTGGAAGTCTTTAGAAATGTGCACATTAATTTCCTCTTGAGGCATACAATATTGTGGTCTGGAGGAAGTGAACATACTAGGGCATTCACATTTCTGTGTCCCTTCTGACATATTTAAGGAAAGGAATTTTATTCATTGGAGGAACACCTTGGGGAGTATTCTGGCTGTAAGGTTGCACCCACTGGCCTCAAGGAGCTGAAGGGTGCATACAACTGCAGACTCCGTGTGCATCTGTAAGTTGAAACAGGCCTTCCTCATTGCCCAGAACAGAGAAAACATGGCAGCAAAGTTCTAACCTATGCTATTTCTAAAGGAGTTTCTCAGCAACTGAAATTCCAAAGCTGATGAAACTAACAGCAATAATAATGTCACCTTTCATTTGTTTTCTTCATTACCTTTGGCTTTGCAGATATCAACAGGAGCCAGATTCATTGTTGACATCATTATTATAACTGTTAAGTACCAGTTTTATTGTTTGGTGGGTATGTGTCTCAATGCACTAAAATTGAGTCCAACCAATACTTCAAGTGTTCACTCCTTAAAATTACTTCACATAAATAACCACGATAGTGCAGTGTCTGCTAACACACAAATATTCTTTTTGAAAAAGGGGATTTTTTTCCCCTATTACTGTAATATCTTTTATTTCTGATAGACTTGGGAATAATAATCTAACACAAGCAGACATTTATGTACCTTTCCAATTAGCACGTTTCCTGCAAAGATACTCCCTTTTTACGAAGATTAAGTTTTGGTGCAGATTGTGTAATTTTCCTTTGAAGACAGAATAGCTAGGGCAAAGGTGCCATACAATAGGGAGAAAGTGGCATTCAATCCTCCTGAATTATGTTGTTATTTTTCATTTAAATTTATTTAAATGAATCGCTTGGCTCTCCTTCAAAACATGTATTTCTCCTGTTGACGTCTATGAGCAGTAAAGTCCCTCTCAGGGGCCAGAGAGTTGGAGATTGACAGTGCCCTGCTGGAAGCCTAGTTTACTTTTCCACACCCCGTTTGGATATTGTCAAATATTAGTCTTGGCAGGATGGCAGGAGCTGTCAGGAACAGCTGGACAACTTGATGGCTGTCCCGGGTACCTTGTCCAGTGATGGCAGAGGTGTAGAACCTGCCCTCATCACTAGGGGAGTGCAAATCAAATAAACTGACTTTCACAATTGTGCCAGACATGAGTGATGTGGCACATTCTGGCCAATATATGCCTGGTGACGATGGCCGAGGGGGCTCAGGGAGGGCAGCTCTGGAGAGTTCCACAGACTCCTGTTACCAAGTGTATCAACTGCAAGAGTAATGTCCTTGGGGCTTTTTTTCCTGCCCAATTTATAATACAAAGTTGTCATATTAGATTATTTTTTTCTACAATAATTCTACCAACTTTCACATCTTGTTTTTGCTCAATAGAAACCAACTCTCACAGTGACCCAAGCCAAATAGAATCTGGAAGCCACTATCCAATGTCTTTCAAAGTCAAAAAGAACTTAGGATTTTAACTAAAATGTGTTTCTCTGCTTCTCTATATCAGCCCAGACAGAACTGGTGCATTTGCAGAAATATGCAGCACTAATGTGCTAAAAACAAATCCAGATGTTTAAAAGATTTTTATAAAAACCAAGATGCAATGAAATGGAAACACACACACTGCTGAAGGAAATGTAAGTTGATGTAATTATTCTAGAAGATAATTTGGCCTTTTAAGCAAAGGCTTTAAACAGATTCCATACCCTTTGATCAGAAATACTATTTTTATTTTTTTTATTTTAAAATTTTAGATTTTATATCAACCCTGCAACACCTGGTATTCCCATGTGGTCTCCCATACCAAGTCCTAACCAGGTCTGACCCTGCTTAGCTTCCAAGATCAAGCACGTTCAAAGTGGTATGGCAGTAAACCAAAAATTTTATTTTTAAGAAGGTATGAAAGCTGCAAATTATTTTTTTTCTTTACATACTGTAAGGTTGAATGTCTTAGGACTTTTATTCCCCCTCAGGACATGAAACTCTCTTAGGGATAAATAATGACATATCAGTGCATCTCCTTAAAAATTGAAGGCCTCCCTAAGTGCTAGTGAAAAAAATCTCAGAAAAATAAGGAGGCAAAAAATTTCCCTTTTTCCTACAGCTCGAAAAAAGCTAATATTGTTCTCTGACATATTCTGGTTCGATAAACTAAGAAAAATTGAAAACACGTATGAAAAGTTGAGTCCTCATTCTCTTGCCCAATGCGAAGGCTTATGATAAAATGTAGAATGTTGTTCTGTTGCACATGTGACAATCGTCCTTGAGTGTCTCGTGAATCAGGGACACGAAGACCTCAAACATTTTTGTTGCATCCTGTGAAGCACGACCAATAATTCCAAAGCCTGAAACTCTCACATAAGTGTCCTGATTATAAACTGTAAATTGACACCTCTGTTTTCCAGAAGGGTCAAATACTTCTTGAGTTATCTCTGTGAAGCTACAAAAGACACTTAAAGGCATGTTCTTCCTTTCCCATGTGGCTGGAAGTAAAATTAACTCACAGCTCTGTTGGAGTCTACGATTAAACTGAAAGTTTCGGAGTTTTTAAAAAAAATTCATATTAATAGTATCTAAGGAAATAATTATAAAATTTTATTTAAAAATGTGTGCCCAGAATGCTTTTGAGTGTTATTGATAATACCCTTTGATCGAAAATTTTATTCTTAAGAAGGTATGATAGCTGCAAAGTTTTTTCTTTTTCTTTACTTATTGTAAGTTTGAAATTCTCAGGACGTTTTTTTCCCCTTAGGACATGAAAGTCTCTTGGGGATAAATAACAACCTGTCAGTGCACGTCCTTGAAAATCAAAGGCCTCCCTAAGTGCTAGTGAAATAAATCTCAGAAAAATAACAGGGCAAAATAGCTGTGAAAATCAGCCACAACGTTGATGGCCACAGGAGAAAGGTTTGACCATTTGCCGGGTCAAACATATCATTACACGCATAGATCAGGTGATTGTGTCACACTTTCCAGTTTATTGAAAATGTGGTATATACCAAGGGGAAGATAAAACTCTAAACACAGTCAAAGCTGAAGGTTTAACAATCTATATATGTACTGTGGTTGGCATTAAGTGGAAAAATTATGAGTGATTTGAGGGTTTTTAAAATATTCATCTAAAGTTTTCACTTTGTCTACAGTGAATATGATTTTTATAATTTAAAGGTTATTAAAATATAATGAGAAAACTCAACAAAATAGTCATAAGTGTCCCAATACTTAAGCATGCTGTACAAAAACCCTATCTGATTTTAGCTCCATCTCCATATTTCAGAAAAGTCAAAGTCTAGATGGGAGGTTGATTTAATTGCACGGATACTGTCCTTCAAACACTGACTGACTGTCCTTCTCTATCATGCTCTGCCTCTCTCTGAAGGGAGGGAACTACTGGTAAGAATCTGGATTTTTCTCTGATAGTTTTTTTCTTCTTGTCAATATCTAAGAAATCTTCACTGAACAAAAACAAATGTTATTCTTCAAAGTGTTACTCACTTCTTTTATTGTCAAAATAATCCAAAAATGTATATAACTACTGAAGACTGGAAAAGTATATAGAATTTATGGACCAAACTGTGGACCTCATGAAATCTAAAAATCCGTGGTAATGTCCTAATTTTTGAGAGATTTGAGCAAATCATGGAAACCATACCTAATTTCTGGAGCAATTTATTAGCCCTACCTAGAACCCTATGTAGTAGGTTAAATCAGAAACAGCTTCTTTTTGAAGAGATGAAGCTGTACACATATGGCACCATAGCATTGATCCAGGAATCTATCTACTTGCTTTTATTAACTTGATATCCTTTCTCATATTTTTCATTTGGAGGCAGTTGCCTTTTCCCAAGAGTAGCAAGAATCAAGCAAGACAAGCAATAGAAAAGGTGCATGTTGGCTGGATGTGATGGCTCATGCCTGTAATCCCAGCACTTTGGGGAGGCCGAGTGGGGTGGATCACTTGAGGTCAGGAGTTTGAGACTAGCCTGGCCAACATGGTGAAACCCCATCTCTACTAAAAACACAAAAATCAGCCAGGCGTGATGGCATTTGCCTGTAATCTCAGCTATTCAGGAGGCTGAGGCAGGAGATTTGCTTCAACCCAGGAGGTGAACATTGCAGTGAGCCAAGATCATGCCACTGGACTCCAGCCTGGGTGACAGAGCAAGTCTCTGTCCAAAAAAAAAAAAGAAAGAAAGAAGGAAGGAAGGAACGAAGGAAGGAAGGAAGGAAGGAAACACAGAGCAGGGTTCATGACTGTTCCTGGATTTAGGATTAGGAGATATTGGACCTCAGCAAGGAGGCTTTCCCTTAAATATTAAAAAAGATTTGCAAACTGATAGTGTTGGCATGAGTAAAACTCACATGCTCGTTTGCAAATTACTGTAAAATGCTCACAATAGAATGGAGATTTGTTGCCACTCAGCAATCCTTGTCATGTGGTGAAAGAAAGTGGAAACAGAAATATTACATCAATATTCTCACAAGTGTATAAATATGAACAAGTTTACTATGAATAGAGTTTACTATGCTAGGAGACCAATTCTTTTAAAGCATAAGGTTTGTGGAGACAAACTTGGCTATGAAAGAATGTATGATTTTAGCTCAGGAACAAAGAGACGGAAGTGCCTACTGAATTTTTTCTTGATTTTCACAATTTATGGATCCACATCCTTTCATATCCCTGATCTGCTAAGGATGAATGGTGAGAACTGAATGGCCTTCCAAATTTGTTCTTCAGATAGTCACATCTATCTAGATACTATAGCGAGTCCATCACTAAATCAGTTGCCTCTTGCCAAAGTCTGTAAGGATTTGTTGGTGCCTATAGGGGCCCCCAGAAACAAGCATGGACCCAGGAAGAAGGCTTTTAGAAGTGCACAAGGGAAAGAGCAATTGCAGGGTCTATAGAATTACAGAGAGAAACACGCAGAGCAAGAGAAACTGCTGGTGGAGCTTCACGTAAAGCCTGAATTCAGTGACTGCATCTGTGACCTGTTCTCTGTAAGTATAGTTACAATACAACTCTGACCCACAGAATGAAGGAAACATACAGAGAAAATTGTTAGAAACACAAACACACAACCAGGCAAGGGAGAGAAGAGGGAGGCCTAAGCAGATGACTCAGAGCTGCATGTGAAGGGGTCATGAGTGCTCATAACAGATGCGATCAGAGGTCATATGGTAGGCCAAACAAGTCTCCCAAAAGATATAAACATCCTTATCCCAGAACCCTGTGAATGTCACCTCATACAGTGATAAGGGATTCTGCAGACGTAATTAAGTTACGTATCTTCAGACGGGGAGACTATACTGAATTATCCAAGGGACTTTCAATGCAATCCTATATATCCTTATAAGAGGGAGGCAGAGGGAAAATTTATACCCATGTAGAAGAGGAAGAAGCCATGTGACCACAGAAGAGAGACTGGAGTGGCGTGACCATAAGCGAAGGAATGCTGGCAGCCACCGGAAGCTGATGGAAGCCAGCAGGGGATCCTTCCCCAGAGATTCCAGAGCAAGCGCAGCCTGGCCAACACCTTGGTTTTGAACTACTGATACCAATTTCAGACTTCTTGCCTCTAGAACTGTAAGAGAAGAAATCTCTGTTATTTTAAGCCACCAAGTTTGTGGTGCTTTGTGACAGCAGCCACAGGAAACAAGGTCATCTTTGCAGTTGCCTTTCTGAATATTTTGAGTTAGTTATAATTGCCTGCTTAAGTGTGAGTTCACTAATCTGCGAATTATGTTGTCAATATTATAAAGACACACATGTTTACAATTTTTTAAATAAGATCTCGGTGTGATATCTGGACCAGGTGAGAAGCAGCAACCTCATCCAGAACTCCAGCCCTGAGCTAGGACCCTATAGCAGCAGAGTTCCCTATCCTCGGAAATAAAACACACAAGGAAATAGTGATGCAGCAGATCTTTCGTAAACCCTAGTGTGGGATCTCACTATCACATGCAAGTGGAAGCCATTGAGGGCCGCACGGGTGGAGTGAAATGATTCTGGCTGTTGACTGCAGAAAGGCTAGGAAGGGAACAGAGCAAGAGCAATAGCGCAGGTCGCTCCTTGCTGCAGAAAAGCATTAACAAAACGCAGGCACTCCACAGGCTATTTTTCATACAGTATCCTACACAGTAGTAAGGGAGGAGACCACCCCTCATACTGGTCTTATGCCCAATTTCTGCCTCCAAAGAAAGAAAAAGCAAAAACTAAAAGGCAGAAATGAAATCCAGAAGCAGACAGCCCGGCGCCACACTTGGGGCCTGGTAGTTAAAGATCGACACCTGACCTACTCGGTTATGTCATCTATCGATGACAGACATTGTATAGAAAAGCACTGTGAAAATCCCTATCCTGTTTTGTTCTGATCTAATTACCGGTGCATGCAGCCCCCAGTCACATAACCCCTGCTGGCTCATTCGATCACGACCCTCTCACACGCACCTCCTTAGAGTTGTGAGCCCTTAAAAGGGACAGGAATTGCTCACTGGGGAGCTCGGCTCTTGAGACAGGAGTCTCGCCGATGCCCCCGGCCAAATAAACTCCTTCCTTCTTTAACTCGGCGTCTGAGGAGTTTTGTCTGCAGCTTGTCCTGCTATAATACTACTGTTATCCCTATTTTGTACACAGGGAAACTGAGTCTCAAAGAGGCTAAGAAATGAAACCAAGATCACACAGTAGCCTTATACTACAGTAGAAATCTAAGCCAAGCTTGGTCTGACTCCAAAACCAGTGCTTTTCTCTTTGTTTTAGTAGCTCAGCCTTCCATAATCCACCCGCCTCCCAGCATTGGCAACAGTTACAATTGCTTGTTTAGTGCACGAGTTATAACAGCAAAATAGGATTGCTACAATAAAATACAACAAAGAGCAGCACAGACACTTCCTAGATACTCATTTTCTGAAATTATAATTACAGTTGTCCCTCGGCAACCATGGGGCTTCGTTAAAGGACCCCCGCGTATACCAAAAACTGTAAAGACTCAAGTCCTGCCATCGGCCCCACAGAATCCGACATAAGAAGCTCAGTTCTCTGTATATATGGGTTTCACATCCCAGGAACACTGTATTTTCAATCTGCATTTCGTTAAAAAATCCACATAAGTGAATCCACATAGTTCAAACCTGTGTTGTTCAAGGGTCAACTGTAGTTCAAAGCAAAGCAAAGAGAGCAAATACCTACGATCCCAGCGTGCCTACAGCTCAGTTTGCTGCCCTCAGTGGGCTCTACCTGCATGAACTTGGCCACGGAGGTGTCCCACCTCATCACAGTACTGGCACGTTCTCTGTTCAGGTTTTTCTCAGAAGCTCGTCCGCAATGGCACTCAGTGTAGTAGCATGCCTCTGTTGTTTGGGACACTTTATTTTTGAATGCTTTATTTTCTTTAATCCCAGTTTAAAAATCTTTGATCTGAAAACACTGCTTTGGAACTCTTCAGAAGTGGCCTCTCCCGTGGCCCGGCTCAGCATGCAGCCATCTCAGCAGCTTCCCCTCTTCTGCATCATGGAATAGCCTCACACGTGAAGCTCGCCACGCCCCGGGCTTTTGCTTGCCACCTGGAACTTTGCTTAAATGCCCGGGCCTTTGAAACTTTCTACTCATCCCAAATCTTTTTAACCAAACAGAATGCACCCCTCTCCTAACCCTCCTCCTATAAGGAATTATCTTGGCACAACTCAGGCCAATACCTAAGAGTCCTGGGACCACTCCCTTCTCTCTCATCACCCCTCAGTCAATTCTCTCCCAACTGCTCACTCTCCCTCTCTAAGCCATTGTCTCTCTGCTGCCCTGAGGATTCACCAGGGTCAAGACAGACTTATCTTCTGCATGGTTCCTCTATTTGAGCAACTAAGACCTTGCTTGGGGGTCTTTGCTGGTCCCCTAACTTCCTGTAGCCTCGACCCCACCTTTCATTTAGTTCATCTTCCACATTGGTGCCAATGTGATTTTATCAAAACAAAACCTATATAAATTCCTTCAATGAGATTTCATTGTTTCCATAGAATGAGTGCATCCATGAAGCTACTGATGAGGACCTCTCCTGACCTGTCCCCAATTACTGTTCCCATCCTTGACAGTGACAGGTTGCCCCGTGACACAAAACTATCTACAGTCTCCTGGATGAGGTGTGCCCTCTCCTGCCCTCCTGTCTTAGCTCAGGACATTCTTACTTCCTTGGACCAAAGGACTCTTCCCCAGCTACTCTGCCCAATGAATCCCAATTTCCCCCAAGGCTACACTAAAGCAGCCTCTTGAGGAAGCCCTTTCCCACCTCCCCATACTCGGGGAGCTTCAATGCATTGGCCATGACCTGCATTGCAGCATCCAAATCCTGAGCTCTGATGGGTGGTTTCTTTCTCTTTCCACCACTAATACCTGCTTAAGGACTTTTCTGTCCCAATATATCCTCATTCCTGGCCCATAATGGGCATTCTGAAAAGTTCTGTGGAATAAACAAGTGTATAGATGGTTCATATAATTATAGCATCACAGAGAAACCTAATCAGTCTATGTCCTACTTATATTTAGGGAATATGAAGGAATACACCAATTTAAAAAAGATATCAAGGTAAAGAATATAATGTGAGAAGGATGGAGGCAAGAAGAGGGAAGTGTATTGCCCCCCAAGTTGGATTAAAAAGGGATTCTTAGGAAGTAAAGCGAGCTTAATTATGAAGGTAGTTTCTGTCTCTAGTTAGCAATAGAAACAGCATCCTAAATTACTTTGTGTTAAATTAAGTAGACTGGTACTCTGCAAGCAGCAGGTGGTCTAAGAGATGAGCAATTACAGCTCTTAAGTAGCAGAGGTGATATATCCTTGGCTCCTGTATTCTCAATTAAAATCTTCCAGCTTTTCCTCTAATTAAAAAGGGCCCAATCCTCCTCTTTATTGTGCCAGATATGCATTGATTAAAATGAATAAAATATGTGTTATTTCTTGACTTCACCGGAGAATTGGTGTAGAGATGCCTGCATCACCGGCAACAAGTGTGCCCCAGCCCACTTTAGAAACAGAAAATGGTTCACAATGGCTCAGGAAGCATGATTATGCATTCAAACTTCTTTATACTACACTTTTTAGACTCAACGTTGACTCCATGTTTAATGAGGGACAGTTTTAAAAATCCAAGAGTTTGGTTCCCTTGTTTCAACTCTGGCTTCTTAATTGAGTTCTGATTTGCAATGTCTCACTCATCCCACTAATTGGGAGCAAGGACTTTCCCCATTACCTTCTTCCATTCCTGTCTAAGAACCAGCAGTTTATTCTCATCATCTTTAAAGAAGTTTGGCCTGGGACAAGCACAGGATATAGATTTACTCCTCAAGTTTTGCCTTAACACATAAGCAGCCTCTTCTCCCCCCACCCCCGCCACGGTAGGTCTTGAGTGAATTTACAGGCAGTCAGAATTGTTCTTCCTCCTCAGTTAGAATTAGAAGGAAGGAAAGCATTGGGCAGAAAACCAGACCTGACAAGCCGCCTATGACTCTGTTTCAGTGGAGTCGCTAGACGATCAATATTCTCCTCTTGGTTTTTATTTCCCGATAATCTTTTTTTTTTTTTTTGCCTGGAAATGTAATGGTTACCCTCATCAATCCAATATTACTACCACAACGACTAACTCAAGTTTTGAAATGGCTCCTTCATTGAAGAGCAGAATCTCTTATTTAAAGATTAATATTGGCAAGCCAATAAATAACTAACACAATTTCTGAAATGGCCTGCCTAAGCAAAACCGTTTACATTTCTGGGCCATTTTTTTTCATATAATGTAAACAACACTTACAGCAACATGGGACACCTCTCCTGAGGCAGCTGACTCACCGAATGTGTAAGAAATGACCGCAAAACAAATATGGAAGACTCCTCTGCCTGCTTTCCACAAAGAAGGGAAATCCAACCCGTTAAGATGAGAACCTGATGTGTATTCTTTGGAGCAGTTTTGATCAACAAATTGTTTAGACGTGTGCTTCATGTGTAAAATGGTGTTAGTGCCTGAGGTTTATTTAAATAACTTATTCCACATAAAACACTCATAGCCATTCTTGGCACATGATAAGTACTGTGTGACAGGTAGTAGATTACGGAAGGGTGCAAAATTTCTGCTGGAAGAAGAGACTTATTAGCAACCTGATGTACCCCAAAACATGGGGATCCATTAAGATCAGGTACAAGCCAAATTGAAAAAGAGGGACTTTTCCAAATACCATAGAAACCCAAATATCATAATGCATCTATTCTTCTTTCCTGATTTCACACCCTCCTATTATCATGTAGCAGTAAGTGTGGTGGCAAAACTTCCTGATGCTTCCTCCTTGCCAGAGAACATTTCAGATTCACACTACCACCTGCAGGATTGAACATACCAGTAGGGTTGGCTTTCATCTGGGCAATTGTGGAAGAATTATTGGTATTTTAAGGTAATTAACTTTAAAATAATGGAAAGTAGAAAGGGTTGATAAGGAAGTCATCTTATCCAAGTCTTTCCAGTCGAAATTGTTTTACTGTCTGCCATGAAGAGCCTGTCAGGAAAAGGAGACAGCCAGAAATTTCAAAAATATCCTAACTCAATTTTTTATTCTCCTTACATTTTAATGTCAGTGTTTCTTATGAGAATGAATGTTTTACTAAACACAAATGCTTTTTTTCTTTTTTGCTACATTAGGTAATTATTTTTAATGTATTGCAAAAACCCTGAAATACTCAGAGATTTGAACCAATAGCTTTTCTTTTGTCATAACTTTTCACTCAAAACAGCTATTCTCATTCAGGTAGACATAAAAATGGGACCACTATGGTACTGGATTTCACCTTCATAAGCTTTAGCACCAATTTTCCTAGCTCTAGCCCACTATGAGAAAAAACATCTCTCAGAATTTTGGAGGTGTACTTTCATTAATACCCTTCATAGAAATTGAGATATTTCATCTCTCATGAAGATGGACTAGATTAGTCTAAACTATAAAATAGTCCTGGTGAGCTTGGAAAGGAAGTAATGAGAGTAAACCAGTCACTTTATAATGGGCTCAGTGTAATCACATGGTCCTTATAAACGGAGAAGCTTTCCCAGTCCTGACCAGGGATAGATGTGATGTCATTGATGGCTTTGAGAGTGGAGGCAGGCACCACACACCAAGAGATGCAGGCAGCTTTGAGAAGCCAGAAAAAGAAGGAAACTGATTCACCCTGAGAGCCTCCATAAAGGAATCCAGCCAGGCTGGAGCCTTGATTTGAGCCCAGGAGGCCTGTGTTGGATTTCTGATCTCCAGAACTGTAAAATAACAAATTATGCTATTTGTAGTAATTTGTAATGGCAGCAAGAGGAAACGAATGTATCAGTCAAAAAGCAGATGAGCTCAGCAAGAATGAACACAAAAAGCAGCAGCAGCCCTGGCTGCTTTTCCCACAGCAATGAGCTGAGCTGGCAGATAAGCAGCAACATCTGTGTGTGTGTGTGTGTGTGTGTGTGTGTGTGTGTGTGCGCGCGCGCGCACGCGTGCACATGTATACACATGGATGTATTCATGCACATGTGTGTGCTACAGAACATGTCTGTGTTACACAAGGGACTGCCCTTTCTCAACATAAATAACAAAATGACTTCTGCTTCACTCCCAACCTCCAAATCTCAAACAACAAGGCCTCTTGTGGCCCATAATAACTGGGAATGTACTGGGAAGAGAACTCTGGGAAATATTTTTTAGTCAAGCCACAGCAACACCTTCAAATCCACCACAGTCCACCCCTTGCCAAATTACCACTCATACAAATCTCTCTAAACCATAACTAATTTTCAAATAAAGAAAATAACAGCATCATGCTTTAGACTAACGTGATAAAACTATCTCATATACAACCCAAAACACACTAACATTTTCCCCAGAAGACCAGGTGCTTATCCCATGCATGTGGATTTGCTGAGGATGCCGTAGAAGCAGCAGAAGGAGGATGACAACCCTAGCTGGTATCATGGGCGGATCAGCTCAGCATGAGCGGATGGGCTCAGTATGAAGGTGTAAGCCAAGAGTAGGTGGCAGCTTGCTGCAGCCTCTCTCAAGTGTGGCCTTGAAAGACAGTGGAAAGGAAAAGCTTTCTAACGGGCAGGGCTTTGAGCAATACACCTAGCCATCCACTGTGTGTAGAGAAAAAAGTGACCAGAGGGTATAGACCTATGGGCAGTTATGAATGGCCTGACCAACTAATTAGAAACACAGAACGTAGAAGATTGGATGATGGGCACAAGGAAGTCTGGGTAGAGGCATGTGGAAGGACATACAAGTGGGTAGACACAAAGTATGATCATCTTCATATCCCATGAGAGCATCCATCATAGTAGAGGCACTAAGCAGCCACATAGGCAAAATGACTCAGCTGACATTAACCATTCTTTGTAACTGGACAAAATCATAATAGATTCCTTCAGACTCTGACCCTCTTGAGGATAAGGACTGTGTCATAGTGATTGATCTTTGCATGTTGGGTGCTTTAAATAAGCTCTGGCACATGTAGGCACTCACCAATGTTCATGGAAAGAATGAATGGCTTCTACTTCATCCTCCTTCTTTGGTTTGTTTGTCTTTGTTTTCCATTTTCTTCTGCCCTCTGCTTGGAAACAAGAGAAAAAAACTAATGCATTGAAAATAACTGTGCAGAGTATAAATCATTTTCACAACCAAGGACAAGGGGGATTTGTCTCCCAGAAAGCATAACAAGACAAGCTTGGTTGTGCTTTTTATAACCTCCATGCGTAGACCTTGAGTTCAGAGGAATAAGTACCTGGCATGCTTCGTGACAATAAGATAACTAAATGCCAAATTTTTCCACACACCATAAACCATGCTCAGGGACTCCAAGATACTGAAAGTGTGGAATAATAAACTCATATTTATGTTTTAGTTAGAAGAAAACCTTAGTCTTTTTTTTTTTTTTTTTAGATAATAATTACATCAACCAAGTTTGACAGCCTAAGGCTGTTTTTCTCTTTCCCAGACAAGGTCTTTCTTACAGTAAGATATAAATAATGGCACAACATTTTTAGACTCAGTAAGCCCACACATACTGTAAATTTATAGTTGTCTTCCATCTGTGAGGACAATAAGAGCATCTTGATACAAAAGAAAAAATCTTGAATTGTTTCAACTCTATAAACCTACTCCTTTATTAAAAATAAAAAGGTAAATCCTTTCAGCCCAAAAGTTGTTAATTTTACCTTGAAAAATTGTATAAAAATACATTTGAAATTTATTTTGCATTTTAATTCAGGAGACAAAAAAACAATTTAGTGATAATATATGGTAGTAGCATAAATAATAAAATTAGCTGTTCCTACATATTTTTGTGGTTTGGAAAACAGGAATCTTCAGGTATCAGGAGTCTGGATGATGTGCAGATTTTGAGCAGCTCTCAATTGGCACTTGCAATGAATGCCTTGTGTTGTGTGTTGAGTTTTCTGTCTACAGCTGGCCAAATCCAGCCCAGACTCAACTATGAATTCCCCACAGTACTCAGCCCACTGCCCTAAGCAGGCAACAATACTTATTCCATGAACAAATGGATTCTAAGGGCCACTTGCAACATTCCAATTTCTATGTAAGTCGAGAGAACTGAATCTACAGCCTTCTCAAGTTTTTCAGAAACCAATTTTAATTTAGAAAATCATTCTACTATAAAGATGCATGCACACGTATGTTTATTGCAGCACTATTTACAATAGCAAAGACTTGGAACCAACCCAAATACCCATCAATTATAGACTAGATAAAGAAAATGTGGCATATATATACCATGGAATACTATGCAGCCATAAAAAAGAATAAGTTCATGTTCTTTGCAGGGACGTGGATGAAGCTGGAAGCCATCATTCTCAGCAAACTAACACAGGAACAGAGAACCAAACACCACATGTTCTCACTCATGTGTGGGAGGTGAACAATGAGAACACATGGACACAGGGAGGGGAACATCACACACAGGGGCCTGTCAGGGATGGGGGACAATAGGAGGGAGAGCATTAGGACAAATACCTAATACATACAGGGCTTAAAACCTAGATGATGGGTTGATAGGTGCAGCAAACTACCGTGGCACATGTATACCTATGTAATAAACCTGCATGTTCAGCACATGTATCCCAGAACTTAAAGTAAAATAGATAATAAAATAAAATAAAAAAATCAAAGCTATTGAGAACAGATGACAAGTTCATCAGCCACATTTTTATCTACATAGAGTATTGCAATGATGTTCCACATCACATAGACACATGATTTGCTAAGGGTTGCTTTTTGAGCTAGGGTATCATTATTCTAAAAATTGCTGCAAGATGGGAAGACAGAGGCTAAGCCGCTGAAATGGCCCCGACTCCCATAGTCACAAGGCTGGTAAATAGCAGAGTGGAAATTCAAGCTAACTCCTGCCTAATTCTTGGAACTACACTCTCACATGCTCCGGAGACACAATTCCAACACTAAGCTGTCTGATTTCTAAGAACAGAATGGGAGAGGAGCAAACTCCACCATGGCCTCTGGAGGTGGCCAGTGGTGTGGCAGCTACAGTCTTCATCATTGAACACTTCTTCCTGGAGGCCAAACTCAGGACTTCCTGCTGTCCTATTTACTTAGAAATGCTTATTTTCTTATTATGAGTAAAGTTAGACATCTCATGATATGTTGATTGGACATTTCTTATGTTTAACATCTGTCATCTTTATCTTTCTTGTTTATAACCATGATCCATTTTCCTGTTAGGTCTTTGTTCTCCTCCTCCTTGTTTGATCTTCATGGTGTTCAGGTTAATTCCATCTGTTACACATCATAAACACACTCTCCTGGTCTGATACTTGTGGTTAATTCTGCCTATGCTGTATTTTACTCCAACTCTTTCTTTTTGCATGCAGTGAAATGGATCATTTGTAGTATATTCTTTCTTTTGGATTTTATTTTTCAGAGAAAAACATGAGGTCTTAAATTCTTTTATTGAACAAAGATGAAAAATTTAATGCCTCAGTTGCCTTTCATTAAGCAAAAATGCAAATTATTGAATAAGTTATTTATCGCAGTCTATCTCTCCCTTTAGATATAGCAATGTTGCCTTTATATAATTGGGAGCTCCAGTGTTGGGTGCCTAAATATTTATAATTGTTATATCCTCTTGCTGAATTGATCCCTTATCATTATATAGTGACCTGCTTTGTCTCCTTTTACAGTCTTAGGTTGATAGTCTCTTTGATCTGATATAAATATAACTATGCCTGCTGCTCTTTTTTTGGTTTCCAGTTGCAGGGAATATCTTTTTTTACCCCTTCACTTTCAGTCTCTGTGTGTCTTTGTAGATGAAGTGGGTTTCTTTTAGGCAGCAAATAGTTGAGTCTTGTTTCTTCATCCATTCAGCCACTCTATGCCTTATAATTAGATAATTGAATCTATTTGTATTCAGTATTATTATTGATAAATAAGGACTTAATACTGTCATTTTGTCACTAGCTTTCTCATTTTTTTTTTGTAACTCCTCTCTTCCTTTCGTTCTGTCTTCTTTTGTGGTTAAGTGGTTTTCTCCGGCACAAGGTTTAATTTTTTGCTTTTTATTTTTAGTGAATCTATTATAGGTTTTTGTGTTGTGGTTACCAAGAGGCTTACAAAAAATCTTATAAATATAACAAGTTATTTTAAAGAGAAGACAACTTATCTTAAATTACAAAGAATAGAAACAAAGGAAAATGGAAAAAGTTCTATGCTTTAACTCCATCCCCCCATATTTTGACTTTTAATTGTCTCAATTTACATGTTTTTATATAATCTATCTCTTCCCAGATTGCTGCAGCTATTATTGTTTTTCATAAATTTGTCTTTTGGATTTAATGCTAGACTTATGAGTAGATTGTACACCACAATTACAGCAATATAGTATTCTGGGTTTGTCCATGCACTTAATTTTACCAGTGGGATTTGTGAAAGGAAAATAAATCTTGGGGCCCCAAAATCACTAAGCTAAAGGAAAAAGTCAAGCTGGAAACTGCTTAAAAAAGACCCACCTCCCATTCTATTCAGTCATCCCTCTGCTCACTGAGATAAATGCATATCTGATTGTCTCCTTTGGAAAAGCTAATCAGAAACTCAAAAGAATGCAACTGTTTGTCTCTCACCTGTAACCTGGAAGCCCCCTTTATGCTTTGCGTTATACTGCCTTTCTGGACAGAACCAAGGTACATCTTACATACATTGATTGATGTCTCATGTCTCCCTAAAACATATAAAACTACGCTGTGCCCCAACCACCTTGGGCACATGTTGCCAGGACCTCATGAGGCTGTGTTACAGGTGTGCATCCTTGGCAAAATAAACTTTCTAAGTTAACTGAGACCAGTCTCAGATATTTGGGGTTCACATTTTGATAACCACAGAGGGATTCTGAATGGAGGTGCCCCTGACCTTTGACAAATCTCCTATAGCTTGGCACCAGCTTGAGGTATCTTTATGGCTCAAACCAACAGGAAAATTTGTTGTGGCCTGGAAGCTCCCCCTCCAAAGATTCCCTGATCTCCTAAAATCTGGTTGAGATCTAAAGTTTACTTTGCTGTACAACTCTGTTTTCTTGGAGTTTACTCACTTCCAACACAAAGAAGGCAAGTTTTCCTGCTTCTATGATGTTGGAAGGCAGGTAACTCCTTTCTGGAGTTTGAGCTTGCTTCCAATAGGGAAGAAGAGTTTGAGTTTTTTCCTGCTTCTAGGATGTAGCAAGCAATCTTCAGCCTGAGGCCCAACCCTAGGTGAGTAACTGAATTAGGGTTTGTCTTGGCTAAAGTTAAGATTAACAACCAGCTGGCCTTAATTTCTCCTTACCATTAGAGTGCTCAGTAATCACCTATGTTGTGTGATCGTTTGTTTGTTTTGCTTAACTGTTTTTTGGTTGTTGTTTGTTTGTTTTTATTGTTGCTTCAGTCTTTTTCCATTGGGTTTGACCAACTCTATCCAACTTGATCAAATCCGAAGGAAGGTTCCAAATTATGGGGAACAAGGCCTCTGAAGTGGCTAAATTCCTACATATCTACATACAAAAAAGGTGGTGTGGTGGGGGAAGAAGCAAGGTTAGCAAAAGAAAAAAATAAACAAGGAAAGATTTTTTATTTTTACTACTAAAGGATTTTATTTACATAACAAGGCAACCTTTTTGACAGCCAGGACAAACTGAAAGAGCAATGGCTGTCACCCCGTGCTGCAGTTCCATAGCTAACGTTCTGCCTTCTTTTTTCACCACGACAGCCGGGCTTTGGTTCCTAAATCAAGCCCTTTCTGATTTGATACTTGCTACTTCTAAAAATAGCAGCAATTTGTCCCAGCTGAAATATGGTAATGAAATTTAAAACGATTCTTTTAAGGAGCTCTATGGTTAAAAGTCAGCTTCATTAAAAGCTAACATCCAAGATGTGTGTGTGTGTGTGTGTGTGTGTGTGTGTATGTGTGTGTATTTTAAAGGCTTTCATGTTTTCGTTTTTGTTTTTTCTCTCCTAAGACCTTGTCCTTTTTTTTTTTTTTTGAGCAAAAGTTTTTTTCTTCTCAGTTGACTGAATTGTTTTCTTCATTTACTTCTGCTGTCTCTCCTTTCTCTTGCACCCTCTGCTGCATGAGGAACCTAAAATAATTTGTAACAGCCTGGGGTTCCTCCCTGGGGTTCCGTAATAGCCTGGGGTTCTGGAGAAGATTCCAGTCTCCCTTTGGGGGAGAAACCTCTGGGTTTTTTTAATGGAACCCCAAGAGTGTAAACAGACAAGATCCTCTCAACTCTTAAACTGATTGCTTTTGTATCATGTTACCTGATTTTTTGACTAGAATAGTTATTGCAGCAGAAGCTACTCTTGGGTTTTTAAGGAAGAATATAGATTAGACACTTAGAAGTGTCTTTGTTTTAAAAAAAATTTTTAAGTGCAGTATAAAAGCATCACATGGTCTAGCCTCGTAATAATTCTCCCTTTTTGGAGACCCAGGATTCAATGTGGGTTCTGCCCAGAGCTCAGAGTTCCATGTAAAAGACAGGTAGTCCCTATCTAAATAAAACTGGTTTCCTTATACAATCCAGTGATAGGTTTCTATAGTTTTATGTTTAATTTGGCATCCATCTTTAATCTCCTTTTAGCACAAGGAGACTTTTTCTCTCTGTACCTTGAGATGTAAATTTTCCAATCTGATTTTTTCATCTAAGAGTTGTTTCCTTATATGCAGATTTAAGGCTATTTAGCTGACAACTGCCACGGTAATGAAACAGGTTATCAAGAGTTTGCAAGTCGAAGAAAGGAAAAAATGAAACAGGAGTTCTTAGGAATCTGTAAGATGTTCTTCTATCAGTATGCCTAATATGTCTATGTATTTATGTGTTGTGTACATAATGTTTTACTATTAAAAATATATAAAACAGCTCTAATTAATTGGATTAAAAATTAAAGTGCCTAAATAAAATACTTTATCAGAAAAAAAGAACTAGTCATATGCTTTTCAAGTTTATGTGACTTAAGTAAAATCTTTAATAAGTTAAAATCTTTAATAAACAATCTTTAATAAAATTATTGGTAAATATTAGAAGTGTCATAAGAATTGCCAGCATACATTTTGTTTGCATTTATTAATCAAGCAACTTCATACTTATCCCTGAATACTATGAAGGTGTCAAAATTTGGCATAGGGGTTACGAAACTATAAACCCAGCTCAAAACAGAATGATATTTTTGCTTGTGTAATTTTCAATAAATAAGACATTGATATTAGTTTAATGAAAATAGCAATCTCCTTAGCATGTACTGATACAATAAATAAGAAAGTAAATATAATTTGTGCATAGTAATTATATTTATATTATTATTAAATAGACATATATTTATATATTATATATTTACATTATAATTATGCAAAGTAAATATACTATGTGCATCCCTAATGCTGGGCATTTTCAGTGTGATTTAGTCTTCACAAAACAAATTTAAAGGCAGCTGTATTCATTCCTATTTAAAAAAAAATAGAAAATGATATTTAGAAAGTAACTTAAATTTGCCAAGACCCAACTAAACCAAGACAGCTATTACATGACAAGGTAGCAACCCAGCCAGTACTGTGTCTGTAAATGGTTACAGTGATGAGAAACAGAACTCATATGTGTAGGTCTATAATCTCAGAATATTAAAAAAATTTATTGTTGCTACACAGAGGAAAAAAAATGAGATAAGTGCATTCTCATTAATAATTTACAATGGCAGCTAAACTCCAGAAAAATAAAGGATTACCAAGTAAAACCATTGTTTCTTTATCAGAGGTTAAAAATGGGAGTAGTAATAGTAGTTAGCCCATGGGATTAAACTAGATAAAGGACTGTGGTTAGCATAGTGCCTTAAACAGAACAAGCACCTTAACTATTAGCTATAAAGATTATGGAGAGGAAGAGGAAGGGAAGACAGAAAAATAGATCCAGAGAAGGATACATGAAGAGAAAAGGGAAAATTGATAATCAAGAAACTTTGAAGTCATCTGATTTTGAGCTGCTCTTCTTAAAATTAAATTCTAGCCACATGTCCTTGATCCTCAAAACAACCCTAAGCTAACTAACATAGATGGTATTTCCATTTTACAGATAAATGTAGATTTTCAAAGAAGTTAATTAACTGGTGTGTACTCATAGCGGTATTAAAATGCAGACTTTGTTGCATTGTCATCAGCAGCAAAAATTTTCCCATTGGAAAGGAATCATTTCATTAGAAGCCCAAACCCTGGCATCACACAATATACCCATGTATCTTCTCAACCTAAAATTAAAAATATAATGAAATTTAAGAAAAAATTTGTTTTTAATTCTGGGATACATGTGCAAGATGTGTAGGTTTGTTACATAAGTAAACATGCGCCATGATGGTTTGCTGCACCTATCAACCCATCACCTAGGCATTAAGCCCAGCATGCATTAGCTATTTTTCCTAATGCTCTCCCTACCCTGACAGGCCCCAGTATATTTTTTTAGAAAATACAGTAGTTATTTCCATCTCCCAGTGGTAATATAACTGCCAGTTTTTGATTAAGTTTACTGCTTAAGTTACATGCAATGGTTCCTCTGACCTCTGCAGCCATTCATTCAACTGTTCAATGACTATTTAATGAAACTTTTTGTTTTTTTGAGACGGAGTCTCGCTCTGTCGCCCAGGCTGGAGTGCAGTGGTGCCATCTCGGCTCACTGCAAGCTCCGCCTCTCGGGTTCACGCCATTCTCCTGCCTCAGCCTCCCGAGTAGCTGGGACTACAGGTGCCCGCCACCACGCCCGGCTAATTTTTTCTATTTTTAGTAGAGGCGGGGTTTCATTGTGTTAGCCAGGATGGTCTCGATCTCCTGACCTATTTAATGAAACTTTCTAAGGGCCAGGTCCTGCGCTTGACACAAGGGACATGGTGGCAAATGCAACAGACACAGACTCTGCCCTCATGAATCTTATAACACTGAAGCAGCAACAGGCGTAAACCAAGTAATGATTAGAGTGATGAGTGGACTTTTAACAGGTGCAAAACTACCCCAACCTGTGAAGGAAAAAAACACTTTCCTGAGAAAGCCATATTTGATCAACCAGGTGAAGAAGCAGCTATTTCAGTGTTTGGGGGAAAGGTGGGATAGAGAAAGAGGGAGACAAAGAGAGAAAATATGATACACAGTAGTATCTGCTAATGTAATCCTTGAGGTGATTATATGCCTCAACCTATTAAAGTTGATTATATTATTTGATTTAGCCAATGGAATGTGAATGAAAATAACATAATTTACTCTTGGATAGAAATTTCTGGAGCCAGTGTGAAGTGTGACATGCTCTTCTTTCTTGTTCCTGTGATCATACAAGCACATGTCCAGATGGAAACTGTCAATCTGAGTACCTGGGTGTCTCATACAAAGGGTACTGTTGCTGACCATAATGAATACAAATGAGAAATGTCTTTGGGCCGAGCATAGTGGCTCACACCTGTAATCCCAGCACTTTGGAAGGCCAAAGCAGGTGGATCACCTGAGGTCAGGAGGTTGAGACTAGCCTGGCCAACGTGGTGAAACCCCATCTCTACTAAAAATACAAAAATTAGCCAGGCATGGTGGCAGGCACCTGTAACCCCAGCTACTCGGGAGGCTGAGACAGGAGAATCGCTTAAACCCAGGAGGTGGAGACTGCAGTGGCAGTGAGCTGACATCGTGTGACTGCACTCCAGCCTGGGTGACAGAGCAAGACTCCACCTAAAAAAAAAAAGAAAAAAAGAAAGAAAGAAAGAAAAAAAATAGAGAGAGAGAGAAATGTGTTCAAACCAGCAAGAATAAATGAAGGGTTATGAAGCTATTACAATAGTCTTGGTTAGACATGCTGGTGGCTTGGCCAAAGACAAGAGTAATAGGGATAGGAAGAAATGGATACATATGTGAGATATGTAGAAGTAATCAGTAAGGTTTGCAGAGGTGAGTGACAATATGCAACTAACCATTGGTAGGAATTAAGGACAATTTACAAGCATCGCCTGTTAGTGGCAATAATGTGTACCTGATAATAAGAAGCTCTGTGCAAAAATGCTAATCATGAACTTATTTCCAATTATTTTAATAGAAAAATTATGATGCACTATACCTTAACCAAAACCTTTGACCAATTCCCAAAAGCGTGCATATGACACAGTACAGCAGATAGACATAAGTTGCACCTCTCCTATGACTGAACAATTACTATTGTGACCAACAGTTGCTTTTAATTTAGCAATATGACCTCTCTCATGGCCAGCTACACAGGAGATGTATGACATTTTTGACAAGTGATTTGCCTTTCAAAAAGATCACATGCACACTGGTCTTATGTTCTGCCAATTGATTATATATAACAGATTTATTGAGATATAATTTGTATACCATACAATCTACCACTTCAAGTGTTCAACTCAGTAATTAACATATTCACAATGTTGT
Source organism: Pan paniscus (assembly GCF_029289425.2). Taxonomy (NCBI): domain Eukaryota; kingdom Metazoa; phylum Chordata; class Mammalia; order Primates; family Hominidae; genus Pan; species Pan paniscus. The sequence goes on along the minus strand of NC_073253.2, from coordinate 7,278,584 downwards.
ATGACCATCACTATAATCAATTTTATAACACTTTTGTCACCCCTCCAAACAATCCTGCACCCATTAGCAGTCACTCCCCATTTCTCCTCAACAACCTTCAGCCTTAGGCAATCACTAACCTATTTTATGTCTCTATGTATTGCCCATTATGGACATTTTATAGAAATGTAATAATACAATATTTGGACTTTTATGACTGGCTTCTTTTACCGAGCATAATGATTTCAGGGTTCATCCATGTTGTAGCAGGCATCAGTACCTCAATCTTTTTTCTTGCTGAATAATATTCCATGGTATAGATATACTACATTTTGTTTATCCATACACAAGTTGGTGGGGATTTGTTTCCACTTTTTGCCTTTTATGAATAATTTGTCTATGAACATTTCTTTATACATTCTTATATGGCTATATGTTTTTATTTCTCTTGGATAAGTATCTAGTAATGAAATTGCTGGGTATATAACCACACTATTTACCACATAGGCAACTCCATATTTAATCTCTCGAGGAAACGTCAGACTGTTTTCTAATGTAGCTACACTATTTTACATTTCTATCAGCAGCTTATGATAGAAACATCCCAGTCTTGCTATTATAGCTTTCCTTTAATTATAGAGATTTTGGTAGGTATGTAGTGATATCACATAGAGTTGATTTGCATTTCCCAGTTTGCTAATGATGTTGAGTTTATTTTTATGCTTTTAAGGGTCATTTGTAATATCTAATTTGCAGAAATGTCTGTTCAGATGCTTTGCCCATTTCTAAATTTAGCTGTCTTTTATTATTGAACAGTAATAATAGTTCTTTATATCTCCTAGATACAAGAAGATTTATTCCTATCTTTTAGAGTTTCCTAGTTCTAGCTCTTAGATTTAGGTTTATGACCCAATTTCAGTTAATGTTTCTATGTAATATGAAGTTGCTTTCCAACCTCATTATTTTGCATGTGAATATTCAGTTGTTCCAGCAGCATTTGTTGAAAAGGCTATTCTTTCCTCATTCAAAGGTATTGGTACTCTTGTAAAAACAGAAAATTAAATCATGGATGTGGAGATTTGTTTATGGACTCTCAATTCTATTCAACTGTCCTATATGTCAGTATGTCAATTTTACACAAGTAGCACACTGTCCTGATTACTGTAGCTTTGTAGTAAGTTTGGAAATCAAGAAACATGAGGCTTTCTCATTTGTTCTCAGATTTCAAGATTGTTTAGGCTATTCTGGGTTTCCTGAATTTTCAAATAAATTTTACATCAATCTTCTGACTTTTGCAAAGAAAAAAACTGAAATTCCGCTAGGAATTATGTTGAATCTGTAGATCAATTTGAGATGTATCATCATCCAATCCATATATGTGAGATATATTTTTATTTACATAGGATTTTAAAATTTTCGTTCAACAATGCTTTGTAGTTTTCAGAGTACAAGTCTTATACTCCCTTTCCTCATGCTTATTTTATTATTGTTGTTGCTATTGTGAGATTATTTTCTTAATTTAGTTTTTGAATTATTTATTGTTAGTGAATAAAAATGCAATTGATTTTACATATTTATCTTGTGTCCTGCAATCTTGCAAGACTCATTCATTAGTTATAAGAACATTTAGTGGATTCCTTAGGATTTTCTATATGCAAGACCACGTAATCTCTAAATAGATAGTTTTAGTTCTTCCTTTAAGTCCAAGTACCTTTTATTTCTTTTTCTTTCTTTTTTGCTTTTTGCCTAATTGCTGTGGCTTGAACATCCACTATAATGTTGACTAGAAGTGCTGAGAGCAGACATCCTTACCTTGTTCGTGATTATAGGTGACATTTTTCAGTCTTTCACCATTAAGTATGATGTTAGCTGTGAAATTTCATAGATGCTCTTTATCATACTGGAGAAGTTTTCTTCTGTTTCTAGCTGCTTGAGTGGTTTTATCATGGAGAGGTGTTGATATTTTTAATACTTTTTCTGTGTCTACTGAGATCACCATGTTTTTATTTTTAATTCTACTGATATGATGTATTATATTAATTGATCTTCAGATATTAAACCAACCTCACATTCCTGGCATTAATTTTTATTTGGTCATAATGCATGTTTTAAATATTTTGCTGGATTCAGCTTGTTGAATTTCATTTTGTTGAAGATTTTAATATCTACATTTTTAAGAAATATTGGTCTGTGGTGTTCTTTTCATATGATGACTTTCTCTGGTTCTGATGTCAAGGTAATTTTGGTCTCATGGAGTAAGTTGGGAAATTTTCCAGCCACTTCAACTTTTGGAAGATTTTATGAAGAATTGGTGGTATTGTTTAAATATATTTTGATGTTATATTGAATTCACCAATAAAGCTACCTAGGCCTGAACATTTCTTTCAGAGAAGATTTAAATCAAATTTAAATTTAATCGCATTACTTTTACAGGCCTATTCAGATTATCTAATTCTTTCTTTATACTAGCAATAAGCAGAACTAAATGGTATACATAGCCAGAGATAAGTATACACTATCTTAAATCTTTGAATTAAAACAAAATGCTTCATATATACTCCCAAATTATTGTTTCTGAATAGCCTAAATTCTCCCAAGAAATAAACATTTCAATTTGTTATTTCAAATAAGAAGAAAAATATGGAGAAGAAAGAGAACAAGTGAATATGTTATTTATCACTTTGAAATTTGGAATTTTGCTGTATAACATAACCTATCTTCTCAAAGGTCAAAACCTAAATTGGCCTAATGACTAAATAAATGATTTCATTAGAGTCAGAAAAATGTTCTCCACTTATCATTATCAGGTAATGTTGGTTTAAATTAGGCATGAAGTAAAATTCAATAGTTCCATGTTCTTTATCTCACATTTTGATTTTGAGTTGGGAGGAAATATGAAATACCACCTGTATTCCAAAATCCCTCATGTCACATACTCAGTTTTTCTCACCTTTTCTTATTGGCAGAGCTACATTGAGAACTAAGTGTCCTACACAAATGAATAATTTTATCCTCTTCAAGCTAATATTTTAAAGATAAGCAAAAGTGTTGTGAATGAAACCATAAAACATAGGGAAAGGGCTTCTTGACATTTATTAGGGCAATGGATTTTTTTGGATATTACAGCAAAGGTATAGACAACAAAAGCAAAAATAGACAAGTTGGACTGCATCAAACTGAAACTGTGCATCAAACTGTGCTGTTTGCATCATCACAAACTGTGCATCAAACTGTGCTGACTGCATCAAACTGTGCTGTTTCTGCACAGCAAAGGAAACAATCAAGAGAATGAAAAGGCAATGTACAAAGTGGGAGAAAATATTAACAAACCATATATCTCATAAATGGTTAATATTCAAAATATGTAAGGAACTCAACTCAACAGCCAAAAAAATAGCAAATAAATAAATAACCTGATTTAAAAAATGGGCTAAAGAGATGCATAAACATTTTCCCAAAGATATACAAATGGCCAATGAGTATATGAAAAGGTGCTAATCATCAGGAAAATGCAAATTAAAACCACACTGAGACATCAGCTGACACTTGCCAGAATGGCTATTATCAAAATGACAAAATATAACAAGAATTGGCAAAGATATAAAGAAAGAGGACACTTGTACACTGTTGGTGGGAATGTAAATTGATATAACCATTATGGGAAATATTATGGAGCATCCTCAAAAAATTAAAAATAGAGCTAACATACGATCCAGTAATCCCACTTCTTGTATGCATCCAAAGGAAGTGAAATCAGTATGTCAAAGAGATGTCTGCAGTACCATGTTTATTATAGCACCATTCACAATAGCCAAATTATAGAAACAACCTAAGAGTCCATCAATGAATGAATGAAGAAAATAAGGTATATACATATAATGGAATATTATTCAGCCTCAGAAAAGAAAATCCTGCCATTTGCAACAACATGGATGAACCTGGAGGACATTATTCTACATGAAATAAGCCAGGTACAGAAAGGCAATTACCACGTGATTTCACTTACATGTGTAATCTAAAAAAGTCCAACTCACAAAAGCAAAGAGTAGAATGGTGGTTTCCAGGGGGCAGGAGCATTGAGGAGATGAGCAGATGTTGGCCAAAGAGTACAAAGGTTTAAGTACACAAGATGAATAAGCTCTGGAAATCTACCAATACAGCATTGTAACTAAAGGTAACAATACTGTATGGCAGTCATGAAATTTGCTAAAATAATTGCTCTTAGGCAATCTCAACATACAAAAAACTTGTAACTATGTTAAGTAACAGATATATTAATTAGTTTGATTGTGGTAATCCTTTCACAATGTATATCAAAACATCATGTTTCATGCTGACATGGAAAGGGGACAGGGAAGTGCTGGCTAGAGAAATCCGGGTCCCTGGCTAGGGCTCCACCCTCAGGCCTGTGCCCATGGACCTAGGTGAGAGAGGCACTCCTGACTTCATGCCCAAATGTTGCATTTCCCAAGACCACCCTGGCCCACCACGCCCCCATCCTGTGCCTATAAAAATCCCAAGACCCTAGCAGGCAGACACACAGGTGGCTGGACATTGAGAGGAGCAAATTAGCAGAGGAATGCACAGGCAGCTGGACTTCGAGAGGAACGTACTGGTGTAGGAGCACACCGGCATACTGGTAGGCCATCAACTGGCGGAAAGACGCAGAGTTTGGCTGGGGTGGTTGGAGAAGAGTCAGGCTGCCAAGCGGCCTTACTCCAGGGGAAAACTGTCTCCCTTCTGGCTCTGCTGTCTGCTGAGAACTACTTCCACTTGATAAAACTTTGCACTCATTCTCCAAGCCCACGTTTCAGCCGATTCTTCTGCTACACCAAGGCAAGAACTCCAGGATACAGAAAGCCCTCTGTCCTTGTGATAATGCAGGGGTCTAACTGAGCTGACTAACACAAGCTGCCTATGGATGGTTAAACTGAAAGAGCACCCTGTAACACTCACCCACTGGGGCTTCAGCTGCAAACATTCACCCCTAGACACTGCCGTGGGGTCAGAGCCCCATAGCCTGCCCATCTGCATGCTCCCCGTGAGGTTTGAACAGCATGGCATTGAAGAAGCAAGCCACACCCCCATCACACACGCTGTGAGGGGGACAAGGAAAGTTTTCTCATTTTTACTGGGGGCTCGTCCAGGATCTCAGAAGGTGAGGGTGAGCAAATGTGAAACTGTCAGGTCTCCCTCTTTCCCAAAACCCTGCCACCTTCTCTCTTTCCTGTGAGTAAGAGGCTCTGTTTCCCTTCACAGAGTTTCAAGCCACCCTAACCAGGATGGTCAAAACCCCCAGACTTTGTCTCTTTTCTCTCTCACAAGGTTTGAAATGGCTCTTATCTCTTACTTTATAATGTTAAGAGTTTTGCTACAGGCTATGGCAATGTTACTAACTAAAATAAGCACTTGGATCAGTCACCAAAGGTGCAAATCAGATGAACTGTTCTTAGAGGTACGGTCTATGACTCCACCACAATAGCTGCAGGCACGCATGGCTCAGGGCACCTCCCATTACCCTCTCCCCTCCCAGCTCAGGTGCCTGGGCATGCCCACAGCAGGCAAAGGTGGCGCCCAACAGCCACAATGTAGGCAGGAGAAAGCCACGGTGGTAACCGTGACCCCACAGGTCTAACAGATGGTTGCTTCTCGCCTGCTGTGCCAATGGAATCTTTCCTCCCCTGGCCAAAGAATTCAACCCGGGCTGAACTGGGGGAAAGTTATAAGGATTAGAAATGCCAAGTTGCACTAAACAAGAGGTTCCTCCCTCTCATATCCCACTTTTTGCTCTTAAATGGTTTTTCTCTTTTTTCCTTTTCTAAGTGAGAAGACCCCCACCCCCACTCTGTTTCTGATAGGGAAGTTAACAGAGGAGTGGCCCCTGCTGGCTGAGAACTGCAAATTTGGCAGGGCTTATTTGAGACACTAAATGGATACAAACAGCCTCTGAAATACATTTTAAGTCCCAAACTTGATTCCAAGCTTAAGGCTGAGGCCCTAGAAAGAAAAAACCAGGTCTGAGGGATCCAAACCCAGGCAACAGGCACAATGTAAATGGGCAGGACCAATTCCTGCCAACTGAACCCCACCCCATGGAAGAAGGCCATGCTTCATGGCATAAACAGGCCCAGGGAACTCAAAGGTTGTGGACAGCAAGGAGAAAAGGAGGCATAGGTGAGGGCAGTTAATTCCTATTTCCAGGTTTTTCCTGCTTCATGGATACATACCGCATTGGTACCTATGGCCAGCACCTGCAAAGGTCACTGGGGCTCAGGGATAAGAAGTGGAGAGTGAAGGGAGGATGCTCACTTTCTCTCTCCATCACACCCTGAATTTTCACTGAAAGAAGGAAGGGAATGAGGGATGTCTCTATTCCCTCTTTCAGAATAGGCAAGCAGTTCTCTTCACCACCCCCAGCTTATACTCCTCTGGAGTGTATCCTGAACCATTGGGACTGCTTTGACTCTCAGAATCTGGAGTAAAAAGCACCTCATAGCCCTCTGCACAAAGGCTTGGCCAAACTATTATTTACGGGAAGGACTGGCTTGGCCTCAGAAAGAGACCATTCATCTCAATAGCATCGGCAATTGGAACTTTTCTGTAGACAGGAGGAGAGATGGTCTGAGGCCCCATATGTGCAGGCTTTCCATACCTTGCAAGACAATCCAGACCTTTGCTGACAATGTAGGATTGATCCAGCCCTCCTGTTTGCAGTCTCAGGAAGGCTGCAACGGGCAAGCCCAGGGAATTAAAGATGCAAGTCCCAGAGGCACTCCCAGCAGAAGAGTCAGCTCCTTCAAGCCCTGTTCCTCTGGGTCCACCCTAATCTCCCTATCCAGCTTCAGCTTCTCACTTGCCCCCTCCTAGAAATCCTCATCCTAAACAAGCCCTGGTCTCACTCTTGCCCCTCCAACAAATGCCCAGTGAATTTGGACCTAGTAAAAGCCAAGTTCTCTTTTCCCTACAGAACTTAAAGCAGTTTAAGGGGTATCTTGGCACGTTTTCAGATGACCTTGATAGATACATAGAGGCTTTTCGAAATTTCACTCAAACATTTGAACTCTCCTGGAGAGACATTATGTTATTTTTGAATAGGACACTGAGAAACAGGCCACTCTTCAAGCAGCAGAGAGATATGGGGATGAGCTTTGTATCACATATAGCATCAGGGAAGGGGGTGAACTTTATCCAACTGGGAGAGAAGCAGTACCCGTGAATGATCCTAAATAGGATCCCAGTGACAAGATGGAAGACAGGAAGAGGAGACACTTTCAGGTGTCCATAATGGAGGTCTTATGTAGGACTAACACCAAGCCTCTCAATTACACTAAGTTGTCCATGATCTACCAGGGATTTGATGAAAATCCCACTGCCTTCCTGGAGAGGCTAAGAGAGGCTTTGGTAAAGCACACCTCTCTATCTCCTGATTCAGTCAAGGGACAGCTAATCCTAAAGGATAAATTTATTACTCAGGCAGCTCCTGACATCAGGAGGAAGCTGCAGAAACAGGCCCAGGGGTCAGATAGTACATTAGAAGACCTCCTGAAAGTGGCCACCTCGGTCTTCTACAAGAGATAAAGGGAGACACAAGAAAGAGACAGAAGCTTTAATGGCCACTGTGCAAGCCCACAAACCCCGGAATTCCCAGGGTGCACCTGTTAACTGCTGAAGCTATGGCAAGAACAGTTATTGCTCTTCTAAAGTTTAACTGCTCCCATACAATGTTTAATTTATTTCACCAGGATGAAACAGCTCAAGATATGGTATTGTTGTTAGTATATTTCACTTCTTATCTCAGTAATCTTTTGAACTAAATTATTTTCTTGTATAATACACATATCTAACCCATGCATACTTCACTTTATATAACTTTTTTTTCTCTCATGCCTAGAAGCCATCAAACTCCAAATGGTCAGGCAATCAGAGCCTCGGACAATGGCTCCCCTTTGCTAGAAATCCTTAGCTAGACCTCTGGGAGAACTCTGACTGCTGTTTCCCCCAAAACAACACCCACTGTCAGCAGAAGGGTCATCATCCATATTCTAATGGCAATTAGATGTACCTCTTCAGAGGGGGGAAATGATATGGAAGGGGGACAGGGAAGTGCTGGGTAGAGAAAGGTGGGTCCCTGGCTAGGGCTCCACCCTCTAGGCCTGTGCCCATGGACCTAGGTGAGGACAGGCACTCCTGCCTTCTCACTCAAATGTTGCGTTTTCCAAGACCACTCTGGCCTGCCATGCCTGATCCTGTGCCTATAAAAATCCCAAAACCCTAGCAGGTAGACACACAGGTGGCTGGACGTTGAAAGGAGCACATCAGTAGAGGAACACACGGGCAGCTGGATACCGAGAGGAACACAGCAGTGTAGGAGCACACCAGCATGCCAGCAGGCCATGAACTGGTGGAACAACATGCAGTTTGGCCAGGCAGTTGGAGAAGAGTCGGGCTGCCGAGTGGGGGAAATCATCTCCCTTCTGGTGCTCCCATCTGCTGAGAGATACTTCCACTCGATAAAACTTCACACTCACTCTCCAAGCCCACGTGTGATCTGATTCTTCTGGTACAACAAGGCAAGAACCCCAGGAAACAGAAAGCCCTCTGTCTTTGTGTTAAGGCAGGGGGTCTAATTGAGCTGACTAACACAAGCTGTGTATGGAAGGCTAAACTAAAAGAGCACATGCCCACTGGGATTTCAGCTGCAAACATCCACCCCTAGACACTGGAATGGGGTTGGAGCCCCGCAGCCTGCCGGTCTGTATGCTCCCCTAGAGGTCTGAGCAGCAGGGCACTGAAGAAGCAATCCACATTCCCATCACATGCCCTGAGAGGGGGATAAGGGAACTTTTCCCATGTCTATGCTTTAAATAGGTAAAATTTTCATTTGTCAAGTACACCTTAATAAAGCTAGGGGAAAGCAGCGTTGTGAATGCTGATTTGGGGCCATGCACCTTGTGGAGAAAAAGAGAAAGCCAACATCAGGGGCAGTGCTCACTTGCCCCCTAATGCCCTCTTAACCTCATGGCACCCAAAGCTAAGGGCCAGAACCCCCAGGCAATGTCACTCTGGCATGTTCCATGGTGGGCCCAGCCCCCACCTCAAGTAGCTTATTAAAACATTCCTGTCATTTACTTCTAACTGAAAATAGTTTTGGCAAAGCAAGTTCTTCAAGCTGTTATTATTATGAGATATTTCACCACTCTTATGGCAGTCGGCTCTCTCATATTGGCTCTATAAGGCCTTATTAGGTTCCCCCTCAGTGAATATATGCACCATGCATATATAATGAGCTGAATGACGCCGTGAGCCTTACAGATAATCACAACCCACAATGCCAGATGGTTGATGTTCCACATTTGCCTTTGTGGTATCAGAGCGTTAAAAGCTCTTGTTAAAATGCATGTGTGTTATTTGGTGTGACCAGTGCAGGGAGGGATCAGTCATAAAGATGGCATCTCAATTAATATTTAGACTAGTACATCAATCAACAAACATTTGAATAACTACAACCAGCCTTGCTAGAATTGAATACAAAGCCAATGTGTTTCAAAAGAGACAAGGGGGAGTAGTGTGAGGAATGCCACGTTGAGATGTTGCAGGGAGTCAGGAGTTGGCATTGACAACACTAGAAATAGTCAAAGAGATCTGGGGAATTATGGATGTGGAAAAAAAGAGGTAGGGGAAATTAAAGTTAGGTGAGGGCTGATGGCAAATTCTGGAGGACTAAATCCAAGGAAGACTGACTGGTAGGATGCATTTACTACTACTCCCTTAATACATCCAAAATAGACCATCAGGCTTGGTGCATTTCATTTTTCAAATAAATTCTCAGTCATGTAGTACTCAATCCCCTTTTGACATGTTCTTCACCTACCTACAATGAAGCAACAAATTTGTATGTGAAAAACAATTTAGTTTATTGTCCACGGATTTTAGATAGCATTTATGAGGACATACTGCACATTTTTTAACAAGAGTTAGAGGGATATAAAAATAATAATTCTAAGATCCAATTCTTCACAACCAGGGCACAGCCTCTACTTTTCAGGGAAAATATTCATCTGTCCACATTGGTCCTTTTCCATTTAAACAACACTGTTTGCTGCCCTCACATTTAAAACAGAGTTGAAGGAATAGAGTTTCCTTAACTCATACTATCAGACATTGGGAAATTGAAATATAAACAGGCTTTCTTGTCTGTGATGTTTTAAGACAACTGTCTATGCGTTTTCCCACTGTTTATTAAGCTGTTTCCGGGAAACGCAGACCTAAGCTGTTCTGGGGCCAATTAGAATGCATGTAGCCATGAAATGTTTAAGTCCAATTCAAGAAAATAATTCATGTTTCTTACTTTTTTTTCCAGTGAGAGGTACTTAATGACTATTTTTTAATCATGTCCTTTAACAGGTAGCTGTGGAGGGATGTGATTCTGAACGTCTTTTTCTTCCCCAGAGTTTTTCTGACTGTTCCTAGGTTATATGAAGAACCAACCTACAAAGACCAGAAAACTAATCACCTTCTAGTGATTCAAATGGCCTGATCTCAGAGAGGTGTTGGCCATCTGGCCACCACACCACGGAAACCCTCCAGTGGCCCAGGTCCAATGTGACAACACAGCCAGATGGCTGGCAGCTGGCTGCACGAGGTGGTCCCTTAGGTCCTGGCTAGGAACATGCTGAGTTCTCCTGAATTTCAATTGCTTGTGAATGCTAACTTTTCCAACCTGGGAGGGGAGATGCAACTCTCCCTTGCAGTGAATGGCAAACAGACTGGCTCCTTTCTTCTGCTACTCGAGCCTCTAAAATTCTTTGGAAAATAGTATCTCAAAATGATACACTTTTTTTTTTTTTTTGAGACAGTGTTTGTCGCTCTTGTTGCCCAGGCTGGAGTGCAATGGCATGATCTCAGCTCACTGCAACCTTCACCTCCCAGGTTCAAGCTGTTCTCCTGCCTCAGCCTCCCAAGTAGCTGGGATTACAGGAGCACGCCACTATGCCGGCAAATTTTTTGTATTTTTAGTAGAGACGGGGTTTCGCCATGTTGGGCAGGCTGGTCTCAAGCTCCTGACCTCAGGTGATCCACCTGCCTCAGCCTCCTAAAGTGCTGGGATTACAGGTGTGAGCCACTGCACCCAGCCATGATATACTTGTTTATATCAGGCAGCCCACTTAGCTATTTGGGCTTAATACAAGGTTTCTGTTTTGTAGTCATGACTGCGCTCAAATGTCAGGTGCAGTCAATTCCCAGTCCCATCCTGGGGATACCAGGGTTTTCCTTTTTCCTATTTTACTCCTTTAACCCCTGCAGACCCTCCAATTCCAAATATTACTCTGTCCCTTTTATTTTCCCATCTCCCAAAAAATAAAAGCTGCTGTTTAAGGCAAGAGAAAGGGGCATGGAGCAAAATATCTCCCATTTCTACTGCTGCTTTTTTCCCACAACCTCAACTTAACCTGATGCACACGCATGCACACACCTCATTGGGAAGAGGAAGAAGAAAAGGAATTAAAGGTGAAGAAGGGAGAGACAAAAACAGCCCAAATGCTGGTTGGTATTAGATAAGAATGCCATGAGCCACGAGAAACAGGATGCTGGAATTTCAGTGGCTTAAACAATTTGGGGTATGTTTTTTCTCCTCTAACAAGGAATCTAAAAGTAGTTAACTGCTCATGTTACTTTAGAAGCTCACTCCTGTTAGAGCCACCTACCGGCGGGAAATACTGCCCAACTCCACTCACAGTTGCCAGAGCTGCCACATTCAAGGCATAAAAACATGGCGGGAAGACAGCCTCAGCCATGGGGTCTCCTTTTCAGATGTCTCCCTTCTGTTTCCCTCCCATAGCTCATGGGCAAATCCTGGGGCTTATGGTCCCTCCTAGGTACCAAGGAGGCTGGAAAAGTAACTATCTCACCAGGGGTAGGCACAGTGCTGGTCCAAGCAAAATTAGGTGGTGCTGACAAGGAAGGAGGACAGGCCGGGAACTGGTGCTACAACCTCCCCTGCTTTACCCACCTCCCTGGCTCATCCTCATTCCTCCCACCTTACCCAAGGACTCTGGAATTCCAGATTCCTGGCAAACTATATGCTAGCTGAGCTGGTTTATGTTGACTTGATAAGCAAGTCATTGTAGAAATAAGAAACTCACATTTGAACTCTTGGAGTACAATTTGTTTGCACATTTTGGAGTGTCTGCCTTTTAGTTACAGAAGAGGAGTCCCAGAGTCAATTTGCAAAATAGCAAATTATAAAAACCTGTCTGTAATTATTAATCTATATTTTTGTGAAAGCAATAGTATTCCAATTCCCATGATTCTGAAAAGTTTACCGTCACTGTAAAAATTTATTTTGTAATAAGAAAACTAAGAACATGTAAAATTATATCATTAGAAAAATAGAGAAATTACCCAAATTAGCTTATTTGAAAATATAAATTTTTTTAACCTTTTGACTGTTTTAAATTGTTACTTTGTTACTAAATATATTTATAAATTCTCCTCTTAGTTAAGGGAGTATCAAATATTAAAAGTGGTGTCATAAAACAGCAGAACTATATCGAATGGCTCTGAATTACAAACCTAAGGATAGCATTGTCTTCATCAGCAAAGGAAAAGTTACTGAACCAGAAAAAGGACATGTGGTAATTTTTAGTTCCATCCATTTCTTCAACAAATCAGAAAAACTGAAAAATATAAATAACTAAATGTTCCTATATAGTTTTTTCCTCCAGAAATATGTTCTTAAAGAAAGAACAACTCAAAATTATAAATCATGAAGTGAAGTGTGTCTTCTCTTTTGAGATGTACACATATAACAGCTGAAACTTTAAATAACAGAAAACTGCTTTATCCTTTTTAAAAAACATATTTTGTGTTTCATGACACTTCATTGTATGTGGTAGTTGGATCAGTCCCATATCTCTCTATCGTTAATCAATAGTTAATTCACAGTCAGTAAACAGATTGTTATATTTGGCAATTCCCTCAACTCATACAGATCGTTATATTTGGCAATTCCCTCAACTCACACAGATATCTTAGATATACCAAATAGTGTTTAAAAAGTTCATTTCTTGTGAATTGACTCATTTGCTTCCAAGCTTCTTAACCACATAATGCTTGATATAAACATATTCAGTGTACTGTTCCCCAAATCTAAATAACACTAGTTATATACACTCAATTTATAATCGTACATATCCCTCGATTTCACACTGTGATGAAAAAGTAGCCAAAAAATACATAAAGTCATTAAAGGGAAATCCTTTATGAAGATACCAAGTGGACTGGCAAAACCATTCGCTTCTGTCAGTCAGCCTAATTTTTCTTATTAGAAGGTTGTTACATTTAAATTTAGAATTATTTTAACATAAGTCATGTTGAGTGTATACCCTAGCCATGATCATTTTCTCTAATCATGTTGTCACTAAGATATTATTCATGATGAGAGTATTGACAATAATAATGACAATAATAACAAAAATAGTAAGAAGTACACAAGGAAATAGAATGAATTCTTCACTATGGAATATTAAGGTATAATTAGCACTTGATAGAATAATTTTGCAGACTAAGTCTTCAAAGCCTTGGTCTATTCAAATTTAAATAATTATATTTATGAATTAGTACATCTTCCCCATTTTCCTCCAACAGTGACAGAAATTGTTTTTTTCTCTTGTGGAAAGTTTGTGTTTTAGATGAATAAAGCATACATAACTATGAAAATGGGAAGTGAAAAATATAAAGACTAATTAAAGTTACCTGTATTCTAACACTCTAAGATTAATATAGGACATTTAAATCCATGAGCTTCATTTTTTCCATCCATAATGTAGGGATAATAATCTCTTCACGTGGTTGTTGGATAATAGAATGAGATAGTACAGAAAATATGTTATTTTCAGTTCCTGACGTTTTATGGTAGGCACGTCTTAGCAGAGGCAGATATCATTGATTGAACCCAGGTTGTTGTTATTGGTAATTTTAATTTTCTTTATGACTTTTTAACATTTGATACATATTACTTTTATAATCATAAAAAATTGGACATACGTTTAATATTTTGAAAAACACATACAAACACACAGACAGAATCATGATTGTTGTTCTTAGTATTAAAAGTTTCTAATCAAAAATAGATCTATAGGCTAATGAAACAGAATACAGAGCCAAGAACAAAAGCATGCATATATGGTAAACTGATCTTTGACAAGGGTATCAAGAATACCCAATTCATAAAGGATAGCCTCTTCAACAAATGGTGCTAAGAGACTGGATATAGCATGCAAATTGTACCCTTATCTTACACCATGCACAGAAACCAATTTAAAATAAATTGAAGTTTTAAATTTAAGATCTAAAACTATAAAACTCCTAGAAGAAAACATAGGGTAAAAACTCCATGGCACTGTCTGAGCAATGATTCCTCGAATATGATAGCAAAAGCACAAACAACAAAACAAAATTAGATAAGTGGAATTAAACTAAAAAGCTCTGCACGGCAAAGGAAACAATCAACAGAATAAAAGCAACCTGCAGATTGGGAACCATACATCAGATAGATTGCATTCTGCAGACTGCAAACCATATATCTGATAAGTGATCAATATCTAATATATGTGGATCTCCTACAGCTCAATAGAATAAAACAAATAATCCTATTCAAAAATGGGCAAAAAATGTAAATAGACATTTCTCCAAAGATGACAAACAAATGGCCAACAGGTGTATAAAAAGATGCTCAACATGACTAATCATCAAGGAAATACAAATCAGAACCACAATTATCACCTCACAATTGTTATAATGGCTACTTTCAAAAAGTAAATAAACAAAATATAATGAGTGTTGGTGAGGATAGAGGAAATTGGAATTCTTGTAGACTGTTGATGGGAATATAAAATGACCACAGCTACTATGGGAAATGGTATGTAGGTTCCTCCAAAAACTAAAAATAAAATCACCATGTGATCCAGCAATCCCACTTATGGGTATATATCCTTTAAAAATGAGACACTACAATATAAAAGAGATATCTGCACTCCCATGTTCACTGCAGCATTATTCATAATAGCCAGTTTATGAATACAACTTAAATATCTATCGACAAATGAGTGGATAAGGAAAATATAGCATATACATGCAATGGAATATTAACCTTTAAAGAGAGAAAATTCCGTTATAACCAACGAACATGGATTAACCTAGAGGATATTATGCCAAGTACAGTAAGTTCATCACAGAGGAACAAATACTGCATGGTTTCACTTATGTGAGGTATCTAAAATAGTCAAACTCATGGAAACAGAGAGTAAAATGACAATTGCCATGGACTGGCAGGGGGAGGAAGAAATGGAAAGTTGCCCTTCAAGGGGTATAATGTTTCAGTTCAGCAAGATGAATAAGTTCTAGAGATCTACTATACAACATTGTGCCTATAACTAACAACACTGTCTTTCACAATGAAAGATTTGCAGAAAGAGTTTAAGTGTTCTTGCCACAAATAAATAACAAATTTCTAAATCCCTTTTTCTCTCTCCATGGTTCTAAACCAAAACCATTTGTTTATGAGAAGCATAACCTACTCTAAAATGTAACGTTATCAATCAAACCAAATATTTTGATTATAAAATATCTAAAGTACACCTAAGGCACTTAGGATTACGAACTCTATATTAAGAGGGCTGATACGGTCTGGCTTTGTGTCCCAACCCAAATATCATGTTGAATTGTAATCCCCATGTGTTGGGGAGCGACCTCACGGAGGGGCTATTAGATCATGGGGGCAGTCCCTCCATGCCGTTCTCATGATACTGAGTTCTCACAAGATCTGATGCTTTTATAAAAGACTTTCACCCCCTTCACTATGCACGTCTCCTTCCTGCTGCCATGTGCAGGACATGTTTGCTTCCCCTTCTGCCATGACTGTAAGTTTTATGAGGCCTCCCCAGCTATGCTGAACTGCGAGTCAATTAAACCTCTTTCCTTTAAAAATTACCCAGTCTCAGATATCTCTTATCTTAATAGCTGTGTGAGAACAGACTAATACAGAGGGCTACTTTGGTGCCCTCACAGCTGAGGTCTGTGTCCCAAGATGAACATCTCCCATGTCCCTGGAGCTCAAGTCTGAGCGTGGATGATCTCTGGGGCTTATCCTCTTATGAGATATGATCATCATACCAAGGTTTACTTGTCAAGCCTTTTATCTTCTTATGGTAATAATTAATATTGAACTGCACCTTATTTTTCCCTCCACATCAGTTAAAAGAAATTGGATTGTTCTTGTCACACCTCTCAAACTTGTGACACTGTCTGGGGTAACATTAATAATTTTTGTCACTTATTTAAAGGCAATAAATTTTAGTTTTCAAAGAAGAGAGAAAATGGATGTTACAGTTCTACAATATAGGCAAAAGTGAAGTCCTGCTACAATCTAAGTATAGGTAAAAATTAATTAGAAAGTGATCAAGGGTTTTTTCCTCATGGCTTTTTAAGGAAGTCATCTCCAAATATATAAAGACAATAGCAAAAATCCATGGGATCAATGACATTTTCAAAGTCATCAAGAGGGATATGTAAGAAAAAATCTGAGAATCAATTCCGTAACACTCTGCCAGCCTCCTCTTTTACCTTCTTCCCTTTGGATGTCCCTCTGCCTCCTTTCTACTATTCAAAGAAGCCCTGCACCTTCCCATCTCAGAACCCTATATATGCTGTGCCCTCTGCTTGGGATTCTTTTTCCACACCTTCACATCTTCTTATCCTGTCAATCTTGACTTTAATCTTACTTCTGCAGAGCTTTTCCTGTCTACTCTCGTTAAGTAGCTCTCAGCTAACCCGTTGCTCCTTATCATCTCAACTTTGATATTTCCTTCACATCTTTAACCACAAAAGATTAACACCTTATATATTTACTTTTAATTCTACAGCTATGCTTATGTATTGCCTCTCCTCGTCCTGGAGGCAAAGTTTTATTAGGTCTGCTTATTCCCCACTCCCTCACTTCAGCACCTAGAACAGCGCCTGTGCCAAGGTAGTGCTTAATAAATACAAGCGGAATGAAGGAATAAATGAATAACTAAATGAATTTTGTGTTCACTGCCTACTTATTTTCGGAATCAGAAATTCAAGTGCACTTACAGGCGAACATGACGGAATGTCTGGTGCCATTCACATGATATAATATTTAAACAAAGTATGTTGAAGGTGTTAGTTCTTCGTGTGTACACTTCCTGCTTGTTTCTGAACTGCATGTAGGAGCTACAGTTCTTCACTGTCCAAACTCCCCTCAAGAAGAGTAACCTGGTTGGGTCACATGGAGCTTCAGAGGGCTTACAATCTCAAATCTGAAATCCGCCTTCCTGGTCAGAAATCGTACTGAACTTTAATGCGCTGTCAGCAGCTTCTTTTTCTGGCTTTACATCTAAAGAAATTTGAGGGCTGGAATTTCTGAACTTCTCAAAATTTTTGCCCAAAATAAGACAGGACTATAAAGAGCACATTCCACCCACTACATTTCCTCCATGAAAATCAAAATTGGAGCATACTTTGTCTCTCCTTTAGGGACTGTAACCTATGGGTCATCTCAAGTAGGTGTATAACAAAAGGTATTAACCTCAACAGATAACATTCCGTGCCATGAATTTGAGTATAGAGAGCATCCCTTCTGCACTTTTTGGTGAGAGATTACATTGCACACTTCCTGCATTTGTAGCCAATTGCTTGCCTCAAACCATTCTGGTCAGACAAAACTTACCTTCAAAATTATTATTACATATGTGAAGTGAAAATCATAATTACTGACAAATTCAAATCATGCAAAACTTCAATTTATGCATGCATATGCACATATCACATATGTACATACACACACAAATATGTACAAACAGTATTAGGAAAATATTTTTGCGTACCAGTGACAATTTTAAGCTCATTAAATGTGCACTAGTCTAACTATACAGCTTATTTTGCTTTCCAAAGAATATTTTAAAGGTCCCCATAATTTGATGGAGACATTTTAGTTAGGGGTCAGAGTACAGTCCCTGGAGTGCTACTGTCTAGATTTGAATCCCAGGTCTCTCTCTTCTGCACATGTGATCTTGGGCAATCACTTGAGCATCTCTGAGCCTGTTTCCTTTTCTTTAAAATGAGGATAACAGTAGTGTCTACCTAATGTTTGTTTTGAGATTCAAAAAAGTTAACATATTTGTAAATTCAGAGGTTTGTAGCACATTATAAGCATAAACGATAAATTTATTAAATAAAAAATCACATTTCTCAAATTAAAAATATTACCCTGTGTGCTCAGATATGTGCCTTGGGGAGCTCAGCACCACAGCATGCACACCAGACATCTTCCTGATGTGTCAACTTTAGTCCATGATAGGTAATAAAAAATATCATTTTTATTTTAAAATAAAGATACATTATAGAGTAGACATTTTAAGATAAAATATGAGCTTCCAAGAGATTTATTCCCCACAGCTGGCTCCTCAGGCTACACTGCAAGACACTCATTTCTGTCCATTATATCTTTCATGCCTTCCCTACAATAATCTGAATTCCAATTCGATTTTCAGGTTTCTGGCACCATCCATACTTTCCTATACCTGTAACTTTGTCACCACTGCCTGTGATGGCCACTTCCCCCACAGTGTGGATGTCCATGGAAATCCAGCCCCACTTCAAACACCACAAAACATTTCACTTGCTATGGAACTTTCTCAAGTCTGCCATTATGTGTAATTTCCCTACCCCGAGTGGCCAGAACACTGTATTTCATGGCAGTTGTCATATGCTGTATAATAACGTCTGCATGTATGTTAACACTCCCCACTTCCCCTGTCAGGCTGTAGGTTTCTTGAGTTCAAATACTCTTCCCATTACTTAACATTTCCCTCTTCCCACCCCACAAAGTGCCTAGCACAGTGCTTTTCCATGTATTAAATGTTTCTTGAAGCAACTATACCTCAAGCCTCCTTAAGAATAGCCTGCCACAAGGCAGGTAGAAATCATCCATCTACTATCACAATGACATCAATGAAAAGATGACTACATCCAATGGGTTACTGACTATAGTTCCATAAAAGTACTAAGAAGAAATGCTCTAATTAGTCATTTGACCACAAACTTGTAACGTTCAGGTAAGCCCCGTCTGCTTTTCCCCAGGGAGCCTGTTAGGTTGGCTCAGCATCTGCAAAAAGAAGCGATCCAATGAAGTAAGCAACACCTTTAATGAGCAACCTATTTGCAGCAAGGCCTAATTCATAACAGTATGAAAAGGAAGACTAAACAGTCTTCCCGGAACATATGTTGACTGGTAATTTTATATCTAGCCAGGCCCTTGGAGATTCTCCTAACTTCATCTTTATTTTGCTGATTTTCTTTGGAGACAGTGATATCAAGAGTTTATAAGAAACAACATAAAAGCATTAACTGATTATAAAAACATATTTCCTGGATGCTCACTATATACCAGGCACTGAGGTAGACAATAAAGAACCAGAAATGTTCAACATGGAGCTTATTTAAAGTCAACTGTGAAATTAATACCACTACACAGAAAATACACACAGACTGATGTGTGCCATGACAATGGTCATACAGTTTGCCAGAGGAACACATAGGAGCTTGATTCAACAGAATTTGGCTATTGCTTGTAGAGTGTAAGAGAAATCAAGGAGAAATGCTAGCTTTTTGTTTTGATCGCTCAAGGAACATTGGAAAATAAGTAGTTTCATGTGGGGAAAGGGTGAGAATGAAGGCTGAGATGACTTTGATGTTGGGCAGATTCATAATGAAAGGTCACCAGGACATTTAAGTAGAAATGAGCAATAAAAAGCTATCAGCTCAGGCGCTTAGAAGAGAGATCACAATAAAGATATAGATTTCTCTGATACAAAGCAACCAGTGGTAATTGAAACAGCAGAAATGCTTGAGATTGACAAGAGAAAATGCCTTTTGAGCAAGCAGAGTAATGGAGACACTCCCAAGAAGTAGGAGGAAAGCCAGTAGTAATAGGCTAGATGTCAAGGGAGGGGTTTCAAGAAAAGACTGACTAGGCACATCCAACTCTACTGAGGGATCAAGAAAGATGAGGGCTCTACAGGGGCCTGGGATTTAAGCACAAGAAGGCTAAGGGAACCTTGAATTGTGTCATGTCAATGAAGTTATAGGGACAATATCCAGTAAGATGTGGTGAGGAGTGACAGAGCATGAGTAAAACAGAGATGCTAAGTGTAGACTGTTGCCCTTCTCAGAGGCTTGACTGTGGAGGAAAGAGATCATTTCAACCTCAGAAAAAGACCTTGGCACAAAGAAGGATTCTTAAATGATATTTGGACCTTAAATATTAATATATTTAAGTATTTATAGAAAATAACCAGTAGGAAGAAAGAGGTTAAAAATTCAAGAGAAAAAGGGAACAGTGTATGGAGTAGAGTACCAGAAGACTGGACACCCCTGGTCTAGAAGAATGGTTCTCAACACGGTAACTAACAAATTGTACCCTTATCACAAATTCTTAGACAGGAATATCAGCCATGGATCTTTAAAAGGCAAATGCCCCACTCTGGACATGGCCAACAAGGATCTCCAGAGAGCAGCCTAAGGATAGTATAGAATGTGTCTACTCTGCAGCCAGACATATGGACCCTGGCTTAGCCAGCACCTGAGCCCTGTTTCACTAGTGGCCATGTGTTTTTAATATCAGGGAAGATCACCTTTTTCCTAAACTTCTGCTTCATCTTCAGACTTTCTAACAGCCAGCTGAAGGCTTCTGTGTTTTCCCCTTTCAAACTTGAGTTACTTGCATTTTCTATCTTATCCAGACATCACTAACGTCTGCTCATAGTAAAGCATAAGTAATAATTGTGCATGACCAGTTTTTTCAGTTCAATAGCTCATTCTTCCCTCTCCTAAGTTCCTTCTATAATAGGAATTCTTGACCTTTTCTGGTAGTGGACCATCTTAGAGAATATGATGAAAGCCAATAGATACTTCTCCTACACATGTACATACATGTATGTCTACAAATTACATATGGTTTGAGAGGTTGGGGAGGTTATAATTCACCTGAGGCAAAGCTACCAGTCTAAGAATTTGTGATCTGCAGCCTTACTACTCAAAGTCTGGTCTTCAGATCAGCAGCATCACCTAAGAGCTTGTTAGTGATGCAGAATTTCAGGCTCCACCCCAGACTTTCTGCATTAGCATGTGGATTTTCACATATGATGTGGTCATATTCACATGAAAGTTTGAAAGACACTGGACAACAAATGAAACAATAACAATTAATTTCTACACATAGTAATAGGCACAGTAAGTTATTCAAATCCTGTTTTGTCTACTACAAACAAGGATGGTAGTTAAGCAGTTCCCACTCTGGGGTCTCTCCAGAAGGAACTGTGAAATGAGAAAAGACTAGGAGAAAAGACTGTCTCAACGATTGTCTGCCAATAAGGCAAGAGTGGGTGAAATTCTTCATCCACTTGCCCCTCCTCACCTGGGCTCCACTGCCCCCTCCATCTTTACCTTATAAATATCCACACTGAGCATCCTTCCTTATTGAAATCTCTCTGACTCTCAAGTAAGAGAAGAAACATTTGAGTTACCAAAATAACTCCTTCTAATGTCCTTTGAACTTCAAATAATAAATCACAATTAAAAATGGTGCTCTCTCAAAACATTTCCATATGTACTGACAATATGATTCCATTGCATCATTTGCAAACTTCACACACCAAATTAAAATCTGTATTTCTTTCATTTCTTTGGTATGAAATGACCCCAAAGAGCCTGACCTTCTCTGAATGTGGCCACTACTGACAAATCAATCTCATTACAATGCACAGTAAGGGAGACACTTCTCTGCTCCTTGAACAGCTGAAATGTACACCTGTCTCTTGTGCATATTTTAATTAGAGAGTTGTATTAATCTATGCCCTGTGGCTTTTGGGAAGGGAACATATTCTAAGTCTCATGATAAAAATAATGATATTTCATGATGCAAATTTATGCAACAGAACACAGGTGTCGAACATTTTCCACCTGGACTTCCATGTCACCGCTGAAGAATGGCAATGTTAGTTCTCAAGGCTGAAAGTTAGAGAGGAGAGAGGACAAAATGAGGTAAAAAGAAAGCAGCATGTACAATTTCAGAAACATTGTTGTGACCTCTAAAGTTCAGCTGTTCTCCTTCTCCCTTCTACACTGTAAAAGAAAGCATGGAAGAGGAGAGTCGAGTACATTTCGAGTTGACTACCAACTTTAAAAAATAATAAATAACATATTCTATTCTGTTTGATCTGGGTTACTCTTTGAACTTTCAATATCATACAATATGACATTAAAGTACAATGTGTATTACAGACAATTAAAACCAATTCAATAGTAAATAATTATTTAATGTCTCCTTGAATCTGATTAAGCAGATATTTTGGTAAGAATGTTCAAAACTGTTGAATAACTAAGAGGGAATATAAAATCAGAGTTCATTTTTCTATACTCTTTTTCTGAAACTGATCATGATATCATGTCCTTATAGTCACTTGGTTTATTCCTAGGATATTTCTTAATGAGATTTATTTTGAATGTGAATTTTGTATTTGAGTGTCGTCTTAGTCCATATGAGTTGCTGTAACAAAATACCTTAGACTGGGTAGTTTATAAACAACATAAACTTATTACTCCCAGTTCTGGGGCCTGGGAAGTTCAAAATCAAGGTGCCAGCAGATTGGGTATCTGATGAGTCTCATTCTCCACAGACTGTGTCTTTGCCATTTGTCATCACAAGGCAGGAGGGGTGAACAAACTCCCTCAAGCCTCTTTTGTAAGGGTACTAATTCCATTTATTATTAGACTGAATTATCTCCCAAGGGCCCTACCTCTTAATACTATTACATTGGGGACAAGGTGTCAACATATGAATTTGAGGAGACACAAACACTCAGACTATAGCAAGCATCCACTTTAGAAGGTGACAAATTCTTTATTATTTTTAGTTTGAATTACACAGCTCTGTGTTACAGACGGATTTTTCCACTTATCCAGGGTTAGGAGAATTTTCTTCTACTACATTACTGGCCAGTTGATAATTGATTTGCCTCTACTATATCCCTAGAATATGGCTACATAACTCCTTTTCTTTGCTACTAAATTTTTGTTTCATAGATTTAAATAGGTAAGTTCCACGATTTCATGTCTTGAATTCCCCTGGTCAATAGGCTATTGCCTCTGTCTTCCTTCTCTCTGTTTCATCTCTCGTTCTTGAAAAGGAGATACCATGAACACTCCCCTTCCAAGACACATCATCAGTGTATATACAAAAACCTCGCCTTCCCACTTAAAACAGAAGGAGCCTTCTCCAAATCATTTTAAGTGCAATCCTCACACCCTGTCAAGCACCACTCCCAAATCCCTTACATACACATGTACACACACGCACACGCACACGTTCAGATGCATTCAATAACATTTTCAAATACTGGATAGAAATGCTTAATGCATGCAGAAAGATTCAAAATTGAGTGGAAGGTATAAACACGGCTGAAAATTAGTATCATTTTTTGTACAGAAGACTGGAGAAGGTGAGGAGAGAAGAGACATGTGTCAGAATGTATTCTGACTTTAAACAATTTCTTTCTTTCTTTTTCTTTCTTTTTTCTTTCTCTTTCCTTCTTCCTTCCTTCCTTCTTTCTCTTTTTCTTTTTTCTTTTTTTTTGAGATAGGGTCTCACTCTGTTGCCCAGGTTTGAGTGCAGTGGCACAATCTCAGCTCTGCAACCTCCCATGCACAAGCAATCCTCCCTTTCAGTCTCCCAAGTGTACCTGGGACTAAAGACATGCACCACCACACCCAGCCAAATTTTTGTAATTTTTATAGAGATGAGGACTCACTATGTTACCCAGGCTGGTCTTGAACTCCTGGGCTCAAGTGATTCATTCGCCATGGCCTCCCACAGTGCTGAGATTACAGGCATAAGCCACCACATCTGGCCCAATAATTACTGTTTCTAATGTAATGAGATGCTGACATTCTCTTTGTCTTTGATTCCTAGTCCAAATCTTCACCTCAGACAGTGTCAGCCCCAAATCATGAATTTCCACTACATACCTGAAATTGTAGTAAACTATGATACATGACTATGGGCAGTTTCATATGACTCAGTTATCGTAGCTTATGCATGAATTTTGAGGATATCCCCCTGCCCTCGTTGTCTATTTTAAATTGTGACTATTTCAAAGATACCATTGGGTTGTATTAGTCAGGGTGGTTGATGCTGAATACTAAAACTAACTTCCTCCAGATCAGGAGATGAGAACAATCACATGTTTATTTCTCTCCCATGTGCACAGTCCAATGACATTTGGGAGACTATCTCTTAGGAATGAGCTCAACAGCCCATGTTCTTTCTGTCTTGTGATGTTATCACCTTCAACATGAACCCTATTCAAGACTAGCATGGGCAACACAGCAAGATCCCATCTCTAAAAAATCGTTTTAAAAACATGAGCCCGAGGGGAAGAGAATTCATGGAGAGTTATGTGGGCAGCTTCAAGTCTGGGCTTGCAAGTGGTCTACATCACTACCATCCTCAGCCCAGTGGTGGGACCAAGCTGCAAGGGAAGCTGGGAAATGCAGTCTTCTTGTGTGCCAAGAGAAAGGCATGAAGTAGGACTTCCCTGACCTTCTTTTGGCTCTCTGTGTCACAGTTTATTGTCAAGTGACAGCTAGGTAACACTGCTGAGCTTAACCTCACCTCTCAACGTGACATTATAGAAAACTGTCTGTAAATTTCATGGAAAGCAAATACATGAATGATTTCCCCAATACACATGCTGTAATTTCAAGTTTCCCCTGCTACTACGCACATGGTTCATTTTTGCTAAAGTAACAGCAAATTGTGTGTATGTCTCATTCTTTGTGCGTGTGTGTGTATGTGTGTGTTTGTGCCTGTTAGGATATAACCTCCTCCACCCAGAAGCAAAGTTTTATAAGAATATTTACAAATACATCTTTCTTGAGAATCTTTGGAAGTCTAAAACTGCAAAGTTTGTATTTCATTTTGCATTTTATCTAATTTTGACCAGATTCTATTCATCTCAGCAACTCATCTCAGATTCTCCATGCCCTTCTCCCCACAAGCACATAGACTTTCCCTGAGCCAGAGGCCCTTGTTTGAACTAAAATAATAAAAAATAATTTGATGCTGAAGGATAAAATGTATTCAAATAATTACAAACAAATCAAGTACCTAGTTGACCCAGAATGCATGAAAATTCAGTTCATGGTAAAGGAGTTTTGGGTTTTTTGTTTGTTTGTTTTTTGAGATGAGTCTCGCTCTGTCACCCAGGCAGGAGTACAGTGGCGTGATCTTGGCTCACTGCAACCTCCACCTCCCAGGTTCAAGCAATTCTCTGCCTTAGCCTCCCAAGTACCTGGAATTACAGGCGCCTGCCACCACACCCGGCTAATTTTTGTATTTTTAGTAGAGACGGGGTTTCATCATCTTGGCCAGCTGGTCTTCAACTCCTGGCCTCATGATTCAACCACCTCGGCCTCCCACAATGCTGGGATTACAGGCATGAGCCACTGTGCCCGGCCAATAAAGGAGTTTTTTAAGAGCAATTAAAAAAGAATTATTCGATAAATGGTATTAGTACAAGTAGTTTATTGTTTGAGTAAACTACCAGATAGTCTTTTAACCTACCAGATAGTCTTACCAGATAGGCTGCTGTCCTTAACGAAAAGGAGATTAGGATACAGACAAATACAGAGAAAAGCAGTATGAAGACCCAGGGAGAAGACAGCCATCTATAAGCCAAAGGAAAAGGCCTCAGGAAGAACCAATTCTGCTCACAGAGCCATTGCTCTTGGACTCCCAAACTCCAGAATTGTGAGGTAGTAATTTTTTCTTTGCCAAGCCACCCAGCTTGTGGCACTTTGTCATGGCAGCCTGAGCAAACTAACACAGGCTCCTTGGGGTGCTTTAAACTCAGCCCTCATCTCACAGTATTGTAAGCATTTGTAGATGTTCTCATCTCCCCACCCACTAGACAGGGAGATTTCATGGAAGAAATGTTACTGCTTTTTGCTTCTCTAGGACAAAGCAGACCTGGCCTCCATAGCTCTAAAATTGAAGTCTCCAGTCAGACTCTAGCAGCTCCTCCATTCTGTGCTGATATTTATGCATTCATCTTGCACAAAACCACTGTGTTGTTCATTATCATTCCTAGCACTGACTGGTGTCCAGTGTCTGTTATTTGGGCGCCTACAACTCTTCTCCCTGCATTCCCCTCTGATGCCCAGTTCAGCAGTCAGTGCCCAGTGGGCAGTCAACAGTGATTGATGACAGGCTTGACGGGAGAACAGAAGCCTGAGAAAGCAAATCAATAACAATTTCCAAAGTGAAAGAGTGGCTGGCATAGTGTTCTCTCTTTGTTCTACAATGAGACTAAGAAATAAATTTACACATCATGGATTCAGTTTAGATAACTGGGAAATGATACAGACCTGGGAGGCACTCTGTCTGGTAGTTTTAACCACATGAGACGGTTTCAATGAATGTGCAAATTAGACTTAATACAGAGCCTAACAAATGCCTTGGCCATCAGGGTAGCATTCCATAAACTCCCTGGCAGCTCACACCTCCTGGTGTTGCTGACCATGCACATCATTGGTCCACACTTGTCTAAGAGTCAAGCACAAAAGAAGACAAAGATAACATTCAATGCTACTACCATGTCTCAGCAACCTGTCAGAGGAATTACCTTCTGGAAGCAAGAGGAAGGAACAAGCCCCAGATGACTGTAAAAAATGTACGGTATAGGTTTTTACTCTTTGGGCTCATGAATATGTTTTAGGAAAGGCAAAAGTAAACATTGAAAATATGAAGTCGTAAATGGTTACAAAGCGAGTAAACGTTCTTCAAAATTTGATGAGAACAGAAACACGTAAGACTAGATACACATGAGATTTTTTTGGAATCTGTGGTAGTCCTGAGAGAGAGAATTTTGAAGACCATTTAAACAGGCAGTCCTATTCCCCTACAAAATCTTTTCTAAACTCCTGCCTGCTTTCATCCCATGCACTCTCATTATGAGTCAGCCTGCATTTCTTTATTCTTGCTTTAGCCTTTTCTTCCCACGTTAACTATTGTTTTTCTTCTCTTACGTGCAGCAAATACACTCCAATTTCTATACATATTCATCCCACACCCACTGTACCTGTCTTCTCTGGGGAGTTACCTGTCATCTCTGAAGTACTGTTATTGTCATTTCCTGTTTCTGTGTAACCCCATATAAGGTATTGTGTATGGTATGTAGTACATCATTACTCAACAATGAAACACCAGGAGAGATGGAAACGAGTTGTATATGCACTTTAGAACAGGAAAAAGCTGATTATGCTCTTGGAAAATGAGAATTATCATTTACTGTATTCTGCTATTCACGAGTGTATTACTTATCAGGAGCTCAAGGCAAGCTTTGGGAAATTAACATAAATTCAGGTTTCTTATATTGTCTGTAGCTTACAAGTAGTACTCTTAGGGAGAGAAAGTCACAAAGCATCATTACCAGATGTTGTTTTTGGAAGCCTTTCATTATTTCCCGACTGCTTCCTGTCTTTTTAAAGATATCTGTCTGAAAGAGCTCCTAATTCATTCTCGTCTGCTTTCTTAGCCACTGGAGGGGCCTCTCCTTGAGACTGGAAGTTCTTCATCTGTATCTGCTGCTCTCCATAGACCTTGAATGACAGAATACCATAAGCACCTCTAGCAAATGAGCTCAGGGTTTGGAAATATAGTGGGCGAAAACATCCCATGTGGATAACAAAAGGAGAAAATTGTGATGATATTAATCTCAATAGAAACACCAAAAACTAAGAAACAGAATATGGTGGCTGTACACAGGACTGAAGACTCACATTCCTCACATAACATGACTGTTTAGCTAGACTTAAGAAATACTCATAATTCAAAACATGTTTTCTCTCAAATTTACTTTTTATCTGGAAACTCTAGCCTTATGAACCAGGTGATCACAAAGATTGTTTCCCCTTATTGACACTATTCTACAAGATAGAGAAAGAAGGAACCCTCCCTAAATTATTCTATGAAGGCAGTATCACCCTAATACCAAAACCAGAAAAGGACATAACCAAAAAAGAAAACTACAGACCAACATCCCTGATGAACATAGATGCTAAAATCCTTAACAAAATACTAGCTAGCCAAATCTAACAACATATCAAAAAGATAATCCACCGTGATCAAGAGGGTTTCATAGCAAGGATGCAGGGATTAACATAGACAAGTCAATAAATGTGATACACCACATAAACAGAATCAAAAATAAAAATCACATGATCATCTCAATAGATGCAGAAAAAGCATTTGACAAAATCCAGCATTGCTTTATGATTAAAACTCTCAGCAAAATCGGCATACAAGGGACATACCTCAATGTAATAAGAGCCATCTATAACAAACCCACAGCCAACATTATACTGAATAGGGAAAAGTTGAAAGCATTCCCTCTGAGAACTGGAACAAGACAAGAATGCCCACTCTCACAACTCCTCTTCAACATAGTACTGTGTCTGGAATTTATTCCTTCCAGTGGGTTCTTGGTCTCACTGACTTCAAGAATGAAGCCACAGACCTTGTGGTGGGTTCTTAACAATGGTGAGTCCGGAGTTCTTAATGATGGTGAGTCCGTAGTTTGTTCCTTCAGATGTTCAAATGTGTCTGGAGTTTCTTCCTTCTGGTGGGTTCATGGTCTTGCTGACTTCAGGAATGAAGCCACAGACCCTCGCAGTGAGTATTTCAGATCTTAAAGCTGGTATCCACACTTGTTTCTTCCTTCTGGTGGGTTCGTGATCTTGCTGACTTCAGGAATGAAGCCGCAGACCCTGACAGTGAATGTTACAGCTCATAAAGGTAGTGCCGACCCAAAGAGTGAGCAGCAGCAAGATTTCTGGCAAAGAGCGAAAGAACAAACCTCCCACAGCATAGTAGGGGACCCCAGCGGGTTGCCTCTGCTGGCTCGGGTGGCCAGCTTTTATTCCCTTATTTGGCCTCGCCCACATCCTGCGGATTGGTCCATTTTACAGAGTGCTGATTGGTCCATTTTACAGAGTGCTGATTGGTCCATTTTTACAGAGTGCTGATTGGTGCATTTACAAACCTTTAGCTAGACACAGAGTGCTGATTGGTGCATTTTTACAGAGCGCTGATTGATATGTTTGCAAACCTTTAGCTAGACACAGAGCACTCATTGGTGCATTTTTACAGAGAGCTGAATGGTGCATTTACAAACCTTTAGACACAGAGCGCTGATTGATGTGTTTTTACCGAGTGCTGAAAGGGACATACCTCAATGTAATAAGAGCCACCTATAACAAACCCACAGCCAACATTATACTGAATAGGGAAAAGTTGAAAGCATTCCCTCTGAGAACTGGAAAAAGACAAAGATGTCCACTCTCACAACTCCTCTTCAACATAGTACTGTGTCCGGAATTTATTCCTTCCAGTGGGTTCTTGGTCTCACTGACTTCAAGAATGAAGCCACGGAATCCTTGTGGTGAGTGTTACAGTTCTTAACGATGGTGAGTCTGGAATTTGTTCCTTCAGATGTTCAAATGTGTCTGGAGTTTCTTCCTTCTGGTGGGTTCACGGTCTTGCTGACTTCAGGAATGAAGCCGCAGACCCTCACAGTGAGTATTTCAGATCTTAAAGCTGGCATCCACACTTGTTTCTTCCTTCTGGTGGGTTCGTGATCTCACTGACTTCAGGAATGAAGCCGCAGACCCTGACAGTGAATGTTACAGCTCATAAAGGTAGTGCCGACCCAAAGAGTGAGCAGCAGCAAGATTTATTGCGAAGAGTGAAAGAACAAACCTCCCACAGCATAGTAGGGGACCCCAGCGGGTTGCCTCTGCTGGCTCAGGTGGCCAGCTTTTATTCCCTTATTTGGCCTCGCCCACATCCTGCGGATTGGTCCATTTTACAGAGTGCTGATTGGTCCATTTTACAGAGTGCTGATTGGTCCATTTTTACAGAGTGCTGATTGGTGCATTTACAAACCTTTAGCTAGACACAGAGTGCTGATTGGTGCATTTTTACAGAGCGCTGATTGATACGTTTGCAAACCTTTAGCTAGACACAGAGCACTGATTGGTGCATTTTTACAGAGAGCTGAATGGTGCATTTACAAACCTTTAGCTGGACACAGAGTGCTGACTGGTGTGTTTTTACAGAGTGCTGATTGGTGTGTTTACAAACTTTTAGCTAGACACAGAGCACTGATTGGTGTGTTTACAATCCTCTAGCTAGACATAAAAGTTCTCCAAGTCCCCACCTGACCCAGAAGCCCAGCTGGCTTCCCCTCTCAGTACTAGAAGTCCTAGCAAGAGCAATCAGACAAGAAAAAGAAATAAAGGGCATCCCAATTGGTCAAGAGGAAGCCAAACTGTCATTGTTTGCTGATAATATAACTTTTACCTAGAAAACCCTAAAGACTCCTCCAGAAAGCTCCTAGACCTGATAAATGAATTCAGCAGTTTCTAGATTCAAAATCAATGTACACAATTGAGTAGCTCTTCTATACACCAACAGTGACCAAGCTGAGAATCAAATCAAGAACTCAACCCCTTTTACAATAGCTGCAAAAAAATAAAATACTTAGGAATACACCTAACCAAGGACGTGAAAGACCTCTACAAGGAACACTACAAAACACTGCTGAAAGAAATTATAGATGACACAACAAATGGAAACGCATGCCATGCTCACAGATAGGTAGAATCAATATTGTGAAAATAACCATACTGCCAAAAGCAATCTACAAATTCAACACAATTCTCATCAAAATACCACCATCATTATTCACAGATTTAGGAAAAACAATCCTAAAATTCATATGGAACCAAAAAAGAGCCCACATAGTCAAAGCAAGACTAAGCAAAAAGAACAAACCTGGAGGCATCATATTATCCAACTTCATAGTCACTAAAGGCCATAGTCACTAAAACAGCATAGTACTGGAATAAAAATAGGCACATAGACCAATGGAATAGAATAGAGAACCCAGAAATAAAGCTAAATGCAGCCAACTCATCACTGACAAAGCAAATAAAAACATAAAGTGGGGAAAGGACACCCTATTCAACAAATGGTACTGGGATTATTGGCAAGCCACGTGTAGGAGAATGAAACTGGATCCTCATCTCTCACCTTACACAAAAATCAGCTCACGATGGATCAAGGACTTAAATCTAAGACCTGAAACTATAAAAATTCTAGAAGATAACATCAGAAAAACCCTTCTAGACATTGGCTTAGGCAAGGATTTCATGACCAAGAACTCCAAAGCAAATGCAACAAAAAAAAGATAAATAGATGAGACTCAATTAAACTAAAGAGCTTTTGCACAGCAACATGAACAGTCAGCAGAGTAAACAGACAACCCACAGAGTGGAAGAAAATCTTCACAATCTATACATTTGACAAAGGACTAATATCAAAAATCTACAATGAACTCAAACAAATTAGCAAGATAAAACCAAATACTCCCATCAAAATGTGGGCTAAGGACATGAATAAACAATTTTCCCCAAAAGAGGATATACAAACAAAGGGCCACAAACATATGAAAAAATGCTCAACATCACTAATTATCAGGGAAATGCAAATCAAAACCACAATGCAATACCACCTTACTCCTGCAAGAATGGTCATAATCAAAAAAATCAAAAAATAATAAATGTTGGCATGGATGCAGTGAACAGTGAACACTTCTACACTGCTGGTGGGAATGCAAACTAGTACAACTACTATGGACAACAGTGTGGTGATTCCTTAAAAGTACTAAAAGTAGAACTACCATTTGATCCAGCAATTTCATTACTGAGTATCTACCCAGAGGAAGAGAAGTCATTACTACCTGGAAAAGATACTTGCACACACGTTTATAGCAGCACAATTTGCAATTGCAAAACCTGGAACTAACCCAAATGCCCATCAATTAATGAGTGGATAAAGAAACTGTAATATATATATAATGGAATGCTCCTCAACCATAAAAAGGAATGAGTTAATAACATTTGCAGCAACCTGGATGAGACTGGAGACTATTATTCTAAGTGAAGTAACTCAGGAATGGAAAAACAAACATCATATGTTCTCACTCATATGTGGGAGCTAAGCTATGAGGATGCAAAGGCATAAGAAAGACTTTGGGGACTCAGGGGGAAATGGTAGGAAGGGGGTGAGTGATAGAAGACCACAAATTGAGTGCAGCATATACTGCGCAGGTAATGGATGCATCAAAATCTCACAAATCACCACCAACCGAACACCACCTGTTCCCCAATAACCTATGGAAATAAAAAATATAAAAAATTTAATTAAACAAACAAAAAAATAGCAAGGAAAATTAGAACACAGTCTTTATAGATAACTACTGGTAAGAAAATACTAATTATTATTAGAAAAAAATCTTATTTTGATCATGACTTTTCTCTCAGTATAATAGTGTAATAGTAAAATTAGATTAAAAATAGATGTAAGACTATTAAGGTATTTCTCCTAACTGCATGCTAAGAAGCCATACTGGGGCTCCCAAATTTAAAACAGTTTCCTCACATTCTAATCTTTTTGAAAGTTTAGCTTAGGATAATGTATTTTCAAATTCTCAGGTTTCTGCCAGCCCTTTGAAACACAGTTATTTTTAAAAGATTACAGCCTTTCTGTATTTGATTTAATGACTTAAAGTAGAACCAGACTACCAGGAAAGTGGTAGTGGATGCTGTGGATGACATTTCCTTTTTGGATTAACCTGAGAGATTTATTGAGTTTCCAAAGAGGATGGAAAAACTCTCTGAATCAATTTTTATTTTTGTTTTGAAGATTTGTGGCTCTGATTTAGGGTGTGTAAATGAATCCCTCTCCAGAGCTTGAGAACATTTCATTCAATTAAAAAGATTAAATATGCCTTCTGAAGTACTCTTTAAACTGTTGTGTTATTTAGCTAACTTTCTCATTCTTAACAGCATAAGCATCAATATAAACTTTTCTACAAGTGTGCAAAATTCGACATAAGTTGTTCTTAATTAGTGCAAATTTGCTACATATATTCACTTTGACCTTAAAAAACAAAATGATTTATTAAAATTAAGATTTTTAAAAATCTATTAAAATAGATATTAAAATTTATCTAAAAATAAGATGCTTGGAAGCCAAATGTGCTTTAGGAAACTAAGCAAGAGTGTATACTCTTTATTTTTAAAGGGATAAGGATGAGCAAGGGTATAAGATTTTAAATCAGAGACTCACTCTTGACCACAGACAGATAGAAGCAAAATATGCTCAAAGGAGGTGGTGATGGATGAGTCACATTAGGAGGACATTTCGGGCAATGCTGCATGCAGAGGAAACTCAGCTAGTGTTGCCTCTGAGCTGCCAATCACCCCATCAAGCCATTTGCCCTTCCCTCCTCAGCGACCTTCACAACCACATTCAGGCTGACAGGAAAGGTTGACACATGTGAATGGTAATAATTGCAGCTTCAGTTAATTCTAGAGAAAAAAAGGATATCTCACTCATAATTTATAAACAGAGTTTCCTAGTTTAAGCCATTCTAAAGTTTAATCAGGCCATTACTTTCCACTTGTCTGGACCTAAAAATGATTGTTAAAAATGTAAATCACCAAGTTACCTAGAATATTTCAGGTTCTTCTCATTATCTACCTTTTTTCCTTACAGAATAAATACTTTACAATGTGCATTTTATA
Source organism: Pan paniscus (assembly GCF_029289425.2). Classification (NCBI taxonomy): domain Eukaryota; kingdom Metazoa; phylum Chordata; class Mammalia; order Primates; family Hominidae; genus Pan; species Pan paniscus. Next base: position 7,244,816 of record NC_073253.2, on the reverse strand, counting down.
CATTAAGCAAAATAATGTAATATGCATCGATCAAGTATAGTGTGATTTTTTTCTGAATGTTCTTGCACAGTTACTATAATATGAAGAAATAAAATGGTTTGAAACCACTTATGGTAGAGACATCAATGAAGCCAATGTGTCACCACTTGGAAAAAAAAAAAAGGTTTTGAAATCAATTAAAATAGTTGGTCATGCTTAATATTTATTGAGAAGAAAAAGCCCTCAAATATATTTCAAGTACTAAACCCATATGTATTTCAAGGAACAATTGAGCTTCCACTTGCAAAGATGACAAAGAAGCTTATGGGAGACCAGCATTCCAGACAAGGACCGCTAAAAGCCTAGGTAAAATTAAAAGTACATCTCTTGGAAGGGATCTGCGAGCTAACGAAGCAACAGACAATAGAAAAACCACACAGAAAGTTCAGACAACGCTTTTCCCGGAATGCTTGCCAACCCTGGACACAGGACGAGTGGTAGAAGATGCAGTCCTAGGATCGGTGCAGAAGGCACCACTGAAAGACAGCAAGGCAGCAGAGATTTTCATCATCTCATGAGACTGGAGAGATGGAGAGTAGAAACAAGAAAGGACAGGGTGGCTGTGGGCAGGGAGGGGCAGGAAACTGAGTCCGATCCTACACTGGTTTCACCCTCAAGACCTTTTCAGATATCTTAAATTGCTTTGAGAGTGAGGCCAAGAATTCAAATAGAGCAGCATTTGAAAGTCTTGTGGTGTTAAGGAGATATACAGCAGAGTCCAGAACCAGCTAGAGGGCAGAACCTCACTGAACACCCCAGGCTCTCAAATGGGACTGCTGGAGGGTGACACCCAGAATCAAAGGTGAAGTGCAAGTCAACAAAGACTGGAAAACGACAACTCTCGTTCAGGGTAGCTCATTTCCTGACTTTGGCTGTCAGTCATCAGTCCCTACTCTAGCTCCCTGCTGTATGAATTAAGCCCTCTCTAGGGGAACATGACATTGTCCAGAGGCTCTGTAACTTTTCATGTACAATGTGCAGCAATACCAGCATGCCAAGAGACACGGTTAATGCCCAATGCCAAACCACTGGCAACAGACTCAAGCATTATGAGAGACTGTAGTTATTAGAATCAACTTTAAAATAGCCATGATTGGAGTACTATTCAGACATAAAAAGAATGAAATCATGTCTTTTGCAGCAACTTTAATGCAACTGGAGGCCATTATCTTAAGTGAAGTAACTCAGGAATGGAAAACCAAATATTGCATATTCTCAGTTATAAGTGGGAGCTAAGCTATGGGAATGCAAAGGCATACAGAGTAGTATAGCAGTCACTGGAGACTTAGAAGGGGGCAAAGTGGAAGAGGGGGTAATGGATAAAAAAGTATCTATTGGATACAATGTACACTATTCAGGTGATGGCTCACTAAAAGCCCAGAATTCACCATTATACAATTCATCCATGTATCCAAATACCACTTGTACCCCTCAAGCTATTACAATTTTAAAAAGTAAATAAAATAAAATAGCCATAATTATAATGATGGAAAAAGGAAAAAAATATAAAAAACAACTTAGCAAAATAATTGACTTTTATAAGAAGTATCAAATTTATATTTTAGAACTGAAAATAAAATAACTAAAATTAAGGACTAGAAGGATAGAATAAATAGTAGACTAGACACAACAGAAAAGAGGATTTGTGAATTAGAAAACAGTAAGTCAATAATATATACTAGTTAGACTGAAACAGAGAAGGAAGGGGAGGGAAATGCCAAAAAAAAAAAAGTACAAGAAACATGTGAAACACATTAAAAATATCTAACACAAGAGCAATTGTAGTACCAGAAACAGAAGGGAGAGAGAATGAGGCAGAAGAAAGATCTAGAAAGAAATGGTTGAAGATTTTTTTCAAAACCTATTAAAAAATGCCAACCCACAGACAGATTCAAAGAGCTCTGTGTACATCAAGCAGAATAAATACAAATAAAGCCACACCTTGACAAATCACAGCAAAGTCCATATTTTTTTTTTAAAAAGAAGGCCAGCCTGACCAATATGGTGAGACCCCATCTCTACTAAAAACACAAAAAAATTAGCTGGGCATGGTGGCGCATACCTGTACTCCCAGCTACTCCGAGGCTGAGGCAAGAGAATCACTTGAACCCAGGAGGCAGAGGTTGCAGTGAGCCAAGATTGTGCCACTGCAAGCGACAAAGAAGAAGAAGAAAGGAGGGGGGAGGGAGGAGGGGGGAAGGAGAGAAGGGGGGGAGGAGGGGATGGGGGTGAGGAAGTGGGGGAGAAGTGGGGAAGGTCGGGGGAGGAGGAGGAGGGGAAGGGGAAGGGGAGACGGGAGAAGACCAAGAGAATACTCTTAAAGCAGCATGGCTGGAATGGAGGAGAGAGACACGTTATCTTCAAATTGGCAACAATAAATGACTTCTAAGTAAACACAACGGAAGGCAGAGGATAATGGAATGACACTTTTATTTTTATTTTTTTATTTTTTATTTTTTATTATACTTTAAGTTTTAGGGTACATGTGCACATTGTGCAGGTTAGTTACATATGTATACATGTGACATGCTGGTGCGCTGCACCCACTAACTCGTCATCTAGCATTAGGTATATCTCCCAATGTTATCCATCCCCCCTCCCCCCTCCCCACCACAGTCCCCAGAGTGTGATATTCCCCTTCCTGTGTCCATGTGATCTCATTGTTCAATTCCCACCTATGAGTGAGAATATGCGGTGTTTGGTTTTTTGTTCTTGCGATAGTTTACTGAGAATGATGGTTTCCAGTTTCATCCATGTCCCTACAAAGGACATGAACTCATCATTTTTTATGGCTGCATAGTATTCCATGGTGTATATGTGCCACATTTTCTTAATCCAGTCTATCATTGTTGGACATTTGGGTTGGTTCCAAGTCTTTGCTATTGTGAATAATGCCGCAATAAACATACGCTACAGTAACCAAAACAGCATGGTACTGGTACCAAAACAGAGATATAGATCAATGGAACAGAACAGAGCCCTCAGAAATAACGCCACTTACCTACAACTATCTGATCTTTGACAAACCTGAGAAAAACAAGCAATGGGGAAAGGATTCCCTATTTAATAAATGGTGCTGGGAAAACTGGCTAGCCATATGTAGAAAGCTGAAACTGGATCCCTTCCTTACACCTTATACAAAAATCAATTCAAGATGGATTAAAGATTTAAACGTTAGACCTAAAACCATAAAAACCCTAGAAGAAAACCTAGGCATTACCATTCAGGACATAGGCGTGGGCAAGGACTTCATGTCCAAAACACCAAAAGCAATGGCAACAAAAGACAAAATTGACAAATGGGATCTAATTAAACTAAAGAGCTTCTGCACAGCAAAAGAAACTACCATCAGAGTGAACAGGCAACCTACAACATGGGAGAAAATTTTCGCAACCTACTCATCTGACAAAGGGCTAATATCCAGAATCTACAATGAACTCAAACAAATTTACAAGAAAAAAACAAACAACCCCATCAAAAAGTGGGCGAGGGACATGAACAGACACTTCTCAAAAGAAGACATTTATGCAGCCAAAAAACACATGAAAAAATGCTCATCATCACTGGCCATCAGAGAAATGCAAATCAAAACCACTATGAGATATCATCTCACACCAGTTAGAATGGCAATCATTAAAAAGTCAGGAAACAACAGGTGCTGGAGAGGATGTGGAGAAATAGGAACACTTTTACACTGTTGGTGGGACTGTAAACTAGTTCAACCATTGTGGAAGTCAGTGTGGCGATTCCTCAGGGATCTAGAACTAGAAATACCATTTGACCCAGCCATCCCATTACTGGGTATATACCCAAATGACTATAAATCATGCTGCTATAAAGACACATGCACACGTATGTTTATTGTGGAATGACACTTTTAAAGTGCCAAAAAATGCTTGCCAAACTAGGATTCTATACCTAGCAAAAACATCCTTTTAAAATGAAGGCAAATTGATGCTTTCAGAAGCAAGAAAATGAGACACTTTTTTGCCAAGAGAGTTTTTTCACAAGGAAAACGATCATAGTCATATGCACAGAAAAACAAGAAGGGAAAAAGAGCAATGGAAGATGCAAAAGTGTGGGCCATGTAGTAAATATTTTAGGCATATGGGCCACATACTCTGTGTCATAATGATTCAGCTTTGCCACTGTAGCACAAAAGCAGCCAGAGATACTACATGTTAGGCATGGTTGTGTTCTAATAAGGCTTCATTTACAAAAACATGAAGCAGGAAAATGTAAAGCAGGAAAGGTAAAGTCAGGATTGAAGCAGGAAACGTCAAGTCAGGATTTCACTCAAAAATTACTGTCTACCAACCCTGCTATAAACAATGAAAATAATGTCTTGCGTTGTTTAAATCTTTCTGAGCTGTGTGTATGTATATATATGTGTGTATATATACATGCACACACCCCAGAAAGATTTAAACAACACGAGAAATTACACATACATACACACATATATATACATTTATGCACACACATACGTATGTATATACACAAGGGTATTACATTTTTTAACATAAGCACTTTAATTGTGATAAATTACTGAAAACATTGCATATAAATGCTTTCCTTAATTGAGCATCTTGAAAGAACAAACTATCTCTACAAGATGATCATAACATATATATAGTTATATATATTTAGTGTATATATGCTATATACACTAAATACATATACATGATTTAAATTAAATTAATAGTATAAAGCAGGGATTGGCAAACTTTTATTAAAAACGACCAGACAGTAAATATTTATATAGTGTATATAGTTATATACATTTAGTATATATAATACACACATATATAATAGTTATATATATATAACTAAAATCTATGATCCTAGCATTATTTAAAAAGTTGTAAAATCAATGAACATATATTCCACACATGTAGGCTAACTTTAATATAGTTGTTAAAGTTCTCCCATGTTCTTTTTCAAATAATGTTCTCATCATTGTGCCTAGTGAGCAAAGTAAGAGAAGCTTTTTGCATGTTCCAGAGAATGGCTTATTTTATTTACTTCAGATTCATGGTTACTGCCCTATGTGCAATTATCTAATGCTATGCTCTGTCTTTGCCTTCTGGCTTTTTAAGGTATTGCATTTTTAATACAAGCACCTTAATGGTGATAAATTACTGAAAACATTGCATATAAATTTTTCCTTTATTGAGCATATTAAAAGAAAGAATAAACTAGCTCTACAAGATAATCATAAGTCACACACACACACACACACACACACAGAGAGAGAGACAGAGAGAGAGAGAGAGAAACTGAATAACTGAAGACTGAACTGAGTGATCTCCCCAAGTGAGTTCCTCGCCTTAAACTCTTATGAGTATAAAATTCCATGATCATCTGTAAGGTTTTGCTTCAGAGAGACCATCTGGATTCATAGCTAAAGCATGGAAGCAGAACCAGGACACCTGAGCTTCAGACTGACATTTAAGTTCCTTGAATGTCAACTTTCCCTACAGTCTCAAATGGGAGACTAAAATCTGCTGCTCTTTTACTTTCTAACACATTATTTATAGAAAGACACTGAACTCTTAAGAAAAGATCAACTCTTGTAGGCTAGAAGGGTAAGAAAGTATCATTAACACACAGCGTTGCAACTTATAGGTTATTTAAACAGTTGTCCCCAAAAGCATTCAAAATCGGTAAAAAACAAGAATTGCCTTTTTAAAATTAATATAATTACTTTTAATTGAGAAAATTATATATATTTATTGTATACAACGTGCTGTCTTAAAATATGTACACATTGTAGAATGAATAAATTGAGCCACTTTTAAAACAACTTGTGAATCCAATGAACCCAATATATTTTCCAAATTAATCCATAGCTTCATAAATACTGATACAGATAACTCAGTGTACTCTAATAAGCAATTAAGATGAGAATTATTTTTTCCTAGTGCTCAGTCCCAACCCTGGTGAGCTAAGCAGTAAACCCAACACCCAATTTAGAGATTTCCAGTTGGAACATTTTATAATTCGCAAAGTTATAATCCCAGAAAATTACTGTCAAAAACATCAAGTATACAACAAAGTAGTTGGCTGAAAACAAGAAGTCTTATTCTCTTTTAAAAATATATATACTTAAAAATTGGTGTTTTAAAAGTTACTGAAATAAAAAATAAAATTGCAAATCCCTTTCCTAAATGGAGCTATGAGTCATTCATTTCAATATAAAATATTTTGGAAAAGAAAGATTTTACAAATGATAAAATTAGCCTCTTTGTTTGAAGAATACTTCGTTGATTGTTTGACCAAAGTTATCACAGCATTTATTCCCTGTAAGTGCCCAGAAAAAACTGAAAATGTAGATTAATAATGTAGCATTTTATACCCAATGATAAATCTCACCTGTTTACCCCTGCTAACCCCAGGCAATAGAAAAAGAGGTAATGATTCTTTTCAATTTCCCTTCATTCTCCTTGGTTCCTTTATTCTAAGTTTTAGCACATTCTCCTGAACGCCCAAAACCCTATATTGTTAATACTGTTATCTAATTTCCATCCTTTTAGTCAATGTGATGCCTGCTTGTCTAGGCTAGCCTTGTCCGCATAAAATCTGAATCCTTTGACCCATTCAAAAGGTAGCACATAAACAAAACTCTTAAATTCCTAATAATCCAATCTTTCAGCATAGCACTTAATAACAGGAGTAAATTCCAACAAATCATCAAACTACTTTATGTTAAAGCAATTCTACATAAAGAATCTCACTCTCTGTACAGTGCTTGAGGCTCCTCACCTAAAATTTCTTGGGACCAGGAGACCTCATTCTCATGACTGTTTCTCCTTAACTATATTGAAAACGTCCTAGACATCATCAGTCTCCATTACTCACGATCACGCCTTCCCAATCACCTCTCTGTCTTTCTGACTCACTGTGAGGATTCCGTGAGGGTTTAGCTCATAGTCATTTGTTTCTCTGTAAGTCCAATTCTCTTCCTGAGGAACTTCACTGCCCATATGGGAAGCCCATCCAAGATGCTTGCCTCAAAGTTTTTCCACTTGTTTGGTTTCTACGACCTTCTGTTCCATTTTATTTCAGGGATTCATTCCCTTGGTCACATCCTGGATCTTTTTATCACCTGGAAATTCTTCACATGCAAAAAATGCACCTCAAGTTATCACAGTAAATACAACTTCTTCCTCTTGTCCTCTCACTCTCTTTCCCACCATATATGTATTTTAATTTTACGATAGCTAATTATTTAATTTGCTGTCACTAATTAAAGGTCTCACCAGGACCTCACTGGGTGAATGCCCTCAGCTCATTCTTTCTTGCCTTTTGCTGAATCTGCCTAACAAATGCTGCAGCTGGACCAATCCAGCTGTCCTCCCCTGCACATGGAGCTGATTCTTGCTGAAAAAAGTGGCAGAGTCCTATATACCGGTGCCGATACAAATTCATCACGCTTCCTCCAACACGTTGTGTCAGATCAGTCCCTCTGCTTCCTGGGGACAACTACCTCCACCATTTCCTTTGCTGACTCATAAGCTTGAGTCTTCTCCACATTCATCAGTTCATATATCTATTCACAATTAATGTTTTTAAAACTTTTTCTTCCACCTATTCTCCCGTTTACTCAGCCATTTATTCAAAAGTGTTCATTAAGAATCTACAATGTGCTCGATAGTATACTGTATTGGACAATAGCATAAAAAATACATAACATGGAGTGCTTATTCTCAGGAAGCTCGTGGTTCAGCAAAGGAGACAAATATGTCAATAATTGCACTCTGTGTTTCAGGGCTTGTTATTATGTTAATGATCTTTCTGTTAGAAAAGGACCCTGAACATATAAATAATACAGCTTTGAAACAGCCTTTCTTTCCTTTCTTTTTCTCTTTCTTCTTTCTTTTTCTTTTTCCTTTTCTTTTTCTTTCTTTCTTCTTCTCTTTCTTTCTTCAATTACAGTTGAGTTTTAGCTTACACTTTGTACTTATTTATATTTAAAGTTTATTAATTGAGTTTTTTTAAGAAAGAGTCTTGCCCTCTTGCCCAGGCTGGATTGTAGTGATGCAGTCTGCAACCTCCACCTCCCAGGCCCACACAGTCCTCCCACATCAGCCTCCCAAGTAGCTGGGACCACAGGCATGCACTACCACACCTGGTTAATTTTTGTATTTTGTGTTGAGATGGGGTTTCACCATGGTGCTCAGGCTGGTCTCAAATTCCTGGGCTCAAGCCATTCACTCAAGTCGGCCTCCTAAAGTGCTGGGATTACAGGCATGAGCCATTGCACCGGGCTTGTATTATTCTTAAAATAAGTGGTAGGTCCAAAGAAACTAATACACACACACACACACACACACACGTGTGTGTGTGTGTGTGTGTGTGTGTGTGTATATATATATATATATATATATATTTCTTTTTTAACGAATTGACTCATGCAATCATGGGGCTAGCAAGTCCAAAATCTGTAGGGCAGGCCAATGGGATGAAAGCTCAGGTGGGATTTCTATGTCAGTCTTGAGGCAGAATTCCTTCTTCTCCAAGAAACCTCAGTATTTGCTCTTAAGGCTTTCAATGGTTTGGATGAAGCCCACCCACATTACCGAGGGTAATCTCCTTTACTTAAAGTCAACTTACTGTAATTGTTCATCATGCCTACAAAATACCTTCCTAGCAACATCTAGATTCGTGTTTGACCAAACCCAACAACTGAGTGTCATTGCCTCACCAAACTGCCAAATAAAGCGTAACCACGACAGGACATTATTATAAAAAAGAGAGAGAGAACAAGGAAAAGACAACCTATTAAAGGCAACATTTGGGAAAATACTAATTTTTCAATCTTGGCTGTATATCCGACTTGCCTAGGGAACGTTTAAAAGTCCAGTTTCTAGGCCCTGGGGATTCTCAGGGTAGGGCTCAAGGACATGTATACCCACAGACCTTTCTGTTCAGAAGTGGTCTAAAAAGCAGCTGCACCACCCAGAGGGTTTGTGAAATGGGACTGTGGTTTCTTCTAAGAAGAAACCATGAAATTTTTATTTCTATATTATAGAGTTGTATTTTAAAAAAGAGAATTTTGGCCTGAATGATATGTAATATGTGTATTCCACTGGTACCCCTTTCAGCCCAATATCAGCTGATCACAGGTCACATGTGGACAGACATAGGACATTGTGCAAACAGAATGGGACTCCCAGCTGGATGGGTTAACAAGTGATCCTCGCTCCCTCACTCACCCTCAGTAAATGCTGCCATTGCAGTCGTGTAGGCGGCCAACTTACATATCATAGTAAACAGAATTATGGATATAGTCAAGTCTAAGCCAATCCCCACAAAATGGACAGCAGGCATTAAAAGATTCCAGTAAAGAAAGTACTTAGTGAGCACAAAACTTACAGTGCAATCACAAGTGACTAACAGAGGAAGGGCAGGCATTCTGAAAAGTCTCCATTAACCGCCACAGGAGGCAAAGAATGATGATCTACCTTCTCACATATAAGTGGGGAGCTAAATGATGAGAACACATGGACATAAAGAAGGGAACAACAGACACTGGGGCCTACCTGAGGCTAAATGGTTGGAGGAGGGAGAGGATCCGGAAAAATAACTATTGGGTACTAGACTTATTATCTGGGTGATGAAATAATTTGTACAAGCCCCCGTGACACATGTTTACCTATATAACAAGCCTGCACATGTACCCCTGAACCTAAAATAAAAGTTTTTAAAAAAGAATGATGGTCTAATCAGGTCTGGCAAAAAGTCAGCCCAAAACATTCAAAATTATCAGAAAACTATTAGCAGTACAGATTTATATTCATCCATACTAACAATGATACTGTGCATTGAGCTATTAGCAAATGATAGTTTGACACTGTGGCAATTAACAGTAGATTTTTAAATTATGTTCACTTTCTCTTTATCGTAAGATGTTTTATCTCTTTTGGGGGATACGTTGTGTGAAACATATAATACATTACATATAATACATATAATACAAATATATAATACATACAGTACATATTAGCACATTAGTACATACACAGAGTTTAGAAATAGATACACTTTTATTGAAGATTCACAATGAGAAGATTTTCATGAATAGAGACACAAAGAAATAAAACAAGCAACAAAGAAAGAAACATGGGGAGCTGTATTAGTCAGCTTGGGTTCCCATAGCAAAATTTCATCAACTGTGTGGCTTAATATCAGAAATTAGGGGTTTTTTTTTACAGTTCTGCAGGCTGGAAATCTGAAAGTCAGATCAAGCTGTCAGCACGGTCAGGTTCTGCTGAGGGCGCCCCTCCTGGTTTGCAGGTGGCTGACTTCTCAATGTCAAAGAGAAGAGACAGAATGAGTTATCCAGTCTCTCTTCTTAGAAGAACTTTCACCCTATTTGATCAGGGTCCTGCCTTTATGACCTTATTTAATCTTAATGACTTCCATGAACGCTCTCTCTCCAAACACAGTCATATTGCATATTGGGAGCTGTTATGGCTTCATCAAATAAATTTTTAATGGACACAATTCAGTCCACAGCCGGGATCATGGAATTAGAGGTACATTTTTTTTTTTTTTTTGAGACAGAGTCTCTCACTTTCACCCAGGCTGGAGTGCAGTGGTGCGATCTCGGCTCACTGCAAGCTCCGCCTCCCGGGTTCACGCCATTCTCCTGCCTCAGCCTCCTGAGTAGCTGGGACTATAGGCGCCTGCCACCACGCCTGGCTAATTTTGTGTATTTTTAGTAGAGACTGGTTTTCACTGTGTTACCCAGGATGGTCTCGATCTCCTGACCTCGTGATCCACCCGCCTCAGCCTCCCAAAGTGCTGGGATTACAGGGGTGAGCCACTGAGCCCGGCCCAAAGTTATTTTTTTTTTAATCTGCCTGGTGGGTACATATCAAATACCTTCAAATTGTCTTGTGTTACATTTGTAACTGTAAAATGTTATTTCAATAACAGCAACTAACTAAATAAGTAAATTTAGTGAAGGCAATGTTTCTAAAGGGTAGTTCTTACCTGTTCTGTCCACTTTAGTTATATGAATCATGACTCAAGAAGTCAGGAACCCTTAGTCACGATTTGTTAATTTATTGATACCTTTATTTTCTTGTTCAACATATGTATTTTGAGCTCCTCTTATGGACTGGTCATTATTTTAAGCACCGAAGATATCATAATAACCAAAGTTGCAGTGCTCCTTGCACATCTGGAGGTCATATTTTAGTGGGAATAAATAAACAAATAAAGTCTGAACACATGCATGTCAGGTAGTGAGAAGTGCATGAAACAGAGCAAAGGTATGGAGAGAGCTTTCTGTGTAGTTGGAACTTAAAGCCCTGCATATGTGTAAAATCACCTGCCAGGTAAACATAGCTAGAAGGCCAGTGATCAGCTCCAAATCCATGCTGATCTTTAGAGGAATAAAAGAAGAAGACTGAGAATGAGAAAGTCCAGCAAAGCCACATGAAACAAGGGTGTGAAGAGTGAGGTCTGAGCACTCTACCAAATGCTGCTGAGGAATGGAATAGACCGTCATACTTGGGGACATGGAGGAAGTTGGTGACCTTGACAATAATGATTTCAGCAGGATTCCTGGGTCAAAGCCTTGCTTGAAATACATTCAAATCAGAATGAGAAGTGCTAAAGTAAAGACAGAAAGAGGCAACTCTTTTTAGGAATTTTGCTCTAAAGACAGCAGTGAAATGGGGTAGTAGCTGGAGGGATAATTCTGTCATGGGAAGGATATTTTAAAGGAAGAAAATATAGAATTTTATATGCTGATGTAAATGACCCACTAAAAATTAAAATTTGATTATATAACAGCTAAAGGAAGTAATTTTAGTCACAAATTTCCAGAATAGTAGAGAAAGAAGGAAATCCGGCACACCAAGGCATGTTGGGTAGCGGGGGCTGGACTTTGCTAGGACAAGGAAAAGTCATTTTCCTTGGAAAGGTGATAAAGTTTATGGATGTGGACCCAGACCATCAACATGTTTGGCAGAAGATGATTATGAAGTTCTCTTATGATTGCTTCTCTATAAAATCAGGATCAAAGCTGTCGGGGGAAAAGTCTACGTGTGCCAGTAGCTATCTGTACAAGTTCTTCAACTGGTGACCAAAAGAGGCTTCTTGGTGAATGACAATCTACATCCTAAAATAAGTAAAGTCTGCAGTTTACCCTAATTATCTTGACTATCTTCAAACATGGCACGCTATAAGCAATGGTGCATTGACTTCCAATTTCTCTTTATTATGGAGTTAGTGTAAATCCCTAGTTATCTCTTTCTGGCCCAACCCACTTCATATATTGTCTGGTTCCACTGATTCTCTTTCGTATCTTGCACAGCTCTTGTCCCACTCTGGTCTATACCAATGTCATGTCCTCCCATCTGGAATCTTATTGCCATTTTCACAAAAATCCAGACTTGCTCAAAGTTCTCTTAAAATAGATTCAGCCCAACTGCACTGCTCCATAAAATCGTGTTTGCTCTTCATAACGTTGTCAGATGCCTGTCCTGGCTGAATCCTTCTCTTTGCACAAAGTTGCAGGATCCTTCGATTCTCATCTGTGGGTCCCCACCAGATGCCTCCTGCTTCCTCTGACCAAGAAAAAGAAAAATACTTCTAGATTGGGTGCAATTTGAAAAACAAATGCTTCATTATGCCAACAGCCTATCCATCAAGATAATGATTGCACCCTAGTGTGGAGTAGCCCTCTGACTGCAGAGCCGAGAGTTGATCATGAACCAGCTTGGCTCCCAGTGCCTTGTTGGCATGGGCCAACAGCAGCAGGTTCAAGTTGATAAGGAAGAACGGAAAAAGGCCTTCAACTGACTGCATGCTAAGTGAAGAACCTGACCCCACCCACGGCACTCACGTGAAGTCTTAGAAAGTTCAGTGCCTGCTCCACCTGCTTCCTGTTCATTTAGCAGACTAAATACACCCTCTTCTCATTCAAGCTCCCTCTAGGACTCTTCGCGATGATTTTTTTTACTCTGTGCACAAACACAGGGAATCCTGGTAGTCAAAGCAAGTAAAGGACTCCAACTTGAATCTTCATTTTGAACAGCACTCTCTGGCAGTATTAGAGCTATTAATTGTGGCAGGAAAAAAAGTGGAGTTATGTAACCTGCCTGTTGTCAAACGTTATTATTTTTATTATGACCACTCAACACTACCCGAAAGTAAGCTAAAATCCATAAGAGTCCTTTTCGCAAGACAGAGCATGGCAACTTTAGACAAAATAAATGTGGCAAAACACAGCCCCATAGATGCTCACAAAAAGGAATACGCAATTCAAGGCTGAATCTGATGGGCTTCATTTTGCTAAAACCAATTCTTGGCTAAGGGGCTGGACAGAGACGTGGCCCAGGACAGCATAATGTCACAGGGTTATCAACAGGAGACAAGGGCAGCTATGCTGCACTGGGTCTTCTGGCCTTTACATGAAGTCCAGCATGTTTTCATTTTGTCTCTTTGTACTAACTCACTTCCAGTTTTCTTTTCAGGGAACTTTATCTTGACCAACTTAAAATCGCTGACTTGTCATGTCTTTTTTTATCATGCATCCAAGAGCCAGTTGGTTGTAGGCAAGGAAGGAAGTCCTTGAAAAGCTGTAAATACCTAAGTCCTCTTTTAGTTATTTTTTTCCCCTTTCACACTTAAGTCTTGAGGAAAAAAAATCATAAGATTTTTAACAGAATGTACTTCATTCTTCAGTCCACAGGAGTTGCCAGTGAAATGCATCAAATTAGAGAAACACAAAAATTGCGCGAAGGAGGAGAACAGGTGGCCCAGGGTAACTCCCCAGCAGGAAAGAGCCTGTGAATTTCAAAGAACTAAATATTTCAGTTTTCTGAGAAGCCAAAGAAGTTTTTAGCATTGCTTATGCAAATACTACTAATGATTAATTTCCTACCCAAACCAGGAAAGCCTAACAAGGTTAAAAATGGAAGTTAATATCAAATTTCATAGGCACCTATTTTGCTGGTACCTATAAAGAACAAAGCACTTCAAACAGAATAACAAAAAAGGCCATTAGTCATTTAGCCACAACATTTGTTCATAATCAGTATAAAAAAATTCAGACAAAACAAATATTTAGACATTGGTTTCTTAGGGAAAGCAATTCAATTTGATAAATTTTATTAAAATGCCAAATCAGTTGTTAGATTTGGGCCAACCTGCAAGATTCATGTTTACTTTATTGGTCTTCAACTTGATTTAATCTTGCCATCATTTTTATATTTAGTCACATACCAAAGAGAAGAGTAAAATTTAAAAGATAGCAGCCCTGAACCTTCGCCATTTGTTCCCACTAAGGTTTTTCTAGCTGTATTTTAGAAAAAGTTATTGGTTGTTTGATTGCTTGGTATACTTGATTCATTTGGTGCTGCCCAAAGCTGCCAATAAATACCTGTCTGAGGATAAGCACAGATATATAAATTTTTCTTTTTCTTTCTAGTCCTAGGATTTCAAATCTAGAACATGTTCCCTTGGCAAATAGAAATTCAGAATCAAAGAGTGCATAGCAACAAAGAGAGCCGAGGAGAAATGAAGAGGGACAAAAGTAATACAGAGGAGGATGAAGAAATGTGTATTCTGAATTCAGGGGAGGAAGTGGCTACAGTGGGCTGGAGAACACTGGGAAGAATTTCAGGTTTAAGGAGAATTGAATTGAGTCTGGAGGTCTGCAGCCACACCACCCTGAACACGCCCAGGGAGAATTGAATTGAGCCTTGAGGTCTGCAGCCACACCACCCTGAACACGCCCAGGGGGAATTGAATTGAGCCTTGAGGTCTGCAGCCACACCACCCTGAACACGCCCAGGGAGAATTGAATTGAGCCTTGAGGTCTGCAGCCATACCATCCTGAACACACCCAGGGAGAATTGAATTGAGCCTTGAGGTCTGCAGCCATACCACCCTGAACACGCCCAGGGAGAATTGAATTGAGCCTTGAGGTCTGCAGTCACACCACCCTGAACACGCCCAGGGGGAACTGAATTGAGCCTTGAGGTCTGCAGCCACACCATCCTGAACACACCCGGTCTTGTCTGAATTGAGCCTTGAGAAATGGGCTGGCTGTGAATTGAGTCTTGAGGTCTGCAGTCACACCACCCTGAACACACCTGGGGAAAATTGAATTGAGCCTTGAGGTCTACAGCCATACCACCCCGTTTTGTCTGAATTGAGCTTTCAGAAATGGGCTGGCTGTGGAGAGGTGGGGTTCATATGGAACAAGATTTGGAGGGGAAATTCTCATTAGGAAGGGTGAAGAGGATTAGTAAAGTCAGAGGCTTAGGACAACACAGAACAACTTTAGAAGGTGGTGTAGCAGAGGCAAGGATCTTCTAGAGAAATGTGGGACTATAAAGACAGGCCACACTGGGCGATGGAAAGCCCTGAGCACCAAGCACAGGAACTTGACCTTGATCTGAATAGACAGTAGGGAAATCTTAAACACTGTAAAGCTGAATAATGACCTAATAAAGCATCACTTTAGGAAGGTTAGGCTATGTCAGCATATGTCACAGGGTGGGGTAAAAAGCTTTTAATTTGACAGCCATTGTACCAGTGTGAAGTTATAATGACCTGCACTGAGAGAAAGTTGGAAGGAAGGAGAAAATGGAAGAAGGTAATAGGGCTTCATGATGGGACACACTGTGTGAGCTGAGAAAGTTAAAAATAACAGCGTTCACTGGAGAGGCGGAGAAAATGGTAACAATAAGGGGATTCGGGAAATCGGAATGAGAAGCATCTGAAAAGAACCTGAACTCAAACTCGAAGGCATTGATGTTGAGATAATAGGCGAATCACTGCAAATGTCCTGGATGGACTAGAGTGGGGATGGAAGTAAGGACTGGAAATTGATTTGGGAGTCACCTGTGTAGTGTTGAGTCCTCCAGGTAAAGACTATGGAAAGAAAAACAGGGATAAAATCTGAATCTTAGACAGAGGCAGTCCTTGGAAAAGAGCAGCATGAGAAAGTTAAGGAAAGAAGCTAGAATTATAGAATATAAAGGGGACATGAGCACCAAAGAAAGAATGGTCAGTCAGGTTGAAGACTGGCGAGGGGTCAGAAAGCAGGCTCTGAGAAGGCCATCAGACTCAGTGGTAGCTGCTGAAGCATGCAGGATTAGTAGGTTGAGGGGGCAAGGGCAGGCTTGCGGGGGAAAGAAGTGGAGAATAGATAATGTGGTCGTGCTACGAGGTAGATCATGAAAAGAAGGCAAGACTTGTGATGCAACCAGAGGAGATACAAGGCCTAAAAAAGGCAATTAAAAATAGAGGGGGATGAGCTAATATAGTGAAGAGCCTGGAGAATTAGGTGGTTCCTAGCATTGAGGGTTAATGGAAGGAGTGGACCGTTTACCTCTGATACCTGTCAGAATATAACCTGTCTACAGACTCAGGGCTCTTCCACATAAAGCTGGACACACTAGTAGAGTGAGTCCTCTGGAGCCACTATTCAATCTGTGCAGGTCAAAGAAAGAGTTACCTACCACCTTCCAGACACTTCACGGAAAGACAGCGAGAGAATGAGCCTGGGAAGAACAGAAGGCTAGACAATGAATGCAGTCAGCAGTGGGAGGAAGGAACAGATAGAGAGAGCGAGGGTCACAAACAGCAGAAAAGTACCGAAAAAAAGGACATTCATCCAGTTGCCCATGATTTCAGAATTTTGGTTAATCTAATTTTTATGTCTAAGCCCTATCTTGATGGTATTCATTAATTTCATTAAAAAATACAGAGAATTGGTGAAAATATATAAGAAAATAAACTATATTTATTTGTATATTATTAGTCATTTAAAAATAAACATACTGTTATCAGTGCTTTTGTTATTTTGTGAACCAAGGTCAGGTACCTACCCTGCTAAATAAATGTTTATTGAATAGAAGAATGGATGCATGGATGGATGGATGGATAGATGAATGGGTGGATGGATGGATAGATGAATGGATGGATGGCTGGCTGACTGGCTGGCTGGCTGGCTGGATGGATGGATGGATGCATAGTTGGATGGATGGACGGATGGATGGATGAGTACTAGGGTAGTGTTAGTTCTTGTGATATGCTACTAGAACCAGGATTTGACTCTCACTAACTGCTTGTGTCTTAAAGAAGTACATCTTTAATAAAAGGAGAAAGTTTAGCAAGACTAAGATATCATACAACCATGGGAACCTTCCTTCCATCTGAGCATTTGGAACCAGGTTCAACCACATGACTGTATGAAGCAGTTGCCACCTAAACTAGGAGGCAGGAATGAGGGCCTTAGGCTCATTCGGCTCTGCTCACCAGTTGTGGTACTTACTGCACGTCTCTGGCCAACACCAGATTCAGCTGCAAGTCGTGATAATTATGCCCTCTTTTGCTGGAGGCAAAAGATTCCTTAGAGTTTATTTCCTTGCGTAGGGCCTCTGATACAGATAATAAGAAGTGATAATCCTTCCAGTTCAAACATAGTGGGTAGAACATACACTACAAGCTCTAGTTCCTTCTAAGCCCTGCTATAGCAGACTAAAGGGATAAAAAGAAAAAAAGAAAAGAAGAAACCCTCATAAAACCACAAAAACAAAACAAACAAAAGAGAAGAAAGCCGTGAGTGAAAGATGTCAACAAAATGTTGAGAGCTGGAGAGCAGGTGGGCAGGAGGTAACTGACTTAGCACAATGGAGAAAGTGTAAATTAAGTGCATACTGAGAGGAGAGCAGGGGACAGTGGTGTCATGTCACACAGTGAGGAAGATCCAGCAACACGGTCACCACCTACAGAGAAGCATCTGATAGCATAGGTGGGAGACACAGAGCCTCCACCTCCACTCCAACCTAAAAATGCAGTTTGCTTTCTGGAGTGGCTGAATGGGAGAGATTCTAATCTCAAGGCACTAGGCCCAGCCAAGGGCAGGTTGCCTTCCTGAATGTGAAGCAAAAGTCTGAAACAGCACTCCTCAAATGAACCTTCAAAGGTTATGAAAATGTTCTATATCTGACCTGGCTAATTATTCAAGAGCTAACTCTGGCCTGTGGCTCTTAAAATATGGCTAACGCAACTGACGAATTAATTTTTATTTTAATTATTTTAATGAATTCCATTGTAAATAGCTACATATGGCCAGGGGCTGCTGTGTTGGACAGCACAGGTCTAGAGACTGCAAGTGGATGTCTCTGCACCCAGTTCTGACCCAGAGCCTGTAGCAGCCAGGTTATACCCCAGGCAGGAGAAGATGGCAAATTTCTCCTGGGACAACAGACCAGCTCAAGACAAAAGACCCAGAGACAGATACTGTGGATTCTCCAACAAAACAGTGAAGTCCCCATTGAGACCAACTGCAGGCAGCCCCCGGTCAGAAAGGCATTCCCATGCATAGTGCTTCTCAGATGTCTATCCACTAACTCCCTTTCACATAAAAGCAGACCAGCCAAGCATCACTGGTTACCTGGAGAAACTCTCTAACGTGTAAGGACAAGACCATGACAAAGAAAATTTGAGAGAAAAAACAACAACAAGTACAACAACAACAACAGGAACTCTAAAGGAACTGACATGACTCAATGTCTATAACCAAAAAAAATCACACACCCTAATAGTCTCAAAAAGAAAAGGGAAGACGCCGCATCCAGGAAGACATGATGCCGGGGGGAAAGGGAACATTAGAGCAACAATTGCAGAGCTGGGGAAATTATAAACCAAGGAAGAGAACACCTCAAGAGTTATTAGAAGGTAAAGAAGGCGGGGAAATTCCCCATTGAAGGGCTGAGACCACTACGAACAGATGGTGTGCATGAAGAAGCCAACTTTGTGAGGTCAAAAAGACGTCAAGCCTGCCAAGTTCCCTGGAAATGCATGGAAATTTCTTAGGCAGCTTGGCCTCCCACAGACTGTACAGTTGCTCGGGCATAATAATGGAGTGGGTCAGGAGATTCAAGACAAATTATCTCACTCCAAAGGGCTAAGAAACTGCAGCTGACATTGGGAGTTTACTTTGAAAATGAAGTGCATTCGCTCGGGAACCCAACTGCCAGAGTCCACCAGCTGCCACCTGTGTGGTGAGGGGGAACATTCCCTGCAGGCCAACTGTCCCCCATTCCATGCATAGCCCTGAGGGGGCCGCGTTTCACACACTGCCTCATGAAGTGGGTATCTGACAATGAAAACTTCCCAATTGAGAGCCACTTCAAACAAACATTTATTTAGAACAAGCAGATAATGAGTGATTATTTTCATTTCTGGAACATCACAGATGTGGTTCGTTAGGGTATGTCAAATAGGAATAATTCTTTCATTCATATGAGCTCATTTTCAAGAATTCCCAGGGTTTCATTTGAGCAAAACTGAATGACTTCTGCATAACCCAATTCTAACATCTAAGGAAGCCACAGAGGTGGAGATGCAGAGGCTGGGG
Source organism: Pan paniscus (assembly GCF_029289425.2). Taxonomy (NCBI): domain Eukaryota; kingdom Metazoa; phylum Chordata; class Mammalia; order Primates; family Hominidae; genus Pan; species Pan paniscus. The sequence goes on along the minus strand of NC_073253.2, from coordinate 7,225,381 downwards.
AGAGAGCCCACACTGAGACACAGCCTTTTCATTTCAGTACCTTGCAATCAATAGAATGCTTTTCTAATTGATTTCTGCACAGGGTTCACTTTTGGTAATATGTGTTCTCAAGGTGAGTAAAACAACCTCCATATTCTAAAAACAGAAAGCATGACTAAGTGGCATTTCGGAACTCAAATTCATTGCCAGCATCTCCAACATGATCAATAAAGATAAATATTTAGATAAGTCACAGAAGCTCTGAATGGAAATCCCAGCTTTGATACATGCTAGGTCCGTGACCTTAGCTGAGCCACCTACCCTGTCTGGGCTTTGGTTTCCTCTCAGATATATGACGCATTGTGCTTTAGACTAAAAAAAAAGTCATAAAAATGAAGGTGTTAGTTGTTAAAGAAAGGCCAGAGTCTGGAAAACGTACGTGTGTACCCTAGCAGTATGGATCTATGAATATTAATCAAGACTTAGCTATCCAAAGAAAAGTATGTCAGAGTCACTTGTTTAATTTAACAGGTTATATTTAATTCAGTGTAGTTACTGCCTTCTCCAAAAGACATTTGTCAATATTTGCACTGCATTTTCTTGCTTACATGAAGTTTCACAGAGAAGTACCATTGGTGTTTTGGTGTTTTGTATAAAATTAGCAAAAAGCCTCTTTCCAAAATTATTTAAATAAATATTACCTTTTTCTCCCAACACACACGCACAAATTCACATCCAGAGTATACCTTACAACATGTTATTTATGTTACTGATTTAGCCTGTTGTAGAGAGTTCAGGGACCTCCTCAACTAACATAGATAGATTCATAAATAAAGAGATAGATAGTAATTTACATATACATTATTCATTTTCTCCTGTTGGTATTCCCTAAAGACTATGATAATGTACTGCCAAACTTTGGAAGAAATAGCTGTTGCAAAAACTGCATTTGTCACTTAATTCAATATCCTCTATGATATTCTTAATGCATTAGTCCATTCTCGCATTGCTATAAAGAAATACCTGAGACGGGCTAATTTATAAAGAAAATAGGTTTAATTGGCTCACAGCTCTGCGGGCTGTACAGGAAGCATGATGCTAGCATCTTTTCAGCTTCTGGAGAGGCCTCAGAAAATGAACAATTACGGTAGAAGGCAAAGGGGGAGAGAAATGTCTCACATGGCTGGAGCAGGAGGAAGAGAGAGAGCAGGGAGCTGCTATACACTTTTAAACAATCAGATCTCATGAGAACTCACTATCACAATGACAGTTCCAAGGGGATGGTGCTAAACCCTGAGAAACCACCCCCTTGATCCAATCACTTCCCACCAAGTTCCACCTCCAACACTGGGGATTACAAGTCAACATGAGATTTGGGTGGGGACACAGATCCAAACCATACCATTCCACCCCAGCCCCTTCCAAATCTCATGTCCTTCTCACATTGAAAAATACAATCAGTCCTTCTCAACAGTCACCCAAAGTCTTCAAAGTCTTAACTCACTCCAGCACTAACTCGAAAGTCCAAAGCCTCATCTAAGACAACGTAAGTCCCTCCCATCAAGAGCCTGTAAAATCAAAAACAAGTTAGTTACTTCCAAGATACAGTGGAGGCATTGGGTAAACACTCCCATTCCAAAAGGGAGAAATCAGCCAAAAGAAAGGGGCTACAGGCCCCACATAAGTCTGAAACCTAGAAGGGAAGTCATTAAACCTTAAAGCTCCAAAATAATCTCCTTTGTCTCCATGTCCCACATCCAGGGCACGCTGGTACAAGGGGCGGGCTCTCAAAGCCTTGGGCAGCTCCACCCCTGTGACTTGGTGGGGTTCAGCCCCCACAGCTGCCCTCATGAGCTGGTGTTGGGTACCTGCAGCTCTTCCAGGTGCATGGTGTAAGCTGCCAGTGGAGCTACCATTCTGGGATCTGGATTACTTTGGAGCTTTAAGATGTAATGACTGCCCTACTGGGTTTCAGACTTGTATGGAGCCTGTAGCCCCTTTATATTGGCTGATTTCTCCCTTTTGGAATGGGAGTATTCACCCAATGCCTATACTCCCACTGTATCTTGGAAGTAACAAGATACTTCCACCTATGAGCATGCGAAATCAAAAACAAGTGATTTTACATGCTTATATGTGGAAGGACCTTGCCTTGTCTCAGATAAGACTTTGGACTTTGGGTTTTTGAGTTAATGCTGGAATGAGTTAAGACTTTGGGCAACTGTTGAGAGGGGATCTTTGTATTTTTCAATGTGAGAAGGACATGAGATTTGGGAGGGGACAGGGTTAGAATGATATGGTTTGGATCTGTCTCCCCACCCAAATCTCATGTTGAATTACAGTCACCAATATTGGAGATGGGGCTTGGTGGGAGGTGATTGGATCATGCGGACAGTTTCTCATGGTTCCCTTGAGAAACACCATTCCCTTGGAGCTGTTGTCATGATAGTGAATACTCAGGAGATCTGGCTGTTTAAAAGTGTATGGCACCTCCTCCCTCCCTCTCTTTCTCCTACTCCAGCCATGTGAGACGTCTGGCTCCCCCTTTGCCTTCCACCTTGATTGTTTGATTTCTGAAGCCTTCCCAGAAGCTGAGCAGATGCCAGCCTCATCATCCTTCTTGTACAGCCTGCGGAACTGTGAGCCAATTACATTTCTCTTTTTATAAATTACCCCAACTCAGGCATTTCTTTATAGCAATGCGAAAATGGACTAATGCACTGAACATGTTGTCATAAAAGGCCCCATGAGAGGTGGACAACATGAAACAAAAGTAGAGTTTGATGAGGCTGAAAGAAGGGTGAATGCCTGAATTCAGAGTCAGGGGCTTAATGACAGAGTTGGGGCACTCTTGAATTTAAACTTATGTGGTCTTCAACTAACAGTCCTTGGAGGTCACTTTGAGAAGCAAAGTCCTTGAGACTTTAAGGTGAGCATCTTGTGGGCAAAGAAAATACTTTACACTTCTCTGGGCATCAAAACCCTCCAACACAATGCCCAAAAGCATGTCCCAAGCTTCTCTGATGACGAGGATCTCCAGGACTGTGCTTTTTCAATGCTGATGTAATTCAAATCCCTAGGAGGAAGAAGGGTTTTGTTAAAACATAGGTTCTTATTTGGTAGGTCCAGGGGGCAGCCTGCGAGTCTTCATCCCTAATAAACTCCCAAGTGGCATCCATACTGTTGTAGGGACCATATTTAGAATAGTCAAAGCATGGGGATTGTAGCGTGGGTCCCAGGTATTTCTCATTATCAAGGAAAAATAAGGACTGGGCACCAGCTTAACACATAGTAACTGCTAAGTAGATGCTTATTGAAGGATGGATAGATTGATGGATAAAATCAAGTGAGTAAATAAACTAATAAATGAAATCATCTGAGAAGCTTTCTGAACTTCGGTTCTTTGGTAAGTTGGGGCAACACCTGACTTAAAGGTGCTGGTAAAACTCAGAAGCAGTAAGGAAAAGAAGAGTCACAGCACAGACTTGAGTCCACCTCTGTATCTCCACACTTCCTCTCGCCTCCACCACTGCAGTCCCCAGTCACCCCAGAAAGTCCAGCTATGTCCCTGCTTTGAGTTAAATGTTTTAGTCACTTGAAAGGAGGATGAATTTTAACAAAGGACCAGAACAAAGATATTAATCAGCCAAGCATCCCTAAAAACATTTTTGCCTTTCAGAACATAGGCCACGTTGCAAAACATGAAATCCAAAAGGATATGAAAATTAAGCTAATAATAAAATACTTAGGTCTTAAATTACAGCAAGGGTAGAAGCGGCACCAACGCTGAAGCAGTGAGAAGGATTAGCGCAGCATTCTTCCCAGCCTGCCAAGGCAAAACACACGGGCTTCTGCACCCATGGCAAGAAGCAAGAAGCCTGGCAGAGCCGAAAAATAGACGGGGATCTGGGTTTTTCACTATTGAACCAGTTGTATGGCCTTAGGTAAGTCACCTATCCACACAGGGCCTTAGCTTTCTCGTCTGTGAAATGGAGACATCTGGCATGTACTTTGTATGTCTCATCCTTGTAATCCCATCACTTGTCAACGTGCATGCGTTTTTAATTGAATCATAGAGAATTCCAGTTGGAAGAGACAATATATATTACCTGGTGTTAATCTTACCTGCTCACTTTAGCAAATTTGAATGCATCATGCAGAATTCATGGTACATTTTATTGGCAGTATTTTTGATCTTTGGTCTGGTAATGAATTCATAAATAACTTGTTTTGATATTTTGCTATTCTACTCTGCTTTTCCATTAAGGGCTGTTGAGGGGAGAAGAGAGAGAGAGGTAGCAAGTGAGAGGGGCTTGGGCTTTGAAGTCAAATCCCACCTTTGCCACTGACTTTCTTTGTGCCTTAATTTCTGAGCCTCACCAATTTTCACTTTCTACTGGTGTAAAATGACAACAATGATAGTCATGGAAACATGGTAAGTGGCGTGACAGGTATGTCACATGTAAGAGCTTATTACATAGTAAGTGGTTCAGTTCTTCTGGATATAAAGAACAAAACCTGCAGAATAAGAAAGTCTCATAAAGGAAAATGCTTTGAAAAGTAAAATCTTGCTCCTTTAGAACAGTACCCTTCTTCAGAGAGCATGGCAAAGGGACTGATAGAATTTTCTTTCTTCCCCAATCAATGTAAATTTTGCTAAGATAATAGGGACTAAAAAGTGTTGCTGTAAACTTAGGGCTGGTGATTTTAGGAATGATCAATATGATATTCACACACCCAGGCTTTAACCTCCAGGGCTATTTCTATAGTGTTTGTATTCATATTAATAGGCTAAGATTTTACCAGTATATCATACTTTAAAACAGATTCCAATAGTACCTACATTGCTATTTTGAAAAACTGACTATCTAAGGTCCTATTTACTGTTTTTAAAGTTAATAATCAAGCTGTTCTAATTATCCAATATAAATATTAAACTGTTAAAATACTGATATAAAAAGCTTTTCACTTCATGCCTTGACAAATAAAATCATTTATTTAACATGCAGAACTCAATATTTAAAACCATCTGGCTTTATAAAAATTTTCTTTTCCTATTTCATTATCAAGAGAGAAACCTCAAAGTACAGTATAGTCAGAAGGGGCTTTCTCAATTCTTCAACAACACGCTTTTTCTCATAGCAGTGTCTGGCCCAGTAGGCCAGAAAGCTGGCATGCACTTTACAGAAGTGAAATATATAGGATGGGGCTTAAGCAGGCCCTGAAGGCACAATTACTTGTGGTTCAAAAGAAGTGGCCCAAACGTCCATAGTCCCCATGCCTGCCATACGGCCCACTCTCTCCTCTCTTCTTCTCACTGCTGAGGATCTAGAGGGAAGTGGCTTTTTCACAGCCACACTACTGGGTCCGTTCTGCTGATTCCAAGCCCAGCGCTCCTTCATTGCTCTACTTCATCTAGAATCCAATAGACACAATAACGCCCAATGAGCTGGGCTTGAACTCTGATAACAATTTTAGAAGCAGGCATGAGCACAACATGTTATTGCAATTCTACCACAGCAGAATTCTGAATTCTTTCTAATTTTATATTTTAATGTTTGACAGTGCTTTGAATTATAAGTTGCCTTATTCAGTTGCAAATATTAAAAATAAATGTTTATGTGTCATTCTTAGTGTTTTGAGAATACGTATACCAGTGGCTCTTCTTTTCAGGCTATCACGGGGTAACAGAAACGTAACTGCCCCAGCACCACTGCTTGCCTTTATAAAACACAGACCCACCAGGACAGAGATGGTGAGACTGATGCTACCAACAACAGCCAAGAAGCAGATGTCTTTGTCAATTACATGACAGCCAATTAGAGATTTATTTACAAACTATTATTACAAGCGTTGTATTTTACTTATTATATTTGAACCATTCCAATGTTGAAATACCTAGTCTCAAAGTAAAGAGAGAAAGAAACATCTGGTCTTGTTTATTTTTCATCGCACATCAGAATATGTTCCTCAGAAAAATAAATGTGAATAGGAGTATTTGCAAAGAGCAAGGTATGTAAGGTTTCCTTAAACAAAAGGAGTGAGTGATCATGGTGTACAAACCCCATTAAGTTCAAATCCTATACAATATGTGCTTGAATAATTAACTTTGAGAAATATGTAAGGAGATGCTTGAATCATACTTTTGGCTAAAAGTGAGTAAGCAAACGACACTGAAACCATGTAAAAGAAGCTAACATATTGTATAAGGCTAAATGCAGTCTCAGTGCATATAGTATGATACATTGAGTCGAGAATCAGCACAATGACATTGATTTTTAGATAAAGATTAGAATTACACAAATTAAAGCTGTTTCATTCTTTCCATTATAGTGGTCCAGATCCATCTTGTCAAAGGAAAACTCCCTTTAAAATCTCTGAGCTACTATCAGTGATCAACTGCTCAGTTGTGACAACTGGTAAAATAAAAACATTCTATGATAATAAAAATAACAAAATACTCAGGGACTAGCTTAACAAGATATGTGTAGAGCCTTTAAGAAGAAAACTAGAAATAAAAATAACATAAAAATATGAAGTGTGATCATAAGAAGATTGACTACTGTAAAGTTATTTATAAATTTCTTCAAAATTAAAATCTCAATAGTATATTTTTATAACATCACAGAATGGACATGAAGTTCCTTTGGAAAAATGAACAAAGATAGATGATTAAAAATACACCGTAGGATTAATGAAGGAAATTTTCCTACTGCATATTAATACTGAATATAAAACTGGAATGAAAAAGCAGAGTAGAACTAATAAAATAACCAAACGAGTTATTTATGAATGATTAATTTATGGATAGTTTGGTTTTACCCTTTCATATTTTTCAGTGATTTATTTGGTGACTGTGAAATTCTTTCATAATTAGACATAGTACATTTTAAAAACAATAATAATCATTACCTCCACTCTCCTGTCTCATTTGTATTTCATAGTTTTATGTGAATTACTAACTTAATTCTAACAGCAAATCAGTTTTCCTTTTCTCTGTTTTATGTCCATCAGTTTATAACTATCTTCCCATATTAAAAGTAAAATCCTCCCTTGTCCCTCATAGCATCTCCAGTCTCAGTTCCCCTTCGCAACACATTTCTTCTAGAAGTTTATCACTAGTGCCTCCTAACACTTACATCTCATTCCCGCTCCATCCGTTCCCATAGGTCTTCTTTTCCCATCTCTTGGCAATATCATACTTGGATCAACTGATGTTGGTGACATTGACCTTGGGAAATCGCCAGTGATCCCCAGAATTCAGAATCCAGTGGCCACACCCATGTCTTCATTTCACTTCACCTGGCAGCAGTATTTGCTGCCGCTGACCAGGTCGTTTTTCTTGAACCACTTTCTTTCTTGACTTCTATGACTTTACACACCCTTTATTTTATCATCCATTGTATTATGTAGCTCGTTGTATAGTTATTATCTTTTCTTATGTGTCTTCTCCAGCTTGCTGTGAGCTCGCAAACAGACCACAAATAACTCACTGGTTGGATTTACTTTTAAACATAAAAATATTATAACGAATTCATATTTCTGAAATGCCCATTATAGATTAATGGTGGTATGAGGAGGATCTAGAAAGCTGACACTGGTCAAAATGGCAGGTGGGAGACAGCATTATTATTAATGAAATATCTAGCAAATAGTCCACCCTGGTATGTAGCCAAGGTCCAAGTTGAGTGACAAAGAATATAATTTACATAAGTATGTCTCATCCTTGTAATCCCATCATTTGGCAACATGGATACATTTTCAATTAAATCATAGAGAATTCCAGTTGGAAGAGACAATATTTATCACTGGGTGTTAATTTTACCTGCTCACTTTAGCAACTTTGAATAGATCATGCAGAATTCATGGTACATTTTATTGGCAGTATTTTTTGATCTTTGGTCTGGTAAGCCATTTCTTAGGCATACGATAATATTCTTACTATTTTGTTCTCTTTCTAGACTTTATACAAGCTACTACCTTTTACTATACCAGAAGTTGTAATTAAATACATAATCTCAGCTTGTATTAGTTGTGATGTATTGTCCTGAGTGAGACTGGAGAGAAATCCTAAATCTTTGAGGAGATAGGGAGAGCATTCTACTTTCAGCAGTAAGACAAGCTCTGTGAGAGATTTTGGGACTTTTTGCATATATGAACATAGATACACTAAAGACTATCTTCTTCTCTCTATGCACCTCTAGCGAATGATTAGCAAAGAGGAGGGGTAACCCAGAGTCTTGCACTTCTGCATAGGCATCTTCACAAAGTCATAAACAACCAACAAATACTTCTTTGGGGAATAAAAATCCACATAATATCCAAATCATCTTCTGAAAAAAAAATAGATACACCAGTCATTCGGAATCTGGTAAACACAAATTTTATTATCTCCTTCAAAGTGGAAGTGGCAATACCTGGACTAGTGAAAGAGGAAACAAAATTCCCTCCATTGATATCAATCCAGCTGCCATCCATGTCATGGTCTGGAGAGGGCTGAGACAGTCATAGTTGAGCTTCAGATCATTTTACAATACTGCAGATGTGTAACTCACAGATCAGATAACTGGCAAGAGTTACTTGGTTTGTCATTTTATTGGAATATTTCTTAAAAGCCTCATTCATGTAGAAATGACTGCAGACCCCATACAAATGTGCACAGCAAGACTAGTCTTGGTCAGTTTATCTCATAGTGCCTATTCAGCAATTAAAGCTACACTGAAAACTAACAAATAAGTAATTAGAGGATTTATTAAAAGTTCCAGGTGCCAGAACCAAAGTGAGTCAAAGAAATACCCCCACTTTTGGTAGATATATTCATTCTTTCTTTTTCTTTTTTTGAGATGGGGTCTCACTCTGTCACCCAGGCTGGAGTGCAGTGGCAAGATCCATGGCTCACTGCAGCCTCCAACTCCTGGGCTCAACTGTACTTCTCGCCTCAGCCTCTTGAGTAGCTGGGACAGACATGCATGACCGTACCCACTTAATTTATATTAATTTTTTGGCAAGACAGGGGTCTCGCTGTGTTGCCCAGGCTGGTCTTGAACTCCTGGCCTCAAGTCATCCTCCTTTCTCAATGTCTCAAAGTGTTGGGATTACAGGAGTAAGCCACTGCACTCACAGTCCCCTCTCTTTGCTCTTCAGGGAAATTCTTTTATGATTAGACATAAATTCTTTCATATCAGACATAGTACATTTTTTAAAACAATAATTCCCTCCACTCTTCTGTTTCATTTGTATTTGTTTCATAGTTTTATGTGCATTATTAATTCTAACAGCACATCAGTTTCCTTTTTCTCTACTGTTTTATGTCCCCTGGTTTATAAATATCTTCCCATGTTAAAAAACAAAATCCTCCCTTGTCCCTCATATCACTTGCAATCTCAATTCCTCTTCACAAGACATTTCTTCTAGAAGAAATTTATCATTAGTGCCTCCTAACGCTTACATCTCATTCCCCCTCCACCCATTCCAATAGGTCTTGTTTTCCCATCATTTGGCAACATCATACTTGGAACAATTGATGTTGGTGACATTGATCTTGGGAAATCACCAATGATCCCCAGAATTCAGAATCCAGTGGTCACATCCATGTCTTCATTTTGTATAAAAGGAGTGATATTTTATAAAAGGAGTAATTACGAAGAAAATGTTGGTGGGGATTTGGCAAGGAAGAGCTCGGGTATTCAGCAGCATCTGCACAATGACAGCTTTGCCTGGCGAGTGACAGTCGGTGTGGAGACTTACTCAGTGAGACAGCACAGCCACTCTCAGCATGGCTGGGAAGGCCCACCTGACACCCTGTGGTGGATTAGTCACCCCATCCAAGTCTAGCTGTCAGCAGGAAAGTGAGACTATTAAGCAAAATAGTGCATTGGCAGGGGTATTAAACATAAATCAATGAACAAATTACCTCCATAAATCACTTCACTGAGCAGAACTTTAGAGCCTGTGCCCAGTGTTTGATAAAACAAATAAATGACAAGCACAACAACCGTTTTCTCCAGAACATTTTACACATTTACCTTAAATGAGTTCCAACTTGTGACCAAGACAAAATGTTTGCCATCTTTTTAAGAATGTATTATGAACGAATTCACTGATGAATGAGCATTCCTGAGAACGCACCCACACTATGCTGGGCAGTAGATCCGCAGAGAAAGGCATGGGACGTGTAACCACTGCCTGGCTCATGTTCTGAAACTCTCTCTCCCTGGCTGAGGACCATGGGCTGGGGACGCGTCTCCTCTGCACCTCCGCTTCTTCACCTAGGCAGTGAGGTTGGTAATAATAGCTACTTTATACAGTTGTTATGATAACTAAACGGGTCCATTTGGTAACCTATTCTTAGAAAAGTGCTCAGCAAATTTTTTTATGGTTGTGGAGGGGCGATGATGCAGTTGGAGAGGGGAAATATATAGAAACAAAATTAAAACGTAAAGTTCCAAGTGTGGACTGCCACAAGACTACGGAGGAGGGAAAGATAAATTCTGCCTGGGAGCATCGGAAAATTCTCCCCAGTTTGAGCTGAGTCCCATTAGTCAAAGTCCCCTTTGTACAGAGAAGGGCTGAAGGGCACAAGTCAATGAAGACACTATTAGCACAGTGAGAAAATGACTAGTAGAGAAAAAAGGTTTCTCCTGACACAGTTAAGACATCTGTGCACCACACATGTATGTGTTTGTGTGTGTGACTGTGTGTTTATGAGTGTGTATGTGTCTGTATGTGTTTGTGTGTGTTTGTGTGTGCTTGTGTCTGCGTGTTTGTACATTTGTGACTGTGTGTATTCTTGTATGTGTTTGTGTGTAACTGTATTGTGTTTGTGCGTGTTTGTGCATGCCATGCTGTGTATGTCTGTGTGTTTGTATGTTTGTGAGTGTAAATGCGCCTGTATGTGTTTGTGTATGTTTGTGCTTGTTTGTGTCTGTATGTGTGTTTGTATGTTTGTGAGTGTGTGTGTGCCTGTGTTTGTGAATCTTTGTGTTTGTGTTCATATGTATGTGTTTGTGTGTGCTTGTGTGTGTCTGTATGTGTGTTTGTATGTTTGTGACTGTGCGTGGTTGTTGTGTTTGTGTGTATTTGTATGTGTGTTTGTGCATGCGTTTGGGTGTGTGTGTTTTGGTGGACGGGGGTAAGGGGTATGGAGAAGATGGGGTTCCATACAGCCACGAGAATATGAGATATGCATGTATGTATAGCAAAATTTGTTGCAATCCAGGTGTAGACTGAAACTATCAAGACTGAGAATAAAATGGGACTGCCTCAAGGTCTCTATCGTGAACCCTCCACAGGCTTTCTGTGTGTTGCCATGCACTGACATTTCATGGAGACATTTGGCCTTAAGTTCCTGCTCCCCCTAATTCTTGACCTCACTCACACTCCCCTTTTTTTTCTTGCACTTCCTTTAAAATACAAATATTCTCCATACATCCAGGCATGGACCTAAGCTCTACCACCTTGATTTACCCCAAATCCTAGAAGGACTCTACAGGCATCTATGGGACTTTAATAAAGGTTTACAGAATACTTTTGCATCCATAAAAAAGGGATGATATTTTATCAAAGGAGTAATTACAAAGAATAAGAGAATTAACACAGAGTTTTTTTTAAATGGGGCAGTAGAGTGCAGGACTAAGGGAATTGAGAGGAGACCAGAAGAACAACTTGAATTTAAAAGACCAAGAAATCACCCTGGCTCAGAAAATAGAATGAACATGACCTCCCCCAAAAATGGAAAACAGAAGACAATATTGGACAAGAAGAATCTGGTAAGTTTAGCATCTAAACAATATAATTTCTAAAAGGAGAAAGCAGAAAGAAAGGAACTATCACATAAACCATATAAATATAATTTTATAACATTGAAGAACATGATTTCCCACATTGAAGGGGCCCACACAATGTCCAGTTGAGGGATTTTAAAAATGACCCACACCAAGGCACAGAACTGGAATCTCGGAACCTCAGAGATGCCAAAAGTTGAAATAGAAGATCAGGAATCACAACGGCATTGGGCTTCTCAATAGGAGGACTGGAATCTAGAAGTTCGAAATACAGAAGGAAAAATCATGTCCAAACCAGAACTCTATACCTGGAAAAGAAATTTTCAGATATACAATGTCTCTAAAAGAGTCACTTCATGGATCCTCTCTCCGGAAGCTACCAGAGGACATGCTCCACCAAACGACAGATCCAACTAAGAAAGGAGGAAACATGGGGCCCAGCAAACAGAATTCAATGCAGGAGTGACAGAGACAATGAGAATTCCCAGGACAGTGATGAAGTGGGGCTTCAGTAACCCAGCTCTGCAGGCTCCAGAAAGCTCCAGGTTGGAGAAGAAGAATAGGTGGCTTCAAGAGAGATGTTTCCAGAGGAAAACAATAAAATAAAATGAATAGAATCCCTGATGTATTTGACCAGATAAGAGAGATCTTATTTATAATTCTGTAGGGGAGATTAGCGTGATTAAGCCTCTGGCATACAGAAAACTAAGCAAATAAAATACGTGGCATAATTAACACCAGGGGGAAAAAGTAAAATAAAATAAATACAGTCCTAGGACACTCTGCAGCTCAGCGGTGGGACATTGCTTACGTAGAAATAATAACGCAATCTCTAAATACGGTTTTGCCCCAAAACTGACATATAGCCATGTTAGGAGGATAGAAAAGTGAGTATATGTTGGGGGTAGGTAAGACAGCCTTAAATCCTCACCTTTGGTAATATGAAGTCAAAATAAATTCTTATAATTGGAAATTCAAGCAATGGAAATATGGAGTCAGTATCAGAGGAAAGAGCCTAAAGAAACGAAAGTGGTTGTCTCTAGGGGAGAAGACTCAAAGATGGCGAACAGCAGAGTAGAAGCCCACTATTTTGTTTTTGTTGTGTTTTGCTTTTTTTTAAAACAGTAAATTGTTTAAACTCTGTATGTGTATGACTTTGATAAAAACTAAAATTCTATACAAAACTGAGTTAATCAGATGAGACTCTTTGATTCCTAACTCCAATATGCCTCACTTAATCTGTAATTACGGTGCCCATTCCTTCAATTAACCACTCCTCAACCACCTGGTCAGCTTTTAGCCATAATCAGTTGTGCCACAGCCTATAAAATTCAGATACTGAAAATATGCTCTTAGTAAATTGGCAGTAAAGACCTACAGAAATGAGAAAAGGAGCTTGATTGGTAATTCCAAAGGTAATGAAGATTGTTTGCTTGTTTTATTTAGCACACCCTACTAACTAAAAACACCAGCATGAATGCAAATTCAATCAAGGCAATTAAACTCTGCCTTTCTGAATTTCAATTATAAAAGAATCAGCCTGTGCTCCTTAACTAACTGAATGAAATTGTTTGCAGAGAAAAATTAAACAAAAAATCAATATAATTTAAGTGCAAAGACTAATGCATGCTTCTCAGACACATTAATACTTCTACTCAGTACTAAGGATTTTCCATTGTTACATTGCCCATAATTTTTTAGTTTTATTGAGGTATAATTGATATACCCCTAAAGCACAGATTTAATGTACACATCTTGAATCATTTGAACAAATGCATATACCTGTGATACCACCACCACAACCAAAGTACTAGACATATCCGTCACCTCCAAAAATGTCCTTGTATTCTTTGTTGATTTTCTGTTTGGTTGGTTGGTTGGCTGGTTGGTTGGTTAATTGTTTGTTTGGTTGGCTGGTAAGTTGTTTGGTAAAATCACTGAACATGAGATCTAGCCTCTTAACATATTTTAAAATGCAAAATACTGTATTCTTAACTATAGGTACTATTTTGTAAATCAGATCTCTACTCTTTACTCATAACAAACTTTATAGCCTTTCAAGAACAATTCATTTCACCCTCCCTCCAGAACATAATTTTTTATTTTTAAATTTTTTTTAAATTTTATTTATTTATTTTACTTTAAGTTCTGGGATACATGTGCTGAATGTGCAGGTTTGTTACATAAGTATACTTGTGCCACGGTGGTTTGCTGTACCTATTAACCCATCATCTAGGTTTTAAGCCCTGCATGCATTAGGTATTTGTCCTAATGCTCTCCCTCCTCTTTCCCCCCACCCCTCAACAGACCCCACTGTGTGATGTTCCCCTCCCTGTGTCCATGTGTTCTCATTGTTCAACTCCCACTTATGAGTGAGAACATGCAGTGTTTGGTTTTCTGCTCCTGTGTTAGTTTGCTGAGGATGATGCTTGCTAGCTTCATCCATATCCCTGCAAAGGACGTGAATTCATTCCTTTTTTATGACTGCATAGTATTCCATGGTGTATATGTGCCACATTTTCTTTATCCTGTCTATAATTGATAGGCATTTGGGTTGGTTCCAAGTCTTTGCTATAGTAAATACTGCTGCAATAAACATATGTGTGCATGTGTCTTTATAGTAGAATGACTTATAATCCTTTGGGTATATACCCAGTAAGGGGATTGCTGGGTCAAATGGTATTTTTGGTTCTAAGATCCTTGAGAAATTGCCACACTGTCTTCCACAATGGTTGAACTAATTTACACTCCTACCAACCATGTAAAAGCATTCCTATTTCTCCGCATTCTTGCCAGTATCTGTTTTTTCCAGACTTTTTAATGATCATCATTCTAACTGGCATGAGATGTTATCTCATTGTGGTTTTGATTTGCAGTTCTCTAATAACCAGTGATAAGCTTTTTTCATATGTTTGTTGGCTGCATAAATGTCATCTTTTGAGAAGTGTCTGTTCAAATGCTTCACCCACTTTTTGATGGGGTTGTTTTTTTCTTGTAAATTTGTTTTAACCTCCTTGTAGATACTAGACATTAGACCTTTGTCAGATGGATAGATTGCAAAAATTATCTCCCATTCTTTAGATTGCCTGTTAACTCTGATGGTAGTTTATTTTGCTGAGCAGAAGCTCTTTAGTTGAATTAGATCCCATTTGTCAATTTTGGCTTTTGTTGCAATTGTTTTTAGTGTTTTAGTCATGAAGGCTTTGCCCATGCTTATGTCATGAATGGTATTGCCTAGGGTTTATTCTACGGTTATTATAGTTTTAGGTTTTACATTTAAGTCTTTAATCCATCTTGGGTTAATTTTTGTATAAGGTGTAAGGAAGGGTTCCAGTTCTGTTTTCTGCATATGGCTAGCCAGTGTTCCCAGCACCATTTATTAAATATGTAATCCTTTCCCCATTGCTTATTGTTGTCAGGTTTGGTGAAGATCAGATGGTTGTAGATGTGTGGTATTATTTCTGAGGCCTCTGTTCTGTTCCATTGGTCTAAATATCGGTTTTGGTGTCAGTACCATGCTGTTTTGGTTGCTGCAGCCTTGTAGCATAGTTTGAAGTCAGGTAGTATGATGCCTCCAGCTTTGTTCTTTTGACTTAGGATTGTCTTGGCTATACAGGCTCTTTTCTGGTTCCATGTGAAATGTAAAGTAGTTTTTTCTAGTTATATGAAGAAAGTGAATAGCACCTTGATGGGAATAGCATTGAATCTGTAAATTACTTTAGGCAGTATGGCCATTTTCATGATATTGATTCTTCTTATCCATGACCATGGAATGTTTATGCATTTGTTTGCGTCCTCTCTCATTTCCTTGAGCAGTGGCTTGTAGTTCTCCTTGAAGAGGTCTTTCACTTCCCCTGTAAGTTGTATTCTTAGGTATTTTATTCTCTTTGTAGCAGTTGTGAATGGGAGTTCACTCATGATTTGGCTCTCTGCTTGTCTGTTATTGGTATATAGGAATGCTTGAAATTTTTGCACATTGATTTTGTGTCCTGAAACTTTGCTGAAGTTGCTTATCAGCTTAAGGAGTTTTGGGGCTGAGATGATGGGGTTTTCTAAATATACAATCATGTCATTTGCAAGCAGAGACAATTTGAATTCCTCTGCTCCTATTTAAATACCCTTTATTTCTTTCTCTTGCCTGATTGCTCTGACTAGAACTTACAATACTATGTTGAATAGGAGTGGGGAGAGATGGTATCTTTATCCCAGTTTTCAAATGAATGCTTTCAGCTTTTGCCCATTCAGTATGATATTGGCTATGAGTTTGTAATAAATAGTTCTTATTATTTTGACATGTGTTCCATCAATACCTAGTTTATTGAGAGTTTTTAGTATGGAGCAGTGTTGAATTTTATTGAAGGCCTTTTCTGAATCTATTGAGATAATCATGTGCTTTTTGTCATTGGTTCTGTTTATGTAACAGATTATGTTGACTGATATGCATATGTTGAACCAGCCTTGCATCCCAGGGATGAAGCCAACTTGATTATGGTGGATAAGCTTTTTGATGTGCTGCTGGATTCGGTTTGCAGAATTTTATTGAGGATCTTCCCATCGATGTTCATCAGGGATATTGGCCTGAAATTTTCTTTTTTTGTTGTGTCTCTGCCTGGTTTTGGTATCAGGATGATGCTGGCCTCAAAAAATGAGTTAGTGGGGAGTCCCTCTTTTTCTATTGTTTGGAATAGTTTCAGAAGGAGTGGTATCAACTCCTCTTTGTATCTCTGGTAGAATTCAGCTGTGAATCCACCTGGTCTTGGGCTTTTTTTGGTTGGTAGGCTATTAATTACTGGCTTAATTTCAGAACTTGTTAATGATCTATTGAGGGATTCCACTTCTTCTTGGTTTAGTCTTGGGAGGGTGTATGTGTCCAGGAATTTATTTATTTCCTCTAGATTTTCTAGTTTATTTGCATAGAGGTGTTTATAGTATTCTCTGATGGTAGTTTGTATTTTTGTGGGATCAGTGGTGATATCCCCTTTATCATTTTTTATTGTGTCTATTTGATTCTTCTCTCTTTTCCTGTTTATTATTCTGGCTACCAGTCTGTCTATTTTGTTAATATTTTCAGAAAACCAGCTCCTGGATTCATTGATTTTTTGAAGGGTTTTTTGTGCCTCTATCTCTTTCAGTTTTGCTCTGATCTTAGTTTTTTCTTGTCTTCTGCTAGCTTTTAAATTTGTTTGCTCTGTCTTCTCTAGTTCTTTTAATTGTGATGTTAGGGTGTCGATTTTAGATCTTTCCTGATTTCTCTTGTGGGCATTTAGTGCTATAAACTTCCCTCTAAACACTGCTTTAGCTGTGTTCCAGAGATTCTGGTATGTTTTCTCTTTGTTCTCGCCGGTTTCAAATAACTTATTTATTTCTGCCTTCATTTCATTATGTACCCAGTAGTCATTCAGGAGCAGGTTGTTCCATTTCCGTGTGGTTGTACAGTTTTGAGTGAGTTTCTTAATCCTGAGTTCTAATTTGATTGCACTGTGGTCTGAGAGGCTGTTTGTTATGTTTTCTGTTCTTTTTCATTTGCTGAGGAAGGTTTTACTTCCAATTATGTGGTCAATTTTAGAATAAGTGTGCTGTGGTACTGAGAAGAATGTATATTCTGTTGATTTGGGGTGGAGAGTTCTGTAGATATCTATTAGATCCACTTGGTCCAGAGCTGAGTTCAAGTCCTGAATATCCTTGTTAATCTTCTGTCTTGTTGATCAGTCTAATATTGACAGTGGGGTGTTAAAGTCTCCCCCTATTATTCTGTGGGAGTCTACGTCTCTTTGTAGGTCTCTAAGAACTTGTTTTATGAATCTGGGTGCTCCTGTATTGGGTGCATATATATTTAGGATAGTTAGCTCTTCTTGTTGTGTTGATCCCTTTACCATTATGTAATGCTCTTCTTTGTTTTTTTTTATCTTTGTTGGTTTAAAATCTGTTTTATCAGAGACTAGGATTGCAACCCCTGCCTGCTTTTTTTGCTTCCCATTTTCTTGGTAAATATTCCTCCATCCCTTTATTTTGAGACTGTGTGTGTCTTTGCATGTGAGGTGGGTCTCCTGAATACAGCACACCAATGGGTTTTGACTCTTTATCCAATATGCCAGCCTGTGTCTTTAACTGGAGCATTTAGCCCATTTACATTTAAGGTTAATATTGTTATGTGTGAATTTGATCCTGTCGTCATAATGCTAGCTGGTTATTTTGCACATTAGTTGATGCAGATTTTTCATAGTGTCATTGGTCTTTATATTTTGGTGTGTTTTTGTAGTAGCTGGTACCGGTTTTTCCTTTCCATATTTAGTGTTTCCTTCAGGAGCTCTTTTAAGGCAGGCCTGGTGGTGACAAAATCTCTCAGCATTTGCTTGTCTGCAAAGGATTTTATTTCAGCTTCACTTATGAAACTTAGTTTGGCTGTATATGAAATTCTGGGTTGAAAATTCTTTTCTTTAAAAATGTTGAATATTGACCTCCACTCTCTTCTGGCTTGCAGCATTTCTGCAAAGAGATCTGCTGTTAGTTTGATGGACTTCCCTTTGTAGGTAACCTGACCTTTCTCTCTGGCTGCCCTTAGTATTTTGTCCTTTGTTTCAACCTTGGAGAATCTGATGATTACGTGTCGTGGAGTTGCTCTTCTTGAGGAGTATATTAGTGATGTTCTCTGTATTTCCTGAATTTGAATGTTGGCCTGTCTTGCTAGGTTGGGGAAGTTCTCCTGAATAATATCCTGAAGAGTGTTTTCTAACTTGGTTCCATTCTCCTGGTCACTTTCGGGAAACCCAATCAATCATAGGATTGGTCTTTTCACATTGTCCCATATTTCTTGAAGGCTTTGTTCATTCCTTTTCAATCTTGTTTTCTCTAATCTTGTCTTCACACCTTATTTCATTAAGTTGATCTTCAATCTCTGATATTCTTTCTTATGCTTGATCAATGTGGCTATTGTTACTTGTGTATGCTTCATGAAGCTCTCATGCTGTGTTTTTCAGCTCCATCAGGTCATTTATGTTGTTCTCTAAACTGGTTATTTTAGTTAGCAGTTCCTGTAACTTTTGTCAAGGTTCTTAGCTTCCTTGCACTAAAGAGTTAGAACATGCTCCTTTAGCTCACAGGAGTTTGTTATTACCCACCTTCTGAAGCCTCCTTCTGTCAATTCGTCAAACTCATTCTCTGTCCAGTTTTGTGCCCTTGCTGGAGAGGAGTTGCAATCATTTGGAGGAGAAGAAGGATTCTGGTTTTTGGAATTTTCGGCCTTTATGCACTGGTTTTTCCTCCTCTTCGTGGATTTATCTACCTTCAATTTTTGAGGCTGAAGACCTTTGGATGGGGTTTCTGTTGGGGAGGGGGGGTTCTTTTTGTTGATGTTAATGTTATTGTTTTCTGTTTATTAGTTTTTCTTCTAACAGTCAGGCCCCTCTTCTGCAGGTCTGCTGCAGTTTGCTGGAGGTCCACTCCAGACCCTATTTGCCTGGGTATCACCAGCGGAGGCTGCCGAACAGCAAAGATTGCTGCCTGCTCCTTCCTCTGGAAGTTCCATCCCAGAGGGGCACTGCCTTGATGCCAAACAGAGCGTTCCTGTACGAGGTGTCTGTCAACCCCTGTTGGGAGGTCTCTCCCAGTCAGGAAGCATGGGAGTCAGGGACCTACTTGAGGAGGTAGCCTGTCCCTTAGCAGAGCTCAAGCACTGTGCTGGTAGAACCCTCCTAGTCAGGATCCGCTGCTCTCTTCAGAGCCAGCAGACAGGAACGTTTAAGTCTGATGAAGTTACGCCCACAGCCGCCCCTTCTCCAAGGTGCTCTGTCCCAGCGAGATGGGAGTTTTATCCGTAAGCCCCTGACTGAGACTGCTGCCTTTCTTTCAGACATGGCTTGCTCAGTGAAGAGAAATCTAGAGAGGCAGTCTGGCCACAGCTGCTTTGCCATGCTGTGTTGAGTTCTGCCCAGTCTGAACTTCCAGGCCTTTTTAGCGCTATCGGGGAAAACCACCTACTCAAGCCTCAGTGATGGCAGACGCCCCTCCCCCCACCAAGCTCAATCATCCCAGGTCATCTTCAGACTGCTGTGCTGGCAGGAAAAATTTCTATCAGTGGTTCTTAGCTTGCTGGGCTCTGTAGGAGTGGGATCCACTGAGCAAGACCACTTTTCTCTCTGGCTCAGCCCCCTTTCTAGAGGAGTGAATGGTTCTGTCTTGCTGGGGTTCCAGGCACCACTGGGGTATGAAAAAAAAAAAAAACTCCTGGAGCTAGCTCAGTGCCTGCCCAAACAACCGTCCAAACAGGGCCCAGGGCCCTGGTGGTGTAGGCTCATGAGGGAATCTCCTGGTCTGCAGCTGCAAAAACCATAGGTAAAGAATATCTGGGCTGGATAGCACAGTCCCTCAAGGCTTCCCTTGGCTGGGAAAGGGAGGCCCCCTGCTCCCTGCACTTCCCAGGTGAGACGATGCCCCACCCTGCTTCTGCTTGCCCTCCATGGGCTGCACCCACTGCCTAACCAGTCCCAATGTGACAAACAGGGTACCTCAGTTGGAAATGCAGAAATCACCTGCCTTCTGCATTGGTCTCGCTGGGAGCTGCAGACTGGAGCTGTTCCTATTTGGCCATCTTGCCAGCCAGCCCCCCCAGACCATAATTTTTTAATCACAAAATCAGAAACCATTATCTGAGTGCACTTATGAGAATAATAGCCAAGTAAATACTTGAAAAACCTGTAAAAATCATCAATTCATATATGACTCAAGTATTTTTGTATATGAAATTAATTCTAGATTAGTTATACTCATCATACATTATAAAACTCCTGCTCATCAGAAAGCTGGAAGTTACATTGGTGGAAAAAAAGACAAAGTTAAGTGAATCCAGGATTGAACATTGTGTCAAATTATCTTCCTCACACTGGGAAGATGAGGAATTTTTTAAGACAACTATAATACAGCAATGAGAGAGATGTCCTTGTTTTCATTGGAAACCTAATTTCCAGGATTATGCTTTCCATACATGAGGAAACAATGTGAAATCATAGCAAAATTAAAGCTGCTTCAAGTTAAAATATGCTGGTTGTCAATCATTTCACCTTTATGTAAATTTGAGCCTTGGACTTAAGAGACAAACAAACACAAAGAATACTGGCACACTCTAATAGGATTTTGCCGATGCTTGTAAAGACAAATGACAAGTCATACTAGATTTGTTACAAAATACTTTTGTCCACCATCTACTGGGGTCCAGTGAAAATGAAATGCAGCACTGAGTGATCCTTAGGAGTTTTGAGCAGGAGAGAAATAAATAGAAATGCAGTCATTGTCTTGGACAGAGAGAAAGTTTTGTTTTCTGAATTCTCGCCAAATTACTGATGCTCTATTTTTCACTTACAAGTGCCCTGGGGGTTTCCAGTAGCACAACCTCATGGCCACCGAGGAAAAATATTCTCCTTGTTCATTAGGAAAGCCTTTTTCCAGCTTAGAGTGTAGATTTTTCCATTAGAATGGTTAGAAATTCATTTTTCCAGCTCCTTCCACTGAGTTTCCTAATGGACTCAGCCTCATCAGATGGAGCTAAATAAGACAAAATCCCCCTAAGCAGAAAGCTAAAAGTTCACCAACGGGGAAAATGGGGACTGTGACCCACAGAACAGCTCCTCAAGATTTACTTTATCAATCAGATTCCAGTTTGTTGCCTAAAGCCTTGATTAATGTATTTTTGAGAAGAAAAATGCCACCAGTAAGGAATACAGTATTTATCACGATTTTTCATAAAAACACATATTTTGGCTAACCGGGTAACGATAATCAGAAAATAACAAAGATCTGAGAATCATTGCACCTGCCAGTGAGGGTCAGGCCAGGAACTCTTGCGGTTTCTGACTTCTTGAACAGCCCCACAGATGTTACCAACAATGTATATTTTCCATTAAATGGGAAAGCATTAAACATTTCACTATAGAGCCTGGCACTATCAAAGGCTCAGGCTGACTAATATCTCCCTGTGACTCAGCAAGTGAAATCTCATAAAGTTTGTGGCTGCCTCCAATCTGTTAATGACCAAGACAATTCAGTGAACACTTTCTCTTGTTACAGTTCATAAAATAAAATGAAGGTGTCTGCCTGTCTGTGACCTGCACCATGGATGGGAAGCTTGAACATCTGAACGTGGCTGGGGCACTGTTCAGGACCAGCTTCTTTCCTCAAGATGTACGGTTCGAGCAGCAGTCTTTGTCTTCTTTCATCAGACATCATTATCAGTAGAGAGATTAAATACCTCCGCCAAACCATCAGCCAAAATCAAAGAGCACACACAATTTAAAGCCATTTGGAGGACAGAGCTATAAAAGATTCACGCATGCTGTGTCAGTTCAGGTCCTCTGAGAAGCAGACACCAGGAAATAATTCTACAGGCAAGGATCATTCAGGGAGATGCCGTGAAGGATAACAGGGAGGGATCAGGAGTAGTGAGGAGAGCTTCCAGATTGCAATGCAGCCCTGGCACCTGTGAAAGAAGAGAGAGCAGGAAGGATTGGGTAGAAAGAGCCTCAGACTATGGGGCAGTACTGAAAGAGCCTTGCCCAGGCAATGTGGCCGAACTAACATTGCCCAACAGAGGAATCCTGCATCAGGCAGAAATGGCCCAATTCTAGTATTCTGCCTCGCTTAGTCAGTGGCTGGGAGTGGCCCAAATGAGTGAAGAGGGGTCCAAAGAATGGTGTCTGAAGACTGTCAACCAGTCACGTTCCAGAAGTGGGTGCTCTGAGCAGGGCCCCACGACAACCCTTCTCACTTCTCTCTCCTTTGTTCAGAGCCTCTACGGTGAGGGTATCTGTGGGTTTTGCAGCTCAGCATTCATTTCCCCGCCTCATGGTCACAGCACTTACATTTTCCTTGGGAAAATTGCAACTATGTTCTAGTCCTTTTGTTTTGGGTGAAACAGATTCTCTGTTTCCCTGCAGATGTGGTCATATGACCCCAGACAATAAGAATGTAGTGTGCTCCAAGCTCCAGGGATGGATACCACACATCCAGAGCCACGGAAATCACCCCAGGGCTTTTTCTGTGGATGTTGAAAGCAGAGATTCTATCTTTCCACTGGGATTGCTGAGAAAATAAGAATAAGCTGGGAGCTATTGGGAGCAATCTTGACCTCACGAGGAAGAGCCTACCTGAGAATGGAGCCAGAAGAGAGAAAAGCAAGGCAGGCAATGGAGAAAACCAGGCTTAGATATTATGATGGACATTCAGTGCTTTGGCCCAGCTCTATTTGAAGGCAGGCCTTATCCCCTGTCCTCTGGGCCCTCAAATACATTAGGTCAGTAAAGTTGGCAATATTATTAGACCATCTGAAGCAATAGCTTTTTCTGTCAATGACTAATTTTCATAGTCAAATGTCTTTACAAGGACAATGAACTTCAGCTCTAAGCTGTCCTCCCGTGACAACTCAAGGGCCCAGTTTTTGCTATGTCACTCAGTCAATGAGCCAATATTCCCCCCTTTTTGCTTCAGCTAAATTTTGTGTCACTTGCCACCATGAGTTTTGACTGACATAACTATGTGTCACGAATAACTTTGGTGGTTTAAAACCCATATTCTGGTCCTTTTGTAAGAGATTAGGAATACAATTTTAGGCACCTTTAAAACAATCTTTAGATCACATTCGTGTTGCCAATGAAATTGCTGATGGAGGAATTTTGCTTAACATCATTAGTGATGTCATCTATATTACTCAGGGCCCAGGAATCATACCAGTTAATGTAACAAAAAATTTAGTATAAAGAACCATTAGCCAGGTGGAAAGAACTGTTAACTAGTTAACTAAAAAGACAGACAGAGAACATTAAGGTGTCCCATAGGAGCACTAAATTATCACAGCTGTCACCACTAAGGCTGAGAGAAAAACAGGAAAACACTGGAATCATTAAAACTTGAAAGCTGGAAACCGTCATTCTCAGCAAACTAACACAAGAACAGAAAATCAAACAGTGCATGTTCTCACTCATAAGTGGGAGTTGAACAACGAGAACACATGGTCACAGGGAGGGGAACATCACACACCGGGGCCTGTCGGGGGGTGGGGGGCTAGGGGAGGGATAGCATTAGGAGAAAAACCTAATGAAGTGACAGGTTGATGGGTGCAGCAAACCACCATGGCACATGTATACCTGTGTAACAAACCTGCACGTTCTGCACATGTAACCCAGAACTTAAAGCATTTAAAAAAAACTTGAAAGCTTAGAGGAAGGGACCTATGGTGCTGAGCCTGAGGCCTCACATGAGGGTGTCTGTGAGCTCAGAGGGGCCCCATGGGCCTGGGGGCTGAACTTCTCAAGAGAGGGCACCTGCTGGCTGGCGCTGCTGTCTCTGCGAAGGGTGTGATAAGGCTTCTTCGACAAGTATTAAAAGAAAACCACCAACCAGATTCCACTCTTTCTATGGGAGGTCAAAGGAATGTGCTGGGTCAAAGATCACAGGCAAGAAATCCAAAGAGAGAATGAGCTGCGTCTTCCCCCTCTGTCTCCAGTCTGTCTCTGGCACCCCACATTGGCAAAGCCTGTGTTGACCCAGCAAGCAAAGGACTAACGTGGCTTCCAGAACAGAGGGGTTGGCTAAAACCCGAGTCAGTAGCATAATGGATGGCACAGGGTCCAACAACCCAGCAGGTCCAGAAATTCTGAGACAAAGGTCATGGTGCATGAGAAGATGAAGGACAATAGGAACAACGAGGTATTGACATTCAGAGAAGTAACATCATGCTTGACTGTCCAGGAAATGCCAAGAAAGACTATTTCCAATGCAAAGAGGTTCTGTGAATCCTGGGAACAAGATCAGCTGACATATCAGTGTAGCAGAAATTTCAATCGCTAAGTAAGCAAAGACATCAGAAACACAAGTGCTGTGATGGGGCCCAAATCTCTACCGCCTTTAGCTCCTCAGGCCATGACTGCAACCTGTACATGGGACCTCTACTTTTTTTAGTGTAAGCTAAGAATTATTTGTCACCAGGTTTAAAATTAAAGTTGAAAGGTAGTCTTATCTTTTTAAATAAAAGTCATATATATATTAAACTAATGTCTTTTAATCTATTAACTCAAGCAGAACACTGTAAAATGCCAGACCTCTGAATGGACTGCTTTTCTACTCTGCACAATTTATGAAGAAAAATTATATTCTAAAGCCCTACATGAAGGTGGGGTTTTTATTTTTCTCGCCTTAAAAGATGTATGTATGATTTTTTGGGGAGGCAGTCCCGGTGCAGCACAGCTCTGTTTGCAGGTGGGTTGTTCAGATATTTAAGGCTGGGTTGTTTAGATAAGGATGAGTGGTTTTTTAAAATTCAACCTAACAGTGATTTCATGCCATCTTCTTCCTGGGGGATTTCAATGGTGAAAGATGATGGGGCAATATATCCAGAGGATTTTTGTTGTCTCCAATACCCAGACAGTCAGGGCAAAATCTGCCATTTCTGCTGACAAACCAGACACTGTGTGGGGACATCATACGAATATGCATGTGCCTGGGTGGGTCCCTGGTGGAAGAAGATCTGATTAAAGCCCATTCACATAGCAGTCCCCTGTTCCCTGAGTCTCCAAATGCATTGGGTCACTGAAGGTGGAAACATGATTAGGCCATCTGAAGCAATAACTTTTTTCTGTCAATGACTAATTTTCATGTTCAAATGTCTTTACAGGGACAATGAGCTCCAGCTCTAGGCTCTTCTCCCTGCTAACTCAGGGACCCAGCTTTTGCTAAGACTTCAGTGACCTTAAGCAACTATCTGGAGAGTTTTGCTGACCTTCATTTCAATCGTAGTAGGTGTCAAAAAATTGCTTTTCATGGTATTCAGTAATTTTGGTCTCTAAATACTGCAATTTTTTTCAAAGAACTTATAGGGTTATGAACTTTGCTCTAATCTTCTATGTGCAGAAGAGCTGATAACACACTGCTTATTTCCTATAGTGCTGACACTGCTTGTTCAATGCTAAGGATATTTTTAAGTTTTTTGCCTCTCAGTATTTCAAAACACTTTCATCCTGATTTCAGAGTTTTCATTCTGATTTCCTCTAAGTTCAAATATCCATTCATTTTAACATCATAAGATTCCTTACGATTAACCCAGCCTTAAATATCTGAACAACCCACATGCAAACAGAGCTGTGCTGCACCAGGACTGCCTCCCCAAAAAATCATACATGCATCTTTTAAGGCAAGAAAAATAAAAATTCCACCTTCATGTAGGGCTTTAGAATATAATTATTCTTCATAAATTGTGCAGAGTAGAAAAACAGTCCATTCAGAGGTCTGGCATTTTGCAGTGTTCTGCTTGAGTTAATAGATTAAAAGACATTAGTTTAATATCGCTAAGTTGCATCTCCCTGGAGATGCAATCATGTTGATCATAAATATATTCTAAAACAAAGAAATAGCACCTTTGGATAGTTTCCCTGAACACCAGCCACAATCAGGTCTGTTATGCACGTACTCCAGGTAGGAAACTGGAGTAAGCTCTGGGATCCGAGGTGCATGACTCAGTTGCCACACTGAAGACAAAACTGTCCAGTTGATAACCTGAGATAAAACAATTCAATGTTTAAAAAGCGTTAACTCTAGAAATAGGAGCTACTGCACTAACCAAAGAATAATTTCCAGAGAAACACATTTTATAGTCTAATCTACTCACTGCCTTTGGAATATGCAAATCATCTACTTTCTGGAATTAATTTCAAACAAGATGCATTTCTTGAAAGGACACTATCTTTATTTTTCAAATAAGCACAAAATATCACTTTCTCCTAAACTCCTGGAGTGGATAAATACCAGAGTGATGAGGGAGGGCAGGAGGCATGGGGAGAAGAGCTGTTGGATGAGGGTCCTTGCATGCAATTTGCCCTCTGAGTCCCTTATCCTACAATCCCTAGATCCCTACATCAGAGGGATCTCACGTTTTCCCACTTAGAGGAAAATCTTCACCTAGACCCATGAGTCCTGTGAATATTTGATCCTGTTCATTGTGGGCTCCATGAGGGGAAATAGATCTCAAAGAGAAAAAAGTTTAGCAAATCGATACAGATGAACCACTTTACTACCTCACAAGGTTGCCTGTCATTCTCACAGATTCTCCTGATGTCCTATCTCCACAACCTGGGAACTGCCTAAAGACAAGGACATCATCATAGATTTCTTATGGTACAATCTGAACATCCATGAATATCATATGTGCACACTGGATTAAATTCATTAAAGTAAGTTATAATCTAAAAACGAGACTTCTGAAAAACTGAAGGGAATACTACTCTGGAACCTCTTTCTTGTCTGAAATCTTACATGAAATGAATTAACATTGTTGGCTTAAAATTTGGAGCTAAGTCAGCTTCCTTGTTTGTGACAGCAGCAGGCAGGCACACTGGGAGAGTGATTATCTGAGTGGATTGTCAATGTACTTATGTTTCCCCTTCCTTGTCATTATAAAACTGGATGAACCAATGTGCAAAATCATGCTCTGTCCAACACAGCAAGTCAGCAGCAATTTCTCAGCGTGTAGCCTCGTTAGTAACCTAGAAAGGGGACAACCTGCTCCCTGGAGGATGCCCAGATGGCCAGGGCAGGAGCAGCGAGTCCTGGTGGATCTTAACGCACCCTCTACCCTCATCAAAAAGGTTGTGGGGTAGGGGGAGGGGGGAGGGATAGCATTAGGAGATATACCTAATGTAAATGACAAGTTAATAGGTGCAGCACGCCAACATGGCACATGTATACATATGTAACAAACCTGCACGTTGTGCACATGTACCCTAGAACTTAAAGTATAATAAAATAAATAAATAAATATATATATATATATATATATATATATACACACACACACATATATATGGAAGCTCCAAGAGCCATAATTAAAAATCAGTCTGCGAGGGCCTATGAAAAACAGCCTCTACTCCTGGCCCTAAAGCCAGAATCAAGCAGCCATTGTCCCCATTTCTGAGGGGAAGAGAGAGCTGAATAGCACAGGTCCCTGAAAGCTTATGGGCCAGAGCTGCCTTCTCATCCTCCATGGGTAGCAATGCCATGAGACACTTCTGTCTCTGGAAACATGGGAAAAGAATTTGGTAAGTTCAAATTTCTGGCCTTCACCAGTCCAGGCAGTGTCTATATTGGCTCTTCTCAGTCACTGTTGATGCAGAGAACTGGGGAGATTCCGTGCTGATATGGTATGAAAGAACTCAAACTAAAATGTGAAGACATTCACATTTTGTGAAAACGTTTTCACATGCACCTTCCACAAACGTTATTTCATTAGTTTCCAAGAGGTGACCCAATATGAGAGACCTCTTCCTTTTGGCAGAGGAAAAGGAATAAAGGAAACACTAAAAACAAGAGACATCAATTGGGTGACTGGAGAGGCCCAAGAAAGTCAAAAGTTATCAGGATAAGCAATTATTGTAGAAACTGTCTCTGAAATTCATTGGGCTGTGTCCAGCGGGTGATGACTCAGCACACTAGGATGTCCTGAGACTTGGAGCAAAAGTCGTGAAACAATATCGTGTAGACGCATTCCCGCTCTGTTCTCTGGATACTGCTATTCAATTGTCTGGGCCGGGATTACATGGCTCCAAGGGCTCCCTGACAACAAGTGCCTCCTGACAATTAAATGAGTTCTGAGAATGTGGCCTTAAAGCACAGAATAGTGATCTTTTGACAAGGTCATCCTCTGTTTGGACGGCAGAAAGAGTAATGGAATTGATTAGCAACCATGAGGTAATGTGGGTCACCAAGGTGACAATACTCAATGCTAGATATTGCCAGGGACCTACCGCCAGCATTCAGCACAAACTGCAGCCTGATATTTAAGAACAGAGGTTCACCCGCAGCCCCCAGGAGCTAGGCCCTACCAGTGCAGAAAGGACTGAGAAGCTCTCATTCAGCTGGGTGGAGCTGAGTGGGAGTGTAAAGATGGTGAGGAAAGGTGCTACCTGGTCAACCAAGCATAATTTCCACAGTGAGAGGAAACAGCAGTTCAGAGTCCAAACAAACTGTCAGCAGAGGGGGCCATTCTAACAGAAAGAGTGGCCAGAAGGCTGCAGTGATGGGGAAAGCCGCTGAGAAATACCTGGACACAGAGGCCTGCAGACCATCAGCTCAAGGCAGCCTGCAGTGAAAGACCAAGGTCCTCTGGGAACAGAGGCAGGACTACAGCCTCTGGAAGGGAGAAATCCAGAAAGCATTCAGCTTGTGGGGGGCTTCACTTGCAGTCTCCCATGCAGTGCAATAAGATGCTGGCTGAGCTGCAGTTATCCAAGGGCTCAGCTGTGCTGGATGTCAAGGTGCTCATCAGGTGACCATCAGACAGGAAACTCAGTTCCATTCCATTTGAGCCTCCACATTGGATTTCTTGAGCTTTCTCAAGGCATGCTGACTACATTCCAAGAGGGAGCCTCCCAAAAGGGAAGATGTTGCTGGTGAACACCCCAATGTTCACCATCATTGGTGGCCACATAGAATGGCCACATAGAATGGAAATGGAGGCCACATAGTCTCTTGTCACCTAGTTTTAGCTGTCCCAAGACATCACTTCCACTGCATTCCATTGGTCAAGGAAGCCATGAGTTCAGCCCAGATTCAAGAGGAGGAACAATATATGCCATCTTTCAAAGGGAAGAGTAGCAAAGAATGTGTGGTCATCTCTAATCTCCATACCATCCTTACTGAAGAGCATCCAATTATGGCCACCTAGGGCTGCCTCTAAGTTAACCACTTTGCATAAGTGACAACAGACTCAGGATCCTTCAAAATCTGCAAGACACCAATTTTGTCCATGTAGATGAATTTCCACCAATCCCAGACAGTCTCTGCAGATGCAGAAGAGACAGCACCAGCTTCCTTGTGGCAAGTCCATTCCTTCTAAGATGGTGCCCCTCCCTTCTACAATCCCCACTGAGTACCACAAATCCTTGTCATTTTCAATACCAGGCAGCTTGATAGATTCCCTTACTTAAGCCTACACTGAGTCTCCAAGGGGAAGCTTCTAAGAGGAGTTTCAGAGAGCATTGTCCATCCTTCCATCTCATCCCCCAGGATGCCCATCTTATTTGGGAGAAGGAGTTTGAGAAATTAGAGATGCATAAAATATTAGGTATTAAACCAGTTGAGAATTTTTCCTAGATATTTATACTTTAAATACTGGACTTTGGGTAAATCCAAACCTGGTCCAGATACGAGAAAGAGGCCACTGAAAAGATGCCATCCAGATTCATTGACAAAAATGGAGCCATAATTGTTAGTTATCCTTCCTCCCACCTCAAGAGCCATGAGTTTCCATGCTCAAAGCTGAGTTCATAAACACAGGAATGCTTTGTCTGGGGCAGGTTATTTGGATTTTCCTTATTCTGCACTTTGATTACAGAACTTGGTTTTGGAATCTGTTCAGTCCTGACACCATTCCCGCTAAGAAAATCAGGATTAGGCTACTATGTGCCTGCCAGGGTTATTGCAAGAACAAAGATTTCACACATTAAAGCACTTAGTGCCTACCACACATGCAGGTTGACTCTGCCAGCCTGTTCTCCCGGCCATTGACTTTGGCCCTGCCCCTGGCACCACTGCCTTCTAAGCCAAGTTGATTCTTAAGTCCTGGGATACAGCTCCCAGGGCCAAATGTAGTGTGAAAACTGCCAAAGATCAACACTCCTCACTTTTGAACACTTCCTTTGTGTGTACATCGTGTTTTCCTTTCTAGATATTTGAGTAAGATTTTAATAAAATAAAACGTTCCTTCTAAATTCATGGTCAATATTGACCACATGCTTAGATAACAGTATATTTACAAAGTTTCCTTAGAAACTAATGCTACATTAATAGAAAATGTAGCCATGAGGCACTTCTAGGATTAGTCTGACTTATTATGGAATGTTCTAGTTTTGCTATTAATATCAACCTCTTCAACAGGCATGCACAATTTGCACTTTTACAAGAGACTAGTTCTTTAAAATACATTTATCATTATCCTAAGCACCCTCTGAATTTCTCTATATAACTATGGCTTATTTCAATAAAGGCCAAAAATCCATCTGATCATTTGGCTGCTACAGTGCTTCCAAGCCTTTTAAACATTTTTTAAAATTTCACGGTAGCCAGAGGAAATTATACAGTTCAGATCATTGACATACATGTTGGGACTGCTAACAGCAAGCACTAACAGGCCTGGGATCCAGCAGATCCATAGACTGAGGGAATCTATGAGTGCCTCCCAGCATGAAGGTGGGGAAGCTCCATTTTTGTACACTGCCATTGGTAATCACTGACCAAATGAGAGGTATGTACCTACCAAACCTTGCCAGCTGCAATGGACACAGACGCATCATGAGGATGACAGCCACCCTCAAAGAGCTCATAATAACATTGGGGACACTGAGATGGTCACAATCATATGAAATAAATGAAAGGATTAAAGCCATCAGAGCAAAATACACAGGACAGACCACAGTAAAATTGCGTGTTAAACTGCAGGTAACTTCTCCATGATGCTGTGATGCAGCTGGGTAAGGAAGGCTCAGTGAAGGACGCAGGACTTGACAAGACCTTAGAGAGAATGAGGGCAATGTGGATAAATAAAGGAGAGGAGGATTCCAGATGAGGATAACAGTGCTAGTGAAGCGTCAGTGGGTGTTGGAATGGCTGTGATGTCTTTGTAGAATGGAGAAGACACATCTGGCTAGATATTCAATGAGATGATGTTTGTAAAATTCCTCTGCAAATTATAAAGCACCTATCAATGCCAGGCATTATTGGGGGTATTTTTATTATTGTGTCAGAGACGACAAGGCATTGTAGATGTTGCAATTATCCCGAGAAAAGTTCTTATCTCATCTTTCCCTTTATACTGGGTATATCATTGTAACAAGTTATTCAAACTATCATAGCTTCAATTTCATTAGACATATACAGTTCTTGGCGGGGGGGTGGGGGGGATTAGAGATTCTATATGTAATGTGTTTTCCGCAGTGCTTAGAGATGCTCATTAATGGCATCCAACACTAATGCCACAACTTGTGCCATTGTTGTACGTTTTATCTTCCATTGTATCAGGCAGGTGTTTCAAGTCAGGGTTGGAAGGAACCATTTGAAGGAGTCATTTGAAACTTCTGGATTCAGTTTGCTCTCGATTGTCCTAAGTGTTTTTATTGTCCATCCCTTTGATCAACATTTAGTTAAATTGATTAATCTATAATTGGAACTAAGCCAGGTGGTGAGATGGCCATGATATCACCTATCTACAGCTCCTCAAGAACATCCTTAAACTGTGCTTCTGAACTTTTTTGAAGATCAGATCCACTGGGCCTCCTGCTGGGTCCTCCCCTGGAGATTCTGAATCAGTGGGTCTGGGGTGAGTTCTTTCAGTTTGTCTTTATGATCAGTCAAGCTTGAAAAGATGTATGTGAGGCATGCAATATACTCATGCATACAGGAAATAAAGAGTCTGGATAACTCAGATCACAAACCCCTAACTTGCTTTTGTGAGATTTGTGGGGCAACAGTGATGCTGTGTATAAAACTTTACTAGCCAGGCACAGTGGCTCATGCCTGTGATCCCAGCACTTTGGGAGGCTGAGGCGAGTCGATCACGAGGTCAGGAGTTCAAGACTAGCCTGGGTAAGGTGGTGAAACCCCGTCTCTACTAAAAACACAACAATTAGCCGGGTGTTGTGGTGGGTGCCTGTAATCCCAGCTACTCGGGAGTTTGAGGCAGAGAACTGCTTGAACCCAGGAGGCGGAGGTTGCAGTGAGCTGAGATCACGCCACTACACTCCAGCCTGGGTGACAGAGCAAGACTCCGTCTCAAAAAAACAAACAAACAAAAAAAACCACTTTACTAATTTGGTATAAAGAATAAAGATGGCAGAAGACTACCTTGACTTAGCACAAATTTATAAAATTTAAAGTCTACCTTTTGTCACAGAATGCATTTCTTTCTTGTGAAGCTTAATAGATACGATCTTTAAAATTAAAGTGCACTTTAAAGACTTCAGAAAAGGCTCATTTAAAATCTTGAGGAAATGCTGATTTTCATGTCTTTTTATATCCATTTAATATTATTTTACTTTATATCTTGAGGTTTCTGAAAGCATAACTCACTTGAATTTTTTAAATACAGTTTTTATTATTTTCCATCATAATGCAAATTTTTCCTCAGATTTACTACCAAGACAAAGCCTGTACCTTCTGATAGATTAATGGGACTTTCTTCTTTAAGATAATAAAGTAACTTAACACTTTAATTTGACATAATCATAAAACACTCAACTCCTAAATACAATCAGCATGTATCTATGTAAAATAACGCTATCTGTAAACTCATCAAAACTGGCTGACCTATCATTTATATTTTTCTGACCCAATAGTCAAAATACCTAGGAAAGAAAATTCATGAGCTCATTCCTGCAAAAAGTAACAATTTGCTCCTGGCTTTTGCCAGGGCAATGCTGGGCAATGGAGGGCAAACCCGAATGTCAGAGAGGTTATGGGATTTGTCAATGGCTTGACTAGAGATGGGAGCATGGGGACTGCGTGGTCTGGAAGCCCAGGTCAGAGGCAGGGCCTGGGAGCCTGCAGCCTGGAGGGGCCCAGGACAGCATGTGCTGACTCCATGCTCCAGGTCTGGCACCCAGCAGGGTCCTCATTAAGTTGGATTGAATTCAATCACTCATCTGAAAATCATCAAAATTTTTGAGGAAAAGATACCACAAAGCATAAAATTCGCTCTCTAGGAAAAAGCATTTTTATGGATATTTCAAAAAGTAGAACGAACAGAGTAAATGGCAAACTGTTTTTTGTTCTGGAAAAGACAAGGGAAGAGGAGGCAGCATCGTGTCAGCTCAAGCTCTGCAGATGTTGGTTAATTTTGGATCTCATTTATTCACAGAGAAAACAAAATATGGCCTCATTACAGTCAAGAAGGGGGTTATTTGAGGCCAGCAGCAGATTCAAACTTAGTAAACACATACACACACCAGAGAGTGTACATACATGTGGAGATCTATGCCAAAAATAAAAGTCAATACTCTCCCCTCAACTGTCCATATTCAGAGCAGAAGTGGGTGATCCCTGAGCTCCCGCCAACTACTGCCCAGCATAGCAGGCACACACACAAAGGAGCAGCCATTCTACAGATTCAGGGACAGTGAGCTGTTCCTTGTAATTACTCTTAGCCCAGCATCATAACAAGAGAATGATTGACAAAAACAACTGTATAATACACATGTGCATAGAAAATATTAAGCATGGGGAACAGGGAGGAAGACTGATACCATTCACTTTGATCTCAGCAACTGACAGAGGGGTTGTCAGGTCCTTCCAGCAGTGCCTCAGAGTCCTAAAATGTAGATACAGCTACCTTGACTGAGACCATAGCACCCCAAAAGACCTGCATGCCCTGTTTGGGGGAGCCACATTTTTGCAATTAATCTCTGCATGGAACACAGACTACAGAGACAAGCTTGGATATGCATTCCTGCTCAGTTCTTCATTAGCTACATGACCTTGAGCAGGTTAGCTAACGTCTCAGTTTCCTGGTGGGGAAAATGATGTCACCTGCTTTATAAGATTATGGTGAGGAGTAAATGAGCAGATGCATGTGCTGTTCTGGGCACACATTACCAGTGAAATCGACGGCAGTCACTATTTTTATTACACAAATTCATAACCTTGGGAAATAAACACAGCACAGCATTGGAGGCAGTGGGGACAAGGGAAACACTCGTCTCCCACATCCTGCACACCACGCGTCCCCATCTGCAACTCCCTTCCTTACGTACTGGTTTCTTTGTTTACCCATTCTGCCTTCCTTGAATCTCATGTCTTCTCCACCATTATGTCCCCAGCAGATGGTTAAGGCCAAATTAAATGCTTGTTGAATTAATGACTTCTCTCTGTCATTGTCTGACCTTTTTTTCTATCTCTGTCCATCTTCTCAAGAAAAGCATTAGGGGGAAGAAAAAAAACAGCTGAAAAAAATCCCAAAAGGAACCCAAACCTGGCTTTCAGTGTCCCAGAGATAAAGCCTGGTGATGCCACTATACTTCTAGGTCACACCAGTAAATAAGAGATTAACAATGAAAGCAGGAAGGACAGCTAAAACTGAGATCCCAAACCACCCATTTCCTAAAGAAATGAAAATCCCTTGAGAATGACTGTCCCCACTCCCAATGTCCTGGCTCCCCCAGCACATTCTGGCTCCACAGCCCCCATACCTTCAGGCTGCTCCCCTACCCCCAGCCGTTGGTGCCTGTCCTCACATCCCTTGTGAAACTGGTGAGACCCATGCTGACCACCTCCTTTCATTCACCCTGCTCTTCGCCTGCGGGACACCCAATCCTGCCGTTGCAGCTAAGAGTGGGATACAGGTGTTCACCGGTATTCTTTCAGGTCAAATATCAGATCGCAAAGGACTGATTAAGGGAAGAATTTTAAAGTTATGTGATAACAGTGGGAGTTATCAGGAAGGTCTCCTTTCCTTCCTTTCTTTCTTTCACTTCTTTCTCTCCTTATTGCTACAACTAGTTGATTTCTTCTTCCAAAGCAGCATCTTGCCAGCCTACTTAACTCAGAGCTCAGGACGAAAATGCCAAATTGACCATGATGCCCTCCTTCTGGTCCCTTAGACCTAAGGATCCTGCCTGCAGATAGGCAGCCTCTTTCCTAAATGTTTTTATTACAGAAGGAACCATAAATAGGAATACATCTTGTATCTAACAAAGGAAAGAAGGAAGGGAGGGAGGGAGAGATTAAAAACAAAACCCTATATATGGCCTGTACAAGATTTTCATCGAGCTCTTAAAAATTTCTAACATATGGTTAAGAATTTGAAAACAAGAAAACATGGGATATGACTAGCATCAAAACAAGAGGGCCCTTGGACACAAGAGTCGAGCCTTCCTCGGTGTTCCCTGCTTGGTGTTCGAGAAAGTACCTGGGACATGATGCCTGTTAAATGAATAACCACCTTACACAACAGTTCAGTCTTTCACAAATTATTTTAAGAAAAGAAGGAGATAAATCTCAGAAGTCCTTTAAAAATTTCTTGTAGCTAGTTCATCTTCATCCTTCCTATCTGCAGAAGCCAATAAGCACAGTTGGAACAAATAGGTTAATAAAACCAAGCCAGATGGCCAGCCATGAATTTTGCTGCTTCTCTGCAGCCGTTACAGATTTATCTTTTAAAGTCTTACACTAATCAGAGTATAAATTCCCCTGAAGCCATTTGGTGCCTTGGTAAGTAAGCCAGCCCCATGAATTTCTTAGAATATTGAACCCACATTTCTCCCTGTAGACTTCCCTTCATCCTTTTAGGGATCATAAAAAATCCACTGCCTTCAAAACACCATTTTCAAACCAGGAATTTAGGATTACATGATGATGCTGTACTCTTTCATTAATTTTGATTTATCTCACTTGAAATCTGAGACCCTTAGAATAGTGTTTCAGTTTACATTAGAACTCTTTTGGAAAGGGAAAGAATGAACTTATAGTCTGGATGGTGTGATGAGTTCATACTTCAAATATCCCCTCCCTCATTCATCGCCACCATCACCACCAAATGCATAGGAATGACAGAGAAAATGCAGTTGAGAAAATCTGCGGGATATCACAGCGCAAAAGTGAGACAAGCATCTCGGTGGCCAGAAAAGGGAAGAAATACAAAGGGGAAACTGAGGCTGGCCTCGCACCTGCTGTGTTCTGGCTCTGAAGGCAGATAGAAGCAACTAGGAGGGATCACAGCTAAGCTCCCAGTTTGAACTCATTTCAATCAGATCCCACTTCCCATGAGGGAAAGGTAAAAGTAGGAACAAGTGTGCTGTGGCTGATATTAGCTGCTTAGCAAAGAAGGCAAGGGGAAGCTGACCCAGGCTTGCAGGTAGAATCTGAGCCTGGGCAACTCCAGACTGCTTTGTGACAACATTGGAGATATCCCAAGTATGACCATGGAAGCAACAGAATAAAACCTGGTCCTGGGAATGGGTTCTGGGGAAACAAGGTGAAGGCTACCACAACATGACTAGACAGCTGGGCAGGTTAGGAGGGCAGGAAGGGGGTAAAACCTGGAGAAAGGGAGAGAATGAATCTCAAGGTGAGTCTACAAATCAAAGCTGAGAAACACTGACCCTGAGAACAATCCCTAATTAAGAGACCCCCAGTGACAAAAATAATAATTTTAAAATGTAAAAAGTGGCCTTAATATAAGGATATTTTTGATATTCAGAGATTAAAGCAAAACATGGCATTTCATGAAAAAAGCCACATTCTGAAACTAAAACAAAGAATAATAGCTATGAAAAAGTCAATTAAAAATTCTGGACATAAAAAAAGTTTTTTAATTAGAAAATATGCAGTAAAAAGCATAAACAGACAACATTTTTTAAATTACAGAATTAGGAACTGTGTTTGAAATGTGTTTATAATATAGGACACAGACACAAAAAGTATAAAATATTAAAAAGGCATACAGAATCCCTCCAAACACCATTATTCAAATATAAAACATCACTTGTATTTTAAAAGTAATGAAAGTTACCAGACCGAAAATACTGATTAACTACAAAGAAACCAGCAATTAGTTTGAAAGCTAATATTTCATCAATGACAACAGATGACAATAGATGCCAGAAAAAAATAATATCTTCACAGAACTCAGTGAAAAGTAATATCAGGTAAGAAACTAAATATCAGGTAAGAAACTATGATTCTAAAGTGAAAGGAAAGTGAAGACATTTTCAAATTACAAAAATAAGAAAGGTTACCACCACTGCCTTGGCTATTTCTACATAATAATTTTAAAACTATTAAAGTATGTATTTTAAAAGCATAAAAATAAACCTAGGACAAATTAATGGTATTCAAGAAACAATGAGAAGCATAGAAATTGATTACATAAGTTGACTGACCAAATTAACCTTTAAGCATTTTAAAAATTATAATAAGAAAATATTGACAAAAATTAAAAGGAATATGAAGGGAAGAAAAACTCAGAAATCAGAGGAGGGAAAGTTAAAGCATACTGAAGTCACTGTATTTCTTAATAAAACAAACAAAATAAGAGTAAATTTGGACTGTATTAGAAATTTTATATTGATGTGTATATCTTCAAAAGCTAAAGAAATCTTTGAAGGAATAGAAAGGTAATCTATAGGTGCCAAGCCAGAAGAATGAACAAACCAAAGAAAACTAAATCGATCCAGTAAAAGACAGAAATAACGGGAAGAATTTTTTAAAAACAAGGTTAACAGAAAACACAAAAAAGAGTTGATACTTATAATCAAACAACGTTAGTGTGGACTCCCAAGCAGACCTGAGACAAGAACTTGCGTCCAGGTAGTTTATTTGAGTGATGATTCCAACAAGCATGGTGAGAAAGGGGAAATGTGATTAACCTAATTAAGGTGCACCAATGAGCGGGTTAGCACTTGGGGCACCTGTGGCTCAGTCCCCAGAGGGTCCCTCTGAAACCGTGAGAAACAAACTGCAGCATCGCCCATCAGATTGGGGAGGCATTCATGCACCGACTCACCACGGTTGCCTCCGTGTGGCTCCCTATGAAACCTCCTGATTTCACAATAAACTTGTCCATGGCACAGCAAGTTTCTGCAGCACCTGAGAATGTCCCCAAGCAAAAAGGAGGGCTGACTCCACCACTGTAGAAAGAGATGTCAGAACCTGCATGCAGGAGAACTCACGTGGGCAGAGGGGATGGACAGCAGCAGCAGTACTTGCTACAGCCCATACCAGGACTGAAGCTGCCTACTGAAAGACAGATTGCCAGATTGATTTAAAAGAAATAGCCATATGCTGTTCACAAGACACTCCTAACAAAATGACACGAAGTTTCAAATGATGGGGCTGGCAAAAAAAAAAAAAATACACTGGAGAAAAATCCTCAAACCTGGATGTAGGAATATGCACAATGGTGCTTGCTGGAACAATGACTGTAATGGCAGCAAATCAAATATCACTACCTCCACCAAAAGGGGAAGAGCTAAAGGCGTTGCAGGATAGTCATATAATGGACAATACACATCATCTATACCCAGAGTATAAAAATTAATTGGGAAAATCAAGTAGAAACACTGTGCCAATCTCATCTGGTTAACAGGACTTAGAAATGGTAGAACTGAACATGTATATAAATAATTTATATTTCAACCTGACTTCTAATATCATTTAACATTTTGGAACTCTGCATATACTACAAATTTATGACTAAATATATTACTAATAAATTTTCCCTTCAAGTGATTTGCCATCAAAAGTTTTTCAATAAGAAACAGAAAACTTTTTAAAAAGATATTAGTAGTCTTTTATTTAAGAATTATATACACAAAGATGTTCACTGTCTTTACTAATAGTTAAAACTTAAAAATTCTACATAACTAAATGGTTGCATGTTTTCAAGGGATGGCAGCTATGAAAATGAAGCTTATTATAAGGGGAAAGTTTATGAAATAATGTGCACAATATGATTCAATTTACATTTACAGAGAGACAAAGATGGAAATTTAAAGTAGTAAAGTCAACCTAGGATGAAGGAAAAGAATTCAATGATGGGCATAGAAACAGATTAAACACATTGATTAACCTAAAAACCTACCATTTCCCATAGCACCAAAAAAGAAATACTAGTTTTACATTAGCAGAAGATTTGCAAGATTTCTATACTGAAAACCACAAAACACCAAAGTAGGAAAAAGTTCCTGAATAACTGGAAAGATACACCATATTCATTGATTAGAAGGTTCAATTTTCTTGTCAGTTCTTTCCCAAATTTGTCTTTAGATTCAATGCAATCTCAATCAAAAATGCAGCAGCAGAATTTTTGTTGAAATTCATAAGTTGATTATAAAATTTATACATAAAGACAAAATAACTAGAATGGTAAACACAATTTTGAAAAATAAAGAAGAACCACTTTTAAAAACTCACCATGTCCTGATTTCAAGACTTATTATAAAGCTACTTTGATCATGATAATGTGGTATTAATGAAAGGGTAGACACACAAATCAATGGAAAAGAATAGAGGGTACTAAGACAGACCCCACACAGACATAAACAAATGATTTTCAACAAAGTTGCAAGGATAATTTGATGAGGAAAGAATACTCTCTGCAACAGTGTTAGAACAATTGGGCATCTATATGCAAATAAATAAATAAAGCTGACCTATGCGTTGCTCCATTTATAAACACTAACTCAAAATTTAAACCTAAAACTATACAATTCTTACAAGAAAATGCAGGAGAGAAAATATTTGTGACTTTAGGAAAAGATTTCCTATACAATTCATGGAAATTAAACAATTTGCATCCGAATCACTTTCAGGTAAATAATTAAATTAAGGTAGAAATCAAGAAGTCCTTTGAAACTAATGAGAACAAAGATACAACATACCACAATCTTTGGGACACACCTAAGACAATAAGGCAGTGTTAAGAGGAAAATTAATAGCACTAAATGCCCACATCAAAAAGTTAGATAAATTGGCTGCTAGCTAGACTAATAAAGAAGAAAAGAGAAAATTCAAATAAATACAATTAGAAATGGCAAAGTAGATGATACCATTGACCCCAAAGAAATACAAATAACCATCAGAGACTATGACAAACACCTCTATGCAAACAAAGTAGAAAATCTATAAGAAATGGATAAATTCCTGGACACATACACCCTCCCAAGACTGAAGCAGGAAGAAACTGATTCCCTGAACAGACCAATAAGGAACTCTGACATTGAATCAGTAATAAATGGCCTACCAACCAAAGAAAAAACCTACAACCAGGTAGATTCACAGCCACCGTCCACCAGATATATAAAGAAGAGCTAATACCACTCCTACAGAAACTATTCCAAAAATTCGAGAAGAAATTTGTATTAGGGTTCTCTAAAAGGACAGAACTAAAGGAATAGATATTTATACAAAGGGGGGTTTATTAAATATTAACTCACATGATCGCCAGGTCGTACAATAGGATGTCTACAGGCTGAGAACAAAAGAGAGCCAGTCCAAGTTCCAAAACTGAAGAACTTGGAGTCCGATGTTCTAGGGCAGGAAGCATCCAGCAAGAGAGAAAGATGTAGGCTGGAAGGCTAGGCCATTCTCTCTTTTCACATCTTTCTGCCTGCTTATATTCTAGCCACACTGGCAGCTGATTAGATTGTGCCCACCCACATTAAGTGTGGGTCTGCCTTTCCCAGCTCACTGACTCAAATGTTAATCTCCTTTGGCAACACCCTCACAGACACATCCAGGATCAATACTTTGTGTTGATCAATCCAATCAAGTTGGCACTCAGTATTAACCATCACAGGACTCCTCCCCAACTCAGTTTATGAAGCCAGCATCATCCTGATACCAAAACCTGGAAGACACACACAAACACACACACACACACACACAAACTTTGGGCCGATATCCTTGATGAACATTGATGCAAAAATTCTCAACAAAATACTTGCAAACCAAATCTGGCAGCACATCCAAAAGCTAACCCACCATGACCAAGTAGGCTTTATCCCTGGGATGCAAGGTTGGTTCGACATACACAAATCAATAAATATGATTTATCACATAAGCAGAACTAAAGACAAAAACCACATGATTATCTCAACAGATGCAGAAAAGGCTTTTGATAAAATTCAGCATTCCTTCATGTTAAAAAACTGTCAATAAACTAGACATTGAAGGAACATATCTCAAAATAACAATTGTTATTTAGGACAAACC
Organism: Pan paniscus; assembly: GCF_029289425.2. Lineage (NCBI taxonomy): Eukaryota > Metazoa > Chordata > Mammalia > Primates > Hominidae > Pan > Pan paniscus. The sequence goes on along the minus strand of NC_073253.2, from coordinate 7,183,886 downwards.
CACCGCCAACATCATACTGAATAGGCAAAAGCTGGAAGCATTCCCCTTGACAACCGGCACAAAAAAAGAATGCCCTCCCTCACCACCCCTATTCAACAGAGTGTTGGAAGTCTTGACCAGAGCAATCAGGCAAGAGAGAGAAATAAATGGCATCCAAATAGAAAGAGAGAAATCAAACTATCCCTGTTTGCAGATAACATGATTCTATATCCAGGAAATCCCATAGTCTTGGCCCAAAAGCTCCTTATGCTGATAAACAACATACAAAATTAATGCACAAAAATCACTAGCCTTCCTATACATCAACAACAGTCAAGCTGAGAGCTAAATCAGGAACACAGTCCCATTCACAATAGCCACAAAAAGAATAAAATACCCAGGAATGTACCTAACCAGGGAGATGAAAGTTCTCCACAATAAGAATTACAAAACACTGCTCAAAGCGATCAGAGTTGACACAAATGGAAAAGCATTCCATGCTCATGGATACGAAGAATCAGTATCATTAAAATGGTCATACTACCCATGACATACTTCAAAGAACTAGAAATAACTGTTTTCTAATGTATATGAAGCCAAGAAAGAGCCCAAATAGCCAAGGCAATGCCAAGCAAAAAGAACAAATCCAGGGTCATCACACAACCCCACTTCAAACTATACTATAGAACAACAGAAACCAAAAAAGCAAGCTACTGGTACAAAAACAGACACATAGACCAATGGAATAAAATTGATAGGCCAGAAATAAGGCCATACACCTACAACTATCTGATCTTCAACAAACCTGACAAAACGAAGCAATGGGGAAAGGATTCCCATTCAATAAATGGTGCTGGGATAACTGGCTAGCCATATACCAAAGATTGAAACAGGACCTCTTCCTTACACCGTATACACAAATCAACTCAAGGTGGATTAAAGACTTAAATATAAAACCCAAAACTATAAAAACCCTGGAAGACAACCTAAGCAATACTATTCTGGACAAAGCAACTGGCAAAGATTTCACGATGAAGACACCAAAAGTAATCTCAACAAAAGACAAAATTGACAAATGGGATCTAATTAAACTAAAGAGCTTCTGCACAGCAAAATAAACTATCAACAGAGTAAACAGACAACACACAAAACAGGAGAAAATATTTGCAATCTATGCACTTGACAAAGGTCTAATATCCAGCATCTATAAAAAACATTTGAAATTTACAAAAAAAAAACCACTAGAAAGTGGGAAAAGGACATAAACAGACACTTTTCAAAAGAAAAGATACATGCAGCCAACAAGCATAGGAAAAAAGCTCAATATCACCAATCTTTAGAGAAATGCAAATCAAAACCACAGTGAGATACCACCTCACACCAGCCAGAATGGCCATATTTAAAAAGTCAAAAAATAACAGATGCTGGTGAGGTTGCAGAGAAAAGGGAACACTTACACACTGTTGGTATGGGTGGAAATCAATTCAACCATTGTGGAAAGCAGTGTTTTCTTTTGAGGAAATATTCCTCAAAGAGCTAACACAGAACTACCATTTGACCCAGCAATCCTATTACTGGGTATACACCCAAAGAAATATAAATTATTTCATCATAAAGACACATGCGTGCATATGTTCATTGCAGCACTATTCACAATAGCAATGACATGGAATCAACAAAAATGCCCATCAATGGCAGATTGGATAAAGAAAATGTGGTACATATACACCATAGAATACTATGCAGCCGTAAAAAACAATAAGATTATGCCCTTTGCAGGGACATGGATGGAGCTGGAGGCCATTCTCCTTAGCAAACTAAAGCAGGAACAAAAAGCTAAATACCACTTGTTCTCACTTATAAGTTGGAGCTAAATGATGAGAACACATGGACACAAAGAAGGGAAAACAGACATTGGGGCCTACTTGGGGAAAAGGGAGAGGATCAGAAGAAATAACCATTAGGTACTAGGCTTAGTAACAGGATAATGAAATAATCTGTACAACAAACCCCCATGACACAAATTTACCTATAGAACAAACCTGCACATGTACCCCAGAATCTAAAATAAACATTTTTAAAAATGAGAATAAATTTTAAAAAGCTTTCTTAGACAAACACATAAACATAAACAATATAAGAAACAAATCAAACAATTGGTCTGCATTGAAAGTAAAATCTCCTTCTCTTTGAAGGACACTCAGTAAAATGTTTAAAAGCAAGCTGCAACTGGGAAGAAAATACTCTCTAAGAACATATTTGATAAAGAACTTGCAAAGAGAAGGCATAAACTTTCAAAACTCAATACAAATAAAAAACAGAAAAAGATTTGTATAGACACTTTACCAAAGAAGATACGTGGATGGAAAATAAGCACACGAAAAAATGTTCACATCATTTATCATTAGAGAAAAGCAAATTAAAACCACATGAGATATCATTACACCTAGAAGAGCTAAGATTTTTTTTAAAAAATTTTAAACTAACCATGCAAAGTACTAGAGACATACGAAGCAACTAGAGCTCTCATATACAGCTGTTGGAAATGCAAAAATTTGTGACTACTTTAGAAAATCGTTTGACAATGTGTTACAAAGTGAAATATGCATTTACCATATAACTCAACAATCCCACTTCTAGGTATTCACCTAAGCAAAATGAAAACTAATGTTCACAACAAATCGTGCATGTGATTTTTTATAGTGGCTTGATTCATAATCATCAGAACTGGAAATTACCCAAATGGCCTTCAGCTGGTGAACAGATAAACAAACTTTGGTACATTCACAAAATGGAATACTACTCAGAAACTTTTAAAAGAGAAGAGAACCACTCTTCTTTTTTTAAAAAAAGAAAGAACCACTGATACATACAACCACAGAGGTGAATCTCAAATGCATTCTGATAAGTGAAAGAAACAAAATCCCAAAGACTGTTAACTGCATAACTCAATGTATATGACACTCAATGTATATGATATAAAAGAAAAAACTATAGGGGAAGAAAACATACCAGTGATTGTCAGGGGGGTGGGTTTGGTGAAGGAGCTGAAGATGAAGTAGCACGACAACCTCTCCAGGAAATGGACGCTTTTCTGGCTTGGGAGAGAGTTTTAAGGCAGGCAATTTCCGGTTAAGAGGCTCATTTCCATTGGAAGGCTGAGAGAAGCAGACCCTAAGAAACAACGTTTGGGAAGGGTCGAGGGCAGAGGTTCTTCCTCAGTGGCACACTAAAGGAAATGTATAAAGATGAAATGGACTCATTAGGATATCCCGTGTTTTAGCAGAAAAAAAAAAAAAAAAAAAAAAAAAATCCCGAGTGATACACAGGTGATATGGTTTGGCTCTGTGTCCTCACCTGAATCTCATCTTGAATTGTAATAATCCCCACCTGTTGTGGGAGGGACCCAGTGAGAGGTAATTGAATCATGGGAGTGGGTTTTCCTGTTGCTGTTCTCATCATAGTGAATAAGTCTCACAAGATCTGATGGCTTTATAAAGGGGAGTTCCCCTGCACATGCTCTTGCCTGCTGCCATGTAAGACATGTCTGTGCTTCTCCTTCGCCTTCAGCCACAATTGTGAGGCTTCCCCACCCATGTGGAATTTTGAGTCCACTAAACCTCTTTTTCTTTATAAATTACTCAGTATTGGGTTTGTTTTTATTAGAAGTGTGAGAACAGACTAATACAATAGAAATAAAGTTTGCTCAGTGAATAGAAGAGATTCCAAAGCATTTGTGCTGGTTTCTTTCAATAACAAGCTTAAATAAATTAAATTCTACAAATATTGTCAGAGTCTGAGCTAGCCCTGGAAAGCCAGCTCTGAGAATACCACTTGTTAGAGAACAGTTCCCCTTGGCTGCCCAGTTCAGTGAGTGCACTGAACAGACCAGCATCTTTTGGAGGGCTGCCCCACGGTCTCTCTGTTCCCAGCAATGCCAGGGAGAAACTGCACCTCTTAGAAGATAAATAAGCTTGAGATCCACAGTGCACCTTGGATACATGTGCCTTCTGCATGCTGGCAGTGGCCCAAATCCTTCCTATAAACCTTTTAATTGGCTTGAACTGCATACATTTCTTAGAAAATGGAAGAGTACAGATGGTCAATATCTCCTCTGGGGTAAAATATAAGGATGCCTCCAAATGAAGTTAGGTTGCTCTGAGAATCTCAGCAAATGTGAAAGGAATCCCAGCAAAGGTTGTTTGTACCATGTGAAAAGATGAGAGTTAAAAAAAGCAGAGGGCCCCTTTCATCATCTCTCCCCTACCCTATCAGGCCCATCCTCTTTGCTGATTAGAATAAGTTGAGAAGTTCATTCAGTACATGTTAAAAAATATCAAGGGCATTATGTTCACACACACACACACAAACTGCACACAGATGTTTATGGCAGCTTTATCTATAATTTACAAAACCTGGAAGAAGCCACCAAGCTGTCCTTCAGTAGGTGAGTAGATAAGTAAACTGTGGTGCATCAAGAAAATAAAATGTTACTCAGGGCTAAAAAGGCATGAGTTATCAAGCCGTGAAGGAACATGGAGGAGCCTTCAATGCATACTACTAAGTGAAAGAAGCCAGTCCAAAAAGGCGGCATAATGTATGATTCCAAGTACACGACCTTCTGAAAAAGGCAAAACAGTGGAGAGAGTAAAAAGACCAGTGCTTGCCAGTGGTTGAGGGGAGGGAGGGATAAACAGGCGGAGCACAGAGGATGTTTATGGCAGTGAAACTATTCTGTATGATATTATAATGCTGGATATATGTCATACACATTTGTTCAAATCCATAGAATGTGCAAAAACGAAAGGAAACCCTAATGTAAACTATGGACTTTGGGTGATAATTAAGTTAGTATAGGGTGATAATTGAGATGACTGGGTCAGTGTAGGTTGATCGATTGTAACAAACGTACCATTCTGGATTGGGTTGACCCCAGCAGAGGAGGCTGTGCCTGTGTGAGGCAGGGAGAAATCTCTGAACCTTTCACTCAATTTTGCTGTGAACCTAAAACTTTTCTAAAAAATGAAGTCTTTAAAAATATATAGACCACAAATGCACAGAAGACCCAAATACTGGGCCACAGAAACAGAACAATGTATAAGGTATAGTAAAATGATCATCAGTGAAAAGTAAGAAAAAACCCCGAAACATTGGATACTGCACTTTTTAACAAGGCTCACATCTCTGAGTCTACACACAGAAACTGGCAATTCTAATACACAATAGCTGGCTTTTGCCACTGAAAGTCTGTTCATGTTAATGAAAAAGTTAAAGCATTTCTTTGTAAAATAAGTTTGAAAAGGAACCTCTTACTAAAATATTCACAAAACAGTATTCTGTAAAAGTGAAGAATATTAAAGAATTTTTTAAAATCTCCATTACAAATAAAAATGGGAAAGTCACTTTATAACCCACACAGGTACTGATTTTTAGCAAGGTCAGAAAATAAAGCAGGAGATAAAAATCATAACAGTAAAGTATTCACCATTAATTGGAAACTTGCAGAATTGTAATGATATAGTTTAATTCACTCCTTTCCTTTTTGTCCTCATTTCACACTTAGATTAACATAAACTAGAAGATCATCAAACTGGATGACTTCTTAAATGACCCATAAAATACTGGATGATGAGAATACAGCATGGATGTCAGGGCAGAGCTGAAGGTCATGGTTGAGGGGTGGGTGAGGGTTTTTACTGCCAGTGATCAGCACAGAAAAATCGACCAAAGAAATGCTTATGTCATGGCCAAATTCAAACACCTGGTGGTGATTTTTTTCATAGAGAAACTTACTGACATTCTTGGTCACTGTTAGTCACTGTATGAACCCTGATAAAAGAGGCTTGACTTATAATTGACAAAACTGACAGCAACTCAAATATCCTTCAATTGATGAATAATAAACATTCACACATTGGAAAACTACTCAGAATGAAAGCAGTCAAAATTAACAAACGCCTGATACACGCATCTAAATGGGAATAAAGCACATTTCACATAACTCATTGTGCTGTTCTCCTGTGCCTACCAAAATGTGGACTACATCTCCTGGCAAATAATAATAAAAGTAATTTAAAAAAAAATAGGTCATACTAATTAAGTGCTTACTGTATGCCAAGCATTGTTCTAAATGCTTTACTTGTACTCATTCAATCCTCATGACACCTCTACGAAGTAGGTCCCATGATTATCTCCATTTTATAGATGTGAAAATCCAAGTACAGAACAGTGATTAACTTGCTTGATGTCACACAGCCAACAAGTGGCCCAGCCAGGATTCGAGCCCAAGAGTTAATGTGAGCATCATCTGATCTCCCCATCGTCTGAAAGGACGTGCCATTTACAGGAGCTTGGCTTTTCACTTAAGTCTGAGAAATTCTCCTTGTTGCACCAGAATTCCTTTGGGATTAAACCCTCCTCTGAAATGCAAAATCATGTCTCAACAGACAGATTCAATATCCTCCAGGTTGGACAGGAAAATATAGGCTGTCATGACATGAGTTGCTTCTGGGTTTGCATAAATTAAAGTTTACTGATTATATATTGTCATTATGTTTTTTTAAAAAAAGGAAAAGCTATTTATTTCAGAAATGCTAGCCTTCCATGAAAGCATCCGTAACATATTTTTGTACGAATATGCCATTCTGCTAAAAATCACCCAAAATGTAAAAACTTAGTTGGGGCAGAAGTGGGGTGTGGCATTTAAACTTGTTTCATTCTCATTTTCAAGCAGAATTTTCAATAGAACTGGGAAAAAGAAATGGAGCATGTCACATACCAGCAAGGGCTGCACATTGTCCCTTGGAGCTAGTGCTGAGGGGGAAATGCATGCCCATGTGCCCACGTCCCAGCTCCCCGAGGATAACAGCAGGCCATGGCCAAGGCAGCATCATCTCCAGGCAGCCACAAGAGCTCTAACAAAGAGCCTTACTATCATTTCCACAGCTGTGTGCATCAGTCCCCAGGAGCTAAAAGTAAGAGAAGAGAACTTGTTCAAGTAAGAGAAGAGAACTTGTTCAAGTAAGAGAAGACTGCAATCCCATTTGAAGATTCTTTTCTAGGTGTTTGGGTCTTCCATTCTTACTGTTGTTACATTAACTAATAATGGTATAGAAGCAACAGAAGACTGAAGCGCTCTGAAAAAGTTTGCAGGCTGGAAGACAAAGAAATAGGCAGATTTTAGTATCTCCAAGGTTACATTCATGGATTCATAGAATGAAACTGAGCTCGACCTCTTATCTTTTTTTGTTTTGCTTTTAGTATTATTTTAATTGACATATGATAATTACACACATGTAATAAGTACATTGTGATTATTCTGATACATGTTTACAATGTATAGGGTGATCAAATCAGGGTAATTTGTATTTCCAGCACTTCAAGTATTTATCATTTCTTTGTGTTGGGAACATTCAAAATATGCTGTTTGAGGAAGTCAAACTGTCTCTGTTGCAGATGACATGATATTTGGAAAACCCCATTGTCTCAGCACAAAAACTCCTTAAGCTGATAAGCAACTGCAGCAAAGTCTCAGGGTACAAAATCAATGTGCAAAAATCGCAAACATTCCTATACACAAACAATAGACAAGCAGAGAGCCAAATCATGAATGAACTCCCATTCACAATTGCTACAAAGAGAATAAGAAACCTAGGAATACACCTAACAAGGGATGTGAAGGACCTCTTCAAGGAGAACTACAAATCACTGCTCAAGGAAATAAGAGAGGACACAAACAAATGGGAAAACATGCCATACTCATGGATAGGAAGAATCAGTATCGTGAAAATGGCCATACTGCTCAAAGTAATTTATAGATTTGATGCCATTCCCATCAAGCTACCTTTGACTGTCTTTACAGCATTAGAAAAAAAACTACTTTAAATTTCATATGGAACAAAAAAAGAGCCCATATAGCCAAAACAATCCTAAGCAAAAAGAACAAAGCTGGAGGCATCACCTGACTTCAAACAATACTACAAGGCTATAGTAATCAAAACAGCATGGTACTGGTACCAAAACAGATACATAGACCAATTGAACAGAACAGAGACCTCAGAAAAAAATACCACACATCTACAACCATCTGATCTTCGGTAAAACTCACAAAAACAAGCAGTGGGAAAAGGATTCCGTATTTAATAAATGGTGCTGGAAAAACTGGCTAGCCATATGCAGAAAACAGAAACTGGACCCCTTCCTTACACCTTATACAAAAATTAACTCAAGATGGATTAAAGACTTAAACATAAAACCCAAAACCATAAAACCTCAGAAGAAAACCTAGTCTATGCCATCAGGACATAGGCATGGGCAAAGACTTCATGATTAAAACACCAAAAGCAATTGCAACAAAAGCCAAAGTTCAAATGGGATCCAGTTAAACTAAAGAGCTCCTGCACAGAAAAAGAAACTATCATCAGAATGAACAAGCAACCTACAGAATCAGAGAAAAATTGTGCAAGCTACCCATCTGATAAAAGTCTGTATCCAGAATCTAAAAGGAACTTAAACAAGTTTACAAGAAAAAAAAACAAACCCACCAAAAAGTGGGCAAAGGATATGAACAGACACTTCTCAAAAGAAGACATTTATGTGGCAAAAAAAAAAAAAAACATGAAAAAAGCTCATCATCACTGATCATTAGAGAAATACACATCAAAACCACAATGAAATATCATCTCACGCCAGTCGGAATGGCGATTATAAAAAAGTGAGGAAACAATAGATGCTGCCAAAGCTGTGGGGAAATAGGAATTCTTTTACACTGTTGCTGGGAGTGTAAATTAATTCAACCATTGTGGAAGACAGTGTGGTGATTCCTCAAGGATCTAGAACCAGAAATACCATTTGACCCAGCAATCCCATTACCAAGTATATACCCAAAGGATTATAAATCATTCTACTATAAAGACACACCCACACATATGTTTATTGCAGCACTATTTACAAGAGCAAGGACTTGGAACCAACCCAAATGCCCATCAATGATAGACCGGATTTAAAAAAACGGTGGCACATATACACCATGGACTACTATACAGCCATAAAACAGAATGAGTTCATGTCCTTTACATGGACATGGATGAAGCTGGCAGCCATCATTCTCAGCAAACTAACACAGGAACAGAAACCCAAACACCTCATCTTCTCACTCATAAGTGGGAATTGAACAATGAGAACACATGGACACAGAGAGGGGAACATCACATACTGAGGCCTGTCAGGGGTCGGGGGCAAGTAAGGGAGAGTATTAGGACAAATACCTAATGCATGCGGGGCTTAAACTCTAGATGACAGGTTGATAAGTGCAGCAAACCACCATGGCACATGTATACCTATGTAACAAACCTGCACATTCTGCACATGTATCGCAGAACTTAAAAGTAAAATAAATAAATTTTATTAAATATGCTCTTCTAGCTATTTGAAAATATACAATAAATTGTTTTTAATTGTAGTCACCCTATAATGCCATAGAACTTATGCCTCCTGTCTAGCTGGACTTTCGTACCCATTAATTAATCTTTGTCTTTCCCCACTCCCCAATATGCAGCCCCGCCTCTGGAAACCACTATCCTGCTTTTTATTTCTATGAGATAAACTTTTCAAGTTTCCATAAATGAGTGAGAACCTGCAGTGTTTACGCTTCTGTGCCTGGCTTATTTCACTTAACATAACGTCCTCCAAGCTCATCCATGTCGCTGCAAATAACAGAACTTCACTCTTTTGTATGGCTAAATAGTATTTACATGCCCATGTTTATTGCAGTACTACACATAATAGCTGTTTATTAAATATTTTCCCAATCTACCTCCCACAGATGTATCCTTATATGTTCATTTATATATATAGTAGTGTTGTTGTGTTTTAACTTATTTACATGGTGATTATGCAATACATCTCTGCATGTAATCACATTCTCTACACACACTCCACCCTGTTTATCCATTCCCCTACTTTTGAGCACCAAGACTCCTCCAATTCTTGGCTACAGAGTCCATGTCTTCTTGGATGTCTGAGCAGATTTCTTGGCAACTATAAAAGAAGAGTTACTTTGTGTATATCTATATACCCAGCTTCACTAAGTACTGCCAGATTGCTTTCCAAAGTGGCTGTGCCAGTGTTTACTTCTGCAGGAGAACCTTACTACCAATTTTGCCGTAGCCCACCAGCATTATTGGAAATTACTTCTCCTTAGTCAATCAGCACAATTTTTATTTGTACATTTTCTTATCACTTCATCAAGTAATAAGCTCATTTTGCCAGAGCTTTGTCTATGTTAAATCTTTTCAGGTTTTAATTTTATTAGCCCAATCTTTTTTTCTTGTGCTGTTTTCTTTTTTTTTTTTTTATTTGGTGATGAGGGATTCTAGTATAGCTTACTAAATCATACTGATCTACCAAGTTAAAATAAGGGCTAGTTCTAATGACAATTGTATATTTCTCTATTCCTCCATATAACCCCGCCAGCTCTTAAATATTTTGAGACCACATTATGAGGTTTCATAGCTTCATGATTTTTTTGTCTTCATTCTTTACATCAAGCAGAAACAAATAGCAGTTTTGAGTAGTTTCTTAGCTCTAGATGCAAAATCTCTATCTTTTCTTCACGAAGGTGTTTCACCTTAAAATGTTGCCTCTGTCTGATATTGAAGTTGCTGCATTGGCTTTTAGTTCTAATGTATATTCTTTGCATCCCTTTACTGAACCTTTCTATGTTTTTTGTTGTTGTTCTCTTCTCTTCTGTCTCTATCTGAAAATAAACTGTGATTTCTTATAATACAACCTGAAATTTTTTTCAAAATTCAATCTACACATCTTAAATACCGTAAGTATTTAACCCACTTAAATGTCTTGTTCTTATTGTTATATCAGGACATATTTTAGCCATTTTATTTTGTGTTTTCCACCTACCATGCTTGTTTTGTTTCTTGTCCTCTCCTTTCTAACCTTGCTTTTTTTAAATAAAGTTATCTTCTGCTGGTTTGAAAATTACAGACCCCTTTTCTATTTTTCTGGTGCTCATCTTGAAACAATTGAGGCCATACTTTCTGTTATTTCTCTACACAAATGTCTGCAGCTCATCAAAAGCCACGGTTTTTCTTATACAAACAAATGGATCCAAAGAGTCACTCATCTCCCACCAGATGTCGCATCCCACCTACCCAACTAACATATTGGTATTATTCGAATTTTGCTCCAAATGGCAAGAGGGTATTTATTTATTCTTGCATCCATTGCTTATTTACACAACAGTAACGTTTACCAATTACTTTACTTGTCTGTATCCTCTATTTTTCATTGTTTTCTTCTAGATTTATCCTTCTGCTAGAATAGATCTTCTAAAAAGTTTTACAGATAGGATCTATACGGAATAAAATGCATGAGTCTTCATATGTCCAGCAAAATTTTTATATTACTATCATTAATTTAAATGACAGCTTTTTCTTTAACACTTGAAGATCTTTATTCCATTTTCTTCTTGCGTTCAGTGATGCTAATGAGATTTTTAGATCTGGTTTTTATTTATTCCTAGATGATCTGATTTTTTTCTCTCTGAAAAATTTTATAATCATCTCTTTGTTTTGATTACAATTTTACATTAATATGCCTAAGGTTGTGCGCAAGTTGTATTTCGTTGCGGTTACTTTATTTTGGAGTTTTTAATTTATCTTTGTCACTGGCTACTCTATGAGTTTTTATGCTGATATATACTTTTCTTTTTTTAATTTTGTATATTTTATTTCAATATGTTTTGGGGAAACAGGTGGTGTTTGGTTACATGAATAAGTAAGTTACTTAGTGGTGATTTCTGAGATTTCGGTTCACCCATCACCCAGTGTACACTGTAGCCAATGGGTAGTCTTTTATCCCTTCCCACCCCCCACTCTTTCCCCCAAGTCCCCAAAGTTCAATGTATCACTCTTATGCCTTTGCATCCTCATAGCTTAGCTCCCATCTATGAGTGAGAACATATACTCGGTTTTCCATTCCTGAGTTACTTCACTTAGATTGATAGTTTCCAATTCCACCCAAGTTGCTGCAAATGCCATTATTTCATTCCTTTTTATGGCTGAGTGGTATTCCATGGTATTTATATACCACATTTTCTTTACACACTCGTTGATTGATGGAAATTTAGGGTGGTTTCATATTTTTGCAATTGCAAATTGTGTTGCCATAAACATGCCTTTGCAAGTATCTTTTCTGTATAACGACTTCTTTTCCTCCGGGTAAGTACCTAGAAGTGGGATTGCTGGATCAAATGACAGAGCTACTTTTAGTTCTTTAAGGAATTTCCACACTGTTCTGCATAGTGGTTGTGAGAGTTTACATTCCCACCAGCAGAGTAAAAGTGTTCCTTTTTCACCCCATCCCCATCAACATCTATTTTTTGTTGTTGTTGTTATGGCCATTCTTGCAGGAGTGAGGTGGTATCGCATTGTGGTTTTGATTTACATTTGCCTGATAATTAGTAATGTTGAGAATTTTTCCATATGCTTGTTGGTCATCTCTGAGAATTGTCTATTTGTGTCCTTGGCCCACTTTTTGATGGGATTTTTTTTTTTTTTTTTTTTTTTTTGCTGATTTGTTTGAGTTCTTTGTAGATTCTGAATATTATTCTTTTTTCAGATGTATAGATTGTGAAGATTTTCTCCCACTCTGTGGGTTGTCTGTTAACTCTGCTGATTATTTCTTTTGCTGTGCAGAAGCTTTTTAGTTTAATTAAGTCCCATCAATTTATCTTTCCCTTTTGTTGCATTTGCTTTGGGGTTCTCGGTCATAAAGTCTTTGCCTAAGCCAATGTCTAGAAGGGTTTTTCAGATGTTATTTCCTAGAATCTTTATGGTTTCAGGTCTTAGATTTAAGTCTTTGATCCATCTTGAGTTGATTTTTGTATAAGGTGAGAGATGAGGATCCAGTTTCATTCTTCTACATGTGGCTTGCCAGTTATCCCAGCACCATTTGTTGAATAGAGTATCCTTTCCCCACTTTATGTTTTTGTTTGTGTTGTTGAAGATCAGTCGGCTGTAAGTATTTGACTTTATTTCTGGGTTCTCTGTTATGTTTCATTGGTCTATGTGCCTATGTTTATACCAGTACCATGCTGTTTTGGTGACTATGGCCTTATAATATAGTTTAAAGTCAGGTAATGTGATGCCTCTAGATTTGTTCTTCTTGCTTACTTTTGCTTTGCCTATGTGGGCTCTTTTTTGGTTCCATATGAATTTTAGGATTGTTTTTCTTAAAAAAGACATCACATCATTCTGTGAAGAATGACGGTGGTATTTTGCTGGAAACTGCATTGAATTTATAGATTACTTTTGGCAGTATGGTCATTTTCACAATATTTATTCTACCCATCCATGAGCATGGGATGTGTTTCCATTTGTTTGTGTTGTTTGAGATTTCTTTCAGCACTGTTTTGTAGTTTTCCTTGTAGAGGTCTTTCACGTCCTTGGTTAGGTATAGTCCTAAGGTGTTTTTGGGGTTTTTTGTTTGTTTGTTTGTTTTTTCAGATATTGTGAAAAGGGTTAAGTTCTTGATTTTGATTCTCTGCCTGGTTGCTGTTGGTGTATTGCAGAGCTACTGATTTGTGTATATTAATTTTGTATTCTGAAACTTTGCTGAATTCATTTGCTAATTCCAGGAGCTTTGTGAATGAGTCTCTAGGGTTTTCTAGGTATGCAATCATATCATCAGTGCACAGTGACAGTTTGACTTCCTCTTTACGGATTTGGATGCCCTTTATTTCTTTCTCTTTCTTGATTGCTCTGGCTAGGACTTCCAGTACTATGTTGAATATAAGTGGTGAAAGTGGGTGTCCTTGTGTTCTTCCAGTTCTCAAGTGGAATGCTTTCAACTTTTCCCTGTTCTATACTGATGTATTTTTCTTCGCATCTGGGAATACTGGGTTATTAGTGCTTCCAATATGATCTCCCATCCATGTTTTTTTTATTTTCTTCCAAGACACCTAGTAGACAGATGTACTCTTCTGTTTTTGTTGCTCTCATCACTTTGAAGGCTCCTTCCCAGTTTCCCAGTCATCCAGCTCATTATTGGTTCTGCAGTGACTCCCTTTGATCACTGAATCAGTCCATTGAAGTTTTTCTTATTATTTTAATGCTTATGCTTTTTTTTTTTTTTTTTTTTTTTGAGACAGAGTCTCGCTGTCGCCCAGGTTGGAGTGCAGTGGCGCGATCTCGGCTCACTGCGGGCTCCGCCCCCCGGGGTTCACGCCATTCTCCTGCCTCAGCCTTTTGAGTAGCTGGGACTACAGGTGCCCGCCACCTCGCCCGGCTAATTTTTTGTATTTTTAGTAGAGATGGGGTTTCACCGTGTTAGCCAGGATGGTCTCGATCTCCTGACCTCGTGATCTGCCCACCTCGGCCTCCCAAAGTGCTGGGATTACAGGCGTGAGCCACCGCGCCCAGCCGCTTATGCTTTGATTATTCAATGTATCCACTTGATTCTTCCTTATGAACACTTGTTCATAATTCGTATTGCCAATATTCTCCCTTATCTTTTTGCAGATAATTATAACATTTATTTTAAATTTATGTTCTTAGGTTTGGGATGATTTTTTCTGACCTCCTAAAGGCTGCTTCATTGGTTGCCTGTCATCTGGCTCATCATGTTTCCCTGTGAGCTCCTCTTTGCTGCCACAGGATGGTCCACTGTCTCAGCTAGAGCTACTGACCGGGAGAAGGACCAAGACCTTGAGGGTAGCAGGAGCAGCTCTCAAGGCAGAGAACCACTCATACTTCTGACCCCACTGAGGTATAAGGTGCACCTAGCCCACAAAGCACCTTCCAGTCCCAACATCCTCCACTCAGACAGGATTCATGTCCAAGCCATTACCTCTTGTCATTTCTCAATGTTTCACAAGGCAAAGTTGGAATGCAAGACACAGAAGGGCAGCCCTCCTGCCACTTCCTCTCATTGCATTTTTCTCCCTACCCCTCCCAGATCATTCCTTGAACATTACCCTTCTCTTTAACTGGCATGATTGTTTCCCAAACCCACCATCATAGTGGGAAATCTGCCTTCTTGGAAGTAGATGGAAACTCACGCAGCTCCTTGGGAAAACAGACTGATTGCCTCATTGGCAGGGCTTTGCCCACCTAGCCATGGGTATCTCCTAAACTTGCAAGTTGAAGGTGGGGGCATCTACCAGCTAGACCAGATTGGCCTGCCTAGATTGCAACTCCAACCTCACACTCTCACTCAGAGTCACGTGGAAAAGAGTAAAAAGGGATCATCCTCCACGTGTGGGTTCCCTGGCAATCTTCTGCTCCCCACCATTATTTCTTCCTTAAAGAGGAGCACAGATACCAGCCTTCTCAGGTTTCTCATAGATTTTGTTTTATGTTTTCAGCTGGGCTTTCTTTTCTGTCAATCTCTTCCTCTCTCTTGCTGTGGCTCCTGAGATGGGTATCTGAGAAGCCCATGCCCATGCATCATTACCTAGTCTTTTTCCACAATTAACATAAATAAAACTCCCCTGGAAAATTAGGTAAGTATTGATTTTCATGGCCAAAAAATAAAAGTAGTGCTGATGATGTGACACCGATATATTTAAGATGTAGGGCTACTGATTTGATTTGTGTAAGCATAAACACATCCACCTAGTAATCTTTGTGCAGTGGGCATTCATGATGGCATCTCTGTGGATGACTGCCTCTGCGTTTGCATCAGGGCGTCTGTATAGACCAGGTTTTGTCACCCAAAGAGTGAGAACATAAAAAGTGTGCTTCATTCTATCAAGTTTCTGAACATCTAATTGGCATATTCCTATCAACAACAGCTTTATTTCTCTCTTCAACTCTTCTTTTAAAATGAGAGGAAAAAATTTACAAGAGATCAAAGCACTGAAAAATCAAAACCTTGCAAAGGGCCATGCCTGGAGGTTTCCTTCCCTGTGTGCTCTCTAGGGATTATGCCTGATTCCTGGGTGGGCTTTTGGGCTTTCCTTGGCTTACTCTCAGGTGCGCATGAATCACTTCCTACTCTACTGCTGTTGTCATTGGCATAAACATCATTGTAACGGCATTAATGGAGTAATTCTGCAATTGCAATCAATTGCTTTTCAATTTCCTATAGCTATGAATAGAGCAGAAGTAAAGTTGTGTATCCTTTTATAATTTACTCTTGTATCATCAAACGTATTCCCACATGCTACTATTTAGACTTCATAATTATCTTTTCCATATTGTTTAATATCCTACCAAATGTATTTATTATATTTTATTTTCTACTCCCACATTTTTGCCTTCACAATTTTAACAGCATTTCAAATATCACTTTTTACAATTATTTTTCTCTATTTTTTGAATTAATCCCTGAGGATCTGCAGGCAGATTTTGGTTACACCACCCAGTTTCCTTCCATAAGACCTAACCCATTTACACTGCCTGTGGCAATGAATGGGGAGTAGGTGCACTAGCATTTCACTGGAACTAGTCATCAGTTAATTTTAATTTTCACAAATTACTATGGGCAAAATGGTCTGGCAACTGCTTCCCAAGTATGGAAATAATTACTCCAGCCTGAGTCAGAAGCAGAAAGAGATTCTAACACAGAATTGTCTCTACTTGAGCCTCTACGGATGTTTCCGTAGAAGTTGACCCAAATAGGTCAAATCAGTGCACCTTGTTCCAAAAATATGGACCCAGTTCAGAAGTTGAATTGCCTTCTTGACCTAAGTTAGAATTCAAAACAGAGACTTTAACGATGCTTCTTCGGCGGCGTCACCCTGCCGTCATGTCTAAGTCAGAGTCTCCTAAAGAGCCCGAACAGCTGAGGAAGCTCTTCATTGGAGGGTTGAGCTTTGAAACAACTGATGAGAGCCTGAGGAGCCATTTTGAGCAATGGGGAACGCTCACGGACTGTGTGGTAATGAGAGATCCAAACACCAAGCGCTCCAGGGGCTTTGGGTTTGTCACATATGCCACTGTGGAGGAGGTGGATGCAGCTATGAATGCAAGGCCACACAAGGTGGATGGAAGAGTTGTGGAACCAAAGAGAGCTGTCTCCAGAGAAGATTCTCAAAGACCAGGTGCCCACTTAACTGTGAAAAAGATATTTGTTGGTGGCATTAAAGAAGACACTGAAGAACATCACCTAAGAGATTATTTTGAACAGTATGGAAAAATTGAAGTGATTGAAATCATGACTGACCGAGGCAGTGGCAAGAAAAGGGGCTTTGCCTTTGTAACCTTTGACGACCATGACTCCGTGGATAAGATTGTCATTCAGAAATACCATACTGTGAATGGCCACAACTGTGAAGTTAGAAAAGCCCTGTCAAAGCAAGAGATGGCTAGTGCTTCATCCAGCCAAAGAGGTCGAAGTGGTTCTGGAAACTTTGGTGGCGGTCGTGGAGGTGGTTTCGGTGGGAATGACAACTTCGGTCGTGGAGGAAACTTCAGTGGTCGTGGTGGCTTTGGTGGCAGCCGTGGTGGTGGTGGATATGGTGGCAGTGGGGATGGCTATAATGGATTTGGTAATGATGGAAGCAATTTTGGAGGTGGTGGAAGCTACAATGATTTTGGCAATTACAACAATCAGTCTTCAAATTTTGGACCCATGAAGGGAGGAAATTTTGGAGGCAGAAGCTCTGGCCCCTATGGCGGTGGAGGCCAATACTTTGCAAAACCGCGAAACCAAGGTGGCTATGGCGGTTCCAGCAGCAGCAGTAGCTATGGCAGTGGCAGAAGATTTTAATTAGGAAACAAAGCTTAGCAGGAGAGGAGAGCCAGAGAAGTGACAGGGAAGCTACAGGTTACAACAGATTTGTGAACTCAGCCAAGCACAGTGGTGGCAGGGCCTAGCTGCTACAAAGAAGACATGTTTTAGACAAATACTCATGTGTATGGGCAAAAAACTCGAGGACTGTATTTGTGACTAATTGTATAACAGGTTATTTTAGTTTCTGTTCTGTGGAAAGTGTAAAGCATTCCAACAAAGGGTTTTAATGTAGATTTTTTTTTTTGCACCCCATGCTGTTGATTGCTAAATGTAATAGTCTGATCGTGACGCTGAATAAATGTCTTTTTTTTAAAAAAAAAAAAAAAAAAAAAAAAAAAAAAAAAAAAGAATTCAAAACAGAGACTTCTTATTTTATTTTATTTTATTTTAGTTATTTTGCCTTTCCTCAGAGAATTTTAGCTTTAAAATTCTGTCACCCAGCCTTTGTAGATGCCACACCCAGTGGGTGTCAATGTCCCTCCACAGCCTCTGTCATCTGGCCTTCATAAACACCATGCCAAGTGGGTGTTGTTGTCCCTCCACAGCCTCTGTCACCTGGCCTTCATAGATGCCACGCCGAGTGGATGGTCATGTCCTTCTACAGTGCCTTTTACCTCCAAGAAGCCAAGGAGCCCATGTCTCTTGTAATATTAACATCAAACTGCTTTTAAAAATTTTGTGAACCTTTATAATTCTAGAATAGGGAATGATTTAAAACCAAATGCATTTGACTGGGAGATGATCATGAAATTGCCACATAGAAAGAAAAAATTACCCCCTTAGCCGAGAGACGCTCCAACATCCACAAAACAGATGAATCACAGGGAGGGTCGTGGCATTCATTATAAAGAGATCGTGACGGTTATTATTTTAATATTGTGTAACTTTTAAGTAGAAAACACAATGGTGCATGTGAATGTCTCTAAAACTCAACTTATCCCCAAAACGTTAGGAATGCAAGATGTAAAAGGTAGAACTATTATGTTTTGCTTTGTTGCACTTTTAAAATCATGGTAATATAGACACGAGAACCACCTGGCTTTCCTCCCTAACAGTGAGATCTTAGCATGTTTCACCATCCCAATCATCAGCCTAGGGATTAGAAGCCTCCCACGGAATTGACTCCCACATGATCAATCCTGGACAACCCTGGGAAGTGTAAGTGAAGTGAAGACCTCTAGTCCTCTGCACTTGACCTTCCCTTGACCCTTGGCCCTCCTTCCTCAGACTCATCCCCTTCCAGTCCTGACCCACTTCCCCAGGAGCCGGGGGTCATCTCTCATGTAAGTATCCATTAAACATATTTACTCATAGAATGCAAAGACTGAGGTAGAACTATGTGTGAAAAGAAGCTTGAAATCTAATGATCTGAACTGGGACCCAGTTCAACAGCAGCTTAGGTATTTATGAAGCTTCATTAGGTGTTTAACGTCTGTGAGTATCTGTAGGGGAACTATTTGCTATACATTGCTGTTTGGAGTAAATAAGAAAACAAATAAAAGTGCTTTGTAAATTGAAAGACTCCATCATTTTCATACCCTTCATGGTTAACATATCCTAAGAGCCAAACTCCCAGAAATTGTGTGATTTTCCTCACTGGGCTGAAGCATGGCTTTTAGCTAAGAAGACTGCCTGGGTTCACATTCCGCCTCTGTTACTCCCTAGCTCCACCCCTTCAGGACCTGAGTTAGCCCTGTGAGCCTCTGTTTTTCCTCCTAACAGACGGACATAACAAACCATCCCTACTTCTTCTGGGGTTGTTGCCAAGATTAAATAATTTAAATAAACTAGCAAAAACTGTACAGTGCCTGGTATAAATCTCATTACCTACCCATGCTGGCACTATATTCTTGAATTTCAGGCATTTCTGCAGGAGAGATTTTTGGATGTTGGTCCTTCTTTAGACATTTCAAACCATATCACATACAATTTCCTACTCTGCTCCATTAACATAAAAAAGTCAAGAAAAATGCATATCCTACTAAATTAGTAGTTACAATGAAAATAGTTCTTTCAGAATGGAAGAAATTTGCTGTATTAACAATACTAACCAAGAATACCAGCCCATCTGTATCATTCATTGTCTCTCTGAACCAAGATATTTTTGAGAGGAAGAATTAGCAATGGTGATAATAGAAGTGTTGGGAGATCAGGTGTAAATAGGGCTATCTTGGGAAAAGAAGACATATGGTCACCGCGTTGTCAGCTTATCCTTCTAGGTTCTCTCCCAGGGTCTCCGAGGAGAGGGCTTTGCCTGAAACCGATACAGGCCATCCACTACCTCCTGAACCTCCACACTCCCTTTCCTCAGAGATGGCCCTAGAATGTTCTTTCTGGCTGCAACACCTCTCCACAGTCGGTCTATGAAAACCCTACACTCTCCCAGCTGCTGTCTTCAAGTGACCCTTTAGGAAGACATGATCTCACATCCCCATTCAGAACGTGCTCCACTGCTGCAAATTTCCCCATCTCTCCCTTCCTCTCTCATGACATTTTCCATGTTCTTCTTGGTATTATGATGGTCTTCAAACCTGTCAATGCCTTCACATGTCGGTAAATTTCTCAAAAGCACAGTCTGTGTCTTATTTAACTCTAGACCTTGGCATTACATGTGGCAGGTAGCAGATGCTCGATGAGTCTAACAAATAAATTAAACCAAGGGCATCTGGCTTGAAACAATACCAAACATGAATGTGGCTTTTTCCTGATGCTCTACCCCTGAACGTCAACATTCCAACTGGGCACACCACAAAGTTTGCCACATATTTGATCATGCCTGCGTTCTTCCCTTTTTAACACAAAATCTTTAGAAACAAGCTTTCTGAGCCCTGGGTGGTGTCTGTTGTTCTGAGAGTAACAGATATTTGGATGGAAGAAAACACTTTCTGGAAGACAGGAGATCTAGTATGATACACTTCCTTGGAATCAGGGATTTTACACAGTTAACAAGCTGTTCAATTTCATACCAGTTCCAGGAAGAACCAGGGCACAGGAGAGATAGTAGCAAAGTTGTCCATCACAAAGATTATATAGACAATATGTGCTTTTTTAGGATAGGAAAGTTACAATTATGACCATTGTAACTTTGCAGGCAAAATCTGAATATGAGAGACACTGCTCATCCAACATGCTTCGAATTCTTAAAGATTACTTAGGATGATCAATGGCTGTGCCTAGGACAAGCCGGGGTGGAAATTCTAATTTTGGTTTTATGCAGTTGATCTATAAGAGACAGCCTATCCCATTCCTCATCCCAACCCACACCAAGGGCCATATCATTCCCAGCATACATCAAGTTAATAATCTAGTTCTCCAGAAAGATGATTCTAGGGCTCACATATCACTTTATAGTTTAAGGACGTAGAAGTTTAATGAGATACTTTCTAATCTGAGTCATAAAGTTTCTGGAACAAAACGGCTGCATCAAAACAGCCAACTAAAAATGCCACATGCCAGACTCAAAGAGGGTAATCTTCCCCCAAGAATGTGCTCATCTTTCTTTACTCAATTCAGAAAGAATGTGAATGCAATATAGACAGAGGTGCAGCAGTGAACGGAATACTACACGCCACAGCCTTGCCAGAATCCAGGAAATCATACTACACAGAGATTGCTTTGCTGGGTGAGTTTTCTGCAATATTGTAATAATTTTCAAACAAGCCCATCTTGACTAACCTTGGTAATTTGACAAAAATGCCCCTACATCACTTTTGGGAAAGCAAGGATATTTTCACTGTTATTAAAGAGAAGCAGATCTTCATCCTGTTGGCCTCTTACGTAAGAGTCTTTAAGTAATAGCCTTAGTTACACAAATACACTGTGAGGAGGAACCAGTTCTCCTGAAGATAGTTTACACAAATTCCAACTCTCTTCATTCCCCATTCGCATTAAATTATCTTCTCCTGCGGTAGGCAGAGTTATTTATCTAGGAACTGGTCAATGAATTTTAAAATCTGGGGCTCTTTAGGGCTCTAAGGAGGAAACTGATACCCCAACCTCTGCTCCCCTAAGTTTGATATTAACAAGCCTGGTAAACCAGACAAGTTCCAAACAAGGACAACTAGGAGGAAACACAGCAAGCCCCTGCAATGAATCAACCCTGAGCAACAGTGAGCTTAGCCCGGTGCCCAGACCCAAGACCCAAGACCCAAGACCCAAAGCTGCCTTTGAGGAGCCAGCTTCCGACCTTGGTCTCATGCTGACTTTCCGTAGCATCTTCACATTACTGTATTGTCTCAGAAACGACACCGAAGCAGAGAAGGGGTCCTCATCTCAATCAGCGTTTATGAGCACAGATTTATGAGTCTGTGCATTTCTCCCAGGGAAAAGATAATAGGTTTCATGGGATTTCCAAATATCCCATGATCCAAAAAAATTTCAGAATTGCTGCTCTAAATGCAATGTCGATCAAGATAAATTTTAAAATACAAAACTGATTTAGGCACAGCAGGAAAAGCAGCAAGCAGGACCCTTTAGGGAGGAGGAGGCCACTGACAGTCTTTCTGAGAGTTGAGCCGGGGATAAAGTCTGCAGGCTGCGGAGGATGGAGCCAGGAGAGGGCTCTTCCATCTGGCAGTACGGAACCAGCAACACTAATCCAGATTTCCTGGTCTCAACCCACAGCAAGGCATGGTGCATCTCTGCATCTTAATCATTCAGAAAACAATGTTAGCAGAACAACCAAACTCTATACAATTTTTAAAGAGGTCCATTCTGAGCCAATATGAGTGACCACGGCCTGGAGAAACACAGTCTCAAGGGGTCCTGAAAATGTGCACCTGACGTGGTGGGGTAACAGTTTGGTTTTACACTTTTTAGGGAGGCAGGAGTTACAAAGGCATAAACCATGACATGGAAGGTATACATTGGTTCAGCCTGAAAAGATGGGGTATCTTGAAGTAGGGGCTTACAGGTTACAGGCAGATTCAGAGATTCTTTAATTTGCAATTGATTAAAGGAATCAGGCTCTATCAGAAACTTAGAGTCAGCAGAAAAGAATGTTTTAAGTTAAGCTAAGGATGCCCTGTAGTGAGACTGATGGGCTGCCAGCTTGATTTAACCCTTGCTTTGCATGGCCTTAGGCTTGTTTATAATTTGGTATCTGATTGGCACAGAGTCTGTTCTGTCCCTCTTACCATCTCTATGTTAACCTTAGTGCTGGTTGGCTGTTGTGCCTAAACTTAGGCTTGTTTATAATTTGGCATCTGATTGCCACAGAGTCTGTTCGTCCATCTTACCATCTCTATGTTAACATTAGTGCTGGTTGGCTTTTGTGCCTAAACTACAAAAGGGAGGGCATGTAATGAGATGTGGCAGACCTCCCTTCCCATCGTGGTCGGGAATTCAGGTTTTCAAGTTTTTCGGGGACCCCCGTTGGCCAAGAGGGTCCATTCAACTGGAGGGATGTGGGTTAGTATTTTATTTTGTTTGTTTGTTTTTGAGACAGGATCTTGCTCTGTCTCCCAGCATGGAGCACAGTGGGGTGATCTCGGCTCACTGCAGCCTCTACTTCCTGAGTTCAAGTGATTCTCATGCCTCAGCCTCCTGAGTAGCTGGGATTAAAGGCACCCACCAGCACGCCCAGCTAAGTTTTGTATTTTTAGTAGAAACAGAGTTTCGCCATGTTGGCCAGGCTGGTCTCAAACTCCTGACCTCAAGTGATCCTCCTTCCTCAGCCTCCCAGAGTGCTGGGATTACAGACGTGAGCCACCATGCCTGGCCTAGTATTTTATTTTCAATTTACAACAATACTGCAGGTAAATGGGCACACCTAGAGAGCACGGCTATGTGCTTGACTTTTCTCTCTGCTCTACCCAGACTCTCTGCTTAAGACCGAGTTTTAATCAGTGACAGTGACTGGTTCCATGAGTAATGTGTTTTCTTTATTTTTATATAAACTTTCTATAACACCATGCATTTCAAACATTTTTCTGTTTTGGGGCAAATTTGATTGAAAATCATTTTTCACAAGCCTCCAAAATCACTTCCTCCTGCTTGTCATTTAAGAAAGAAGAAAGAAACAAAAGTAAAGAAAAGAAAGGGAAAGCTAACAAAATTTTAAATTCTGTCTGGAAAAGACAGAAAGATCTCAGGTGGTAAGTTTCTAACAAGGACCAAGGCAGAGACGCTGACACATCCAATATTCAGCTCATCGGGCCCCTGGAGCTTCTCCAAATCCAGGCTTTTCCCAACCACACTCTGAGAGCCTCTGCAGTGTGTAAGAGTGAATGGAACCTGAGTTACAAAACAGAAAGGTGCCTTGGGAGTCCCCAGCATGATGGCTTTCCTGTGTTTTGTTGGGAAGTTTAGAGGCTAAAAGAAGACTAAGAGGATCCAGCGCATGCTTAAGTGAGCCCAGAAATCAGAAACTGCTTCTCCATGGAAACTGTGCAGAATAACCTAGCAGAGACCTTGTGAAGTGTGGTCTCCTACCCACACTCTTGTCTCTGTGGCCCCAAGAGTCTGTCGGACCAGCATGGAACAAGTAGGAGGTTGGCAGTGCCCAGTGTTGTATCAGATGGGCCATTACTTTGCTCTTGGAGAAAACCAGACGATTGCATATGAGCCCAGGGCTTGGCAGGTGGGTGTGAGGCAGCACCTCCCCCATGGCTCTGCCAGCCGACCCCTGAACTCCCCACCGTGATGTGGCTGTGTGGGGAAAGCCAGCTGCTTCACTTTCATCCACTCTGTCTTTGCATCTTGTCCCAGGCTCCACAACTGATGATCTTACAGCCTTTTCAAGAAAAGTCACTTTACATCACTGGTTAGCCTCCCATGATGCTGTTAAAAGAATATTCTTCTGCCTAACCTAACAGGTAGACGGATGGCATCACTGGGAGCTGTCTAAGCATCTAGAACTCAGTTAAGCATGTACTTGATCCTCTTCAAACTTCTTCAACCCTCCAAACCTCCCAACCAAACACAGAGTGACTCAGCTCCTGGGATGATCGTACTACCAGAACTGAGCTAAGAGTTTTCACATTCACAGATACTCAATTTGATTCACAGATAATTCAAAACTGCTTCCGTTTTGACATTTTTCAGAACAAAAGAGTGCAAATATAGTAAAACCTCAACTACATAAACATCTGGATTATGCCGAGAGATACTTCAAGTCTTTTTCTCCGCATGGCAGAGGACACACGACCTGATACAGCAGGGAGGCTCTAACGAGCTGGTGACTCTGCTCAATTCAATACTCACTTAGGGACATGCAGTGCGCACCCACTGGGACACAGCCACAAACCCACCCATCCATTGGAGTAGTAGGAGAGACAGACCTCAAAATAAGTATTTGTGATATGGTGTGAAAATCATGTAAATTCCTACAAGAAAGGGAACCAGCAGAGTAGAGGCGATAAATTTGGTGCAAATGGAAAATGTTTGTTCCTGAGTATGGGACATCCAGTTTTAAAGGAACTCCTGTGTTGCAGACAAGGCTCCTAACTGAACTGGGGAGAGAAAAATACGGACAATATGGAAATGGTCTGGAAGAAATAAAAATTCTCCATAAGAACAAAGCATGGCAAGCTCTACAGTGAAGTCCCTTAGCATATCTTTTTTTTTTTTTTTGAGACAGAGTCTCACTCCGTCACCTAGGTTGGAGTGCAGTGACACCATCTCAGCTCACTGCAATCCCCATCTCCCAGGTTCAAGTGATTCCCGTGCCTCAGCCTCCCAAATAGCTAGGATTACAGCTGTGCACCACCACACCCGGCTAATTTTTTAAATTTTTAATAGAAACGGTGTTTCACCAATTTGGCGAGGCTGGTCTCGAACTCCTGACCTCAAGTGATCTGCTCGCCTCAGCCTCCCAAAGTGCTGGGATTACAGGCGTGAGCCACCGCAGCTGGCCTCCCTTTCCATATCTACTGCCTGTTCCCCAGCCTCCAAAGTGCCTGATGAGAAAGAGAAAAATGGAAACCGCTTGAGTGTCAGAGGACTGACTGAATCCTGGCAGCCACACCCCGCCCTGCACCTTGCTGGCAGTGTGCGCCTGGAGGCATTCGCCTGGCTCTCTGCCTCCAGTTTTCTCATCTTACAACAGGGTCACTAAAAGTGCCGGCCTCACGGGGTGGTCATCAGGATGGATGGGGGCAATGTTTGTGAAGTGCTCAGCTCGTGGGAATCCTCAGCAGACGTCAGCTATTATTACAGTAGTGGCTGCTGTTGTCATTGTTGTTATTTCAAAATGGACAGTAATATATTCCTCCCTGTGTTCCTCTCACCATGGTGGGCCCCTAGGCTGGGATACCTATGGAACCTGAACATGTGTCCCCCAAAACAATGTTTACACTGTGGATAGTGTGAGACTGTAAAATAACAGGAGCATGTTCTGACGTGAGAACGTGGGGTTCAAGAAGAGACTGGCCCCAGTGAGTAATGACTACTCAACCCCCACATGAGGTCTGCCTGTCACCCAGAGGGCAAGAAGCAAGAAGACGGAGGGCACTGCGGCCTCAGACAGCAAGATTGGAATTCCCTTTAACGACGGGATTCTCTCCTCCCTCTGTCACTACCGTTGCTGAACTTCCCATTTAGATTTCAGATTATTATGAAATGCCGCAACAGGAAGCATCCTTCACGGCAGGGCTTGATGGAATTCTGACGACATGATGCTGCAATTCCTCCTCCAAGAGCCCCTCCTGCCCAGCTGCCTTGAGACATTAAAGAAACCAGTTTCCTTGGCTGTGGTTGTTGGGTTGTGTCTCTTGCGTATCATGAGGAGAAGGCTGTCCTTCCCAGAGATCAAGGGTAAATGCTGTACAAAATCCAGTCCAGACCGAAAAAAAGTGCATCACAGTTAGGACTTGTTTCTTGGCTCATTCCAGAAAAGAACTAATGTTGCTGATAAGTTCTTTGGACCTGGACACGTGTCCTGCTTAAGAGTCAGTGACGGGCCACCGTGCAGTGCTGATGGGACAAAACCATCCCCTGCACCCTCAGTGAACCGCTGAGAGTGTTGCCACGCCACCCACCAAGTTTCCAGGATGCACCACTGAGACACCCGCCTGGCCAGAAGGCAAGGCTTAGGCAAAGAAATTAAACCGAAGTCGAGCCAACACAGCTTAGCGTCTGGTAAAATATATCCCTCAGGGCTCTCTGGTGACCCAGTTCCCACAAGCCTGTGATGCCCGTCTTGACCACATTCCACTGGAGACAGGTGGAGAATGGGAGGATTAGGGTAGATAAATCTATTGGGTTTGGAAACCATCTCATGGTTTTTAAATCCCTAAACTATTAAATTCCCATTGAATTAAAGTGTCTGTGTTTGGAGAAACAAAACCAATTGCATCATCACTCTCAGTTATGAAATTTTAGCTTTATATTTATGAAATGTCTTTTCGTTGAAATATTTTCTTTGGCAATTGATAAGCCTTTAGGAGAAAGGAAACTATTCTTGCCTGTTAATTTTTACCCCATGTTCTTTCTTAAAGACTTCGGACAAGCCTTGGCTTAGTAACTCTACCCAAAAATATTAAGTGTTCAGGTTTGTGAGAATAAAGTCTTGTTAATTATTAACTCCTCTAAAACATTCTTACCCCCCAGAACTATTCCCTCCTTAATCCACACACATGCACCAGAAGCAAAAGCAAGCTCAAACGTTCATCATCAAATCAGCTCACTTCAACTTGACTTCTATAGTCAAATATTGCGGTCTTCTGTAGCAACTGAAAGAGGCTATCTTGTTAATTCTGAGAGTTTTTGTTAACAAAAATGCTGGCTGGGCACAGCAGCTCATACCTGTAATCCCAGCACTTTGGGAGGCCAAGGTGGGTAGATCACTTGAGGTCAGGAGTTCGAGACCAGCCTGGCCAACTGGTGAAACCCCGTCTCTATTAAATAAAATACAAAAATGAGCTGAGCGTGGTGGTGCGTGCCTGTAATCCCATTTACTTGGGAGGCCGAGGCAGGAGAATAGCTTGGAGTTTGCAGTGAGCCGAGATCACATCACTATACTCCAGTTCGGGTGACAGAGCAAGACTTTGTCTCAAAAAAAACAAGAAAACAACCAACCAAAAAAACATGCTGTGTTATGACTACCTGGCTAAAAAATTCCATCTCAGGTACAATATGTGCCATACGCAAGGAATCTGAGAATGCTAATGGTATCAATAAAGACATTGAGTGTTTCTTACTTTGGTGCTTTGAAGGATTAAGTGTATATCTCTAAACGATCTCATATTTTAAAAACCCATAATACCGCAAACCATGATGAGACCTACAGGACCCCAGCCATGCGCTGCCCTTTCCTACAAGACAGAGGCGCTCAGGCCATGCCAGTTGGGATGTGATCAGTGCACAATGGGGCCAATCACAAAACCGCTGCCCCCTAGGGTAACTGTTGGAGCCCCAGTTCCCAGTCTCTCCTGTGCTCTAGGAAGCCCAGGTGATCTCCTGTCTGGTTGGCAGCTGTTCTCATCCTGCCCAACACTGCCCAAGTTCAGTTCTCTTGTACCTCCAGCTTCCAGTCTTGTCTTCAAAAGGCCACAAGCCATGGCACTCCATCCAGACCCCATGTCCCCAGCTGACTGTCCCATACTGGTTCCTGATGCTGTGGCCAGGCCTCTCTTGGCTTCAGAGATGGCTCTTCCCTGTGACATCACCTCCAAGTGTCACAGATAGAAGCCAGGTCCCTTCTTTACTTTCCAAGGTAGACCTGATCAATCTTTGGCCACAGAGGCTACATTGGAGCAGGAAAAGACCCTCTTAGACTTTGTTAGGCCACAAAACAGTGCGACTTCAGGACCACTGGTCTCTCCACCACCCCACTGTCATGACTCGCTCTACCTCTCTCTTCCTTCAAATACAAACCCAGTTCTGAAAGAATATTCCACATATGTAAGGAGTGCTTCCTATACTTGACCACCTGAAGCAGTGCTCCAGGCCCCCGATCGTGCCTGTGTGCTTCCTTGTCTGCTGTCCTCAGCCCCTTTGTCCCCATCTAAGGAGGTGACTGCGTTTCCCTGAATCCCCTTCCCTGCATGGCTCCAGGTTCAAGCTTGCTAACAAGAGGCACTCACGTAACAGCTGAAGGGCCCAGGTGAGGCAGTGGCCATCCCTCTGGACAGTGAGGACAGGGGAAGGGTGACAGATAACTCAGAGGTACGCGTCCATCCCAGTGGTCCCTGTTGCCATCTGCTCCACAGCCAGCTTGTCCTCCTGATCACCATTGGCCTACAATGGCCCAAGCCCCCACTAGGCACTGAGATCCAGCCTGCAGGGTGGCTGGAGATGTCCTTGTGTCTCCATGGCCTCTCTCCTCACACCCCAGAAATGGATTTGGACTTTCCCACAAGCTTGGACTCTAGTTCAAGGGCTGCAGGCTGCAGTGGTTTTCTTCAATTAAGACTCCTTACTGCCCCTTTCCAGATCTTCCCTTCCTTACAGCCCCCAACATTTATTCCCATAATGCTTGCAAGCTCTCTGGTTTCCCAACTGACCCGACACACCTGGAGGTCAAAGAACAACCATTATCTGTCCTTGTGATTGGGATCTCAGCCTGGGAAGTCACCATCATCTCCAATGTGCCTTTTAGTGTGCTCCCCCAAAGGCCCAATGAGGTCCATGCAAATAGACTTTCCAGCACCCCATGCTGACATTCTCTCCTGCTTCTAGTGGAACTAGAAAGGCCTCCATCCAAGGCCTCTGTGTGTGTGTGTGTGTGTGTGTGTGTGTGTGTGTGTGTGTATGTGACTTTGCACCATTGATGTGTGCTGAGTGACAGTGTGAACCAGCTTATCCCACCAAGCTCCCTGACATGGGGACCAGGATGCACTAGGGCACCAGCTCTGCTCCTCCGAGGTATAAAAAGCCCTAGACAATGAGCTTGGCAACATCCCCGTCGCTGCCTACGACAGACAGGCAGGGAGAAGTGCTCAGGGCCAGCCAGCTGGCTGTGTTAGCAGATGGAGCAGTTGCTGCGTTTCATCCACAACACTGCATTTGACTAAGTCTGCAGATTGGCCTGCACAGCCAATGACCACCTGCAGAGCCTTGAGTGCTGATGTTATGATGGCGATCATGGGCGTGTCCTTTAGCTCACCATTCAGCATTATTTCTATTTTGACTAACATTTGGAGTGATAAAAATAATACTAAGCTGGGAGCTAAAGAAAACCCAAAATTGGTTTTTTCTATAATAAAAATCTCATTGATTTTTTAAAATTCCTAGAATTGTATTCTTTGAAGAATTTCTGCTTCTAGTTGTGGTGTCTCTGCTCTCCTGGGGCCTGAGGCCTATGCTTACCTGAGCCCTTCCCATTTCTTCATCACCTAAGCCAGGTGATGGGCAAGACAGGTCAGGATGAAGGATCGGCCACAAGAAGGGCCCAGCCAGGTGGCCATTTTTCACAGGGTGGTGTGGAGACACCTGGGGACCATGGGGCTGACACACCCTGGGGACCAGCCCAGGTGACAATCTGTGTCCACCTGTGGTCCCGCTCTTCTCCTTTCCCATCCAGGCCAACCCAGTCCCATGCACCGTGCCCTCTTTGCTCTTCTTCTCTTGCTGTGTTCTCAAGACCTTCTCTACATCCCTGAGCCTAGAGTAAGCTTTTGTACACCCCTGCCCCTTTTCAGCCTTTCCAAGTGGTATAGGAAGGCACAAAAATAACAACAAAAGCCAAAACAACTCAGAAATTTCATGTCTATCTCTTCTCTGTGTATAGTTCATAATTCTGAAGTTCACAAGACATTTCACATTATTCAAATTGAGTGCCACAGCAATAAGAGCTTATGAATATGGCCTTCTGTAGCCTCATGTACATGTTCGACAAGTTTCTTCCTGGTGTGATGTTGCAGATATTGCCCATATTGATGGGTATAGCCTAAAACATAAGTTCCTTGAGAGGAGAAGAACATCTTTCTTAGGTTTTTGTGTTTTTTTTTTTTTTTACAAAATCTATTTTAATAAAATTTCCAAGATTGAGTTAAGCAAATAGCACTAAATATT
Source organism: Pan paniscus (assembly GCF_029289425.2). Taxonomy (NCBI): domain Eukaryota; kingdom Metazoa; phylum Chordata; class Mammalia; order Primates; family Hominidae; genus Pan; species Pan paniscus. Next base: position 7,153,199 of record NC_073253.2, on the reverse strand, counting down.
AATATTTATAAATGAATACTTAATATATGGCATTATATTAATATATCAATTATTATATATTACCTATATTATATTAAGTATACTATTACTTAAGTATATATTACACTTAAGTATATTACTATATTAAGTATACTATTACTTAAGTATATTACCTTTACTATTATAATTGATATATTATTAGTATGTTATATCAATAATATAAATAAATATTAATATTATAAATTTCTAAATGGTTAGCTGATTCTAGGAAGAAAAGATTTCTATGAAGATATGATAACTCAATTCTTATTAGCACCCAATGAGCTTATCAAAGTTGAATATCATTTCTGTCCAGTAAGTCACTAAAGCCTTGTTTTTGTTTTTAAATAAATTCAAATGGACCAAATAGGTTAAATTATTTTTAAATCATTAAATTATTCAGTGTTCATTTCAAATTCTGCAGGCTTGTGAGGGAGAAGTGCACTTTTAATAGGTTTGTTTACTGAAGAAATAAAAAACAGATGGTCTCCTATAATTTCTGTTAGAAACTTCATAGAGCTCCATGAAGAATGGGCCAGGTTATAATTTAACCACGTTTGGATGAAAAGCAAATAATCGGCCTTAAAGAGCAAGGTCTGTTCTTTCAGCCTCCCCTTTGTCACCCACTGTGAACACACGAAATTCAAAAGCCGGAGTTTCCCATGTGATCTCTTAAAAGGATTGCGGAAGCTGTAAGCGATAAAACAGAGGGGGCTTCATTACTCAGCTCCCTCGCTCCGGCTGCCAAAACCAACAAGCAGGAGCCATGCTTTGTTTTCTGTGTTTGATTGTTGGGAGGAGGGAGGAGCCATGTGATGGAGAAAAGGCTATCGCTGGTTACAAAGTTGATTTGATTCTTTGAAAAATTAATAAAGGGAAGGCACTGTTCCATGAGGGCCTTACATTGCAGAAAAATGACTACTTATCCCATGCTCATCCCAAACCCCCTGACCGATGGAGCTCAAATCCAAGGACATCTGCCCAGCAGCAATGGCCCTCCGCACTCCAGCCCTGCAGCCATCGCAGGGACAAGGGCAGCCTCTTCTCCTCAGGGGTCGCCTCCACCGGAAACACCCAGAGGAGTCCCCGATACACAGAATCATGCTCAAGTCTTCCTAATACAAAAATAGGCCACAGTTGGAGTGATTAAAAGGTTTTGCAAATAGATCATGGTGATGGTTGTAGAACATGGTGAATGCAATTAATGCCACTGAATTCTATACCCAAAAATGATTACCATGGCAAATTTTATGTTACATATATACATATATGTGTATTTGCAATCACGATTAAAAGCATTTTTATTAGACCACAGAGATAGAATGGCGTATTGAGCAAGAAAAATAAAAATTGAAAAATTAAAATGCTTAGAAATGAGTTGCTCCCTTCTGAGGAAGGTGTGCACCCTTTCAGAGAATAGCCAAATATCCTCCTTGCCCATCAAAAAGACACACCAAATAAGCAGCAATGAAAACAAAAGAGACAGTTTTCTAACAAGATTTTGTTCCCCTGAGAGTCGTTAGAGTTGTCAGCATTCTTTAAGATGACAAATCTTCTTCCCCTTAATTAGCTGTTCCACAGACAAACTGCCCCAAACAGACGGCTATAAGGCCAGCTGCATATAGTATTTTTTGAATAAAATGAAGAAAACAACAGCAGCAGGATTTGAGCTTATTAAATTGCTTTGAATTCTATTTCCAGTTCAATCGATATTTTATTCTCTAACCTCAAAATAGTGACATAAGCCTCTGCATCGGAAAGAAACAGCCTGTAATTGGGCTTGATTGCAACTAGTGCTTGCTGCCTTGAGTCCTCACATTCCAAAAGCAATCGGGTCAATACTCTATATTAAATTTCCTAAATTATTTTTAACCTGATTTCACTGAAATGAACTAGTGCTTTTCTTCCTAAAGCACATACAATAGTTCTCCATAATACGTTAGCCAACAATATATCCAGGTCAGTTACAAGAAGTCAGTCAATGCTTATTTCAAGTTATATCACAAAATCCAAGTGCAATAATGTATTTCCAGCCAGAAGGTTATAAACTGGAGGTGGACTTCAATAAGTGGCTTCTTTGGACAGCCTTGTCTCTAAGCATGTGGCCAGCATCCCCAGAACTGGCTTATGTAGCCTTGAGGCTGACAGTCACGAGAGCTGACTGAATGCCAAGCACGGCTCTGCAGGCCTCGTGTGTGTGTTAACTCACTGGATCCTCATACCAGTCCCGTTAGGTTGGCAACATTATAATCTCCACTTCACCCACAACAAAATGAGCCAGAAGGTCATCAGGCCAGTAAGTGTAGGAGGTCGACCAGGAAGCCAGGAATGTGGACCTCAGTGTTCTCTGTGCTGCATGTCTTAGGGAAAGAAAAACTTTGCGAGGATGTTTATCTTGGCATGCTCTGATCACGTGCAGGTCTAGAACCTCCCATGACTTTCTAAGCGTCCTTCAGATCTACAGGGGCATTTACTTCCTAAAGGTATTTATTTTTATTGTATTGTACATCATAATATAATATTACAATATCTAATATTATAATAAAATATATAATATATTACACATATAATATACTACATTAATACGTATTTTTGTATCTTTCTTTTATTTTAGGCTCAGTGGCCCATGTGCAGGTTTGTTATATAGGTAAACTCGTGTCACAGAGGTTTGTTGTACATATTGTTTCATTACCTGGGTACTAAGCCTAGTACTCAATGGTTATTTTTTCTGATCCTCTTTCTCCTTCTACCCTCCACCCTCAACTAGACCCCAGTGTCTGTTGTTTCCTTCTTTGTGTTCATAATTTTTTTTTTTTATAAAGTCTCGCTTCCTCACCCATGCTGGAGTGCAGTGGCACTATCTTGGTTCACTGCAACCTCTGCCTCCAGGGTTCAAGTGATTCTCGTGCCTCAGCCTCATGAGTAGCTGGTATCACAGGTATGTGCCACCATGCCCGGCTAATTTTTGTATTTTTAGTAAAGCTGGGGGGTTCACCATGTTGGCCAGGCTGGCCTCGAACTCCTAGCCTCAAGAGATCCCCCAGCTCAGCCTTCCAAAGTTCTGGAATTACAGAAGAGAGCCACCACACCCAGCCTTGTGTTTATAAGTTCTTATCATTTAGCTCCCACTTACAAGTGAGAACATTCAGTATTTGGTTTTCTGTCCCTGTGTTAATGCTAAAGATGGTGGCCTCCAGCTCCATGTTCCTGCAAAGGACATGATCTTGTTCTTTTTTATGGATGCATAGTATTCCCTGGTGTATAGGTACAACATTTTCTTTATCCAGTCTACCATTAATGGGCATTCAGGTTGATTCCATGTCTTTGCTATTGTGAATAGTGCTGCGATGAACATACGCATCCATGTGTCTTTATGGTAGAATGATTTACATTTTGGGGAGTATATATCCAGTAATGGAATTGCTGGGTCGAATGGTAGTTGTTTTTAGCTCTGAAGAATCGCCACACTGCGTTCCACAATGGTTGAACTAATTTACACTCCCACCAACAGTGTATAAGTGTTCCCTTTTCTCTGCAACCTCACCAACATCTGTTATCTTTTGACTTTTTAGTAATACCCTTTCTGACTGGTGTAAGATGGTGTCTCATTGTGGTTTTGATTTGCATTTCTCTAATGATCAGTAATATTGAGCTTTTTCTCATATGCTTGTTGGCTGCATATATGTCTTTTGAAAAGTGTTTGTTCATGTCCTTTGCCCACTTTTTAATGGAGTTGTTTCATTTTTTCTTGTAAAAGTATCTAAGTTCCTTATAGATGCTGGATATTAGACCTTTGCCAGATGCACAGTTTGCAAATATTAATATTTTCTCCTATTCTGTAGGTTATCTGTTTACTCTGTTGATAGTTTATTTTACTGTGCAGAAGCTGTTTAGTATAATTAGATCCCACTTGTCAATTTTTGCTTTTGTCATGATAGCTTTTAGAGTCTTCCTTATGAAAGCTTTGCCCATGACTATGTCCTGAATGGTATTGCCTAGGTTGTCTTCAGGGTTTTTATAGTTTCAGATTTTACATTTAAGTCTTTAATCCATCTTGAGTTGATCTGTGTATATGATGTAAAGAAGGAGTCTGCTTTCAATCTTCTGCATATGGTTATCCCAGCATCATTTATCAAATAGGGAGTACTTTCCCCATTGTTTGTTTTTGTCAGCATTGTCAAAGATCAGATGGTTATAGGCATGCAGTCTTCTTTCTGGGCTCTCTATTCTGTTCTATTGGTTGATGTGTCTGTTTTTGTACCAGTACCATGCTGTTTCAGTTACTGTAGCCCTGTAGTATAGTTTGAAGTCAGGTAGCATGATGCCTCCAGCCTTGGTTGGTTTTTTTTTTTTTTTTGCCTAGGATTGCCTTAGCTATTCAGGCTCATTTTTGTTCCATATGAATTTTAAAATAGTTTTTTCTAGTTCTGTGAATAATGTCCTTGGGAGGCCTCAGGACACTTACAATCATGGTGGAAGGGGAAGCAGCCACGTTTTACATGGTGGCAGGTGAGAGAGAGCGCATGTGAAGGAGAAACTGTCAAACATTTATAAAATCATCAGAGCTTGAGAGAACTCACTCACTATTATAAGAACAGCATGAGGAAACCACCCCCATGATCCAGTCACCTCCCACCAGGTCCCTCCCTCAACAGGTGGGGATTATGGGGATTACAATTTGAGATGAGCTTTGAGTGGGGACACAGCCAAACCATATCAAAATATAATGTATATATTATATACAAATATAATTTATATTTAGTTTCAGTTGTGTTTCAACATGATCAAAGAAAGTTTCCATATACTTGCTATTTCAAAAGTTCCTGCTGAGATATTTTTCATTGTTTATTCTATTTTGCCTTAGTCATAAAGATTGGATTATTAAGCTTGTGTCTCTTCCAAATTGTGTACAATTTTGCTTAGCTTTGTTTTAGATTATTCTCTGTGTTTGAAGGAAAATCACTTAACTGTCCTTGGGATGTATAACATTAAAATATTTTTACCTTTTCTGGGTGTCTCACACAGAAATGCCACTTCTGCCTTTTGCCTATGCACAACCCTATGAACCTCCTTTCTCCCCAACTTCTTCACCTCTGTCAAGTGTGTCAGGTGGGCTGATCCTCTGTTGGGAGGGTGGGAATGTGCCTGTTTAATTTACATAACAATGAAAACACCATTACTGACACTTCTAAAATTCCAGCCCTAGGACACCCTTCAATTCACAGCGCAGAACATCTCCCCTCTGAGCTCCTAATTAGCTACTGCCCAGCTCCTGTCAAAGGCCCATTGTGACTGTCAACAGCCAATGTGAGAAAGACAGAGGGATGCACCAGGACATGCTCCTCCTGATCCCACAAGGTTTTCTAAGCTGTTTTCCCACTGAGCTAGGAGGTCAGGAAGCAGCACTCCTGATGACATGAGCTCATCTCCCCAAACATAAGCCCTCACTAGACCACAGGTTGGTAATATACTCTCAGCTTTTAAGTAAAACTAAACAGTGCCTCCCTGTGCCGAGCCCCGTTCCTTCTCTTTCTACATGGGCTTCCCTGGAACGAGTGAGAGAAGATTGGCCTGGGTGAGCTTCCAGAGCACCAGCTGGGAAAGACCCCCTAGGGTGATGCAGACCTGCTCTACTCAAGGCTCAGGGCAAATCCCTCCTGCTCTAACTCCCCAAGGCTGGCCCTGTCTTTCCAAGTGGAAGCCAGGAGCCTGGGGTTCAGGGTGCCTGGTGAACGTGGCCTGGGTGGTCCTGGGCTCCTTACTTGGCCCTGCGCTCTTTGGGTCGTCCTGGACTGTGGCACCCACCTGGCCTCAGTGGAGGAAGCCCCTACCTTGACAGACTCGTTCTCATGAATTCCAGTTAGTAGCTGGGGCTGAAGCATCAGGTGAAAAATGATCCCTTTGTCAGCCCCTCTGCTGGGGATCCCAGGATCCTTGTGGAGAGATGCAGCTTGTCGAGACAGGTTGGGATGCCGGGTCCATCCATGACACATCTACGGTGCAGTCTTCTGCACCACTCAGAACATGATCCGACCACCAGAATCCTATAGAACCGTGTCTCCCCTGTCTCTGCTATAGCTTCAAGAAGTTCTGCACCTAATTTGGCCAGGCACAGTATCTTAAGCCTGTAATCTCAGCACTTTGAGAGGCCAAAGCAAGTGGATCACTTGAGCTCAGGAGTTCGAGACCAGCCTGGGCAACATGGTAAAACCCCATCTCTACTATAAATACAAAAATTTACCAGGCATGGTGGTACATGCCTGTAATCCCAGCTACTCAGGTGGCAGAGGCAGGAGAATCTCTTGAACCCAGGAGGCAGATGGCGCCACTGCACTCCAGCCTGGGCAACAGAACAAGACCCTATCTCAAAAAAAAGAAGTTCTTTGTCAAGTCCAATGTTCAAACGTAAGAACTATATTACCGCGTACCTGTGTGCAGTGTCCTTGCCTTCCCCTGCCTGTTAACAATGTTGAGGTTTTGTGTCCATCCGAATGACTCAGCTCATGTTTATTTTCTTATCAACAGGCTCAAATAGTTTTGGGGAAAAAAGCAAAGACCAATTTTAAAGCAAATATTAAGTCATGTACATTTTTAAGGTTTAGGAGTAAATCATAATTTTCACACCATGCATTTTCCGATCTCTTTTGTTATGGGGCAGAGCCTTAACAAGTTCATGAATTAAGTGATTGCAGCACATCAGACTCTTATAACACTTTCTTCAGTGTGAGAGGAACCTGGAGACTCTCATTCCCATACAGGGGTACTGGGGACAGAGTTCCTTCTGGTTTATTCCATTGGACGTGACTCTTCAAAGTTCACCATTTATTTATTTGTTCACTCATTCACTCAACAACCTTATGTAGAATATATGCTAAGCATGGGAAGATAAGTGCACTGATGGACACTGAAAGAGTCCTGGGAAAGCATGAAGAGCTGACTTAGAAATGGATTTTGATTCTACAGTAGAAGGTGAGCAGGAACAATGAGGAGAGAGGACGTGGCATATTCAAAAATGGAAAGGGGAGAAAACGCACAGAAGGCATGTGGGCTGAGAGCCAAGGGCTAAGAACTGGCTTCCTGGCATATGACTCCTGTAGTCCCACAGGGCCACCCTGCACTTAGAAGGCCCCACGCTTGGCTTAATACTCTGCTGTCACCATCTTGAAATTCATCATTTGTGAGCAAGGGTCCCTGCCTTTTAATTTTTGCACCAGGCCTTGAAAATTATATAGCCCATCCTGATGAAGAATGAGTCAAGAGAAGATAAAAGCTGGGGAGTGGTGGGTTGTAGATGGTTTTCCGCGCTATTCCACACTGGGGGTTGGTAATAGAGTCAGGGTTTGCTTCTGAAAGTTTCCTTTCCACTGCATCTCCTGCTGTCCTCCTGGACACTAGAATGACCATATCTGGGCTCAATCCCTTCCCCCACGCTGGGATCAGAGGCTTAATTGCCAGGACTGGTCTAAACCAGCACATTAGCCCTCTGCTCAGGCACCTGCTGGGCCTTCTGCCTATTTCCCCAGCTTCTAGCCCACAGAAGCTCAGTGCTGATGGGGAAAATGCAGATATATGGGAACTGAGGTCACAGCAAAGTCAGCTTTCTCATCTCAATGGCACTACCCTCCTTCTACCCCTAACCTGCTCTCTCTTCATGACTGCTGTGACACATCAGTCTTTTCCTCTCTTCAGAACACACATGCAGCCCCTACTACGCCATGCTTGGATAATTTCCCTTCTTGTTCATCCACAAAAGTGATTCAATTTCTTTTGTTTCCCCACCAACCAATATCTTCACCCCGGTCATCCAAGGGATTTGGAGACAAGCCCATCTGTGCTCATGATGGCATCTCTGCCGGTACCTCAGATCTGCCTGTGGTCTTTCTCTCTTCTGAACTTTAGCCTCTCCTTCTCTTCTGGAATCTTTCACATGAGCCAATAAACTAGCTTTATTTTCTCTTATCTACCTAAATATGTAAATACACCATCCCTCCTCCATGGCAACTTCTTCAGACGTCGCTCCTTCCTTGAACTGCTGGGTCACCATTATCCAAAATACACTGCTGCCTTGGTCTCTACCATTCTCTTCCTGTGGAAAACTCTTGCCCCAGGACTTCATCTGGCTATTCAACCTGCCTCTCTCAGTCACAAATCACCTAGTGCAACTCATGGGTCTGTGGTCAGGATTCAAACCCAGTTCTATCTGACTCCAGAGCAAGAAAGAAGATACCAAACCAAAGAAATGGGTCACTACATGCAGTCCTGGCCACTCCCATGTTTGCCTGCCCCACTTTATCTTTTGTCTGGTAGATTGTATTGCTGTTTAGCAAATATCACCCTGCCCTCCCCATGATGCTGGGCCTGAACACATGTGTTGCACTGGCTGGTTGAATACGAGCAGGCATGATGCAAGCAGAAGCTTCAGATGCCACCTAATGACTTTACTCAGCTCTTGTGATTCTGTCTTCTGCCATGAGAAAGGTCCCACGTACCCATGGTCCACAGTGGGAAAACACACAGAGGAAACCTTAACCCAACACAGTCTGGAGCCTGATGCAGCCAAGCCCTGCCAAGGTGCAAAACTTGGAGCTAGAAAAAATGACCTGCTCTTGTAAGCCACTGATATTTGGGCTTGTTTGATACACAGCATTATCACAGAAAAGCCTGACTCATACACTCTACCGTGTGTTGGTAGACTCGGTACAGAACAAAATATATCTGTGAGGCCTAAAGGAGAAACAGAGAGAGAAAGAGAAAATGCAGAGATCTTAGGGAATCCACAGACTAGACTAAGCATTTAGTGAAAGCTGTGTTTATAAACAAAAGCTTCCAAATCTGCCTTCTGGAAAACGCACAATAACTGGCTGGTTCACTCATCCTGTCCTGAAGGCCGTCAGAAAGATCATTTTTGTCCTTTTCATTGTCTTGCATAGAGAAGGAGCTACATAGGAATGTCACTCCCAGCCCTTTGTCCTATCCCTTACTCATCCCAGTCAGGGCAGTTGAAATGGCTTCACCCATTGGTGGGTTTGGGAGAAGAAACTGGGCATGCCTGAGCAGTCCCCTCTTCTCCCCCGCACATTCTACCTGCCTGCACAGAACACGCAAGCTACTCTGTTCTCCATCATGCTGTGAGGGGCTTTCTTCTAGGGGAGGACTAACTCAGTGACTAGGTGAGCAGATAAGTAGAATTTAGGGGTGTAGAAGCAAGCCTATCTGCTTATAGGCCTAATTGCATTTTACAAAAAATAAAAATAAAAAGGCTAGCAGTAATCAAGTTTCATCCCCAGCTACCTAACACTTATTGTCAAAGTATTAATTTCTTATCCCATAAGACTTCAAACTAACATAATTTACTATAGCATAATTTAGAGTAGTATAAAAATTTTGTACGGTGAGAAGCAAATACTGAGTTGAAACTTTGAGATCCATCAAGGGGTAAGTGAGAGGTACCCTTCTATACTCATGTGCTTGAACCAGTGTGCAGCACCCACCTCAAAGATCCTTGGTAAAGTCGGCTTCCATGTTAGGCTGTGAACAATGTGAAACAGGCTAAGCTATAGAAAATCACATTAGATCAATTAAATTTGCAGCTGATTAATCCTTTCATGTTAGCACAATGATCAATTTTAGCATAAGTAATGGTTTGGACCTTAAAGAGAACTGTTGATAAATCTTAAATATTAACAAGGCTGAATTCCTGCTAGGGAGAAAAGGCAATGTCTTGAATTTACCAAGTACGTCTGCCATTCAGACATTCCCTTTTGTAGAGATGACCAATAGCAGCAATGAACCATGGAAGATTCTGAAACAGGCACATGGATACAGTTAATAATTGAAGTGGTAATGTTTTAGGACTTTCTCCTTAGTTCAACTAAAAGCTGGGTTCTTGTCACACGACCATGAAAGATTTGACACTTTCAAGGGTAAGAAGGGCAGAATTTATTGGGTGAAAAGGAAAAAAGGGGGAAACAAGGACTCTCAGCAAGGCAAGAGTCCTGCCAGTGGGCTTCCTGCCTCACAGACTGAACCCAGGTTACCACCCAGGATCAGGAGAGGCCAGGCTCCTCCCCGGCCCGACAAACAGCCTGAACTTCCCCAGACTCGACCCCAGTGCACACTCGTCCCAGTATGCAGTCCAGGCAGAGGTTCTCTGGGGACCTCTTTATACTTGGCTGTTACTCATTGGAAATATCCATCAAATTTTTCAGGAGACCCCTTTACCACCTTCTCTAACCCTAGGAGTCTGTGGACTAATTAGCATCCTCTGATTTAAGGAGCCCATCTACTGAAATCCAGTCCACAGTAGTGCTTAAATGGCAAAAATTAAAACCTTTCATGTTGGGTGAGCCTCTGCCTGTAGGACAAGATTACATTACAATTCAATGCTGTAGAATGTGACAAACAAAACAATAAACCTATTTAAAACAAACCCACTAACCTATTTGGATAATAGCTACTTAATTCACCCAATGGTCCCCTGGGAAAATTACAAGCAGACAGATGAGAGAATATACCATGGACAGGTAGGGGTTCACGGAAACCAAAGCGAGGAAAGTGCTCAAGGATTGGACTCCTGTGGGATTCCATAAGGAACCTCCCTATAAGTACCGGGTTGGCACATGATCCTGGGAACCAGGGAAAAGCATGTTAGAAGGAAAAGCAGCTTCAATCTTTCCTTGGACTACTAGTGGGGATTTCAGAAATCATATCATTTAAGTGAGTCCCATCTCTGATTATTCTATACTAAAAGGCAGTTGCTTATTAATAGTCAAGCAGGTGTAGAATGGGTTTCATACTCAAGTGGCTTTGTGTAGACAATGAAGTAGATGATGAAGAATGAGTTTTTCTTTGTTCATAGGAAAAAAAAGTGATGAATTTGGGATATCTTTTCTATCTTTATATTCTATTTTTGAAAACTTAAATACTAAAAAAAGTGAAGAGAGGGAGACAGGAAGGAAACAAGAAGACAAAGAGAAAGATACCAGATTCTGCTGTTTTGAGAGCATAAATCAAGAGACATAAATGTTTACAGCTTCCTAGCTAGTAATACTATTTCTAGGAACCTCCTTTCAGAATAATCATAAATATTAACAAAGCTTTGAGATCACTTAAATACCCGATATTAAGTTATTCATTTGTAAATGTTTACAGATGCTGACAATTATTATTACAAGGAGTGTACAATGACATGGAAAATTTTTTGAAATTCAAAAGGACACATAACTGTGAATACATTTTTATTCTAGCTGTGAAAATAATATGGATGATAAAAACTCAAAGGAAACATATTAATGGTGACAAAATGATAAGTGGTTTTTATTTTCCTCTGTGTAGTTTTTCATATTTTTTCAAATATTCTTTTTTATTTTTTTATTTTTTTGAGACAGGGCAGGGTCTTGCTCTGTAACCCAGGCTGGAGTGCAGTGGTGCAATCTCAGCTCACTGTAACCTCCATCCCCCTCCTCAGTTCAAGCAATTCTCGTACCTCAGCCACCTGAGTAGCTGGAATTACAGGTGTGTGCCATCATGCTGGCCAATTTTTATATTTTTGGTAGAGATGGGATTTTGCCATGTTGGCCAGGCTGGTCTCCAACCCCTGGCCTCAAGTGATTTTATCTGCCCACCTTGGCATCCCAAAGCACTGGGCCATGCCCAGCCTCAAATGTTCTTCAATGATCAAACACTATATATATATATATATATATATATATATATATATAAAGTTTTTCCATATTTTCCTATATATAATTATTTCATATCTTCCATATATATATATATATATATATATATATATATATGGAATCCCAACATGGCCTGCCAATGCCTTAATTTAATCTACCCTAATCTCCAGGACTGTGAATACAATGGGATATCATCCCATGACTACATCATGCACATGGCAAAAGAAAATTTACAGATGTAATTAAGGTTATTTAATGGTTGACTTTGAGTTACTTGGAAGGGAGGTTATCCAGGTGGGTCTAGTCTAAACACATGAGCCCTGAACAACAGAGTTTTCTCTGGATGGGGGCAGAATGAGAAGTCAGAGAGAATCAAGGCATGAGAAGAATTCCATGCACGGTTGCTGGCTTTGAAAATGGAGGTGACTGTATTAATCATGTCTTTTATTTTCTGTATTCTAATGCTTTAACATCTGGGGCCTTGCTGACTCTGGAGAGACTGCCCTTCCCAGGGTTAACCAGTTCTAAACATAGCAAGCAGCTCACCTGAAATATGCCTTTTAAATGCAAATCAACCAATCCAGAGCACATACCCTCAATCACCCCCTTTTTTCACAGAAGACCACTATGCACCCCTGCCCTAATCATCCCAAGGCCAGGTATCAGACAACTGCTGCCAAAACACTAGGGGTTCAGCTTAGGTCCAGCTGCTCACCACACAGAAAGCCAATCACTGAGACAACAAGTGTTGCCAGGAAAGAAAGACTTTAATGCTGGCGACGTCAGCCGGAAACAGAACATCAATCTCAAATTAATTTCTAACTGATTAAAGTAAAGGGTTTACATAGCAGGGAATTAAGGAGGCATAAGAAAGAGGAGTTTTTTTTTAGCAGGCAGCAGGTGCATCTTACTGTCCAGATACAGTGATCTGGAAAATTTCAGTTTCCTGATATTGTACTATCTGGATGGCCTATTAGTTTCCTGAGAAAGGAACTCAGATAAAACAAATGTAAGTTTCTAAAGCTTCAGTTCTATGGGAAAATTGCACTGGTCCCACAACTAGAGACAGCCCCTATGCTTCAGAGCCTGCTGAAATTATTCAAACTCACCAATCTGGAGCATGCTGCCCTGCCTCACCTGTTCCCTCCTGATGAAAACCACAGTCAAGGCTCTTGCCCACATTTCTCCTGCTCCCTCTCCCTCCTGACCCACCTGGTGGCCACCTGTGATGTGGTGTAACCTGCTCCTCTGGGGACTGTGACCAACAAACTGTATTTTTTAATGGCAATTATCTCCCAATCTGTTGGCTTTACTGAGTCTCAAATTTTCTATTAATACACCGTATTTTAGAACAGGGCCACATTCAGGGATAAGACAGAGGCTTTCAGGAGCTGAGGGAAACTCCAGCAGCTGAGAACAACCCCTGGCCAACATCCAACAAGGACACAGGTGCTTTAGTCTTACAATTGTGAGAAACTGGGTTTTGTCAACCACCTGAAGAAACTTGAAAGGGATTCATCCTCCAAGCCTCCAGGGAAGAGCCTTATTGGGCTGACTCCTTGATTTCAGCCTTGTGAGACACTGAGCAGAGAGCCCAGCTGAGCCTCCACAGACTTCTGAGTTAGGGAACTGTGAGAGAATAATTAGGTGATGATTTAAACCACTAAGTGTGTGGTAACTTACAGAGCAAAAACAAATACAATAGGTGATGATGATGATGACGATGACAACGACGATGATGATGATAGATAGACAGATAGATAGATAGATAGCTCATTTCTATGTTATATGTAGGCTGCCTTTAAATGTATATAAAATTTAAACTGGATATATTTCCTCAACTCTGGATAAATTGTATCATCTTGTTTACGTTTTTAAGAGACAAGCATTTTACAAGAAGCATTTTCATTCTGGTTTTTAATAGAATTCAAAGCTATGAAAAGCAGTCATCATAGCCCTGGCCAGAGTTCAGCTGCATTCAGTTTGTGCATCACCAAGTGACTTGTTAAAGCCACAGGGACAACAGCCCAAGACACACTTATCTGGGGTTATCTGATTAGATATGAATCTTTCACCTTCTTAATACTACAATTGCTATGCCAGCTGGAAATGTGTGGCGATCTCCCCTCTTCCCCCTCGCCCTGGGTGGGTATGTCTCACCATCGTGGGTCACATGTGAAATAACAGCAATCCCTGCCATTACCAGCTGTTAGTGCTGAGGTCAAGAGAGACACCTTAGGGATACTTAGAACATGATATGCTTCTCACGTTACAGAGTCCTTCAGTTTAGCAATCTTGGCTTTTATAGCATCAGAATAATATAAAATAACACTTTCCTAAAAATATAGTTCACTTTGACAATCAGTTCTCTCAAATCCTAATCAGAAGGTTATGACATGGATATAAATTTTTAAAGCAAACTCTAAAATGGAACACATGTGAACTGCATCCCTATCATGTTCATATTGTTCATCTGGGCACTGGGATGGGGTACAGTAAATAACTTTGTCACGGTGCCAACATCCTCAAACAAGCTTGTCTTCACACCTTGTTTCTCTGCTTATGTTGTCTTCAGAAAAATCTGAGTCCAAACCTCCTGCATCAGGCAAGGACCACAATGCACCTGACTCTAGAATCCAATCTGAATCCCCATGACAGCCCTTCCGTCCAAACTCACATCCCCTGCCATTCATTTGCTTCCTGTCTGTACGAGAGGCTTCTGTGTCACCACAAATGGCCCTCCAGTGTTTTCCAGTGAAATCTCACTCTCTCTAACACTGAGAGGGCAGATAATTAAAGGGCAGAATTCTTTGAGGCACTCCAAGAAAATGCCTTCCTTTTGAGCTTTTTCATTTGCTTCATAATCAACACTGTCACTGTTGTTCCAATTTGCCTCCACACTAATTGCCATTACTCAACCTTAATAAGCCCAAGAACTGTATTGAGAAACCTCTAAATGGCTCTCTGTATGACTCATTTCTGCTGCCAGAGACCCTAGTTCTGTTTTTGTGTGCAAACTGCACAGTGTCTGTGCCCCTCCCACAGGGACAACCATCTTTGTGCAGGTCGGCCCGGCAGCCAGGCCCAAGGTATTCCCACTGTACCATCATGACCCTCCAGTCCGGAGAAAAGAAGGATTAAAGTCACAAAAATTTTACTCTTCAACCGCAGGTCCTCACTTACAAGAGCCTGAACAGGCTCGCTGTGCTCTGGGACTGATACAAAATTGGTCTCAGATCCGCTGGAGCAAAGCCAACATTGGATTTGATCACCTTGGGGTGATAGCCAATCTTACATTTTTTATTCCACACCCTTTGTCCTACTTTCTTCTCAATCTTTATATTTTGGTGAGGATGGAGCATTTGGGGGCAGGTAGTCTGAGTAGAGAAGACCCAAGAGCAAAGAACAGAGTCTAGGAAAGATGTGAGATCCATAATGAGTCCATTGTCCTCTGAAAGTCTCAGTGATATCAGTCTCAGTGTTCATTGCCTGTGCATAGAGTTGCCTCGCTGTCTCTCCCTGTGGCTTCTTGCTTGGGACCAAACTTCCAGGTAACACAATCTGGTGGCCAAGGTAGTCTCAAACATTCAAAGTCTGAGTAAAGAAAAAGTAAATCTTTTTATTTAAAAAGTATTCTTACTACTCAGCCATAAAAAAGAACAAAATCAGGTCTTTTCCAGCAACTTGAATGGAACTAGAGGCCAGTATTCTAAGTGGAGTAACTCAAGAATGGAAAACCAAATACTGCATGTTCTCACTTATAAGAGGGAGCTAAGCTATGAGTACACAAGGGCGTACAGAGTTGTATAGTAGAAAATGGAGACTCGGGGGTTGGGGGGGTGGGGGATAAAAAACTACCTATTGGGTACAATGTACACTACTTGGGTGACATGTGCATTAAACTCCCAGACTTCACTGCTTTACAGTTCATCCATGAAGCCAAAAACCACTTGCATCCCTGAAGCTATTGAAATAAAAAATTTAAATTAAAAAAGATTTAAATATTCTATTCTAGAATAATCAAATCAATTCTTCATCACTAAATGAGAAAATGCAAATCAATCTCAAAGTTTCATTCAGACTGTATCAAATATTTCCATCTGGCAAGAACTATGCTAAACAGAAAGACAAAGCAAAAGATACGATATGATCAGATAATGTCACATACACCTTCCCCAAAGGACATCTCACTTGAAGGCCTCATACCAGCCCCCAAGGCCTGTGTGATTTGATCCCCATCACCTCCCAGAACTAATCTCCTAACTCCTGCCTCTCAAACTTTCTGTTTCAGCCACACTGGCCTCCTTCCTGTTTCCTGAATAAGTCAATCAAGTGGCCCCCTCAGGGCCTTTGCACAGCTATTCACCCAAATGCTCTTCCAGCCACCAGCAAGGCTCATTCTCTCCCTGCCTTGAGGCTCCCACTCAAATGTTACTTTCTCTGTAGACTTTCCATGGATATTCCATCTAAAATTTCACCTCCATCTCATTGCCTTCTAACTCCTTTTCCTATTCAGGAAAAATAAGAAAGGATAGGGGAGAGGAGGATGTGGGGTCCAGAGCTGCAGAGGAATCCGGACTATATTGCAATTCAACCCCAATCACAAGGCCCATCCGCTCTCACCAGGGGTCCTGAATACGTTTTTTTCCCATTCAGATCTCAAAGATTCTTGGCAGCTCTAACCTCACTTTTCCTCCAGGACTTATCCTACTTGGCCCATTACAGAACAATGTATTCATGTATGTATTGGATGTCTCTTTCCTCCCAGAATAGAAGTGCCATGGTCAGAAGGATGTTTTGTCCCCAGTGCCCAGAACAGTGCCAGCCCCAAAGAGGCTCATTTGCTTAATGAACAGTTGGATTTTACAGCCAGAGGATTTGACGGGTCCCTGAAGGATGAATAGAATATATGGAGATGAAAAAATGTAGCGGGATTTCCTCCATCACAGGTAACAGAGTGTCCAAGTCCTGAGGCAAGAAAGACCAGCCTAACAGGAGTACTTTGACCCAAGGCCAGAGGTGCAGAGGGCAGATGCAAACCACGCAGCTCCCAGTATCTTTTAGGAACCATGGACATTCGATCCATGGGAGCAAGGTATAGTTTTAATCAAACATGATTTTTATTTGACCTGTAAAGAAGCAGAAGCACTTTATAACAGAGATGACGTTGTCTACCTCTTGTCACTTTTCTCTTTGTCTCTTGGTAACAGAATCCTGACTGTCTTTGGGGCAGCAATGTGCCCAGCCAAAAGACTGCATTTCCCATCTGCCCTCTGACAAGGTGTGGCCATGTGACTAAGTTGTAGTCAATAAAATATAAGTGAAATTTGTCAGAAATTTCTGGGAAGTCTTCTTAAAAGGGTTTGATACAAGTGGGAGGGACATCCTTTTTTTTACCTCTCTATATTCCCATTTCTGCTGCATAAGATGCAGGTGTGATGGCTGGAGCTCTCGCAGCCTCTTGAACCATGAGTTGTACTTGGTGATGGAAGCCACGTGCTGAGAGCAGCCAAGCAGAAGACTGGTCTCTGAGGACATCCAGGTGCTGTCACACCAGTCTGGACTGCCCACCACCCAACATTTTAGTGAGACAATAAAACCTTTTGGTTTCAGTCAATATTATTTGTGATCTTCTGTTAAGTGCTGTCAATATCCTCCAGTCAAGGGGCACCAGGAACACACCTGTGGCTGAACAAGTTTTGTTTATTACTCAGTGTGGTGAGGGGGAATGCACAGTATGGGAAACCAAGGGTCCTAGTAAGAGGATTCAAGAAAGGATATCATTTTGGTCTTTGTGCCTTACAGGAAGTTGATGCTACAAAAATGTGTATTGAATAAATAAAATTTAAGGCCAAACAACAACAACAACTAGAATGTAATAACGTAGTTCTTTTGTATTTGACAAATAAAAATTTCAGTTTCTAGTTTAACATGAATTAACAGATTTCTAGGGTTGCTCAGATTTTTGGACAAATTCAAAGTCCAAGTATTTGGTCTATATTTGAATTTTATGTTCCTAAAGTCCTTCACTTGGACATAAACAAATTTCAGAGTTTGACAGGTCACATTTTATGTGACTCAATTATTGCTAGCTGAGCTTATATTAAGAAAGTTTATTCACTTCATTTTTCAGAATATTAGAATAATCCATACACAGGTTCTGAAGTACAATAAGTAAAAGTTGGGTGGTATTTGAATTAATTTGGGGATGGTAATAAGGGGTCTATTTTGAGCTCACCTTTTATGGGAGAAATAAGGTTGCTTTATGCCTGAGGCAAAATAAAAAACAAAAAAAGCTGCTATGCAGTTGCCACCAAAAATATATGTTGTTGAAAGAAAAGAAATCTGATCCAAAATATGAGGGAAAACAATATTCAAGTCTAAATTAGCTTAACTATTAAAAGAAGCAAAGATGATCACAAAAGTTGGACAGAGAAAAACTGTTGTTCTAAATGGTTTTGAATGTGTGTGAAATTTTTAAATCTGTTTTTAACATAATTATGTAATATTCAAACATTTTAGTACATGAACTAGATAATGAAATGACTGCTCAGAAACAGTCACCCATACACACATCCACTCATTTATTCAACAAATATTTATTGAGCATACAGAATTGACTTGATTCTATGCAAGAATCAACAATGAAGACCCTGAAGTCAAGTAGCTTGTAATCTTCAGAAAAGTCTGAATAGGAATAATAAATAATTTATTCCAAAAATGGAGCAGAGAGCGGTGAGAGTGGTGTAGTAGGAACAGGAGTAATGAGCCTAATCCACCCTGGAAAGTGAGGATGTCTTGGAAGCAGAGATATCAATGCTGGATCTAGAGAAGCCAGTAGAGCTTTCCAAGTCCAGGGTGGAGGGAAAGTCTTTCTAGGCACAGGAAAGCATATGTGTAAAGTGCAGAGAGAAGAGCACAGGTGTCCAGGATGCAGACAGTAGTTTGGTGAAATAGGATCTAGCATGGAAAAAGAAACTTGAGAACAGAGAGAGATGGATCTGGACGGGAAGACAGGTGGGACAGGGATTTATGCTATGTCACCTGTGCTAGTGGAGTTGTCATTTGCAGTGCTTCATGCACTCCATGTGCTTGAGTTTTACATCCTTTCCCATTCCCTGTATCTTTGCATGTCTCTCAGCATGGGCAGAGTACATGCTCCTGCCTCCTTTATGTTATACTTCACAATGTAGACTTTCTTTACCAAGTGAAAGGTAGTTAGAAGTGAGTAGGTGTCAGTTCCAGACTATAGCCTCAAGAAGCATCTGTTTCTACTCACCCTCTTTTATCCCAGTTATCTTCCACATGAAGGATATGCCCCAAGTGACAATTGCCCCTTCAACCCATGTGTAGTAAGCAGGCCTGAACCCCACCCACAGTGCAGAGCCAAGCCCAGCTGACCTGTAACTTGAAACAGGGAGGCCCATGCAAGCCCCAACTGGGACAACTGAACCAGTCAACCTGCAGGCACATGAGCATTAGAACAAAGGGTTGTCATTGTAAACCACCATATTTGGGGATGTTCTGTTTCACAGCATTATCGTGGCAAGAGCTGACTGATACACACAGGTTAAGAAACTCAGATTTCATTCTGAAGATGATGGAAAGCCCCACTGAAAGATTTTAGTCAGAACAAGGTCTAGACTGGATTCACATTTCGAATTTTCTTCTCTGTCCTTTGTGGAATGGTTGAGCTAGAAGTGAAAAAGAATTGAAGCAGGGAAACCAGTTAGGAGACTAATAGATGAGAACCTGAACTAAGGCAAAAGCCCCATAGGTGGCGAGGAAGGGAAAAACACAGAGATAGTGGGAAGGCAACCTCCAGCACTTCCCTGGGAATGAGTGAGAGGAAAAGGCTTTGGATAACTTCTATTTTCTGGCTTCTTTACATTCACTACCAGAGGGAATCTGAAAAAAGAGAGTTCCAGAAGGGAACAAAATTAATTCCACTTGGACATGTTGAGTCCAAGATGCCTGTGGTCCATGCAAATTGAATGACTGCTCCTCTAGCTTGGAGCAGAGCAGTGAGGACTGCACTAAAGCTAACGTTTGGGGAAGCTCTACTGGCAATTGGGTAGTATTGGTATCAACCAAAGAAACGTGGATGACATACAACTATGAGAATCAATGGAACCAAGCATGAAAACTAGGAGCTTCCATATGACAAATGGAAACCAAACTGTGAGGCAGTAAAGGCTGCAAAAGGAGAAAAGTAGAGCTAAATGCTGCAAAAATTCTGGAAAAGAAGAGAACTTCAAAGTTCCCATTGATGAACTTTGGACGGACAGCAGAAAGAACATCTCATAAAACCAGGAACACTGTCCTATGCTCAGCTTCTTCCAGCAGGAAGAGCAGGAAGTAAGAACAGTAAGGAGAACAGAGATGATGCATCTTGTATCCTGCTTCTGGGATACAAGAGTGTGGGGCTGAGAGTTGGGAAGCTCAGGACTAAAGACAGGACTAGAAACACAGAGTTTGAGTCCTCTGTATTGAAGCAATGGTCAAAGCCATGAAAAGTGATGAAAGGACTCAGGGAGAGATGGAAAAAGAAGAGAGAGGTGATGAAGGAAGAAGCACAGACAACAGTTAAGTAGTAGCCATATGATATGGTTTAGATCTGTGTCCACACCCAAATCTCATGTCAAATTGTAATCCTTAGTGTTGGAGGTGGGGCCTGGTGGGAGGTGATTGGATCATGGGGGAGGTTTCTCATGAATGGTTTAGCACCATCACATTTGGTGTTGTTCTCATGACAGTGAGTGAGTTCTCAGGAAATCTGGTTGTTTAAAAGTATGTGGCACTTCCCCCTTCACTCTCTTCCTCCTGCTCCAGCCATGTGATGTGCTGGCTCCCATTCTGCCTTCCACCATAATTGTAAGTTTCCTGAGGCCTCCCCAGAAGCCAAGCAGATGCCAGCATCATGCTTCCTGTACAGCCTGCAGAATCATTAGCCTATTAAACCTCTGGTCTTTACATATTACCCATTCTCAGGCATTTCTTTATAGCAGTGTGAGAACAGACTAATGCACCATGCAACCTGCACTCCCAAAGGAGATGGAGGGATGACAGTGAGAGTTGGGACATTACTCCGATTGTCATGGAAGCCTAGAGGAGTGGGCTTTGATATGTCTTAGTTACGGCAGATGTCACGGGCAGCCCAGGCAGAGTTAGATTCATTACGTGTTTCAATTAAGTTGAAGAATTCTAATAGTGTGGAGGAAACAAAGCCAGATTTTAGTATAAGAAGTGAGGACCTGGAGGCAGAGCATGATTTCAAGCTTTGGAGAACGTGAGTGAGAAGGGAGGTAAGTATAGGAGACTACAGAATTTCTTTGTAATAAAGAAGATACTAGTATCTTGTTGTTAAGAGAAAGGACTTGCAAAGGACAGAGAAAAACTGATTGTTGCCACAGGGAGGCCCAGAGAAAGGTGGCAAAGGGGTTAGCCTCAGAGAAAAGAACAGACCTTGCCTCTAAGACAGTGAAGAGAAAGGAAAGAAGACTATGCACAGACCCTGGTATACTGGGAGCTGGAGAGGAGGACTTTGCAAGCAAGCTGGACAGATGCTGTTTGACATTCTGGTGGGATGTGTAGCAAAGAGATCTGTTTAGGGACTCTAGCAAGGGGAAAGTGTTCAGAATTAGAACTTGTTTAAAAATGGATAAAGGAGAGTCATACTGCATTGGATCCCAGTGAGATCAGATAGTTTTTTTCTTCTTTTAGCAGGACACATTATCAGGATTATTTTGATTTTTATATTTGCATAATATGAACAGAGAACAAAAGGATTGACTGAATTCACCAAGGGAAAATGAGAATGGCAACAGAAGGTCAATTCCTTGCCAATGACAGCATGGATGAAAGATGAATAAGGGACTGACTGAAGAAGAGATGAGCAAAGCTAGAAAGAGGCTTGTATCCCAGTGCTGCCTCACACCTGGACTCCAGGCCATGCTGTCCCTTCATCATCTCATGTTATCTTCAAAACAACCTTCGGAAGGATGCAGGAGGAAGAAAATGGAAAGGTGTAAAACTAGAGATCAGAATGAGGAAACCGCATCAAGTTCAGAATAAGTGAAAGCACAGAAGTATAAGAGTAACAGGATTTATTGAAGAAAAGTAGATCCAGAGACTATGGTCTTATACATGAAGCAGTTTCAAGGGACAGCCAAGCCATGTGTATGTGTTGATGAAATGCATTGGAGGAAAGGGTCGTCAGAGTTGGGACGATTTCTAACACTTAGTTCCTGAGAGGGGCAAAGGACTGGGAGATAATACAAGGGGGGGGATGTTACCTGTGGGAAATCAGGATGAAAGTGAACTAAATGTCTACCTATTCACAAAATCCAGATTACAAATTGGATGTGGTATTATTTCCCAAAATGCATAACCTAAATCTAATCATAGGAAAATATCAGATGACCCCAAATTGAAGGACATTTTACAAAATACCTGACTAGTACACTTCAAAAGTATCAAGAACATAAAAAACAAGAAAACCTAAGGGTCTATCACAGACTGAGAGAGGAGACATTGCAGCCACGTACCAAGTGGATACCAGATGCAATCCTGGAACAGGATAGGACATTTGTAGAAAACCAGTGGTCTCCAACTAGAGCCTGCAGCGTAGCTAACAGTAATGTACCAATGTTAACTTCTTAGTTTTGATACTTGTTTATGGTTATGCAAGAGGGAAAATTAGGTGAGAGGTAGAAAAGAACTCTCTGTATTATCTTGCAACTTTTCTGTAAGTTTAAAATTATTTTAAAAATTTTAAGAGATAGCTGTGAAGTCCACATGTCCTAGAGAAGTGCAGGAGCCTCTGACCTTTCCATACTGAAACCATCTCATTCAGGTCCATGATGAAGCTTGTTACACAGATTTCAATCCCAAGCAAAAATCACCATAGCTAGGAGCCTCTGTGCAGCAGCTTAGTGCACTGCAGTTACTGGCACTCCATAGTACCAAATAATTGTTTGCCCCACTTGAAAGTCGAATTAGGAAATTCTACATTTGTATGGTGACATGCTAACTGTGATGGTTAATACTGAGTGTCAACTCGATTGGATTGAGGGATACAAAGTATTAATCCTGGTGTGTCTGTGTGGGTGCTGCCAAAAGAGGCAGACCCACCCTTAACCTGGTGGGCACAATCTAATCAGCTTCCAGTGAATATAAAGCAGGCAGAAAAACATGAAAAGGAGAGATGGGTCTAGCCTCCCAGCCTACATTTTTCTCCTATGCTAGATGCTTCCTGCCCTCAAACATCAGACTCCAGGCTCTTCAGTTTTGAGACTTGGACTGGCTCTCCTTGCTCCTCAGCTTGCAGATAGCCTATTGCGGGACCGTGTGATCATGAGTTTCTCTGCACAAGCTCTCTCTCTTTGCCTGCCGCCATCCACGTAAGACATGACTTGCTCCTCCTTGTCTTCTGCCATGATTATGAGGCCCCCCACCACCGCCATGTGGAACTATAAGTCCATTAAACCTCTTTCTTTTGTAAATTGCCCAATCTCGGGTATGTCTTTATCAGCAGCATGAAAACAAAGTAATACACTAGCTGTGACTGACACACCTCCTCCCAAATTCAGCACAGCCACTATGTTCTACAACTGCATAAACCACTAAGTATGTGCTGGGTAGAATACTGACCCTCAAAGATGTCCACATGTGAACTTGTGAACACATTAGATTACCTGGCAAAGGCAGATGAAATTAAGGTTACTAATCAGTTGACCTTGAGATGGGGAGATTATCCTGGATTATCTGGGAGGAGTCGGTGTAATCGCAAGGGTCAAAGTGGATGAGAAAATTGGAGAGAGACCCAGAAGATGGCGGCTCAAAAGGACTCAGTCCAACATTACTGGCCTTGAAGGGGGAGCGATGTGGGTGGAAAACTGTGGATGGAAAAGGCAAGGAAATGGTTTTTCCAGAAAAGAACACAGCCCTGACAACACCTGGATTTTAGTCCAGTGAGATCCATATCAGACAGCTGACCTACAAAACTGTAAGATAATACATTTGTGTGGGTTTAAACCACTAAGTGTGGGGCATTTGTTGCGGCCACAACAGGAACTTCACACAGTGGTGCCTGGGACTTTGTGAGAGGCTGGGGATGAGAAAAACAAAGAAAGCAAAATTTGCAAAAGCATCACAAACCACATTTTTCCATCTGGGAAAAATTCCCTCTACCTATAGCAAATATGGAAACATTGTAAATAATACTCTCAAAAAACATACCACATGTTCCACTCTCTGTACCAGAACAAGATAGACAGTTCCAAAGAGACGACCAAGAATTTTGTTCTAGAAATGAGGGCATTTGCACCTACCAGAAATAGACAGCTGCCTCCCCTACTCTACCACACCCAGTGATGGTCCCAGGAAAATGCTCTCTGGAGTCTGCCAGCTGTGACACTTTGTAGAGAGACCCCTTGCTCACCAGGCTAAATCATAAACTCATTGAAGCCTGAAGACCCTAAATGAGCAGTATAACCTGATTTGAATATTCAATTTGAGATGTAAATGTGTCACCAGCTGTCTTACTGCAGACTGTTATAACGAAGGACCATAGTCTCAATGTTTTATAAACATCAGGAATTCACAGTTCTGGAGGCTGAAAGTCTGAGATCACAGTGGGTTCTGCGGAGGGCCCTCTTCAGGTTGGAGTCTACCTACTTCTTGTATCTTCACAGGGTGGAGAGAGTTCCAGAGTGCTCATGTATCTTCCTATAAGGGCACTAATTCCATTCATGAGGATGCTATCCTCATGACCTAACCACCTTTCAAAAACCCTCCTGCCCAATACCCTTGCTGGTGAGGATTTCAACTTAGGAATTTGATGGGATGTGGACATTCGGTTCACTGCATGGCTTTTTGTATAATGTTGTTCAGGGACTGGTGGGTGATCAGTAGACAGCCTCTGTGAACTAACTGAGAAAGGCAGTCGAGGATGCAACCCAGGAAACCCAGGAAAGGAAGGCCCTTAGACTCCACCTCTAGGGCACCCTGTGGCATGCACGCAATTGTTCCTGGTGCTGCTGGTGCTGTTGCAACTGGTGAGATCCCTTGCACGGGAGACCTGTCCTTCCCTGCACAGTCTACATGTTATGACATTACTGGTTTTGAGAGCTTAGCTCCTTGTTCCTGGTATCATTCACGGTTTTGTTGAAAAGACCCCATGCCCTAAGAAGACACCCACCCCACGCTGGCCAGCTGGGGTAAGAAGAGACCCCACAGTGACCAGTTTAAGTTGGAAGAAATTGCTGAAGATAATAGGTATCCAGCAAAAGAGTCTAGTGTGGGCGCTGGTCAGCCAGGAAGGATGTTGCAGTCTGCACGAGGGGTCGTGCCCTATGAAGATCTCTGTGTTGTGCCATCACACATGGGCCCCATGATGATGAGTACCTGCACCTCTGACCCAGACCCTCCATCACCCCGGCTGCCTAACAAGAGAGCTGCTGCTCCTCACCCAAGAGAATGGACTTCATAAGGCCCCCTCTGCCCACCAGGCACTCACCCTGTGCTCTTCAGGATCCAATGAGCATGGGTGCATATGATGGGCAGAGCTGGCTCCGTGCCTGCATCCCTGCCTGAGGGTGGCTGGGATTGTGATTTTTTGGCATCTCCTTGGAGAGCTTGAACTGAAAATATGGCCACTATCCAGGATATTGCTTTGAGGGAGGACCTCCCTACAGAAGAAGAAGGAAGAGGGGGAGAGAGAGGAGGAGGAAGAAGATCTGAGGACAGTTTAAACATGCCCTCAGCAGCAAAATATATATATATATATTTTTTTTTTTTAACGGAGTTTCGCTCTTGTTCTTCAGGCTGGAGTACAATGGCTCAAGATCTTGGCTCGCTGTAAGCTCCGCCTCCCAGGTTCAAGTGATTCTCCTGCCTCAGCCTCCCGAGTAACTGGGATTACAGGCTCCTGCCACCACGCCCAGATAATTTTTTGCATTTTTATTAGAGATGGGGTTTCACTGTGTTGGCCAGGCTGGTCTCAAACTCCTGACCTCAGGTGATCCACCCCTGCTAGGCCTCCCAAAGTGCTGGGATTACAGGCGTGAGCCACCGCGCCCAGCCCAGCAGTAATATATTTAATCAGGCAAACCTCTACCTAACAGAAAGGACAGAGACACTCAAACTGGGCTAACAAGCAACGTCAATCAATGGGCTGCTTACAGAAGACAGACTAAAATAACAACGTACACAAGTTAAAAACAAAAAGATGAAGGAAGATGACAAAAAAGAAATCAGAGAACTGTTAACAGCAGACCAAGTAGAATTCAAGACAAAATGAATTAAATGTGACAATGAAGAGCATTTACATCAAGTTAAGGGATAATTTGTAAGACAAGGAAAATAATCATGAAATTTTCAAGAGTCAAATAGTGTCTCCTCAAAATCTGCACAGAAAAGGAGATTGAAATAAAAAGAACATTTGATTAAAAACGAAAATGGAGCAGGACTTAGAACTCTCAGTATTACAGATGACTGACACCAAGGCTGTGGACAATGTAAAGCACATAAATATGTATTCATGGAGGTACTCTACTCCTGCAGACACCACAGATACAGAATAGCTTTAAAATGACTTTATTTATAAGTAATAAATATATTATTTATTATAAGGTAGCAGAAAAAAATAGGCATTGGTAACAGCTTCAATGAAAACACTTCTATCCAGATCTTTTAAAACATCCTCACAAGTAACTAAAGAGTCTGCCATTTTAGTTAGGGCTGAAGTCTGTCAAATCCCAGGGTATGTGGCCAAAGTTCTATTTAAAAGCAAATTTCATTTCTTTAAAGGATTTCACTATTAAAAGAGAAACCATGGATAAAAACTAAGCATCTACGCAAAAAAAAATAATAATAATAATAATTATATATGTAAAAAGTGGAAAAAATGTGGTCCCCAAGAAAGTAACAGTAAAGATCAAAATGAATGTTAATAAATTAAAAGAAGATATCAAATAGAATTGCTAAAATAATCCAAAAATTGCTTGAAATCATATAGAAATAACATTTTTTAAATAATAAAACATACTTTGTACAAGTATATGCCAATTAAACTTAAAATCTCAGAAAAGTTGATTTCCCAGAAAAATCTCAATTGTCAAACTTGAGAAAAGATTCAAAATACTTGTCATCAAAAATTACCTCCATAGACCGGGCGCAGTGGCTCACGCCTGTAATCCCAGAACTTTGGGAGGCTGAGACGGGCAGATCACTTGAGGTCAGGAGTTCAAGACCAGCCTGGCCAACATAGAGAATCCCGTCTCTACCAAAAAATATAAAAATTAACTGGGCCAGGCGGCACACACCTGTAGTCCCAGCTACTCTGGAGGCTGAGGCATGAGAATAGCTTGAACCTGGAAGGCGCAGGCTGCAGCTAACCAAGATGGCACCACTGCACTCCAGCCTGGGTGTCAGAGTGAGACACTGTCTCAAAAAAAAAAAAAAAATTACCTCCATAAATGACCACAAACCTAGCAGCCAGATCTTAGTTTCTTTTATTTTTTTTTTTATTTTTATCTTTTAGCTGCTCCTCGTGGAGCAGGGTTAACCCCTAGGTATCCAGAAGTCAGCCCAGATCTTACTTTCTAATACCATTCTGCAATAAAAGAAACCAGGGCTCCTTAGAGAAATGGCTAATTCTGTGATGAGCCTGGAGCATCTCATAATGCCAGAAAGTAAGAAAATGCTAAGAAAAAGAAAAAAAAAAGAAGCTAATCTCACAATGTCAAAAGGACACAAGAGCCAACCGAAGACACTCTCAGTGGCTAGAACTGGAACAAACTGAGCAACAAAATAAACAAACTAGTCTTGAATAATAGCCAAAAGTATAAGATTGATATCCATGAAGACATTCTGCAATAAATAAATAATTGAATAAATAAATAAATGGGGAAGAAGAGACAAATATCCCATGCATGCAGAAGAATTCCAAATAAATTATGCAGATACTCTGTCCTCAAAGAGATGGAGCATATCTCGCCACGCCTTAAACGTGGGCTGCACATAGCAACTTCCTCATAAAGGGGACAGAATGGAAGGGCAGGTGCGGCAGAAACCTGACAAACAGGACCTCAGCCAGGTGAACAAGGCCAGCATCAGCAGTGATGAATCATGATGCTGGTACTCACATGCCTCTGATATGATGCAATGAAAACTGCACCTCACCTCTGTGGTCCTCCTTCCCAAAACACAGGACTCCAGTCTAAGCATGAGAAAAACTCCAGGCAAATCCCAGTAGAGGGACATTCAGTGAAACACCTGTCCAGTGTCCCTCAAAACTGCCAACGTCACAAAAACAAGGGAAATCTGAGTAACTGCCACAGCCAAGAGGACTCTAAGGAGACTCAGTGCCCAAATGCAATGTAGCTTCCTGATCAGATCCTAGGACAGAAAACGACGTTAGGAAAATACCGAGGAACTCTGAATCAAGAATGGAGTTTGGCTAATAGAAATGTACCAGCATTGGTTTATTAGTTGTAACAAATGTACCATTCTAATGTAAGATGTTCACAGGAGGAATTGGGTGTGGGTATGTAAACACACTCTATCTTATCTTTGAGATTTCTGAATCTAGAACTACTCCAGAATATGTATTATTTATTTTTTATACTTATATATAATATATAATTATATATTATTTACATATTATGTATTATATATAATATTCTATTTTATATTTTTATGTTTATGTTTATATATTTATTATATTCATTTACATATTAAGTATATATTTATATAAACATATTACTATAATATATTAATGTAAATCATAAATATATAAATATATTATAAATGCATATTTATATGTATTCAAATATGTCATAATATATAATATAAATATAGAAAATATTTATTTATGTGTAAAATATATATTGTATATAAACATATAAATTATATATATTTTAAAGCCACAAATATGTTTATAAGTCTTCGGGTAATTCTTTTACAGAGTCAAGGAAATGATCATTAATGACACTGATAGAATGTGCAGGAGAATATAAGAAGTTTTTTGATTCATTTTAAGTAGCTAACACAATCTGATACCGTCATTTGACAGAGGTTGCATACATGTAAATAGAGATATAAAAATCCTAAACTATCAACAAATTGAATTAATGCATTTAAAGAACATTTCAACAAAATATAATATGCAATTTAACATTAAGATATCTATTACTACAATATTAACCTGTCACCTCAAAAGATCAAATCAGAAAACAAATATTTTAATGGACACTTAAAAGGCCTTTGGTATAATTCAACAACAATTACAGATTAAAATTCTTAGCAAAACAGATTTTTTTAAATACTCAAATGATAAAGGACAGCTATCTTAAATCGATAAGAAAAATCTTATCTAAAACTCAAGCAACCTTCCCACTGAAATCAAGAATCAGAGCATTATGACTGATAAGTTCTCTAATGTTTACCATGTTTCTGGAAGTTAAACATAAGATATTATAAGGTACAAAGCAGAAAGAAGAGGAAAACCCATTGGAAAATAGGTGAAAGTATCTTTTTTTCCCCCTAGAAGTACAGGGGGACTCCTAGGGGGTAAAAAACGAACCTATTTTTAAAAGCCATTGGAACTAATCTAGAAGCACAGTAAGTTCGTCAAATTCAATATGAATATAAAATGCTACAACTTTGTGTTACCAATAGCTTGTTACAAAATATACTAGAAAAAAGTCCCATTCCAACATCAGCTAAAAATACAAAATGCTTATCTAAAAAAGAAATGAGTGAGACTAGACACTATCATAATGGCCAAGGGTCAAAGATAGTCAAGGCCAAAGAGAAAGAAATAAATAATAGCAGAAATTAAAGAAAGGACCAAGCTCCCCTGATCCAGCCTTCTGAAAGAAGCCAAACCAAGACGGAATTACAAATGTCCTACAATGAAGAAATATTATAAAAGGTGGTGAGCAATGAACTTGTTGGATTTGGCTGTGAACTTTCTAAAATTATCCAGGGCTTACTGAAACCTCTGTGATCACATGTGCTTTAGTAGTTTGTTTATTTAACTTTTATTTTAGGTTCAGGGTACATGTGCAGGTTTGTTATACAGGTAAACTTGTGTCACGTGGGTTCAATGTACAGATTATTTCATCACCCAGATACTAAGCCTAGTACCCAATAGTTATTTTTTTCTGCTTCTCTCCCTCCTCCGACCCTCCACTCTCTGGTTGGCCCCAGTGTCTGTTGTTCCTCTCTTGTGTCCATGTGTTCTCATCATTTGGCTCCCACTTATAAGTGAGAACATGTGGCACTTGGTGTTTTGTCCTCACATTACTTTGCCTCTATAATGGCCGCTAGCTCTGTCCATGTTCCTGAAAGGACATGACCTTTTATCTAATGTGCTCAATATTCCATTAGCAGTGGTCCCCCCACTAGCATGCACCACAACCAGTGATTCTAATAAATCAATTTATTTTTCTAAAATCTGATTTGCAAAGAAGAGAGAGAAAACTACCAGCCAACGCTGTACCTAACACGTAATAAAAAGCATTGTACTTCAATGAAGGTAGTACTTGTTTAATTCCGAATTCGAAAAATTGAAAAATAGTTACCAAACCATTGATATACTCACTATGGAAAAGAAAAAGAAAGCTAGACTACAAACATGATGTCAAGTCTATGGGTCATCCTTGTAATCATTAACTTTCAACCACTTTTCTAAAAAGGAGCAGCAGAAAACGATACTACTAATAGACATGCATACAGATACAAACACACACACAAAATCAATTGCCTAGTAATGTAAACACTTGGGATTTTGAAACCAGAAGACTACTAAATTACCTCTTTGTGTTTCATGTTTCCATTGTTTACATGGCAAAAATTATAGCTAATTAAAAACTTAAAATAAATGAATAATGTTATGTGAAACAGGGGTCCTCAACCTCAAGGCCACAGACCGGTACTGATTCATAGCCCGTTAGGAACTTGGCCACACAGAAGGAGGCGAGCAGCGGGTGAGCCAGCGAAGCTTCACCTGTATTCACAGCCGCTCCCTATCGCTTGCACGACCACCTGAGCTCCGCCTCCTGTCAGGTCAGTGGTGACATTAGATTCTCATAGAAGCGTGAACCCTCTTGTGAACTGGTCATGCAAGGGATCTAGGTTGCATGCTCCTTATGAGAATCTTATGCCTGATGATTTTCTGAGGTGGAGCTGAGACAGTAATGCTAGTGTGGGGAGTGGCTGAAAATACACATTAACAGTAGCAAGAGGTTTGATTGCACAAAGACCCTAACAAATCAATTGCTTGCAGACTCATATCAAAACCCTATCAGACGGTGGCAAGCGACAATTAAGCTGCATCTGGTGGAAGGCTTTCTGGTGGCCAGTGAGTTGATGTACTTCAATCGTACAGTTGCATCTGATGGCAGGCTTTAAGTCAGAATCTGACATTTAATTTAATCCACGCATGGCCTACCATTATTTTATTTACCACTTCTGTCCACGCCTCTTTCCTGCACTGGACAATTGTCTCAGTAACAGTTTCGGTAAGCCCACAAGCTAACCCTAGCCAAAATCAGTAAAAAACAAATGTCACTGGAAAGCTTATTTGAAAAGGGGGAAAGACCCAATCATGAGACAGCAGAACACCCTAAGACTGACAACATAAAGCAAGCTGCATTTAGAAGAAAAGACCAAGAGTCCTATTTAAATTACAGGTTAATTGCAACAGGTGATTCGCATTTTCCAAGCCCACTCTGTATACTATGTGGTGACTCTCCAATGAAGCCGTGAAACCTTTAAAATTGCTTCACCACATGGATACCAAGCACTCTGCATTAAAAGATATGCCTTTGGAGTTTTTCAAAGGAAAAAACATGAACATGAAGAACAGAAGCAATTAGTGAAGGCCACCCCTTCATCAAATGTGTCTGCACTGAGAACATCATTCTTGGTGGCTAACTGCATTACTAAAGCTAAGAAGCCCTTTACTATTGGTGAAGAGTTCATCCTGCCTGCTGCTAAGGACAATTGTCGTGAACTTTTAGAAGAGGTGGCAGTTTGAAAGGTGGCACATGTTCCTCTTTCGGCTAGCACCGTAACCAGAGTAATTGATGAAATATCAGGGGATACTGAGGCGCAATTGTCAGAGGAGATTAATGAGTCACTTTGGTACACAATTCAGGTTAACAAGTCTACCAATGTTGACAACAAGGCAACAATGCTTGTTTCTGTGAGATATATCTTCAGGAGGATGTGCATGAAGACATGTTAGGTGTATTTTTGCTGTCAACAAACACCACAGCTACAGAACGACTCAAATCTTCAAATGATTACGTATCAGGAAACTGAACTGGCCATTTTGTGTCAGTGTATGCACAGACAGAGTGGCTGCCATGACTGAATGGCTTTCTGGTTTCACTACTTGGGTCAAAGAGGTCACTTCTCAATGTGAGTCTCTGCGGTGTCATCCATAGAGAAATTCTGCATAGTCAAAATATGTCACCTGCACTTAACAAAGTTTTGCAGCATATAATTAAAGTTATCAACTGCATTAAAGTACATGCCCTTAAATCATGTCTGTATGTGCAGCTCTGTGAGGAGATGGATGCAGGGCACACACGTCTTCTCTGATACACGTGTGCTTAGAATGACATGCGTGTGATAGGATGAGATGGCTTCTCTGATACACAGAAGTGAGGTGACTTTCTAAAGGTAGAACACTGGCCAGAGTTTTTGAGTTATGAGAGCCCCTCCAGAGATTTCTTTTAAAACAGCAGTCACCACTGGCAGCACATTTCAGTGACACAGCATGGGCTGCAAACGTTGCTTACTTGTGTGACACATTCAACCTACTCCACAAACTTAATCTGTCACTTCAGGGGAGAACGGCAACTGTGTTCAAGTCGGCAGATAGTCAGTAGATTAAGCAGCTGCATTCAAAGCCAAACTGGAATTATGGGGGCGACAAGTGAACACTGGGATTACTGACATGTTTCAAACATTAGCAGAGATTGTGAAAGAGACGGAGCCAGGGCCTTCTTTCCCCCAGCTGGTGCATGATCACCTACCTCAGCTTTCAGTAGAGCTTGAGCGTTACTTCCCAATCACAAAATACCCCCGAACTGAGAAGGAATGGATCTGCGACGCATTTATGAATCAGCCAGGTGAACTGACTTTGTCCGTGCTAGAAGAGGATCACCATCATTTTGCTTGAGATTGCAAATGATGTGGCCTTGGAAGTATGTTTGAGACAACTTCAAACCTCCATACATTCTGGATTGTTAAAGAATATCCTGAGATTGCCACAAAAGCACTGAAAAGCCTGCTTCCATTTTCAAGGTCCTATCTTAGTGAAGCAGGGTTGTCTGCAGTGACAGCAACCAAAATGAGATTAGAGTTGAGTGGACATAAAGCAACACACTTCAGGGTCACTGTCTCCATCACCCCCAGATGGGACCATCTAGTTGCAGGAAAACAAGCTCAAGGCTCCCACTGATTCTTCATGATGGTGAGTGGTATAATTATTTCATTATATATTACAATGTAATCATAATAGAAATAAAGTCCATAATAAATGTAATACACTTGAATCATCCCAAAACCATCCCCCAGCCCTCTCGGTCTATGGAAAAATCGTCTTCCACAAAACCAGTCCCTGGTACCAAAAGGGTTAGGGATGGGACCACCGATATAAAACATAAAACTCAAATTTAACGTTCCTGGATTTGTGCACTCATACACACTTTCATACTCATACACACCCGCCCACACACGCACTCTTACATGGACTCACACACAGTTACACATAAACACATGCATACACACCCTCTTGCACACTCACACAACTCTCACATACACACTTAGCCACATTCACATACTCATACACACTCAAACACATATGCACATACACGAATAGACACACTCACCCCTCTCTCATATACACAGCTACCCACACTTGGATACTCACACATGCACACACTCACACCCATTCACACACTCTCTCAAGCACTCACACTCACACACAGTCACATACTAATAAGCATGTACACACATGTGCACACACTCTCACACCCATGCTGTCTCACACATATGCTCTTCCACTCACAGTCATACATGAATAAACATGTACACACACTCATGCATGCACACACACACTTTCATACACTCACCCACAGTCACATAATAAACATGTACACACATGCACACACTCTCACACCCATGCTCTCTCACACACTCACATGCACTCACAGTTACACATGAATAAACGTACACACATGCACACATGCACACACACTTTCATGCACTCACGTGCACTCATACACTCATACGTTCACACACATGCACAGTCACACATATTCACACACTCACTGAGAAAAGAACAAACAAAAGCTCAGTAGGGTCTTTGTAAACATTTTTCCTCCTCGTTTTGAAACTTTTGTGCAATTTGTATATTTTAAAAGTAAATTTCATTTCTGCCTTATATACCATCGTAATTTCTGTCTCTCAAAAGCTTTAGTTTCTGCCGTATTAACAGAAGGTCTAACCCATTTGTCCACCCAGATCACCTAGCTGCAGTCCAGTGGTGAAGGCCGGCAGCCTGGGGGACAAAGTGTCCCCAAGACATCTCCACTGTGATGAGGGCATCACCGCACTGTGCCCTCCCCTATGATGCTGAGCCTGGACCTGGGGGCCGCCCACACTGAGTTGAAGGCTCAAAGACGAACCTCTTCTTGACAATGAGCAGTTCAACCCTTCATGAGCACAAGAGTCCAATCTTCCATTGTAAGTTATTTTCTTCTTATTTGAGCCACTTAGCTAGAGTCAAGGGAAGTAAAATAGTGCCCAGGTAAATAGAGACTATGAGTTCTCTAAGAAACAGTGGGTTTATCCCATTTGTTCTAAGAAGCTCCGGGGCGGGGCAGAGAGCCCATGGCAGGGGATGAGTCAGCAAAACCCTTGAACTATGTATGCAGTGTGTGATTAATGAACAGCCTTAAAGAGTGTGGCTGAAAAGCTTAGTTTTAATTAAGGCGCAGTTTAGAAAGGAGTAAGATTTCCTACAAGAGGAGTGCCATGATTTTAACAGGGAGGAAGAAAGAAAGAGGGAGAGGGGGAGGGAGGGAAGGATAAGCCCTTTTGCATAAAGACAATTCCAGGGGATTCTGAAAAGAGAATATGTTCATGGCAACCTAGGTGTGGGGGAAGAAAAGCTAGGACCCCATCAAGACTCCACATTTTTTAGCATAAGAACCTACCTTAGAACACAGTGAGAGACTGCCACGTGCTCCAGTTATCTCTGAACAATGTGACTTCTGCACCTGTCTGCTCTGACTTTTGTGCATGCAGTTCTTTGTAGACAGTGGTTTCCTCACAGGAAGCCCAGTCTCTCTCATCACAGGTGCCGTGCCTACCTCCTGCAGTCAGGGCTTACTACCTCTTCTGGGGCCATGTCTCCATCAAAGACCCTGCCCAGGTAAGTCTGCTAGTACATTGGGGCCCACCGAAAGGGGCACTGGAAGCATAAGAGCCATTTCATGAGGTTTAAATGGAGGCCCAGGAATTACAGCTCCTGCCATGTCAGGCAGCTCTCATCGCAGAAGTGATGCGACAAGGAGAGCTGGTCTGTTTCCCCAAATCAGGCATTTGAAGCCTCAATCCAGACTGTCCTATACAATCCTGTTGATTATTCCAGTTGAGGTACACATACTGTTTAGCTCTTTAAAAAATGATATTCTGTGGCATAATTTAAGGTAAAATACAGCAAACACTCTACATTAGGTATGAAGTTAATGGTCATGGTGGGGAAAGCAAAACTTCTCCACTCGAGTCTACTGTAGACCACAAATGTCCAAAATACTTAAGGCATAATGGAGCCCTCTAACTTCCATTGGTTTTTTTCCTTAAAACTGTTAATCAAAAAAAAATTTTCAAAACGTGCTATAAATAAGATGCAACATAAACTCATTGGAAGGAACTAAAACACTGATAGGCCAAAGGTTTCTCCCAGCCCTGGAAAATGAGGAAGTCTGTCCGATGGGTGACCTCTGCAAAGCCAGGGATCCCTATACCCTGGCTGAGGGTCCTGAGAGTACCAGGAGCCCCTCTGGACCCTGGGCCAGCTCTCCTGGCAGCCCTCACTGAAACACAAGAGGCTCAGTGCTGGGTCAGCCTCAGGGATCCTCTTCAGCCAGCCCCAGGGCAGAGCCCCCTCATCAATGCCTGCAAGGCTGTGGCACCACAACCAGG
This sequence comes from Pan paniscus, assembly GCF_029289425.2. NCBI lineage: Eukaryota > Metazoa > Chordata > Mammalia > Primates > Hominidae > Pan > Pan paniscus. The sequence continues at coordinate 7,117,269 of NC_073253.2, read as the reverse complement.
ATCAGGGCTTGATGGGAATAACCCTGTGGAAATAAAAGCAGCCATCTGACCCCTGCACCCACGGGCTATGAGCAGGCAACTGGCAGCCTCCTAATCTACAACATAAATACAGCAACAATAGCAACAAAGTGTGTGGGCACACGTACCTTGTGTCTAATTTAGGACAATCTTGCTATGATCACAGAAATCAGAAACTTAGCACACCTATGGCAGCCTCTCTTGGCACTGCCAGACAAAAATAAGAGGACAGCGGGCTGCCTGGTTGATGCAGGAGGGGAAATAAACAGCCCAGGATTGGCTGGTGATCCGTCAGCAGAACTGGGTCAGCTCAGCTCATGCGAAAACGCGGTGCCAGCCTCACTGCTAGACAAAGAGCAGAGCCTCAAAGTGGAGCAGGCCCCCAGGTGGCCTCAGCTGTCCAGCCAAGGTCAGAGGGGCTGGGCAGAAGAGGCGGCTGCTGGCCAGGCGGGATTAGCTGCTGGCCCAGGCAGCAGCAGAGATCAAGCATGGGTGTAGAGAGGTACGTTTCCAGCACGCAGCCTTCTGGAGCCAAGATGTTCTCCCGACACCACTGCTGCCCGCAGTGCATCCACAATTTGGTTTCCAATTTTTCTGTACAACAAAATAAAGCTTTAAAAAAAAACACACACACAGCCCTTTGTGCTAGATTCTGTTTAAGCTACTTGAGCACTGAAAGGATGATGAACTTTCAGCACTTTTCAATCCAAGCAGAGCCAGAGAGCAGCCACACACACCCACACACACACACATTCATACATGTGCACACACACATTCATACATGTGCACACACACCCATACATGTGCACACACGCACATCCATACACGTGCGCACACACATTCATACATGTGCACACACGCACGCATATGCATCACTCACACATGCACACGCTCACACACGTAGACACACATGCATGTACTCACACTCATACACATGCACACATACATGCTTACACAAATTCACATACTACTCACACAAGTACCCATATATACATGTACTTACATTCTTACACACATGCACACAGACACACACACACGCCAGTCCTTCCTAAGTGCCAGGCCATCAGGAGAAGCGGGAGGGAAGGCCTGCTGGTGTCTTTGTGGTTCTAGACAAAAGTGAACCCAAAGTGAGCTTCCATCCCAGTTGTTCCCGGTGATTCTGCCCGGCTCACTGCCCGGGGTCCCCGGCTCCCTTCTCTGCAGGCCCCTGCCTCTCCCCTGCACTCCTGGCTACGATTCCATGAACGTCCCATGTTTTCTCTTCAGGCCTGTGCCTGGATCACGCCTGGGGGCTGGGGGCTTCTGAGAAGGCCTTGATGACCCCTGCTCCTGTGTTCATGCCCTGGTGTAAGCCCCTCCCTGTGAGGGTCTCAAGGCTGGACCTAGAGACTTGCCTTTGAAATACAGAATAGGCAGTCATGGTGAGACGCCCCTCCAAGGCTCAGCTCGCTCTGACCCTTCCTTCAGCTCGCTTCCATGAATCCTGCAGCTCACTTCCATGAATCCTGCTGCCACATGGTAAGCTGCTCTTCAAAGAGGCCCAGGTGGCAAGAACCTGAGGATGGCTTCTGACTAATGCCCACAAGGAAATAAATCTTGCCAACCACCACACCAATGAGCTCGGAAGAGTCATCCCCTGGGGGGCCCTGAGATGCCAGCAACCCCTGCTGACACCTTGCTTGGAACCTGTGGGACACCCTGAGCTCAACTGCTTAGCTAAGTTGTGTTCTACAATCAAGAGTAACCCCTGGGTTCCTGACCCATAGAAACTGTGAGATAAGAAATATCTGTGGCCTTAAATTGCTAAGTTTTGCAGTAGTTGGTTATACAGCAATAAATAATGAATACTCTCTTATCACACAGTATCCAGTACATGCTTTCTTCCATTGCAGGACTCCTGCCAGTACAGCCTGCAGCCCAGGCTCGCTGTTCCCTCCTCTGGGACGTGTCACATTCGAGACATGGGTGGTGTCTCTTGTGCCATCCTGGCACCCGGGCTGTGCTTCTGCAGTGCTCCTCACACCAAAGCTGCCTGTTAATTGCCTGCTCTCAGGGCACAAGGGCTTCAGAAATGGGTTTCTTCCCCATTGCTTCTTGCTCTCCAGTTCTCTGCACCAATCCAAATAGTAAAAAAAAAAAAAAGCATATGCAGGGCAGTTTTCCTCTATGGCTACCCACTCCTGGTCTATCCAGGCCCTCAGCCGGTTGGATGGTGCCCGCCCACACAGGGTGAGGGCAGATCTTCCTTCCTCAGTCCACTGATTCAAATGCCAGCCTCTTCCAGAAGCACCCCACAGACACACCCAGGAATAACACCCTACCCGCTATCTGGGTATCCTTTAACCCAGTCAAACTCACACCTGAACTTAACCATCACACCCAGTCTTCGTTGCCCAGGGCTGCCATAACAAACTCAGAGTTCAACAATCTAGGTGCTTTTAAAAATAGAAATTCATTCTCCTGCAATCTGGAGGCCAGAAGTCCAAAATGGCAGTGTCAGCAGGGCAGTGCTCCCTCTGAAGGGTCTAGGAAGGTCCTTCCTCACCTCTTCCTTGGGTCCTGGCATAGCTGGCAATCCCCAGTGTTCCAGGGCTTGTGGCTGCATCACTGCAGGATCTACTTGCATCTTCATACAGCCTTCTCCCCTGTGTCTCTGTGTCCAAATTTCCCTCTTTTTATAAGACACCAGTCATGGCATTAGGGCTCACTCCTATGTAGTATGGCCTCACCTTCACTTGGTTACATCTGCAAAGACCCCATTTCCAAATAGGCCACGCTCACAGGTTCTGAGGGTTAGGACTTTAACATATACTTTTGGGGAACACAACTCGATCTGCAACAGACATGGAGTAAAGAAGTGTAAACATCTGTTTCTTCTCTTCTTTAGCCCTTCGTCCTATTTGGAGAAGCATTTGGGGTGGTGTGACTTGGGGAGATACAGATGCCTTATTCTTGGCACGACTATGAATGTATAGTTTAGGGGGTCAGGGCGTTACCCAGAAAATGAGGAAGGCAGCCAACTCAGGAGAACTATGCTCTCAGATAAAAGAGTTCAAGGGACCTTGAAGTTTCCTTCCTGTCTGGTCTTGGAGCTAAGTCAGTCAAAATTTAGGGACTAAAGCCTTGCTCAGTGATGGGACTGGGTCTTTATTTCTATGCACTGGGACCTGGGCCAGCTTGACCCAGCCAGGATGTGATTCTCTTACACCAGCACCCTGCATCTGCATCTGCTGACACCTACATGCCACAAACACACCCATTAACTGGAGGTAAGAAGACAAGGCCCCCCAGTGCTTCTAAGACACTACCACAAATGGGGTGGATTGAGGAGGGAAGGAGGGATTGGGTTTACAGAAGCTTCCCTCAACACATTCCATTCTTTATGGAAAAAGACACAATTTCTGTTTCCAAAAACCTAAGTTGCTGAATAGTAGACATCAACAATCTGTCTTCTGGGTTCAGAGTTCTTTGTATGTTGCTTTCATATCCATGCATAATTACAAATTTAGCAAAATTCACAGACAGTAGTCAAAGTGTGGTAGCGCCATAAAGTTCTAGAATAGTGAACTGATGATCATCTGCCTTAACATGGTCCTTCCCCAAACTCCCTGCTTCTTCCAGGTCTTATACAAGTTGCAAGGCCACAACTAAGTTCCATTTTCCTCCAACGTTTTCCCAGATTCCAAGCCATATTCAGCTCTCTCTTCTATACACTCTTCCGCAAAAGAGAAGTTGCCATTGGTCATGCATTGTTGATAGTGGTTTTGTTTGAATAGCCTCAAATCTCCTCAAAAAGAGAGAAATTCATATTTTACGTTTACTTGTATGACTCATGGTACTGAGTACCAGTAATTGGTTAATACACCCTTATTAAATGAATGAACAACAGCCCATTTCAAAAAGAAAGAAACTGGGAATCGTGTGGGAGGAGTTCAGTCTAGAAAGGAATAGGAACAGATTCTGAGCAGCTGCACTGCTGGCCCTAAAGTGGAAAAAATAGGAAGGGTCCACTTACCCTGGAGTATGACCAAGATAGAGTGTGAGTCTACTGTTAAGAACTACAAGTACAAAGAATATGATATGCATATGTGCCGTATCTGTTATTCATCAAAACCCAAGCTGGATTATCTCATTAGAACACTCTTCATGAGATGCGAGAAGCATTACCCAATTTCAAAGATTTGTGATCATGTGCCTTAAACGTTGTTAACGAGAATTCCAAACTTAACATATTGAGAATAAAAAGTTGAGTTTCTTATCAAACTGATAAAGTACAATCTGTTTTTATTATATTCAAACACACAGAGAGAGACAATCAATATGTAAATAATATTTGGTTCTGTGAAGGTAAAGGATTTTGTGCAAGACGTGTTCCTGGAAAGCATGTACTACCAAGAATAATGTGTTTGTTTTATAAAACTGATTTCATAAATACTTATTATTGGGAGGTTTATGTTAAGTATAATTGACTACAGTTCAACCAAATTATTATGCAAGTGAAAGGTTAGAGCACTAAAATTCATAATATGAAGAGAGAAAAACTATTTCAACTCAATTATTCAATAACTAACTAAGCATTTCTAGATTCTCTTCTCTGTTATTCAACCTCTCTTTTGCCTACTTCATTTCTCTGCCAAAATCACTATCAGACGTGGTAGTAAAGAGGAAAGCAAAGAATCAAAATTCAATTAAGGTCCTTTAAGATACAACTGTCCTGTAAATGGGGCTTTGGGAGAACAAACAGTGAAGACAGCGGTTTAAACTGTGTTTATAAATGTGTTAGTTGCAAACCTTTATCACTCCTAAATCCTGGCTTACACAAATGTTGTTTTCCAAGCCTACTGGAAGAAGAAAATATTTTTATGCAAAGAAGTCGGCCTCACACTTTGTTCATTCCCATCAAAAAATAAGAAAGCTTGATCCCAGGAGATATAACAGACAAACAAATTAGACTGCAGGAAGCAAAAATATAAATTCTAAGTGACAAAAAAAAATCCAGATTATGGAACAAGTAGCTAGAAAAAAACCTCTGCAATTTATTTCACAAGAGCTTATCTTCTCAACACATAATGAGCTCTAACAAATCTTTAAGGAAAGGGTCAAAAATGCAATAGAAAAAAATGGGGAACAGATACAAGAGAGTTTATGGAACAAGAAATACAAATGAAACATATAAAAATATTCTCAAATCCATTTTTCCATTTCTTACTCAAAACATGGAATCATTCTGGACTCCTCCCTTACTTTCTCCTCCCTAACATGTCCAAGACCTTCTCAGCTTCATCTTCTAAAAGGACCATATCAACCTCTTGTTTGGATTACTGCAATTCCTAACTGAGCTCCCTGCTTCCATGCTGTTCCCTTCTACGGTCCTTTACAGGGCACCCTGAGTGACCCTTCTAAGAACATAACCTTACATTGGTTTCCTTTTGCAGAGTCAAAGCCAGAGCCCAGTGGCATAAAGGCCCCAACACATCAGCGCCCTGTGGCCTCTCTGACCTCCTCCTGCTCCTCCTCACTCCCCTACTCTAACATTCCCAGTTCCCTTGTTCTCTTTCAAACATAATGTGGAGGATGACATTTCCCAAAGATGACAGCAACAATATTCCCCTGTGATGGTTCGTTTTAAGTGTTCACTTGGTTAGGCCACAGCACCCAAATATTTGGTCAAGTGCCAGTCTAAATGTTGCCATGAAAGTATTTTTTAGACATGAACATTGAAATCAACAAACTTTGGATTAGCAGACTGCTTTCCATAATGTGAGGCAGCCTCATTCCATCAGTTAAAAGCCTTAAGAGCAAAGACTGAGGTCACCTAATGGAGAAGGAATTCTGCCTCCAGACTGCTTCAGATTGGAATTGCAGCATCAACTCTTCCCTGGGGCTCCAGCCTGCCTTGCAGGTTTTGAACTTGCCAGCCCCCACAATCCTGTTGGTCAATTCCTTAAAATAAATAAATAAATTCCTATCTCATATATACATATATATAAGTTTAACACTTTTGTGTGTGTGTGTGTGTGTGTGTGTGTGTGTGTATACAATAGGTTCCGTTTTTCAGGTAAACCCTAACACATCTCCCAATAATATGACCTTGTCATTACCCTGATAAAAGAGGTAGAGTCTATGCCACCCCCCTGGGCATGTTCCTGTGTCAATCTAGGAACATTTTCCATCAGAATGTTTTTTGTCAGAAGCTAGCCAGCCTGCAAGGAGTGATCCAGTGTCATGGAGAGACCACAGGTAGGTGCCCTGCTTAACCGTCCCAGCTGAGCCCAGCCTTCGAATCATCCCAGCCCGGGTGCCAGCATGTGATCAACAAAGCCTCTGGATGATTCCTGTGCCTGCCTTCAAGTCACCCGGATTCCCAGATTCCAAGATTCAAGTCTTCTCAGCTGAGGCCCCAAACATCAAGATGCTAGAAGAGCATCCCCACTAAGGCCTATCCAAATTCCTGGCCCACAGAATCCACAAGCATATGAAAATAATTGCTGCTTAACCTCTCAGTTTCAGGTTGTTTGTTATGCACTATTGATGAGCAGCATGAATGCTGAGCAAGTCCCTTAGAATATGACTCTTCACTGCCTGTGCGCTTGCTGCTCTGTCTTTGTGGATCTCCTCCCTAGATTCCTTTGTGGTCTCTTTTTCACCCTGGTCTTCTTCACTCTGTGCAAACATCAACTACTCCAGGAGGCCTCCTTCTCCCCCATGGAAAATACAACCCTCCACCTGCACTCTTTAACCCCCTTCCCTGGTTTATTTTTCTTAGGAGAACTTATCACCATCATATAGGCTGTCTATTTCACCTATTTGCTTTTCCTTTCCCTGTCTCCTCTGAGTGTAAGCTGGATGAGAATAGGAGATTTGGGGTTTGCTCTGTTCAGGATTGCATCACTAGCACCTGGAGCGGAGCCCAGAGCACAGTCAGTGCTCAACTAATTACAGCAGAATGAATACACGAATGAATGAAGAAACTGCACACATAAAACAGCTGCAAATTAAAACTCCAGTGACATAAAATTTTTTACCTATCAGATCACAAAACTTGCACACGTGGGTAATGCATTGTGCTGGTGAGCATGTGGGGAGACAGGCTTTGCCACATTTTTCTGGCGAGAATATTAACTGGGGAAAATTATTCAAAGAATGATTGGACAGTGGAATTCAAAATTTTAAGTGCACATAAACATTGACCTAGCAAATCAGTTTCTAAGAACATATCCTACAGACATACTCATACATATGTACAGCAGTGTATCTGTAAGAATATTCAGGGCAGCACTTGTTTGTATGAGCAAAAGATTCAAATATCAAATGATCTTCAGTAATATAATTGTTAAATAAATATCAGAATATTACTGGTAAGAAACGTATGCCACTGTAAAAGAGAATGTTGCAGTCCTATACTGAAATAGAACTTATATAGAATAAGCTCCAAAACATATTGTCAGGGAAGGAAGCAAGGTTCAGAACAGTATGTATGCTGTGTCACCGATTTAGCTATAAGAGGTGGAATGTCTCCAGAAGGATGTAACAGACAAAAGCGAATAACGGATTGCCTCTGGGGATATGAACTCAGCAGCTGGCAGACAGGAAGGGAAGAAGACATTTTTCAGTATATTGACCAATTTATATTTTTAGAATGTTGTATTATGTGCATTTAGTTACCACTGAAGGAAAATATCCATTTAAGAAAAGATAATATGCCAGATATATTTCCTCTTTAATTTCTTCCAGAAAGAGTGGTCATGGGTCCATGCTTCCCTTCTGCCTGCCTTGGTGACAGACTGAGCACAGTGCCCAACGTCCTGTGTTCAACTGAGGGAGAGAGACATTTGGTTTTTTCTCCAGAGAGAGACCCACGAAGACTTATCCATAAATCCTCACAGCCATCCCAACCAATGCCAAGGAGTTAGCAATCCATGAAATAAGCAATAAATGCTTTAGTAAAAGTTGTAGCAATAGGTGTAGCTCACAAGACTGCTTTCAATATAAAAAATGGGGTAATCTGCTGCTTATGTTTTCACAGCATGATAACTTGTGGGTCATTTCACCTGCTGATGGTTACTTTAAATAAATAGAAATGGGGCAGTGAGAAGCACGAACCAGAATTTACTTTCATCTATATTCCCTTTGGGGGCTTTCTTCATCAACATTGTTAAGCCAAATAAAATAAAGAAACATTTAAAATGCATTACATTCAAGGCTTTTTGGTCTACAAAATTGAGTAAACAGTATTTAAGAGCAAAGATATTAACTCTAAAAAGGAAGCATGATACATTACTTAGTAACAATGACTATTATGTATTTATCTTTCATGGAAATCTTCAAGGGTTAAGACACATAATAAGTGTCATTCATGCAACTGTTTTCAACCAATGTCTAAACTACGTTATTAGGCTAAAAAAAAAAAATCTGTAATGAAAGAACTCCAAAAAGAGTCATCTTCCAGGAAGGAGTCTCCATTTTCTTCAGAGTAAACATCACCCAAATGACGCTGTACCACAGACATCCCTGGTCCTCCAGCAGGTCACAACCCAGAAAGGGAGGGAAACTCTAGACAGATGACTCCAGCGCACACTCAGGGTACACAAGGTGAGGGGTAGAAGCAGCTTGGAAGGAGGCCGCCCAGTCAGCCTCTGTGGAAACTCAGCCTTTAACTTGTGCCTGGAAGGAGGAGGAGACGGAGAAGGAAATACCCTTCTGGGAGGGAGGAGCGTGCAGGATGAACGAAGGCAGCACAGCTAACCTCTAACGCTCCTAAATGCCAACCCCAGGAAGTTGCATGAGAATGAAAAATCATCTTCTGCCTGTAACGAGTTGAATGCCACCCCCAGAAAAGATAGTTCCAAGTCCTAAACCCCATATCTAATGATATGACCTTATTTAGATATAGGGTCTTTGCAGATGTAATTAAATTAAGGATATCGGGATGAGATCATCCTGGATTTAGGGTTCACCCTAAATGACCTGTGTCCTTATAAGAAAAAGAAGAGGAGATTCAACACAGAGACACAGGGGAAAGCCCACATGAACACAGAGGCAGAAATTGGAGGGACGCAGCCAAGAACCAGGGACTGTGGAGGACGGCCGGCAGCCACCAGGAGTTGAGAGAGGGGACTGGGACAGATTACTCACTCAGAACTTCTGGAAGGAACCAACTTCTAGACTCCAGAGCTGTGAAAGAACAAGTTTCTATTGTTTTAAGCCACCAAGATCATGCTAATTAGTTATGGCAGCACAGGAAACTGAGAGACTGCCTTTTATGCTGACCTTGATGTTGTAAGTGTCTCCCACAGGGCCTGCACCTAGAAGATGCTCAGGAGATGTTGAATAAATGACTGCAACGTGTAGAAGCAAATGGGCGGCAACTGGGAAGAGACAGGTCAAGGCCAGGTCATGCCAGATTCCAATGACATTCCCTGAGCTCATTCTGCAAGGCTTGGATTAAGGAATTGTAAGGGGATGAAAAATGCATCAGGCTAGTGGGAAGACATTACAACAATGAGTAAGCTGGTAAAGGCAGGAGGTCCTGGCAGACGCCTATGACAGATGGGAGGAAACTTGAGTCAGGCAGTGGCAGCAGGCATGGATACCGGAGCCCCTAAAAATAAAGCTGACCGTCTGGACCAGGCTGGACGATGAAGAGGGAGGACCTGTCCACAGAGGACTGAAGGGTTTGGACGGATCGAACGCATCCGTCGAAAACGGAAAGGAGAATATTGCAGTTCAAGACAGGTCTCAGGCCAGGTTTCCCAGAAAACAGAACCTGAGGCCAAACTAAAGGGCTACTGGATCTGAGGAGCTGCGATTCCAGGGTGGAGAGAAGACGGAGAAGGGAGGAGAGGCAGGGAGAGAGGGAAAGCCAGTCCAAGATGGTGCAGGGCTGTGCTGCCGCTGTTTCACAGAGAACAGGGCACAGGACCTCGCTGCACTTTGCCACACGGAGGGACAGAGCCGGTGCCTCGGGACAGTCCCCTGGAGCCAGGAGGAGAGAGGAAGTGTGGTGTGCACTCCCCCTCTCCTGTCTCACACTGGTAGAGTGTGTCCCATGGACCATAGCTTCCACATGCTAAGCTGTGCTACCGGTCCCCTCCTGGCAGCTGCTGCAAGTATCAGGTCCTGTGTCCAGGACTTCCTCAGGGTCAGGAAGTGGCAGTTGGAGCCAGCACTGCCCCAGGACAGGAAGGTGATGCACACGCCCACCCTGGCGGAGGCCAAGGAAGGGGCAGGGCCTACAGAAGAGCAGTGGCAGCTGTCGTGGTGGCCAAGATCAGGCTGTTCCATGAGCAACGACCAGGGCCCAGGACACTGGGAGGCCAGGGGAATTTGAGAAGTTGGCTATGTAGTCCCAGATCCAAAATGCAATGTGATTCTGGCAGGTCTCGCTCATCTATGCATTTTTAAATCTTCCCGGCTCTATGAGTAACTCGATGGTTAATATTGTTTGACTGGATAAATTTCTAACAAAAACAAATTTTATCATTGGAGAGGAAAGTCAGAACTCAATCTCAAGTCCACTAACAGGACTGTGTAACCATTTTCATGTATATCATGATTTACTATAGCACTAACTATGGACCTGTCTCTTATGGGTGTTACAAATATCAACTTGTTTAACAACCATCACAAGAGCCAGCCCGTGTGGTCCCATTCGGGCTGCAAAGCCCATTGCCCCACCCTGCTATGCTGTCTCTTTGCTTGTTGAACTTTTCGCTGATGGAACATTTGTATCATCTTAGCTTTCCGTGGGAAAAAGAAGTGCATGCCTCATGGTGGGCCCCCATTTCCACCTGAGACAAAGGCGTTCTGATCACGTTTCTCTCCTCTTGCCATTAACCAGGGACCAGAGAATTTGTTTTGTCTCAGACCTTGAAAACTTTAAGATCAATTAAACAACCAGTGGGTTTGGAAGCATGACAGGTGAGTTCAGCTTCTGAACGATGTTTCAGGCTGAACTTGAACAAATGTCCCCAACACAGCTTGGAACTGTCCACAGCAATTCTGAGCCACGATCTTCACGGTTGAGATGTGGACTCTGCAGTCAGACCAACTGATTGAATGTCAGCTCTGCTCCTTGCCCTGCACCACCGGACAAGTAAGCAACCTCTCCACGTCTCAGGTGTGGAATCTACAAAATGCAGTGCTAAATGTAGATACCGCTCATAATGACCGAGCACCAAGTGGGTTAAAACATAAAATGCCCAGAATGTTTAGTACACAGTTTGGCTCTTACAATAAACACCTGCTGCATTGATACTATTAGGGTAGGAGGCGCCATCTAGGTAGGCTCTGAGGATGGGCTGTGCACATGCACATCCTGACACCTGCAGGCATTGAGATCCTTCCTCCCTCTCACGCCACATTATCGCTATATGCAGATGCAGTTCGTTTGGTCTCACAGCCATAGTTCACCACAACAAGAACTTAAATTCTGCCATTCCTGGAATTCCTATATATCTTTTAATTATTTTTTTTATTTGAGAATCTTATTTTGGTGGCCAGAATGGGCTTGACCACAGCAGAAGGATTAAGTCTAAAGAAAGCAAGGACACCCGCCCCCCCCGGCCCCCGCCACCTTCATTAATCATTCCTACACTCAGCCCCCAGCATCTCCATGCCTGAAATGCCAGTTGGAATTACCATTGCTTTCTTGGGTTGCCACTGCCAATAAAGTGATCGGCTCACCTCTGCTAAGCAGTTCTGTCTCCATACACAACTACATCCCCTGAAGCCCTTTGAGCCCTGATCAGCTGGGGTTTATATCAGTTACTAATGCAAACAAAATGTAAGTCAAGCAAGACAGAGTGCTGGAGCCCGGCAGGAGCCTGGTATCCTCTCGGCCATTGCTGCTGTCCTGCCAACAGCTGGTGTCTGCCTCGAGATGTTTTATGCTGCCATCAGCAGCAATTCCACCAGCTGGCATATTGACAAACTGATAAAACAGATCATATCAGTGGGAAGAGCTGGAACTTCCTCCAGTGCATTTAAGCTGATGTAGCCTGTTTGGGCTGTGCATATACTTGGCTCAAAAAAGAGAGGAACCACGTAAGACCACACATCTGCTGTGAAGGATGAATAGCTGAGAAAAGACTAAGGACTTGATGGCCTATACTCCCACGGGTCTGAGCAATGCATCCTATGAGGATCTTTTTGGAAATTTCTTTGTTCAAAGATTAGCAATATTAGGACCATTTATTCTCTTGCTGCACAAGGGGACTTCAGACAAAAGACCTGAAGAACACAGACAAAGAAATGGAAGCAGAGAGTGTGGGAGGATCTGCTGAGAGCTCAAACCAGGGTGTGGGCTAGAGACTGCGTCGGGGAACAGAAGGAGAAGAAACATCATCGGGGTCTTATCTTTTTTTTTTTTTTTGAGATGGAGTCTCACTCTTGTCACCCAGGCCATGGCTCACTGCAACCTCTGCCTCCTGGGTTCAAGCAATTCTCCTGCCCCAGTCTCCCGAGTGGCTGGGGTTACAGGCACCTGCCACCACTGCCCGACTAATTTTTTTTTTTTGTATTTTTAGTAGAGATGGGGTTTCACCATGTTGGTCAGGCTGCTCTCAAACTCCTGACCTCAGGTGATCCACCCACGTCAGCCTCCCAAAGTGCTTGGATTACAGGCATGAGCCATGGCGCCCAGCAGGGTCTTATCTTCCTGCAACCTTGAAGAACCCAAGCAGCAATGATGCACTTGGAGTGTGGAAAACATTCTTTTAAACTGCCTATCCTTTTAGGGAAGCAACAGTATTTATCTTTGGAGGAAATACTGAGCTCTTTGTTTGGGGGTAGGGTGGGGGTGGGGGAGGTTGTTGTTTCTTTCTTAGTCCAGGAAAACCCCAGTGGGCCTTTTTGCTTAAATCATTGCTATTAGCTAAATGTTTGTGTCCCACTCACCCTCCACCAAAAAAATATGTATGTTGAAGCCCAGTCCCCAAGGGGATGGTAGGAGGTGGAGCATCTGGCAGATGATTAGGTCATGAGTGTTGGAGCCCTCATGAATGGGATTAGTGCCCTTACAAAAAGACATGAGAGAGCTTGCTTTCTCCCTCTCTGCTCTCTGTAATGTGAAGACACAATGAGATGCTCACGTGCAAACAAGGAATTGGGCCTCCATTAAACATTGGATCTCCCAGGCCTTGATTTTGGTGTTCCTAGCCTTCAGAATTGTGGGAAATAAATGTTTATTCTTTAAGCCACCCAGTTTATGGAATTCTGTTATAGCAGCCAGAATGGAATAACATTGTAGTGGCCAATTCCAGAGCTTGTTCTGGAAGGAAGAGGCATAGTCAATAAGTCACCCTATATAAAAATGGACTAGGACATTTCTGCAGACATTGTTTGATGTTAAATATTTGAGTTCTGTTTGCTCCCTTTGGCTGGCAGAGGAAGAAAGCATGCTGTCTGTAAGAGGAAGGGTGCTGGCCAGGCATGGTGGCTCACGCCTGTAATCCCAGCACTTTGGGAGGCTGAGGCGGGCGGATCACGAGGTCAGGAGATCGAGACCATCCTGACTAACACAGTGAAACCCCATCTCTACTAAAAATACAAAAAAGTTAGCCGGGCGTGATGGTGGGTGCCTGTAGTCCCAGCTACTCGGGAGGCTAAGCAGGAGAATGGCATGAATCTGGGAGGCGGAGCTTGCAGTGAGCCGGGATTGTGCCACTGCACTCCAGCCTGGGTGACAGAACGAGACTCCGTCTGAAAAAAGAAAAAAAAGAGGAAGAGTGCTGTCTCCGGGCACTTCCATCTGAGGTCAGTTGGTTTCTGCAATAGCCAATGGTGGAAGCAGATGAAGAGATGGATCATTGGTGATGACCCTGCGATGAGTTTGGCCAATGGCTCCCAGGGCCAGTGATATTGAGAAGCCAGAGCTAAGGTTTCACAGTGTTATAGTTTTATGTCCTCTCCAAGCCTTCAGTTGAGTTTATGAATGCTCCAGCCTTGTGCTAGTTGCAACTGTGAGATAAAACTTGAGTAAGTCAAGCCTCCACTGCAGAGAACAGAATCCTCTCTAGCTAGACGTGTTTGCTTCCTGAGGCTTCTCTACAAATAACCACACACTGTGTGTCTAAAACAACAGAAACTGTTATCTCACAGCTCTAGAGCCCAGAAGTCCAAAGGCAAGGTGTTCACAGGGCCACATTCCCTCCAAAGGCTCTAGGGGAGGATGCTTCCTGGCTCTCCCAGCTTCTAGTGGCTCCTGGCCTTCACAAGCTCCTTGGCTTGTGGCCGCATCACTCTAATCTCTGCCTTCATTCACGTGGTCTTCTCCTTTTTTTTTTCTTTGAGATGGAGTCTCACTGTGTCACCAGGCTGGAGTGCAGTGGCACCCTCTTGGCTCACTGCAACCTCCACCCCCTGGGTTCAAGCAATTCTCCTGCCTCAACCTCCCAAGTAGCTGGGATTACAGGCACCCACCACCATCCCAGGTTAATTTTTGTATTTTTAGTAGAGACAGGGTTTCACCATGCTGGCCAGGATGGTCTCGATCTCCTGACCTCATGATCCGCCCACCTCGGCCTCCCAAAGTGCTGGGATTAGAAGCATGAGCCACCGCGCCCAGCCTTCTCCTCTTCCTATAAGGACATTGTCACTGAATTTAGGGCCCACCCAGATAATCCAGGCTGATCTCCTCTTCTCTAGGTTCTTAATTACATCTTCAAAGACTCCTTTTCTAAATAAAGTCACATTCACAAGCTCCACATGAACACATCTTTTTTTGGTGGGGGTTGAGGAGGGAAAGTAGCATTCAACCCACTATAGCCTTGTTAAGCAAAAGGGAATTTTTATAAATTATCCAGTGTTCACAGAATCACTTGGGAAGGGTAAATGTGTTAGTCTGTTTTCATGCTGCTGAGAAAGACATACCCGAGACCAGGCAATTTACAAAAGAAAGAGGTTTAATGGACTTACAGTTCCATGTGGCTGGGGAGGCCTCACCATCATGGCAGAAGGCAAGAAGAAGCAAGTCACATCTTACATGGATGGCAGCAGGCAAAAAAACTGTGCAGGGAAACTCTCCCTTATAAAACCATCAGATCAGCTGGGCACAGTGGCTCACCCCTGTAATCCCAGTACTTTGGGAGTCTGAGGAGGGAGAATCACGAAGTCAAGAGGTGAAGACCATCCTGGCCAACATGGTGAAACCCCATCTCTACTAAAAATACAAAAATTAGCTGGGCGTGGTGGTGCACACCTTTAGTCCAAGTACTCAGGAGGCTGAGGCAGGAGAATGGCTTGAACCCAGGAGGTGGAGGTTGCAGTGAGATGAGACCGCACCACTGCACTCCAGCCTGGGTGACAGAGTGAGACTCCATCTCAAAAATAAAAATAAAATAAAATAAAATAAAACCATCAGATCTTGTGAGATATTCACTAGCACAAGAACAGCATGAGAAAGACGTGCCCTCATGATTCAATTACCTCCCACTGGGTCCCTCCCACAACACATGGGAATTCAAGATGAGATTTAGGTGGGGACACAGCCAAACCATATCAGTAAAGAAACAAATTCCAGGATGAACACACAAGAAAAACGCTCAAAGCCATAGGGAAACCAGGTAACCAAGAGAGCTCCATCCTGCAATGGTGAGGGAGCTGCAGGGTGCAGCAGCCACCCATTGACTCCAGAAGCTTCCACAGCAGCTGCCAGCTCCACACCACCTCTGCAATGAAAAAACAGAGAGCATGCCCACCCCTCCCCATCGGGACTGAGTCTAAGCTCAAGGATTCACAGGGCGAAACCTAAGTTATATCCAGACCCTAAATGCAAGGGATTTAGGGAAACACAGGTTTAGCATTCCCACTTCACACTAAAAGAGGGCTGGGGAGCAGGTGGCGGTAGCATCCCCAGGACCTTCTGCACAGCCTGTGTCCACAACCAGCTCAAAGTGGCCAGTAGAAGCCATTTTAAGATTGGGACAAACAGCAGCCAGCCATTCTCAAGCTTTGGAGAGCAGAAGAACTTAGCTCACCTAGGGAGCTGGCTATAATTGGATGGCACTGGCTTTGGACTAATGATCTGCTGAATTAATGAGTGGGCCAATGAGAAAGGATTGCAGAGGAGCAACCTCGGCAAAGAAGCAAAGCCCCCAGGACTTCCACCTACACTCACCTGGGCCTGACTCTGAACCCACTTCCACCTCTGTGCCCCTCAAACATACACCTTGTGCAAATCGGTATTTTACTTCTACACAGGAAAAGAAGTAACAACCCAGGATGAGAACACTTGCCCAGATAATCCAGGCTGAACCCCTCTTCTCTAGGTTCTTAATTATATCTTCAAAGAGTCCTTTTCTAAATAAAGTCACATTCACAGGCTCCACATGAACACATCTTTTTTTGGTGGGGGTTGAGGAGGGAAAGTAGCATGGAGGGATGGACATGAGGCCTTCCACAGCTCTGCAGAAGGTATGGCCTGCTTATTTGGGGCTATCTCTTAATTTAAGGCAAACCAACAACAGAAGAAACACTTCACTGCCCCCTGTATGTTCTCAGTGTCTGAATTCAGATGACGACAAATGAGGAGGAGCCCTCTGTGTTCCTCATGACTTTAAAATAGGCCCCAGCTACTAAGAAGGAGCGTGCAGGAATAAGAAATTACGCTCCTAAAATTCTAAATGCACTGTGGACGTCACTTAAAGTAGAATAGACAGTCCCTTCTTGATTTCTCTGCTTTTCCTGCTGAGGCCCCAGGCCACAGACAGCAGCCAAGCTTCTAAAGAGACCTCTACCCTTCTTCTAACCTTGTCTTTACTAGAGGCAAGAGGAAAGAATACAGAGGAGAAAGAAGCCTCTGTATGTGAGAACTCACACTGAAACTTTGCAGTGCTCCCTGAAGTCTGTAGCATCAAGGATGGTACAAAGATATGCACAGCCTAGAGAATCAATTATGTACAGACCCAAAATGGACATATGACATTGAATCAGAATTAAGAATATGGATCTCATGGGTCTCATGGACTACTTCAAACAAAGCTCAAAAATGTTTTAACAAATATCCAGAGATCTGTTTCATGGATTCTGGATTTTAATTTCTAAAGTTTGCATAATTGAAAAAATTAGAAATATCCTGTCTTGGTGCTCTTCAGTGGGAAATCCCAAATAAGTGAGATTCTCATTAAAAGATAATCATGCCTTGCATTTTCATTATAAGTAAAATTCAGATCTTCTTTATTCATTAGTTTCCTACAACTGGTATTTCCATTAAACCACTGAGAAAAAATACACTAAGAGTGTTTGCTGTGTTACTCCCTAAGGGGCTTGGCATTTTCCAGCCTAGGGTGCATCATCTTTCCTGGTCTTCCTCATCCAGTATGAGTGCAGGAGGCTGCTCTGCAAAGCCCCACAGCTGAATGGCGTACCACAGAAATACAGCTGACATGTTGCTTCTTTTCCCAGCTCTTCTATTTGCTCTTGGCACTTGGGGCCCAGCTTGGGCACAGAGCTCCACTTCCCCAGCCCCACTTGGCTGATCAATGAGGCTGTTTGGAGGATTATGTTGAGAAAACACATAGCAAGTCAGCCCTGGAGTCAGAGGGACTGCTGTTCCAGGTCCAGCCCCATTCCCTTCCAACTGTGACCTTGGAGCAGCGGTGAAGTCTCTCCAAGCCTCGCATTCCTAATCTGAAACACATCCCTGCTCTCTCTTAGGGTGATTATGAATTGATGCAGGTGAAACTCTTAGAACAGTGCTGGGAGCTCAGCAAACCTCCTCACCTCCTACACATGCCATGTGTGTTTCTGTCCATACACCCTTCTCTCCTGGGAGAACTCTCTTCCCACCCTGACCCCATCTCCATCATCCAAGTATCCTTGAAAACGCTGCTTCTCAGAGATACTTCCCAGGATGATCCAATCAGACTCTCCTCCCCATACTTCATCCTTCTTATCCTGTCGCGCTGGTCTATTTTCTTTATTGGCATCTGAAATTACTTTAATGATTTGTTTTTTAAATATCTGTGGTCTGTCTTGGCTCCACATCTTTGTCCATCATTGCTGTCCACCCAGCACTCAGCAGGGTCCATGGTGGCCACATTCTTTGCTGAGTAAATGAATGAAGGAGCCCAGGCATGTGCCTGCTTGAGACTCCTCTGGACCTTGACCCTTCCACCACATCTGTTCTGACTTAACTCCAGGTCACAGTGATGCCTCCTTCCTCTGCAGTTTTTTGATATTTAGCCTTAACACTCTGCATGTGATTCTCTTTCTAACCGGATCACCAATTTCATGAGTTCAGTGGAGTTTTAGTCCTCTCTCCATATCTAATCCTGGGCCTCATGCCTTGGACCCAGGAAGCTCAGATGAGGGCTGCTAAGGGGGATGCACATTGCTTCTTTGTTCCTGAAATCATGGTCAGCAATGGCTGTGGGGATTCAGCACCGCGACCCCCCTCCCGGTGGGGGATCACTTTGAGCAGTGTAGAAAGAAGGAGACCCTGACCCCACCCACAGTCTGTCCCCACTCTGACTCCCAACCCTGTGCCCACTGCCTTCGTAGGAAACACAGTTCTCGGGGTTACTTGCCTTACTTATGCCACTCCCCAGAGTGACTCACACCATCATCTGTCCTTTGCTCTAGGCGCCCCTCCCCCACAGGCCTCCCCCATCCTTGCCAAACACCCCCACGAGCCTCTTCCCTCAAGGTCTACTGAAGACCCACCTTCTAGAAGAATCTCACACACAATGCCTTTCTCCCTCAAGCAGTGGCTTGGCTTCCTCCTGCAAGCCATCAGCCATGGGTTGCCACTGAATGACTTACGTCTGTGACTCTCCTCTCCCAGCAGGACTGCAAACCCTGGAGATCTGTGCACCCCTCACCATGCACCACGAAACACACCAAGGAGAGCCAAATACATGATTGGTGCTTTGTGCTCTGTGCATTGGTTTCCTTGATAATTGCATCCTTTCGCCTAAGAGGTAAAGATCACTCACTTCCTCCCAGTTCATTTTGTCTGCTGAATAATTCTCACCAGCAGTGAGTCACACTTCTCACCATGCACAGCACAGCACAGCGTCCTGCGTGTGCCTGCTGCAGAGGCTCCTGATCAATATGGAAGACACTCAGCCTTGAGCCTAGTGATAGGAGAGAAAGACTTCAAGCTGCACATTTGAGAAATAAATTAGCACTTAAAGGCATGTTAATCTACCCTTCACTAATGTATTCCACGTTACTTTTCTGACCCACCATTTTGTCAGGAGGTTCTGTAATTTATGTTCTGTGGCAGCTTGCAAACCTTCTCTTGACCTTAGCGTAAATCAGAGAACTGTAAAACTGCCTTTGGAGAACAAACGGAAATGCAATTGAAACTCTTCTGCAGGGAGGCCTAAAAAATGGAAACCTCCCGCATTAAATGTAACGGAAAAATGATTTGATCTTTAGTCACCCTGTCATTTAGGAATCAAATCTTTCTGAAAAAAAAAAAAGTCAATATGGTTTGAAGAAAATCATTTCCTAATTGACTTCTGCTGAAAATGGAGATGACCATGCAGGCAAACTCATGTTTATTTTAACTCCAGACAATGCAAACACTGAAGCTGTCCATGCAGCACCTGGAGCTAAGATTTACCTGGAACCAACCCATCTTTTACTCCAAGTATCTTGGAGGCCACATGACACAATTAGTCTTTTATTTTTTCTTTATGATGAAGAACCATCGTCATTTCTCTCTCACTCTCCTCTCTTGCTGTCTGCAAAGTACCCTAAAATATATGATCTTCTGCCTTAAACATTCCGTTTTTTCAACTACACTCCTATTTGCCCCTATTCCCCCTCCCCTTGGCTTTTCTCCTCATTATTCTTGTAACCAGGACAAGCCACATAACTTTCGGGTCTCCATGCAAAATGAAAATTGGAGCCTCTTATTCAAAAATTATGAAGAATTTCAAGTTAGCAGAGACTAAATGTGGCTTGGGCCCTTTGAACAGGAGCCCTAAGTGACTGCACAGGTCACACTGCAGGAACCCAGCCCGCCCTTTATCCAGGAGACCCTTGGCTGTGCCTACGCACCTAGACTCCTGCTCTTCCCCCACTGCACGTTTTTGCTGAGCAAGTCTTGGCAAGAGACGAAGACAGAAGTGCAGTTCATCAGCGGGCACGGGGCCCTTCCTTCCCTTCCAGCCAGTATGAGAGGGCCCAGAATCGGCAGAACAGCTCCTCAAAGAGAAGATCCCCATGTCCTGAGACACATTCTCAAGCAGGACAAATATGTTCATGTCTGCATTACTGGGTCTATGTCTCATTGAACTTTGAAACACACTTTAGACATGAACAAGCACTTCTCAAAAGAAGACCTGGATGTGAGGGCGATCTGGCTGCGACATCTGTCACCCCATTGATCGCCAGGGTTGGTTCGGCTGATCTGGCTGGCTAGGCGGGTGTCCCCTTCCTCCCTCACCGCTCCATGTGCGTCCCTCCCGAAGCTGCGTGCTCGGTCGAAGAGGACGACCATCCCTGATAGAGGAGGACCGGTCTTCGGTCAAGGGTATACGAGTAGCTGCGCTCCCCTGCTAGAACCTCCAAACAAGCTCTCAAAAGAAGACCTACAAACAGCCAACAAATGTGAGAAAAAGCTCAACATCACAAATCATCAGAGAAATGCAAATCAAAACCACAATGAGATACCATCTCTCACCTGTCAGCATGGCTATTATTAAGAAGTCAAAAAACAACAGATGCTGGCAAGGCTGCGGAGAAAGGAAACGCTTATACTCTGTTGGTGGGAATGTAAATTAGTTCAACCATTGTGGAAAGCAGTGTGGAGATTTCTCAAAGAGCTAAGAACAGAACTATCATTCAACCCAGCAATCCCATTGCTGGGTAAATACCCAAAGAAAATAAATCGTTCTTCCAAAAAGACACATGCACTTCTGTGTTCATCGCAGCACTACTCACAGTAGCAAAGACATGGAATCAACCCAGGTGTCCATCAGCAATGGACTGGATAAAGAAAATGTGGAACATACACAGCATGGCATTATACACAGCCATAAAAAGGAATGAAATCATATCCTTTGCAGAAACATGGATACAGCTGGAGGCCATTATCCTAAGTGAATTAACATAGAAATAGAAAATCACATACCACATGTCCTCACTTACAAGTGGGAGCTAAACATTGAGTACCCATGGACATAAAGAGGGGGACAGTAGACATTGTGGACTATTGGAAGGAGCAAAGGTTGGAAAACTAAATCTTGGGTACTTATACTCAGTACCTGGATGATAGGATCCTTCATACACCAAACCTCAGCATCACGCAATACACCCACGTAACAAACCTGCACATGTATCCCCTGAATCTAAAATAAAAGTTGAAATTATAAAAAATTTTAAAAATCAAAACACTTTAGCTCTTCAATATCCAATTCTATCTTAGCTCAGTTCAGAAAAACCATCCACTGAATAGAAACTGTGGAGTAGGTTTACAGTCAAATCTTCTATGATTCAAGACATTTGGCCAAAACCTTCTCTTGGAGTTGTGTCCACCGTTCTGTTTTTATACCCAGTCTTGGGACAGGTGCAATCTTGGTCTCTGGCTGGCTGCCTTCGCGGCCCACCCTGAGATCCAAAAGCCATGTGTTAAAAAGGCTTTCCTCCATGCTTGGCCTTTTAAAGTTCAGTGTTAACGCTGCCTTGGAGATAAATGCCTTCAGACTCTGTTCCCAGAAAATTGAACTTTAAAATTCCCGGAGACTGGCACTACCCCTAAAATAGTTTCATGCCACTATTACCAGAGATAAAAAGATCGCACCTCTGTGATGAAGCTGCCACGGCTGCCCCCGGCACTTCCCCATCCGGGCCTCTGGCCTCTTCACTATGGATCGCAGGACTCAGGGAACAGCAAAGGGTGAGAAGAGAAAAGGTGGAGAACGGCCCAGGAAGGGGCCAGGGAGCCCCAGGGCTTCACATGTAAACATACGGCCATTCTGACTCTGTGAGAGTACAGGGAAGCCCTGAATCCAAAAGGCAAAAGCTCCTTCCTGGGCTCTGGCATCAGAAGCCCTGGGCACGCCCTGCGCCGGGCGCGGTGGCTCACGCCTGTAATCCCAGCACTTTGGGAGGCCGAGGCGGGCGGATCAAGAGGTCACGAGATCGAGACCACGGTGAAACCCCGTCTCTACTAAAAATACAAAAAATTAGCCGGGCGTGGTGGTGGGCGCCTGTAGTCCCAGCTACTCTGGAGGCTGAGGCAGGAGAATGGCGTGAACCCGGAAGGCGGAGCTTGCAGTGAGCCGAGGTTGCGCCAGGGCACTCAAGCCTGGGCGACAGAGCGAGACTCCGTCTCAAAAAAAAAAAAAAAAAAAAAAAAAAAAAAAAAGCCCTGGGCGCGCTCTGGGGACCCAAGGCTTAGGGGGTGGCGGGGAGGGGGGACTGCAAACCTTCTAGAAGCTCCGGACGAACCCAAGGCCTCGGGGGTGGCGGGGAGGGGGGACTGCAAACCTTCTAGAAGCTCCGGACGAACCCAAGGCCTCGGGGGTGGCGGGGAGGGGGGACTGCAAACCTTCCAGGCGCTCCGGACGAACCCAAGGCCTCGGAGGTTAGAGGGGAGGGAGGACTGCAAACCTTCGAGGCGCTCCGGCTCCTTTGGGCTTCACTCCATTGAAATGGCAAGTTTGGTGATTCCCCTTTTATCAGATGTGTCCAGCACCGTAGGCTGCCTCGCTGGCTGGGCCCAGTTTCATTGCTTCTTTTAAAATATTAGGTTCAATGTGTGCCCTTCTTTCCTCTCTCCTCACTAGCCATTTTCCTATCACAAAACCACCCTGCAAATCCTAAGAAAATGCAAGTAAATTGCTGCTAACATCCCCAGTTGTCTATTTGCAGGGGAACAACAAATAAGTTCTATTCTCCTTGAATAAGCAGCGAATTAGCAAATGTCTTTCTCTGTCATAAACATTGGCTGAAAACAGCCCCTGGTGATGGCATAAAGGGTGCAGAACAGCTATTTTTAACCAACAAATGAGAGCAGTAGCATCTAATTTTGGACAGCTGCTCCGTCTTGATGCTGGGGGCTGACTCTTTGTGAATGGAAGGAAAATGCAAAGGGAAATTTTTTCCCAGTGTGGCCCCCACCAGCAAGTGTAAAACGTACTCAGAGAGAGCCAGTGTTGAAGGCATAAGCCGCAGTCATCTGTCTCCTTATGCCAGGAGGTCATGGTAGTGCTATTGGTGGGCTCTCCAGCCTTTGTCCCCAGTGTTCCAGAAGAGGAAATGTGGATGCTGGGAGGACCTGCCTCTGGAGAAACCCAGGCCACCAGCAGGTGGACCCTGAAGTGGGAGGACAAGGACGGATGGGAAACCAAATTTCCTGTAAGATTAATTGGTGCCAAACCCCCATATGATGAGATACTAGGCCTTTAAATGTTTTAACCGAATGATCTGACATATGAATTTTTCAATGAGTTTAATAAAATATAAATAGGTGACACTGACAGAGTTGCAAATAATAGAAACTGTTGTTTCCCAAAGGCAAACCCACAGTTGTCCAAAGAGCACCATAAGCATGTATTTTACAGCATCAGATAAGTGTCTGGCTTCCTCCTTTCAGCTGACTGAGGCCTCTCTCCTATGAGGAAGAAGCTTTGAGTCCTGGCCATTCAGCATCTGCCTTGTAATGAGGGAAAAACCAAGAACCAAAAGGAATTAAGAGACTAGGGGGAAAGGAAAACCTTTTTCAGCCTGACTCCCTTGCTAAGTCCCTCACTTACAGTATTTTAGCTACCTGGATGTCGCATGATATGTGATCTGACAGATCTATAATGAAAACAGAGACACTAGGGAACAATGTGATTGGAGGAACGTAATTACGGAATGTGGAACAGCTTTCCATGGGCCCTGGTGTGTCTGCAAGGCAGTGTCTGCCATTCCTCTGGGTCATTGTCAAGGACAGTGATCAGCCTTGGAGAACTGAGGTCATATCTCCCTCCTCAGCAAAGACAGGCATTGTCAGAAGATTTGGCTTCCCTGTGTTCAGGGTTGGTCTCCTGTAACAAAACCTGCTGCGTGTGAATGTGTCACTGTGCTCTCCTTAGGATCATCATGTGGGAATCAGATGCTGATACTCTGACCATTGCCATTGCCATGAGCAATGAACTGTCCTTTCCTTCTGACCCAGGAGTTTCATGTCTTCCACTAGCATCCATGAAACTGTGACAAGCTAACATTTTAGCTTACAAGAAGGACAAGATCTTGGACCATGGACAGTTCTTGCCACTGAATTTAGATAACAATGACTGACAATTTTGGACAATGTGCTCTCAGGTATGTAAATGACACTTCAGGGTTAACCTTTAGGCAGAGACTATGAATATCTCCTTAATATCTGTTTTCTTCTTTTTCCTATCAGAATGGAACTGGGCATTTTGATAGGAGTTTCTATTCTCCAGAATAGAAACTGCATTTTCCAGCTCCCCTTGTAGATAGGTGTGCTCTATGTGACTAAGTTCCAGCCCATGGGATGTCAGAGAAGTGTGCAGAGACGGCTTCTCAGGGCATTCTGTAGGAAAGTTGGCATGCACATTTGTGCCCTTCCTCAACCTCTTGCTCCATCCGTCCGCTAGCAGCATGGACAGGATGGCCGAGGGTACACCAGGGCTGGGAAGATGAGGGCCGTGCTTGGCAGCTCGACAAGATCCCTGCTGTGATGAAGAGCCAGTGCTGGCCAGGACTTACACATGAAATAGAAATCTTGTTCAAGCACTGTCATTTTGAGTTTTCTGTTTTTAGCAGCTGAAGCTCATCCCTAACTGGTACAGTGCTTGATGCCAAAAGTGGAATGCAGCAAGGAAAGGACCAACATGTGGAGCAAGTTGCTCAGTGCCATTCCAGCCTGCCTGGCCAGACAGACCATCACCCCGTCTGTCCTCTTCCTTTTTAGCCTCTCTCCACACTGACTGTTCTCAAGCCCCCTTGCAGCCCTTGAGCTGCCCACAGCTAGCCCTGCTAGCCCTGGTCCAGGTTCACAATAGCTCTAGACCTTCCTATACACAGAGACCGCCCCATCCCCACAAGGTACATGTGAAGGCCAGGTCTTGAGAAGAGCAGCTTTCAGTCTCCTGCTGCTGCTGCTTGAAAGGACCTAAAAGTGAGTCAGTCTGGAAACATACTCTCATAGGTGTCTCATCATCTCATAGGTGTCTCATCCTCTCATAGGCGTCTGACTTATGGTATGACCCTCTCTGGTGTGTCTTGAGGCACAGTTAGGTGGAAGAAATGGGTCAAGGTAAGAAACCTCCCCCATTGCCTCTAAGAATCACCCCAGGGACAACTGAATGGATGGCCCATGTCCAACACCAGCCAGGGGTACGACTGGCCAACTCTGTCCTAGTGCAGCTGTATTCACTAAAATAATGAATGCCTTACCAGAACAGACATTCCGAAATGTAAAAGTGAGTTTTAGTAGAGTGGCATCAACAAAATTACCATTTTTTTACCCACCCATTTATCCACATCACAGGCTGAACAACATGCCACATGCCATCTGCATCTGGTCATTTATTCACTTGCTCACTTAACACACATTTATTGAGCTTATTGAGCACCTACAGTATAACAGACCCTACTACATACAGAGACTAGAAAGATGAATTTAGTGAGATTCATACCCTGAAGGGGTGCAGAATCTAGTGAGCCTCAGGCTTGCCTAGGACAGAAACTCAAACATGATTATTCAGAGACAATCACTTACATTGAAAAAAGAAGATGGGAGTGAAAATGAACCCTTAACCCATGGGAGAGATTTCTAAAAGAAATCATCCTGTTTTGTGATAATAACATATAGTTTCTCAAAACAAGTCCATTTGTGAGCTCTAGTGGTAGGACAGAAATGTCTATTAAATACTTTTAAAGTTAACATTCCCAAGTGTCTGTCTACTGAAAATCCAATCAGAAAATAAAAAATGATGTGTCTGTGTGCTTATATACTTACAGTTGCATGATATTTCAGTTATGAATGCTTTAGGCTGCAAGTAAGAGACAAACTCAGCCAATAATACCATTTAAAAATACAGACTTATGGTGAAATCTGATTTAGGTCTTCAATTGAGCTAATAGGGTTGTGCCAATATCAATGGCCTGGTTTTGACAGTGTACTATGGCTAAGGAAGATTATAGGGAAAAGTTGGGGAAATGACATGTAGGAACTTTCTGTACCATTTTTGCAACTTCTTTTAAGACTTAAACTATTTCAAAATGAAAAGTGTTAAAAAAATTATTAACATAATTTAGATATCTCACCCGATTTACTAAAACTTGACAGGATGTTTTGGTTGTTAAACATAAGTAACCCCAAAATAGTAAAGTTACAGGGAAGTCTGTATCTGTGGAGAGACACGCAGGCTACTGGGCATAGCAAGTCACCTACGTGAGACTTTCCCACTCTGCTGAGGTCATTTGGTGAAGTGCCTAAATAAAACATAAGAACCATCGTTTATAATAATTCCATTAGAATTATAACACTTGAATTTCCATGTAAAAACACCAACGACCAGCAGGACCAATTTTTATAGGGCAATCTTGGTGAACAAGGCTGTAAATAACATGGAAAAAGAGTGGGGAAGAGTTTCTCTGACTGAAGCCCTCAGTTGTGAGATGCTAGAGTAATGGAAAGGGGTGGAGGTCAGAGACCCCAGTGAGGGGGTTCTCATAATCTTAGTCCAATCACACTTGAAGGTGGCATCCTTGGAACTGTAGAAAAATGTCACCATGTCAGTGATCCCCATGCTAAAGTCACAGCCAATGTTAATGAAGAACATCCTTCCAGGCACTAGTTTTTTATTTTTTTGAGATGGAGTCTCACACTGTTGCCCAGACTGGAGTGCAGTGGCGTGATCTCGGCTCACTGCAACCTCCAACTCCTGGGTTCAAGCGATTCTCGAAGGCACATTTATTAAAGTGTATTGCCACTTCTACTCACTGCTTTTGCCCAAGTACTGTAGATATTAACATGTTCTGAATTCCTCTGCCAGTGACCAGCCCTTTTATTTTTCCTGTCTTTAAGAATACACACCAAATGCAAGCCAAACAAGTGCTTAGTAGCTGTGGTTTGAATGTTGCCCCCTCTAACCCTCATGTTGAAATTTGATTCCCAGTGTTGGAGGCAGAGCCTAATGAGAGGTATTTGGATCGGGGGCAGATTTCTCCTGAGTGTGTTGGTGCTGTTCTCGCAGTAATGAGTGACTTCTTGCCCTATTAGTTCCCAAAAGAGTGGTTGTTAAAAAGAGCCTGGCACCTCCACTCTCTCCCTCTTGCTCCCTTTCTTGCCATGTGATCTCTGTATACGCCGTCTCCCCTTTGCCTTTAACCATGAGTGGTAGCAGCCTGAGGCCTCACCAGAGACTCAGTTTTCCAGTCAGCAGAATCATGAGCCAAATAAACCATATATATATATATCCAAATATATCTCCATATATATATCTATATATATATGGAGATAGATATATATATATCTATATATATATATATCCCAGCCTCATGTATCACTTTATTGCAACACAAAAGGACTAAGACATTATTCGAGCATTGAAGATACAGGTTTAACTATAAATTTGCCCAATAAACATAGTGTAGATTAATGAACATGTTCATCAAACCTTCTTTATGAAAAAAATGACTTCACAATCCAGGTCAGGCAAATTTTTGGTAATGAAAAATATTTTTCAAAGGCTGATATTATTGTGTAATATAATCAATGCAATTATTTGAAAGGGAGGAAAATAAAAATCTACAAATAAA
Organism: Pan paniscus; assembly: GCF_029289425.2. Lineage (NCBI taxonomy): Eukaryota > Metazoa > Chordata > Mammalia > Primates > Hominidae > Pan > Pan paniscus. The sequence continues at coordinate 7,089,516 of NC_073253.2, read as the reverse complement.
GAATAGATTTAACAGTGAGAGTATCTAAGAATTATACTCTGATATTTACCACTAATTCTGATTCCTTATGCCTAAAAGAAATAAACACTTGTGGGCAAATTTTCAGAAAAGTCTTCCTGAAGAGCAATTTTGCAGCAGTGTTTGTGTTCATTTTCAGCCAGCCAAAAGCAGCCGGGGAAAGTCATAAAACAACACCCCAGAAGATCTTTCAGGGCTGAAGCATGCCTCATGGAGGCTCAGCAAGCAGTGCCTGTAATAATTACCAATCTCAGACATGCTAACCCCATTAAGACCAGTCGTTTCAGTGCATAAATGACAGGCTGTGCAAACCTCCAGCTCCCAGGACCAGGGGATTAAAGGTTTCCTTAATGCTTTTATCAGCTCTAATTATTAGTAGTTCTTGGCTTCAATGATTTAGAGCCTTAACACAGCAAATCTTCATTAGGCAGGAGAGTCAAAGTACTCCTCTCTAAATCCATTCCCAAAACCAGCCTGACTCTCTCTCAAGGTGAACTGTGCCGAAGGCAGAGAGATTCAGCACATTCAGGAGGGGCTCCTCCCTTGCACCAGCCACTGGTGACAGCCATAATTTGTGGGGCTGAGCTAATGCTGCTGCTTCTCCAGAAAAGTCCCAGGGGCCCTCACACAAGGGACGCTTCTTATTATCATCAAGGGGACCCAAGCCACTGCCAGACACATCCGCGACAAGAGTGAAGTCACTTGTGTCTACTGGGAGGCCAGAGGAAGCAGATACTTAGAGATACTACATTTGGGTCAAAACTGCTTGGTAGACCTCTTGGCAGGAATAAATGACACTGTAATAGTCTAAAGATGTCGAAAAGCTTCCTGAATCATTTTTTAAAACATAGATTTAAATGCTGCAAATTTTCAATTATCTCTGCTAATGCTTGTCTAGAGAGGCACAAAGAATTCAAAACTGAAGATGATAAAGGTTGGTTTGTATTTGGTCTGGAAAGTAATTTACATTTACATGTGGTTAAGAGCAAGTCCTAATTCTGAGAGTGTTTAACAGCGCTGAGCAAAGGGTGAAGGGCTTGAGGATCCTTCCTGCCCTCACACAGCATCCTGAAAGTGAATTGCATTTTCTCCTACGCTGGACAACTTCTGAAACCCTGGCCTTCAAGCGACATCATAGTTCTGAATGCTCACGTATTGATTCAGAGGGCTCACAACAGAACAGGAAAGAAGATGGCTGGGTATTTACATAGGCAAAGAGGTTTATGGCTCACATACATGCATTTTAGGGAGACTCTGCACATCCACCACTGAGGGAAACCTTTCATTTATCTCCTTGATTTTTCTGCAAAACCTTCTCAGGGTATTCACTTCAGTCAAAATGCACCATGTAGAGTTAGGGAGCGCATGCCACAGAGCCTGCCTCTAAGCCTCCACTCCGGGAAGAAGCTTGCATCTGAACAGAAACGAAACACCTCTCACCAAATGATTTGAAAGAGTCAGGAAAAGGACAAATGCTTCTGTCGACATCACTCATGTGGTCTTCAGCATGTTCCTCGTGGGTCTGGTGGAAGGGCAGAGCTATTTTCTGACAATTCAGAGTTCTTGAATTTCCTGAGTTTATTTTTCAAGTTGATAGGGAGACACATAATCTCTCTTGTGCAGGGATCAGTTTAGCCTGCCAGTCAGAAATTCTACTGTAAGATGGTGCACATGAAATCAAATGTCAATGTTCATCTGGAATCCTTAGGTCACATGGCCAAGTTCAAGAGGGAGCAGCCGGGATGGGCACAATCGCCCGGGGGAGCCCTCCCTCACCAGTTAGTGGCCCTTGGTGGTGCCTTGCCCTCTTCCAGAAGATAACAGATGAGCTGAGCGATTCCTAAAAGTGATTTCACTACCTCTTTCTTATCTTATCCTGCAGTTGCTGGAAGATCCACTTTCCGGCCCCTTTAAAAAATAACCAGCTCAAACAATCCCTCAGTTAGAAACTTTCAGACCAATCACTATCTCCATTCATATCCTCAGCAAATCCAGTTGGTGTTATCTTTAAAATACATCCAGAGCCTGCCTGCTTCTCAGCATCTCCACTGCTTCCACCATGGGCCAAGCCACTATTGTCCCCCACCTCCTTCCAGGAGCCCCTGCTCCCAGCCCTGACCCATGACAGCCAAGTCTCCCACCACAGCAGCTGCAGAGATCCTGTTAAAATACGGAGATAATTCTGCCACTCCTCTGCTGAAAAACTTCCAGTGGCTTCTGTTTTCCTCACAGTAAAAGTTAGTGTTTCTCTAATGGTCTACAAGGATTCTTAAGTCCTGTTGAGAACACAAACATATACATATGCATGCAGAAATATGCCCATGCACACACTGCACACACGTGCACATGTTCTCATAGTTGCATTGTTTATAATACAACTATGCTTGCCATGTTGCAGTATAAGCGATGCATTATAAACTATATTTATAATGCATAAATGCTTGTGTTCACATCCATGTGCACGTAGCCATGTTCACATGTGCACACACATGCATACACTCACACAGGTGCACCTATGCATACACATGCCTCCACTCACACACCTGCACAACTGCATGCACACACATTTACATGCATTTACGTAAATGTGCACACATGCATACACACATTGTCATACATGCACATATTCACACACACATGCACACACTCTTCAGGCCTGCTACCTCTGTGACCTCATCTCTCCCATGTTCACTACACCCCAGTCACTCTGGCTCTCTTGCTTACCTTTGTAACACCAGGAATGCTCCCACCACAGGGCCTTGGTACATGCTTCTCCCTCACTGCTGTCAGGCCTATATGTCTTGGAGTCTTTCCCAGCCCCCACGGAGTCTACATTGAAACTTTCCATGCACTCCCAACCACTTCCTTTCTTTCATTTCCCACCTTAGCAGTCATCACCACCCACATCTGTGCATTGCACTTATTTGTTGAGTTGACATGTCTCCTCTGGCAAGAATGCAAGCCCTTGGGGGGCAAGGATTTTGGTCTTCTTTACTGCTTACTGAATGCTCACTTTTACACTCTGTGGTGTTGACTAAAATATTGTCTTACAGCCACAAATTCACCCTTCAATGCCTGTTTGTGATCCTGGCTCTGGGCCCGGCAAACGTTCCTCCTTCACCCGCTGGTGCGGTGCTGAGTTTTGTCAGCAGAGGGCGCTGGAGGACACTGCGGGAGCCAGATTTCCCTCTCAATTTTGATGGGCTACAGACCCTTCTTGGCCTGCTGATCTCCAGCCCGTTTATCCATCCCATCCCATCTTCACCCTCCGTGGCTCATTCCAGAGATGGTGACCTAAGGCAGGTAAATCAGATAAAACGAACATGGCACACTTCCCAGAACTGTAGAAATGCAGCATATAATTACTGTCCACACTGAAAAGAAAAGGTCACCCCCAAAAAATAACAGTTATACAAATATAAATATAACCATTAATATTGGTTAGCACGGGGTATGGAACTGAGAGAAGAGGATGATTCTTATTTTTGTCAGAATATATCTATATTTCTCTGATGGTTTACCAGGAGCAGTTGCTATGTCTGGCCACAGCTATGAAAGTGCACTGCTGTCTTTTACACTCAGACTTTGGGTCCAGCTGTGTTTGCAGCACCCCAGCCCCCATAGCAGCTGCCAATCTGGGGGAGATGGAGGTGAGTGAGCACTGCTGCCTTAGGGCCCAGGCCCCCTGGGTTTCCATAAGCAATCCCCAGCCTCCCTGACTCCAGCCAGCTCCAGGCACACTCCTCAGGCCACGTTGCCAAGGTGGGTGCAAAAGTCCTCAGTCACCTGCCACACCAAGTGCCACACAGCCAGACCCACCCAGCACAAGGCAGAGACACACCAGCCACTCATTGCCATGGGCCACGTTGTCCTCAACTTTGTCCAAACACCACACACACACTCACCCCCTCTCTAGAGTCATTTGCCTTTTGCCTCACATCCTTTCTTCTCTGCACTGCTGCCTCTGAGAAACGCTGAGTCCTTCTTCAGTCCATGTTTTCTGTATCTAGAGGCTTCCCTTGGTAGGCAAGTAGGGCAAAGAGCTTGGAAGCATGGCAGTATGCCAAGGTTTTCAGTATTTAAAGACCACGATCAGGTCAAGATGGCCAAGGGGTATCCTGGACATTGTCCAGTGGTCATGGCCCAATCTCCTTCAAATTACAACACAAATATAGCTATATAAATGATTAAAAATTTAAGAAAGTCATAGCCATGGAATTTTTAAATTCTTCAATAAAAGTATTCTCAACAGTATCACTTTTTGGAAAGGATAACTCAATAGCTCCATATACTTAAATATTATCTACATGAGGCTTTTCTTTTCAACCCATCACACAAAGAATTGCTCCTGGCCAAAACTTCCTAGGCCTTGTCTAATGGTACCTGCGTCATCATGCTCTTACGTCAGAATACCAGGAAATTGAATTTTAGACCTGGTTTACTGTCACAAGAGAAATGTTAGCTACAGATGAGGATGTTCAGAGAAAGTGGTGCCTCTGGGGCTTTGACAGTTTGCAAACAAGATTTTTCAACTTATCTTTGAAGAAAAATGTTCTAGCACCAGAACAGCCTGGGTAAGAAGTTCAGAGAGTTCCAGGAGCTCCCAGAACGAGGGGCCACATCCTGCAGCGTCCGCATCACACAGGGACGTGGAACCACCTTCATCTCCCTCTTGAGGAAGCTTGAAATAGTCCAGGCAGAATACAGCAAGCCTCAGAAGGCTATTTTCAATTTATATATATTATATATAATATTTAATTTATTTATAAAATATTATATATAATATATATAAATAAAATATATATTATATATTATATAATATATAAATAAAATATATATTATATATAATATATAAATAAAATATATATTATATATAATATATAAATAAAATATATATTATATATAATATATATTATATATTATATATAAATAAAATATATATTATATATAATATATATTATATATAAATAAAATATAAATAAAATATATATTATATATTATATATATTATATATAAATAAAATATATAATATATAATATTATATATCATATATTTATATAATATACATGTGTCACAGATTTGGGAAATCTGATCTAAATAGAAATAAGATGTCTTAAGTGACTTATGCCAGGTCTTCGCTTGCAAAGACTCAAAACCAACTAAATATCACCTTCATTCAATTGCTGACATGCAAAGGCCAACATATGCTGATTAAACAACCCCCAAAATATAATTAATAAATTGAACTAAGTGGTGTAGACAGGTGTGTTAGTCCATTTTGCATTGCTATAAAGGAATACCTGAGACTGGGTAATTTGTAGAGAAAAGAGGTTTATTTGGCTCACGGTTCTGCAGGCTGTACAAGCAGGGCACAAACATCTGTTTGTCTTCTGGTGCGGAAGCTTTTACTCAGGGCAGAAGGCAAAGGGGAAGCTGGCGTGTCACATGGCAAGAGAGGGAGCAAGAGAAATGCCAGGCTCTTTTAAACAACCAGCTCTTGAATGAATTAAGAGTGAGAACTCATTCATTACTGGGAGGACAGCACCAAGCCACTCATATAGGATCCACTCCAATGACCTATGATTAATTTTGAATAAAATTGTACATTTTATAAAATTATTGGTCAATATTCCAAAAGGGACTCTACAGTGCTTTGCTTCTAATTCCCCGTCTGCACCCCAGCATAAATACAAAAGATAGCATACTGAAGGAACATCTCCAGTCTTGGAGTCCTATGTATTGTTCTTCCTCAGTTTGTGTGCTAGGAGAATCCTTGAGTTTGGTGGGTCCTTCCAGCTTCCTTGTGTCATGCTTGACATTTGGGGTTGATGGCCTGTTTATTTCTGGCGTGGGACAATTTATCCAAATTAGTCCAGGCTAGCATGGCTGTCCTGAGTAACTGCTCTTCTCCTACTGATAATAAAATGAATTGTGTCAGCATCATGAAACGTGGGCACCAGAATCACCAACACCCAAGAAGATACAAGCAACCCTCGAAGGAGGGGTTGGCACATGATGTTTAAGAAACTCTACTTGCTGAGAAATAACCATGTCTTTTTCTCAAATTTTCATTTGTGAGTCCTCTAGACATAAATGTCATGGGTTAGCAAATCCTTTCTCTTTTCTTTCATTTTTTTCACTTCATTTCATTTCTTTTTTTTTTTCCAGCACTCTCTCTGCAATATACAATTTAGAAGTCAAGGTGGGGATATAGGGTTCATCTTGTTAAAATCCTCATTGTGAGTTGGGGTGCTAGTGGCCAGAGAGATTGAGAGGCCTCCTTCAAGTGGCAGGAGAGGGCCTGGAGATGCTGTCTTGCCTGTCAAATGAGCTCTCACTCAGTGGGAAGGCCAGGAGAGGGCCATGATGAGCGCTCATTGACAGGCACCGTGGAAACCATGAGGATAGAAGCACTTGTGGTTTGTCGCCACGTTTTGCTTTTATAGGTTTGTTTTATTTTACACATGCAAATGGATGGCCCCGTTACCTGCTTCCCATGAGACAGAGACAGGAACATGACAAAATCATCATCCTGGGAACAAATAAGGTGCATCATAATACTTGCAAGTTATCTAACTTGTCCTTCATGAGCAGGAGTACACACACCTACACTTTCACATTTCACATTTCACTGCTGTTGTCAGAGACAGAACATAATTGATTAGAAGAAATTCCTGTTAACACACAATCAGTCCATCCTATGGATCCATGATATTCTCAATTACGTTAACTTGTACATGTAATGATCTAATTGCCAAAAACTTCTATAGGGCTTACTATGTGCCAGGAATGACCCCAGGGTCCTTACTGACTTAACTTACTCAATCCTCACAACTGCCCTATGAACAGCTGCAGTTATCTCCCCTCTCTTATGGCTGAGGAAAGCGAGGGGCACAAAGGGGCTAAGGAACACACCCAAGGCCATACAGTAGGTAACTGGCAGAGTGACACCCTCATACTGGTGGATGAGTATTACCTGGTCTGTCATGGCCTTCAGGTTAGTGACCCAGACAGGAAATCTGAGACAAGGAACTCTAATATCTGCCTGGCCAGTCAGGCTGTAGCTCTGGGGCACACTTTTGCAGCAGGAGATGGAGCTGTTTGAGGCCGGGGGCATGAAGGCTCAGCTTTTGCCACAAGAAGCAGAATAGATTTCTTAGGGCCTCACTCTTCCCATCTGATGTGCTGCTTATTTCCTGTGGCTCATGGTGGCACATGGTGGCACACAGGCAGACCAGAGCCACCAGCTAGGACTTGCCCAGACTCTTAGCTTCCCATCCAGGTCTGGGGATGAGGGCCACTGCCAGAGTCCCCTGGGCTGTCTCCTTGTTCCCTGTCCTCCCTAAGCCAGTGTGAGGCAGTAATGCGCCCTCTTCCTGCCCTGTGAGGCGGCATGCGGTGGGAGGCTCCCTGGCTCTGGGGGACTGGACTGGCACACTGCCTCTCAGAGATGCCTGTCTGAGACACACTCCTCTGCCAGCAGACCCTGGAGCTGTGGCACTGCCCTAGCATTTGACTCAGGAATGTTTCCTCTTCCAGCTCACAGAGAAACTCTCTGTGGTCCACATTTACCTTAAATATAAGAAAATCAACTTGTCATTTGACTTATAGAAATATACACATGTTTGAAAGGGTTGGAGACACGCTAGGAGGTTTCTAAGGAGGCTTTGGGATCAACAACCAAGAGTAAGCACTGAAGATGCTTTGACTGCTTTGAGCCACCCCCTGGCTTCCTTTGGCTGGAGTCAGCCTTCTGTCCGGAAGGGCAGGCCCTGTGCCATGGCATCCTAACCACATCCTCACCAACTGGAGTCTGTTTCCATTAAAATGAAGTAATTAAAAATAACAGGAAAGCCTTTCTATTTATAGATGGTTTCATAGACACTTTTAAAAATACAACCTGAATTTGGCTCCAGTAATTGGCATTGGTTCTTTCAGGTTCTACGTGGATTTTATTTTTAGTGGTGCAGAATGATTTCTGAAGCATTCAGCTGTAATAACAGAAGAGGGCAACAGATGGTTTTGTGAAACATCAGGCTCCTTATTTTGAAGAGAATGGCTGCAAGGAAAAGGAAGGTTCTCTTTAGCTGTGATACTCATTCTCTTAGAGGTAACGTTTGTTCATGAATTTTCCATTAGTGATTTAAGGCATTTTCCAGAGATTGAGTGTTTGTCATTGCTCACACTAATCTTTGCAGAAACTTTGAGATAATTTCTCTCTTTTTATTTTTATGTCATAGATAGGAAAACTGAGTCATGGTGAGACAGGATAGGAATCAAAACTGTGTGGAAGGTTGCAATCAATACCTGTCCACCATGCTATGCTAGTGGGTCATTAATGACTGAGGTAAGAAACGCCGCATTTCTTGACAGCATTTGCTTCTGCGTTCACCCTTATAGTCTGGAATCACCTTAATTTTAGAGGATTCTTGGCTATTTCACTTCCTAGATAAGATCAAGGTTAGTTTGGGGTTGATTTTTGTGCCAATTCTTACAATAGAGTGGACCTTCCCTTTCTTAGTGCCTTGCAGGTGCATATACTAAATCAATAAAAGTCATTTTTATGGGAAGGCAAACAGAGAAATGTGGTGTAGGGAGAGACTTAAGGGAAAGGAAAGGCATTTTGTATCAAGCCTTTTTTTTAAAGCCCAGGGTAAAACAATAGACAGTGTTGTTTAGTGTGGAATGGCAAAAACCAACCAACCAACCAACAAACAAACCATCAAAAAACAAAGATAAAAATGGTACCCAAAGTGTAGACTAGGGTGATACGCTGGATTCACTCAGTGGTCCATGAGTGCATTCAACTTGTGAAGGTGAGATGGCTGTACGAGAAGAAAAGAAATGTTGTTCTTTTTCATGGTCTTGAATACTAGGAAGGTACTAACCACAGCTTGAGATCTTTGAGTCCACCTGCTCTTACTTCTCCTCTGACAATAAAGGCTTTCTTTCTTGTCTCTCTTCTTACACACAGACACACATAAACACACACACACGTGCACATATATTTATATATAGGGAGACAGAGAGATTGCAAGGAATTTGTTGGAGATTTGATGAGTCCAAAATCTGGTAGAGTAGACTGCCAGGCTGGAGGTACTCCAGAAAGAGTTGCAGCTGGAGTCCAAAGGCCACCTGCTGGCAGAATTCCTTCGTGCTCGGGGGACCTCCGTCTTTGTCCTATTCCAGCCTTCAGCTGGTGGGTTGAGGCTCACCCACATTAGGGAGGGAATCTGATTTACTCAGAGTGCACCTGTTTAAATGTTTACCTCATTCAAAAAACACCAAACACAGAAACATCCACAGCCATGTTTGACCAAATATCTGGGCACTGGGACCCAACTAAGCTGACACATGAAATTAACTATCACACACTTAGTTAGAAATAAGGGTGATTATGATGGGGAGTTCAAGGGTGTGACTGACCTCCAGGAGATCTGAGAGGGCCAGGGACCTTGGCATCCTCCAGGAGACCCAGAATGAGCCTGCAACAATATTTAATTGCATTTCAGCTCATTGAAAACTGGCTCAAAGAGAACAAAATGATGGCAAAGGGTGTTTCATCGTCTGAGGTGTGTGCATGTCATTTTACCATTTTGTCATGTTATGGGGTTGGGGGGAGGTGTGTAAACCTGCCCTTGCTGGCAAATGGAAGTTCAAGGACAGTGGGCATAATTTTCTTGCCTTGGAGATCAAGGAATTATGTGTTGAGTGTATGGAGTCACAAGATGGAAGCTCCCAGAGTCTTCTGTCTATGCAAGTGAGGAAGCAATTGTTGCTGTATTAAGCCACTGAGATTTCAAGACATAGCCTATTTTGTTATGACTCAGACACTGTGCAAGCTGTGTGTGCATGAATGTGCCTGTGTGTGCATGCATGTGTGTGTGCATGGTGGTACATGTGAGAGTGTGCCTGTGTGTGCATGCGTGTGTGCATGGTGCATGCAAGTGTGAGAGTGTGCCTGTGTGTGCATGGTGTGTGCATGTGTGAGTGTGCCTGTGTGTGCGTGCATGTGTGTGTGCATGGTGCGTGCATGTGAGAGTGTCTGTGTGTGCGTGCATGTGTTTGTGCATGGTGAATGCATGTGTGAGAGTGTGTCTGTGTGTGCATGTGTGTGTGCTCATGGTGCACACGTGTGAGTGTGCCTGTGTGTGCGTGCATGTGTGTTTGCATGGTGCATGCATGTGTAAGAATGTGTCTGTGTGTGCGTGCGTATGTGTGCATGCATGGTGCATGCATGTGAGTGTGCCTGTGTGTGCGTGCATGTGTGCACATGGTGCGTACGAGTGTGTGTGTGCATGTGTGTGCATGGTGCGTGCACGTGTGTATGTGTGCATGCATGTGTGTGTGCATGGTGCGTGCATGTGTGTGTGCGTGCGTGTGTGTGCATGGTGCGTGCATGTGTGTGTCTGTGCGTGCATGTGTGTGCATGGTGCGTGCATGTGTGTGTGCATGCATGTGTGCATGGTGCATGCAGGTGTGTGTCTGTGTGCATGCATGTGTGCATGGTGCATGCATGTGTGTCTGTGTGCGCGTGCATGTGTGTGTGTGCATGGTGCATGCATGTGTGTGCATCCCCGTGTGCACATGCGAGTGTCTGTGTGTACATGTATCTGATTATGGAAAGTCTACCTGAAAACCTGTGCGCTAGAGCTTAGCCAGAACCACTTCATACAATGATTCTAATGCTAGGGAAACACCCATTTGCTGTCATTTTGGTTCTCTTTGAGCCAGTTTAATGAGCTGAAATATAATGAAGTTTTGTTATGGGCTTATCTGGGGTCTCCTGGAGGGTGCCAAGGGTCGTTTCTTACTCTGGGCTCCCTGGAGTTCAGTCACACCAGCTGAGGAGCCCATCCTCTCTGGCTCTAGCGTGCCTGGGTCCCTTCTTTGGGGAATTCTCTTCCTAATCCATTTGTCCGTGGGACTGGCAGTTACCTCTCCCGGGTATTGTGTTGAGTTCATAACAGGCTGAGGAAATAGCACCAGAGCACCCATAGCACTCACTCTCGGAGGGCATTTGACCACCACTGGGAGGTCACTGGAGCAGCTCCCTGGACTTTTCCCTGGAGTTGGATGGGAAGGCGAGCTTACTCTCATGATTTGACCTACCAGCTTCTAGGGTAGGGCTGTCAGAAGCAACTTTTACCACCTGAACATTGTTTCATTGTAGTCAGGAACAATGAGACTGACCTGAAAAGCGGAATGGAGATGGCAGAGACATGAGGTGGCAAGGGATGGAGGGGGCATCCTGAGGACAGTGCTTTAGTCTCTGGGCTCAGCTCTTGGGACACTCACCTTGGTCGTCCCACTTAGGCGAGCTTCAGTTAGTCAATGTTGGGTTTCTGTCACTTGCCAGGAGCCTTGGCATTTAAGGCAGAATTTGTTTACTCTTAAATTAAGCAGCTCTACAAGTTTCATTTCATTTCATTGCTCATGATTTTCATCCCAGTTTCATTTCATTGCTCTGCTCTCTCAGGATGAGTCGTTGGCAGGGGAGAACTCTCCTCTCTGTAGTGGAATGAGTCAGTGTGGTGCCTGGATTGGACCAACCGAGTGTGGGAGCAGATGCTCTCACTTGGACTGTACATCATCTTGAGTAGGTCAGTCAGCCTCCTGTGCCTCAGTTTCTCTATGTCCACAATGAGAATGTTAGCACCTTTCTCCTAGGTTCATCGTGTTGACTAGCTGGGCTAGTGTTCTAAAGCCCTTCAAACAGTTCCAGACACACAGTCAGTTCTGCTTCATTAGTAGCTGCTATCATTATGGTTTCCACCACAACATGCCATCTGACCCTATTTAGGCCATCCTCCCTGGCCTGGGAGCCAAGGTCACGGTAGAACACCTGATGAGTCATGCCTAAGTTTTTGGCATCTTTAACCAAGACAGAGATCAGTAATCAAAAGTAAAAGTATTCAGTAAAACAGATGAATCCACATACCATTTTCGAATGTTGAAATATGTTTATCAGAACAACTTTAAAGGTAAATTGGGTCGAGAGCATGATTTAGTACAAAGGTCAGTAAAGTACGGCCCATGGGTCAAATCCAGCTGTCACCTGTTTTTATAGAACCCGTGAGCTAAGAATCATTCTTACACTGTTAAATGGTTGAAAAAAAAATCAAAAGAATGTTAACATTTTGTGACATGTGAAAATTATGTGAAATTGACATGTGCATATGCATGAAGTGTATTAGAACACAGCTGCCCCCTCTGCTTGCATCTTGTGTCTTGCTGCTTTTGTGCTATGATGGCAGAGCTGGGTTGAATTGTGGCCCACGGTGCAGAAAATATTTACTTTCCGCCCCTTTTACAGAAATGTTTGTTAACCACAATTTAACCCTTTTTAGCTTAATTCTTAATTTTCCTTTGTCCCTCTAAAATTTCAGACTTTCAGGAATTGAGGGGTAAACTTGAAACACGGGTTTGTAAGTGAGGACACTACAGCGCTGGCTTCAAATAAGACATACAGGCAAACTCATGATCCTCACTCATTTCATTTCAGATGAAAACTGCTTTCCAGCGAAAATCAGAAGGGGAAATGTTGAACTGTAATTTTTCTGAGAAAAATAACATGGAATAAAAGGGCCTACATTCTCTTTCCTACATTCTCATCATTCTACAGTTATTTGGGGTTTTTATCTCTCCCACTTGACGTATATATTCATAAAACCTCAGGAAGAAACATGATCAAAAGTAAAACTGAAAGGAAAAAAACATAAAAATGTTCCTTGGTTTTGTTACGTTTTCGTCAAACTCAACGTTTAGTGAGTTGTTTTTATTTTCCTTTCCGATTGTATTTATAGGCTTCGCTCTTCTCCCTGATTTTTTTTTTTTGCCTTTTTGCAAAACATTCCCTGGAGGAACAGCATGAATCAAGACAAGCTCTTTATCTTCTGCTGATTTATATAAAAATAGACAGCATGCATGGGCTTTTGCATGCTGTTTCATGAAATGCTCTTGTTTTTATCATTGTAAACTTCTGGGGCTCTGAAAAAATGATAAGGAAACGAGTCCTATCATCACCTCCCGAGAGTCAGCATTTGTTTCAGTTTCTCCATGTGATCTGTGATGCAGAGGTCTGGCTCTCCTGTGGGTGGGGCTTAGAGAAGAACCTCTGTGATACACAGGAGTGAAAGGTTACTTAGCAGATGCAGCCTCACGTTTCCGTCTAACACCAGGAGAATCCCATAGAACATTGACATCAACACTGGGGGGTTTGCCCTTGTGGGGAAGAATCTAAGGTAACATCATGAGGACTCTAATGAATGCAATGGTGTTTAATTATGGTTTAGGGCTCTGACATGATGCAGAGCCCATTATGGACAAGTCTCTGGCTGAAAGTCCCTGCAAGAGGGATGGATTCTCAGAAAGCAATTTGTCATCATCGTTTTGCCCTTGGAAGTGAAACCCAAGAGCAACTGGGATTCCCCCGGTGCTCTCCTGGAGCGTCTTGGCCCCATTCTGTTCTCTTCCAGCATCTTTCATCTCCCATCTTCCCTCCTTCAGGGGCTCATTTTCAGAATTTTCCATTGAAATCCCTCACGTTTGTCACTTGAAGGAGTAACCTTCATTTATATGTAACATTCAATTAAGTAAACACTCATTGCATAAAAGAGGCTTTACTGTGTGCACAGATTTGATTAGGAGCAATTATGACTTTTTGTCATTCATATGAATAAGCTAACTTGAGCCGAAATGTTAACAGGAGGGAATGACTTCCCCATCTCCCTCCTCTTCCATAAACATTTCCCATTTAGTGAGGATTCCATCATCCCAGACAGAAGCAGCCCAGACAAAACAGAGGGGACATATCTCCACACTGCAGTCTCAAGGCTGGTAGAGGAGGACAGGAACTGGAGAAAGAAGGCCAAGAGCAGCAGCTGAGCTCAGAGAAAACCCAATACCTGCAGAGAGATGCCTTTCTGTGGAGAAAAGAGAAAGTCATAACCAGAAATACACTCAGGGAACAATGCTCAATCCTTGGTTTCCAAAGGGTGAGAGCAGCTCAGGCAGGATCCGCAGGCTCCAAAGCTGGGGTTATACAGGCGGAGGGTGTGGCCTCAAGAGGCAGCCTCAGCCGGGGGCACCCTGGTAGGATGGGCATGGTGGGGAGGGCCTGGGGTCAGAGCTGGTTCAGTCTGGGTATGGATATGACCAAGTGGCCAGTGGGAAAAGCCGCCAAAAGCATTCACAGTGGGAACACATGATCCTAAGAGCATGGCAATTCCAGGCTCACCGACTAGCAGGCTTGGAGCTGCAGGTCTTCTGCCTGCCCCATCGATTATGTCCAGGGCCTCCAAAGATGGATGGGGGTGCCAGCAGCCCCGAGTTCCATTCTGGGCATCACACTTTAAATGTGGTAAAAACGAATTCACAACAAAGGCTTGGATCAAGGAGGCCGACGGAACAAGATGCTACTCCTTCCCCTCTCTCATCCCCAACTTCCTAGAAAAGACAAAGGGAAAACACCTTCAAAATCAGAGCAAGTCCATTAGAGGCCTATGATGTGAGAAAGAAATTGCTTCAATGATGAGATCTGTGGGTTGTTTGTGACATCAGCCTGTGTTAGTTACCCTAATAAGAACTTAGTGACTGGAAACAAGGTATTTGATTTTTTAAAAAATAATAAAACCTAAACTACATAGTATTATTCTAGCAGCTGGGTGTCAGGAGGTAAGACAAATGATATTTAAGACTGGAAAATTGGATCAACACTTTCTTGCAGCAAAATATTTAGTGAAACTTTTGCCTTTTATTTCTTGGAGCATAGGTCACACGCCAGAGGCTTTTGTCATTCTGGAGAAGAGCAGAGGTTAGTAGCATGCGCTGTGAAAGCTCCACTTGGAAAACCATCACAAGAAAGAGATGCATTCAGAAAGGGAGGGCCAGCGTGCAGGCAGCAACGTTAAGGAAGAGAGTCCAGAAATTCTCCACTCGGCACGGTTGCAGTGGAAAGAACCGGCATGCTAAGGCATTACTGAGATGAAAGTGGCCCAGCTTACAGCAACTTGTCCATCAGCAAAAAATACAGGTGTTAAAGCACTGAAACTTTAAGACTGTTACACCACTCACATGAATTACACTGACTCAATTTTCTATATATGCACTAGTCACAGCAAGTAGAAAGTGCAATAGGGGAAAAAAGATCCCAGTCACAGTAACAAGAGGAACAGAAAGCCTAGACATGCAGCTGACAAGAAATGTGCAAGAACTGTATCCAAACACCCGTGGAGGTTCCCAAGGTTCCCAAACTTGATCTGCATATTCGATGCAATCCTGACCAAAATTACAACAGTATGTTTTTAGAACCTGACACACTGATTCCCACATTCATCTGGCAGAGTAAATAAATGCAAAAAAAGAAACTAATAAATTCTGATTTAAAACACACAATTAAGGGAAATAGGCCAGATATCAAAACATATTGTCTTGTTATAGAAATTTACATAATGTGTTTATGGAGGAAAGGACAAATCAATAGAACTAAACAGAAAATCTAGACATATCACTAAGGTGGCATTTTTTAATCAGTGTGGAAAAATGCTTTCCTCCATGTATTCAATGGTTTTCAAGTAACTGGCCATCCATTAAGGAGAAATATAAAATTAGATATACCATGGCCAAAAGTAAATTCTAAATGATTTTGAAAGAATGGAAGAAAATATCAAAATAGCTTCATAATCTTATAATGGGGAAGGATTCTCTGAGCTAGAATTTTGTAAATATAGAATATTTTGTAAATATAGAATTTTGTAAATTCTAGCTCACAAAATTCAGAAGTCAAAGGAAACACTACATGAACATTTAAAACATGCCTGTGACCAAAGAACACCATAAAAAAAGGGAAAATTAGAAAAATAAGAGAAAATATTTGCAACATATACCATAGGCTAAAGATTGATATTCAGGGTATATGTTTAAGAATCGCCAACTACTCAAGAAGATGAAAACAACCCAAGAGGGAAACGAGTAACATGATGAACCAGTGAAAAAGAATGAATTCTGATAGTATGTTCTGATATGTTAAGGTTTTGAAGATTGTTAGAAAAATCATGAAGGGAACATGTAGAATAGAATCCTGTTTACATTTTACAGTTGTGTGTGTGTGTATGGACGTGTTCATGTGTCTGTGTGTGTGAGGGCATTAGTAAGTGTGAGTGTGCGTGTAAGTACACGTGAAGGCACAGAAAAGGATCTAGAGAGATACAGGCATGATTGTTAATAGTGGCTCCTTCTAGGGAGGAAACTGTCAGGGGTCACTTAAAGGAGTAAATGGCATTTATGGTTTATTCTAAAGTCCCTATATTATTTTTAATTGCATAGAGAATTGTTGCATGCATATGTACATATTTTAATAGATTTTATTTTTTAGAACAGTTCTAGGTTCACAGCACAATTGGGCAGAAGGTACAGAGAGTTATATACTCGTACCCCACACCCATCCGGCTTCCCCCACTATCAGCACCCTGCACCAGAGCGGTTCAGTCATGACAGCTGGTGGACCTGTACTGATGCATCCTAATCACCTAGATCCATAGTTTACACCAGGATTCACGATTGGAATTGTACATGCTGTGGTTTGGACAAGTGCAGAATGACATGGATACACATGATTACAGTATCATACATTTTCACTGTCCTGAAATTCTTCAGGGCTCTGCCCGTTCATCCCTCCCTCCCCCCAGGTCCTGGCAACCACTGATGTCTTTTTTCCATCTCCATAGTTTTGCCTTTTCCAGAATGTCATGTAGTTGGAATCATACAGTAGGTGGCGTATATGTTTATTTTAAAGTCCTTTAAAACACAGAAATATACCCGGAATTGTATAGGAGCTCAGGAACATCAACTTGTAGGGCCATCGGAAGCTGCTGAGGCTGGAGACGTTCAGGTGAGCTCCATGAAACAGAAGATCAAAGAAGAGCCGGGGCGGGATCAGAGCAAGAAACAGAGCTCTGTTTATGCCGAGAAGTCGCAGCACAGAGTGATACCACCCAGGAGGTAAGCCCACAGTGCACAGAATAAAACGGAGAATCAACACTGGGGAGTTAATAGAATTAGCACTTCCTCAGACAAGCTGCATAAAATCACCCAGAATGCAGGAAACATTTCCTATCAGAAGAAAAAGATTTAGATGTATAAGATAAACAAAAAATAGACATAGGATGTCCAATAAATGGAAACTCTAGAATGCCTGAAAACAAAACCAGAATCAATGCAGATCAAATGTGCTTGACTGACACATCTCAAGGTATATAGAGGCTAATTCCTTAACTTTGATCATAAAACTCATTGCTTTTTTTTTTTTTTCATGTACTAGAAAGGGAGGCTTCTAAACTAATCATATATTGCACTGGTGTTCATCTTCAGATTGTAACCCAAAGTGTAAAAATGTATTCGTTTTAAAAGAACCTAAGGATTTTGGGGGACATTTTGATTAGGTAAGACAAAATGTTGTCTAATTATTCACAACAAGGTACAGAAACAGTTCTCTACGACTCAGGAAGCACTGATCCCCGGGGGGATAAGGATGCTGTCAGGACTGCATTCCTCAGAGGAATGGGAACAGCCACGAGGCTTAGGTGTCAGAATCACCTACTTCTGGAAGACAGAGGAATAATCGTGGACAAAATGGAATAGAAGAAAATGAAAGAGTCAGCGGAGGAAGGAGACAACTGTGTCCTTGAGGATCTGGCCAGGGAAACAATTGGGGCCACTTGAACAACAGAGAGAACTCCGTGCAGGGGATTGGTCACCCGTGACGGAGGGGGCCGAGCAGCAACCAGGGAGGGTGAGCAACAGCAGAAAGCGACAGCCACCCCTGGCTGGAGAGGCAAATGGAAGAGGTGCACGGGTCAGCCCCGTGGGAGGGGAAGCCGGAACCACAGCAGGTCTCCCCAGGGGACACAGTGCTGCTGCCGCCGTGTGGGCGGAAAACATCGGCAGAGCAGAGTCGGGGGAAAGGTTCCCAGGTCCCCCACTCTGGACCCCCGATGGTCTAAGGCACCCAGAGGCGGCTGACTGGGAGCCTTGGACTCGGAGCGGCGTGTAGAGGGGTGAGGGGCCTGCACAGGAGGAGCGGCCGGGCGGTGGAGTGTGTCCTGCCTCGGGTCCTCCCTCACCGGGGCCTCACGGACCCTCGTCAGGGATCCTCACAGAGGTTTGGTTTGGTTTGCTGGGATTTCTAGGGAAGGCAGCCGGGGTTTCATACCAGCCTGGTGGGACAGGGCGCTGTGGGGGAAGAAGAAACTGCTCTGCAAACCCACTTTCAGCAGTGACTGAGAAAGTCAGAAGAAAGCAAGCTGGAGAATTGGCAGAGGTGATAGGAGCTGCCCACGCAGGCAGCCAGCTGAGCCAGCCACACTAAGGGAAACCTCGAGGGCAATGACTCTGGCCAAGGGACACCTGGGTGACAGATGGAAGCCCGATTAGCTGTGGTCCAAAAAAGGGGTCCTCCAAAAAGCATAATGGAGGCCATTATTGTGCAGTTATGAATGAGAAAGTGGCTGAGTTTCCTTCAGTGTGTTGACCTCCTACATGGTAAGCGCTAACAACATAGTATGTCCTCAACACCAGACTAGGGGAATGATTCTGTCACCAGGGTGCACTGTCCATCTTCGATTAGTTTCCAGCTCTTACAATTCACAGGTCCTTTTAAATATTAGAATGTATTTGGTGCCACAACTGAAAGCATCGAGCTGCATTTGTAATCACCACACTATCCACCTGGTCCTCCCTTGCTCTGCTGCTAGCCGAGGCAAGTGTGAGAGGCTGGACTGTGCACCTCCACGCTGTGAAGCAGCAACTCTCCTGTTTCAGAAACCATGGGTTCCATCGCCCAGCTCCTGGCTCTGCTCCCACTTAACAGACGTGGGTTGGAGCATCACTGTGGCCATCGCATCCTTGTGTGCAACAGACAGGATGCACGATTTCCCTCCAGAGCCTGTGTCAGTCTGCTTGCCTGTGGCACCTTCACACCAAGCAGGGCAGTCTGCATTTTATGTCTTGAAGCAAATGCAGCTGTGCTTATAGTGGTTACCATCCCCGTGTTGACGACAGGGTTGCAAGGCAGAAGTGGGGCACAGAGGAAAGTCCTGGCCCATTTTCCATCTCCAAGCCCCTTCCCCTTGATCTTACTGGAATCTTCCCAATGCATTTCTACATCATGTTTTCCTCAGGCTGAGTTCTCCTCTGTGCAAGAAACAGTCTGAATCCTAATGAGATGTCTAAAAAGAGGCAAACAAGCAGCTCTAAATAATTCTGCCGCACTTTGAGGGACAAAGTGAATAAATGCTAAAACATCATCTCTTTAGTTCTCAGGTTCTTAAAAACTTTCTAAAAAGCTGCTATTACCCCAGAAACACACTTTGAATGTTTCCCACTGTTTGGAAAAAGCAAAATACTTTTAAAATAAATAATGCGTGTATGCATATTCTATTTAACTCCATGATTTTTCCAGAAAATTTTGAAAAACAAAAAATTAACGAGGAAGTACTTAGCACCTACTATGGTTTCATGATGAGCAAGAAAATCGCCCAAAAGACTATTAACAAAATGTGCCTCTGGGAAGTCACCCAAGGAATAGCTCTGGTTATATATGACTGTGTATAGTCTATAGAGTTCAGGAAACTTAATATTGAGTTAAATCAGATTAAACTATCCTGGTACACTTTTCTTTATTAAGTCTACTTCTAAAATGTTGCCATAAATAAATTATTCTAAATTGATGAAATGAAGTAGAATGGTTAACATTTAAAGAAATCCTAACAGGAATTATTTTTTAAATCACACAGTCACCTCCTGTTTTGTTTAACATGTACTTCTGCAAACATTTGGATTTTATTAAGAAATAACTAAATTTAGGAGAGAATTTTAACTGCATTCTCTAACATTGATTTTTAAAACTGCTACATATGAACATTATTTCCAGAATGCAAAAACAAATGAAATTTCTTATAGTCTTTACACTCGAACAGGCGCCCCTACAGTCTTCCTCGTTTATCACCCACCGCTCAACCACCAAGCTGTCGTGGGATCGTGGCGACCTCTAGAGGCCACACTTAGGAACTGTCTGATTTAAAGTTCAGCCTCTCTAGGCTCTTGGAAGAATCAGCAACAGAGCTTTTCCTCTAGGCTCTTAGAATCGTGAATACACAGAGCTTTTCTTTTCTCTTTCATGCATCGCTGCTCACAGCCCAGGTACTTCCACCTAAGGCAATCATTTTCTCACACTTTCATGGCAAATGCCTCCCTTTTCTTTTTTGCCATTCTTTCCAAAATATAAAAATTTTTCTATTTATGAGTAAAAATGTTTAAATGACTCCAATTATGCTCAGAGCCTGTATGAAGGTAACGAAAAGGAAGACATTTGATGTGAAGTCAAACAATGTCACTGACTGCTAGCCCTTCATCCTCTCAAAAAGCCCCTTCACAGAAACTCCACAAATTCCATTTCCTAAGCATCAGGATTCCAACTTTTAAAAGGCTATTAAATTGCTAATTATCTCTGTTAGTAATGCATTAGTTTATTTCTTAGTTATTGCAGATGCAGTAGTTTCTAGCATTTAAATATTTTTGTATTAATCAGAATGTGTTATGCTGCAGTAACAAACCAACCCTCAGATCTCAGTGGCTTTGCATAAAGCTCCATTTGACCCCCCACCCACCCACCCCACAAGTCTTCTGTGGTTTCAGCCACTATCTAAGGACTCTCAGCTTCGAGCAGCGACTTGGAGGCCCAGGTGAATTGCTCCTTATGGCTGCACCATTTGGATTGCATGGTTTCCAGGGCACTGCATCAGTGAAGGGAGAACTGAAGGGCCATGCCTCTTCTCTTAAATGCTTTAGAAGCCCAACGGTCATGCTGAGGACCACTCTCCAGAGCTTGCTACATGGACTTGCCTAACCCCAAGGCTCTGGGAAATGTGGGTGTCACATGGATTTTCACTGAGCAATAAATGTCTCTGTCACACAGTATATTTGAAAAATATTTTAAGTTTGACATTCTTAAGGGAGGAATAGATCTAACCCAAAATTTCAACCTCGCTTATACCACTCTCCACCAGAAAATGCAATCTTCGTCAACTGTAAGCTGTCATAGTACCTGAATAAATGCAAAAAGGAAGGGGAAAAAGCAGCTCCCTTCCAAATTAAATCATAGAAGAAAAGGGTTAGTCAGGTACACTTCTGAGAGGAAGACATCAGCTAAGTCATTTGGAGCAAGGTGTGACTGGAAAGAAGTGTAACCGACAGTGATAAGCTGCCAGGCAAGAGCTGCGACAATTCTTCACAGACCGCAAGCCACGCAGCACACTTCGGAATACAGAGGAGAGAAGTTAAACAAAGCTCAGAGCCCACTGCTCAGCCCCGTTAGCCTCAGTGGAGAAACAGCACCTCCCAGTGATCCTTCCTCATATCACCTTTTTTTCCCCATTTTTTTGTTCGTTTGTTTTGTCTTTGGGTTTTTTGTTTGTTTGTTTTGTTTTATTTCTCATATAATCCTGCAGTTCCCACACAGGAATTTCAGTTCTGGGCTTTATTGCAATGCTTGAGAGCCCTAATACATTTCTGGGCTTTCAATTGCTTCCAGAAAAACTGATGAGCCACGCCCTTATGGGACCACCCATCACAGATGATTCTTCAAGTAACTTTGGAACAAATCAGTGCCCCTAAATAGAGACGCAGCAAAACAGCAAAATAGCCCATGCTGTTGAGATTATTCCACAAGGGGGCCAGGAGCATCGGGCAGAAGAGGGAGGGAGGTGATGAGAGAATAAAGAAAACAAGATTTGTGAGGATGACTCAGAGGAAAATTAGCTCTGTCCAGAGCCGCCTGCCATTAAACAGCGATCAAATACAAGCGGAGTGGGGTGAGATGCGAAGTTTTACCTTCTGGTTGTTTACATGAGGCCTGAAATGAGTTCTACTTTCCTTTCCCCTTTCTGCCCCGTAGACACACATGTATGCACACAATCACATGTGCACACACAGAGTCAAGGACAAACATATGAGAAACCACTGGGTTCAGTAAGGAGGTCGCCAGGTGAGGAAGGAAGAAATCAAAGCAGCCCCTGACGCTCACAGGGGGGTCAGGTTATTTTTCTCTTGGACATAAACATTCTCACAGAACAGCTCCCCCGGTGAGCTTACTCAGAGCAGGAGTAAGTGAGACAAACCAAGGAGCTTTATAATTTTGTCTAAGCACAGACAAAAACAAGGTCGCTGTACCACCTCCTGATTAGAGTGAGTGACAGCTGCTTCTTATCCCCTGCAGGCTTATCTTCACCGCAGCTTGCCCTCCCTACAGATGAGACTAAGACACATGGGGAGACGCAATCATAGGATCTTCCCTGCTTTCTGACAGCAACCAATCCACAGCAAACACCTGCTGCCATACACCCTCTCCCAATCACCCAACCAAAGCCCAAATCCTATACCTCCTTCTCCTACTGAGACGCCTCATTGTTCTTCACCATGTGTGTTCTTTCTTGTCAAAATGAGTAATAAACCCAGCTTGTTAACCTTTAGATATCCTCTTGGTGGCCTTCAGCTTGTGGCACTGACACAAGCATGAGACCCTCCTAGTTAGAGAAAATTGACAAGAATTTGCAAGGTGCTTTCCCTTCACTGTCCACACCTCCCAACCCCACCAGAAGATTATACATAAAAACAGGCTGGAAGGGGGAAGAAGAGACTTGGGGGGAATAAAATAAGCAAGACAGTTTGTTCCTTTTTGCCATTGCCTCTAAACATCTCATTACTTTGCGTGATGTACAAACACACAAATAATGCATGCACATACACACAAATAGCTCAGGAGGATAGACATGGATTTGGAAATAAAGAACTGATTCTCAGAAGACAGTGTGGCAATTCCTCAAGGATCTAGAACTAGAAATACCATTTGACCCAGCCATCCCATTACTGGGTATATACCCAAAGGATTATAAATCATGCTGCTATAAAGACACATGCACACGTATGTTTATTGCGGCACTATTCACAATTGCAAAGACTTGGAACCAACCCAAATGTCCATCAATGACAGATTGGATTAAGAAAATGTGGCACATAGACACACCATGGAATACTATGCAGCCATAAAAAAGGATGAGTTCGTGTCCTTTGTAGGGACATAGATGAAGCTGGAAACCATCATTCTGAGCAAACTATCACAAGGACAGAAAACCAAACACCGCATGCTGTCTCTCATAGGTAGGAACTGAACAATGAGAACACCTGGACACAGGAAGGGGAACATCACACATTGAGGCCTGTCTTGGGGTGGAGGGAGGGAGGAGGGATAGCATTAGGAGATACACCTAATGTAAATGATGAGTTAACAGGTGCAGCACACCAACATGGCACATGTATACATATGTAACAAACCTGCACGTTACATGCACCTTAGAACTTAAAGTATAATAAAAAAATTTTTAGTAATAAAATTTTAAAAAATTAAGAAAAAGAACTGATTCTCACCTATGTCTGGAGGTCCCTGAATGGCAGACCCTACAAACATACTCAGCAATGCCCAGGCGAGCTGAGGACAGCACGGAGGTGAGAAGAGGCGTAACTGGATGGGAGGGCACAGACACCAATGAAGCCAAATCTGGCACAGCAAGAAACCTGTCCCGATGTGTCATCAGAGGGCACCACAGAGAGCTGGAAAACGAGCTAGGATCCCAGCCACCCAGAGGCAGCAAAGCGAGTTGAGACTCCCCATTCTCAGAAGGAGCTTTCAGCTCAAGAAGCTACTGCATCCACTGGGGATCATCCATGCAAGGGGGCTGTGAGGAGCCACCTGGACCCCTAAAAAACAGGACTATTCCCTGGTACTGCTGGAGCCAAGAAAGGTGCGAGGTTGTTTAAGACTGAAAAAGAGCCCCGCAGAGATGTGTGCTCTGTCACCCTTGGAGCTCAGGCCATCTTGTGAGCTGACACCCTCTCTCAGCTTGGCCCCGTGGCAACAGACATGGTCAAACTTTGTAGATGTACAAGAGGGAGAAGGGGAGAGAAAACCCTTTAGGAGAGAAAACTTTGAAAAGCATCTCAATTTAACCCAATGGAAGCCAGAAGAGGCCAAGCAATGGACTAGACATGGCTGGAATACCTGGAGCTCAATAGCAGCAACAATGAAAAATTTAAGAAAGAAATTAAAATGGTTCAGTAAACCTATTTGCTTAACATAAAAGAAGGCAGTAAAGGACCAAAAACGAGACATACAGAAAAAAAAAAAAAAAAAAGCAAAATGGTAGACAAAAGTGCAACTACGTCAATGGGTTAAATGCACCAACTAAAAGACAGAGATTGTCAGAAAGACAAGTAAGACCTAATTTAAATACTGTCTATGAGAGATTCAAGTTACATTTAAAGGTGCAAATAGGTTGAAAGTAAAAGGATTAAAAAAAACCATGTATATTGTGAGAACAGTGGCCATAAGAAAGCTGGAGAGGCTATAGTAATATCAAGCAAAATAGATTTTAAGACAAGATATATTAGTATATTATCCTATAGGCCAAAGAAAAAAATTACAGGGGAAACTGGAAATAACTTGAACTGTCTCAGATATTTGGGGTTCACCATACCCACTAGAAAGACTATACTCAAAAAGACTAAAAAGGCCGGGCGCGGTGGCTCATGCCTGTAATCCCAGCACTTTGGGAGGCCGAGGCAGGTGGATGACTTGAGGTCAGGGGTTCAAGACCAGCCTGGCCAACATGGTAAAACCCCATCTCTACTATAAATGCAAAAATCAGTAGTACATGGTGGCATGTGCCTGTAGTCCCAGCTACTCAGGGGACTGAAGCAGGAGAATCACTTGAACTTGGGAGGCAGAGATTGCTGTGAACCAAGATAGCACCACTGCACTCCAGCCTACACTCCGGCCTAGATGACAGAAAGAGACTCCATCTCAAAAAAAAAAAAAAAAAAAGAATACCAAGTTCAGGATAAGGAGAACTTAGATCCCTTTTTCTCATGCCTGAGGGGATGTAAAATGGGGCAGACACTTTGAAAAACAATTTGGCAGTTTCTTAAAAGGTTAAACATATACTTACCACACAACCCAGCCATTCCACTCCTAGCTACCCTAGAGAAAGAAAACATATGTCTACAAAAAGACTTTTATAAAAATGTTCATAACAACAACATCCATGACAGCCCCAAGCGCGAAAGCATCCAAATCTCTATCAATAGGAAAATTAGCAAAATGTAGTATATTTGTGCCATGGAGTACTACGCAGCATAAAAGAAGCAAACTGCAAATACAGGCAGCAACACATTTGAACCTCACTGCATTATGCTAAGTGGAAGAAGCCAGCCACCAAATAGTAAAATTGCATGACCCTATTTATATCAAAATTTCTAGAAAAGATTAAAAATTATAGACAGAAAGATGAGTCGTTGTCTGTAGCTACAGTGGCCCGCGGGAGCAGGACTGGCTGCAAATGAGTGAGAAGGAACTTTTTGGCGTGATGAAAATGTTCTGAAACTTGATGGTGGTGATGGTTGAACAAGTTTCTATTACTAAATATCATTGTACATTTACAGTGAATGAACTGTATGGTATGAACATTATAACTCAATAAACCCATAAAAAAGAAGAAGGAAAAACCCTGCAAGCAACGGTAATGTAGTCAATGGGGCATCATAAAAGGTGTTATAGACTCATTAGGGGATTCTTTCCTAAACAAACTAATGCATTTTACTACCACATTCCGGTGTCAAAGAAAGGCAGAAGTGTCGTATCTATGCGTAAATTCACTTCCCACAATGTCCCTGCATCCCAGATCAGCCCCCTTAGAGGAGGCTCCATTCGTAGTATACTTAGCAGACAGCTTGTGTCTACACCTGCAGATCCACCACCTAATGAGACAGGAAGGTGCTTGGACAGATCCTGTGCCTGACCCTCTATCTAAGGCTATGTCAGTCTTATTTGCAAAACTCTTCTCATGAGGCATTAAAGTATGTTTTCTTTGCATTGCCATTTGGGCTGAAGAGCAGCTATGAAACACAAGATTTGACCTATGTCTGGGTTCCCGGTATCGCCAGGCGTGGCATGCCAGTGCTAGCGCAGGAAACAGAGAAGCTTCCCCTGGCGCTCAGCCAAGGCACCCAGGTGCACCTAATAACACTTGCTGATCACAACCACTTTTCTCGAAGAGATTTCAAGGTTTTACACATTAATGTGGCAGCCTTCATATGGAAATTGGGCTTTCCAGATACTGGAAGCTAGAAACAGGGGTGGGCAGGTGAGTTTTCACAGTGGACTCCCCTGGGGATGAGAGGGATCTATTTTGCTGTTTTTGCCGATTGCCATGGTGTGAAGGCTCTCCCCATGGCCGATTTTAAGCGACTGACTTAATGTTCGCGAGCGTGAAGTTAGGAACAGAGGTCACAGCTGGCTCCAGCACACCTGTGCCTGGGGACAGAGGAGGAGCAGGAGGACATGAGGCACATACGTGACAATGACATACATGACATTAGGCACATACAATGTTTAATCAAGACTGAAAATGTCAGAGTAGAACCATGTCACTTTATTACTTGAACAGGTGAGATAAATTTAAAAGCATTTCAAATTTAACAAGCTGTTAATTACTATTCATATTGTTTTTCTGAATTTGGTCGTACCATTGGCAAATTTTCAGTAGGACCATTTGCATAGATATGTATTATATATACACACATACATATACACACACAGCATATATATATATATAGACATACCACCCCACATACATACGTATACATATGTTAGAGTCTATCCATACACTTACACACATGCTAGAGTCTATAATCTTCTAGTTAGTTACAAGAAAATGGCTCATCGTGATCCTTAAATAACAGAAAATAGATTCCTCTCCAATAATATGAATCCTCCTATGATTTCCCTGAAATTACTGGAAAATGCTAATTAACCATATCTTGATCTCACAGCTTCGAACCTAATTGAGAAATTCACCCAAGACTCAGAAGGGGCTGAAAATGGCAGCATTGTCATCAGTAAAGCCGAATGAGAGACAGAGGCTAAGCATTGAAGCCCAAATAGACCTCTGAGTCCTGCTTCCATCACTGCGTCCACCTGCAGAGCAGCTGGGCAGACACCAGCCAACCACTTTGCTCAGACAAACATGAAAATCTGGTTTTATTTCATGGCCTAAACCTCAGAGAAGGTGAAAACCCTCCAATATCGGGATGCTAGTCTAAGGACTAACACAGGCCCCAACCCACCATGATTGCAACAGATCAGGCCAGAGCACAGGTTCTGAGGGCCTGCAGCCAATTTCTGCCGATGTATGTTTAGCATAGCAGCAGCAGCTCCCAATTGTGAGGCATACACCACACCAGGCTTTTCCAAAGCTTTATTATTAACCTTGACAAAACCTGCTGGACATGTGAATTCCATTTTAGAGATATGAGTGTTCGGAGAGGTTAAGTAGCACGCCCGAGGTCGCCCAGCTGCTAATGGGAAAATCAGGATTCTTGCTCATAACTGTCTCACTCCATGGATAATTTGTGTGCAGGCAAAGTCCTCATGCTTGGCCAGGAGCCAGGCAGGTAGCTGCCAAGATTCCAGGTATATAATCATCAGGCACAAAACCTGGACAAGAGATCACACAGAAGTCCCCTGGAAATAACCATAATCCGCGGAGCACATTTCCTGTTTGGGGCACGTCTCAATGCCTTGCACACCTCATTTCAAGCAGGCCCTCCCACACCTTATAAAATACTTATCAACTTCACTTACAGCCAAAAACCCGGGATCTTAACCAAACAGCAGCCTTATCTGACACTGAGCTATTCTGCTTCCTTGCCTTTTGCAGACTGAAGCCTGAATAGGCTCAACACTGATTGCAAAAGTCTTGTGGCCTAGAGCCAAAGCTTCTTGCAGTTTCAAGGCTCTTTGGCTTGATCTCATTGCTAGACAGAAATTCTGGTGTGAATGGGCTTCCCTCACTCACAATGCACCAGCCGGCCTTGCTGCCAGAAAGTCACCATTTTTCCAAGGGTGGTGCTAGGATCCAGGTTCTCAGGAGGAACCATCTACAGATGGCAGGAGAAGACCACGTCTCATCTTGAACAGAAACACCTGAGTCCAGGGCTTGGCTGAAGCCAAGAGCAGGAGTAAACAGGCTGGGATTAACATGAGGTCTCGCTGATACTCTGAGCCAGTGATTCCTGCCCCATGACACCTGTGGATGCTTATATAGTAAGAAGGAAAACAAACACTGTCCCTCTCTCATTAACACCGAAACATTTACCTCCCTCTAGCAACAATTTTTTTTTTTTTTTGAGGTAGAGTCTCACTCTGTCACCCAGGCTGGAGTGCAGTGGCGCAATCTCAGCTCACTGCAACCTCCGCTTCGCAGGGTTCAAGCTATTCTCGTGCCTCAGCCTCCCTAGCAGCTGGGATTACAGGCGTGCACCACCATGCCTGGCTGATTTTTCTCTTTTTAGTAGAGACAGGGTTTCTCCATGTTGGCCAGGCTGGTCTCAAACTCCTGACCTCAGGTGATCCGCCCACCTCAGCCTCCCAAAGTGCTGGGATTACAGGCGTGAGCCACCATGCCCAACCCCTCTATTAACAACTTTTAAAAGTGGCATTCTGAACGGAATGAAAGGGTCATCATCTATCTCTGGCTGTAGTTACTATTGGGCTACCTTTATCTAGGGATCCAGTTGCTGACCCAGGTCCTCATCTAACTGAGGCTTCTCATCTCCAAGACACGGAGAACATCAGCAAGTCTGGACGTGGAGCCCCCTCCTCCACCAGAGGTGCTGTTTCACAAGATGGTACCTCCACTTCCCCAGGTCCAGGCTCCTCTTGGCAGCCCCCAGCTTGGAGTCCTGGATCTGTGCACATGGTGGTAGGTGCAGACATCAGACCGGCACAAATCATGAATGTACTTTCTGTTCAGCTTTGAGGATTGGTCAGTGACTAGCAATGAGAGACAGAGAGAGTCTTTGCAGAAATGACAGACAAACAAAAGGTTTGACAGCTGACACAGAACGTGGAAACTTGAGAACCTTGTTGTTCCAGCTAAGACATGGGAGCAAAAAATAAAAACCTAGCCCTATCCTATAAAAACACTTTTCAAATGCAAAAGATATCTGTAAGTTGGATTTTGAGTTTGAGTTTGAGATTTTCATAAAGCATAGTAAGAAAAACTCCCATCTTAAAATTACCATTATCAGAGAGAGTTCACAAGGGGCGAGGTGAGCAGTAGCAATTAATAATTTAGCATTCATGTAATATCTGGCATTTGCAAACTGCTTTCCCATCATCTTTTCTTATTGCTGCTCACAAGCACTGCAGGTAGGGAGTCAGCAATAATTATTTCCTAAGCTCAGAGAGGTGCTGGGTCAGTAACTGGATCCCTAGAGAAAGATAACGTAATGGTAACTAGAGCCTGAGATTAATGACGACCCTTTCATTCTGTTCAGAACGCCACTTTTAAAAGTTGTTAATAGAGGGAGGTAAATGTGTCAGCTGCATTAATAAGAGAGGTGTGGTGTTTGTTTTCCTTCTTAGTATATAAGAGCCAGATAATCAAAATACACATACAAAAATACCACTGACAGTAAGGGTCCAAAAGAGGTAATGCTTTCATTAGTACTTTGAGACATGACTTTTGTTATTTAAAAGCAGAGACATTCGAAATTTGTGGGTATTTTCCATTTCGGAGAGACAGACTTTGACACCACAAACCATAGTCAATACTAACTATGCTTTAACTCTTCTAAGATACAGAGCAAGCACATCATCAGCCAACTAGGGAGTGGTCCAGTCTTTTCCACTCTTGTGAATATGAGTGGCTAGCCAGTGGGAAGGGACCCTCATCTTTGCTGTATGAGTTGAGCCCCTGCCTTCTGCTGGGCACCATACACAGACATCAACAGCAAGCCCGGTCTGGCCCTGCCTTTGCTGGAGAGGAGGGGCATCCTCATCTGCCTATGCCAAGGCCTGTGGGAAGGGACGTGATCCTGGGCAACAGAGAAGCATAGTGTGACAGGTCCAGAAAAGGGTTCTGAGAATGTGACATTGAGCTGACGTCTCAGGGTGAGTAGGTATTAACTGGAAAAGAAGGGAAGAGGGAACAGCATGTGCAAAGACCCAGAGGTGGAGGCTGCACAGGTCATTGGAGGGATGAAAATGAGGCCAAGAATCCAGAGCTCAGAGAGTGAAGGTACAGGAACAGATGGAAACAGAGAGCCAGGGCTGGGAAACAATGGCCACACACAGAGGGCAGCACGCAGCAGCTTGGGCTCCAAGACTGAGCCTGACCTGCCACTTAGCAGCAGCCACCACTGACGAGTTCCTTACTACCTCCATGTCCAGCTTCTTCACCCGTAACTGGAGGCCAAGACAGAATCTACCTTACAACATTCTTCAGAACAGTCAATGCTCCATAGAGTGCACATAAAACATTCTAAAAGGGGGTCTGTTTTGCAGCAGAGACATAAGAATTTTCTTTTAATCTGTACTGTTCCCATCCTGACATTTTCTTACCTTTAGGCAAGAGTTTCCTCCCCCGTGTTCTATGGGACATTGTCCTGTAACATATTCTGAGAAAGGGTGCCCTAATTGAGTTTGAGAAACATTGCACATGGCACATTTAAGAATCTGAGAGTCCCACAGTTTAAAACAAAACAAAACTTTTTGTAACCAAGTGTGTGCCCTAACAAGTCAACTATCCCATGCCGCTTCCTTTGTGCTGGAGGCGAAGTTGTCAACTGTTCATAATCTGTGTCTGACTCCACGAAATTTCCATGCAGAGAATGTTGAGAGGCATCAGCCAACAATCATTCTAGACTCTGGCGCGTGCATTTGCAGGCCTGCAGCAGAGCAGTTTCACTGTTGTTATTTAGGAAATAAATTAGCTCCAAGTACCCATTTATGACACAAATGCTCAGGCAGTCCTCATTTCTCAGAGCTTTTTCCTGACCCATAGCTATAATTTTCCATTTATTCAGTGGATGACATCCAGGGAACAAATATGTGTTACTTGAACGATAAGACCTTGTTAGCGTTATTTCATCTCTCAGTTTCAGGTTCCTCATCTGTAAATCACGGTGTCAGACTAGGTGGCCTAAAAGCCCTTCCAAAACTAGGATTATATGATTCTATGTTAAAATCTTCCCAGGTTGTGCATTTTCTGTTCTTAGGTGGCCACTGAGATGGACCCAGTCTCGATACGAGCAGATGGACACACATCCATCACAAATGAAGGACAGATTTCTAGGCCTCTGTGTGCTTCCATTATTTCCTCCCTTTTAGCAGTGCTAAAGAATATTCACCAAATGCATGATCACGATTACTTCTGTAATTTTCTATGTGTCTATTTTTTAAAAAGCATTAAGTACAGAAAAATACAAAACAATATAAAAACAATAACATAAAGGAAAAGTGCCCCAATGTTAACATTTGTTAAATCATGAATATGTATGTTTCTGGGATTCTTCTTTGTGTTTTTAAATCTTTCAAAATTTAAAACCGATAATCTTCAGTAAGTGATAAATTCTCTTAATGGCGATCTCTTCACAACTCTCTGAAGTTGTCTTTTATACATGCTTCATCATTTCCTTGAGTTAACTGTCTCAAGGCTTAAATTTAGAAATAGAAATACATCCCTGCTTCTTGCCCTGCAAAGTTCATGTTTGGCGATTCTCTCATAGACACAGCATTATTTGCATGAGACCAAAATTAAGCTCTCACTAATGGCAGCCGGGAGCTAAAACCACATCCAAACTGTCTAATTGCATTTCAAAATGACTTCTAGGTCCTTATTGTCAGAGTCCTAGAGGGAGTCATTTTCCCATTAATTTTATCTGAAAGGAAAACATTTCATACTATCTCATCTAAATCACCTTGGGAAGGACCACAGCCAATATGCCATTTTAGTTTTGTTGAAAATAAACATTTTTGTTGAAAACATTTTTTCATTTTGTTGAAATGAAATATTTTTTCATTTTGTTGAACAATTTTGTTGAAAAGAAACATGATACATGGTAAAACATCTCCAACTCCATCCAAATTATTATAAATTTTGAATTAAGCCTAGATTTAGACTGATGTTCAATATGTTTACCTGTTTGAGAATAAAGGCTTTGTAGTACTTATTTATATGCAAACAAGTGAATCTCTCATTAGATAATTTTTAAATATATTATTTGTATAGAATAGAGGATGATTCTGATTCCAACAAATGCTGAACGAGCATGATGCCCGGCTTCCTTGGCCAAAATTAAGCTGGCGAACTCTGGAGGTAAACCCCCTGAAATGGAGGTAGGGGGCAATGCTATTTTAAACTCATGGAGAGGTGGATTCGGCCTGGGGCAAGAGCAGCCGGAGCTCAACTTGCAATTTTCAGTCATTTTCTTCACTCAGATCATGTCTGCACCCAAAACCGTGGCAACTGTGGCCCCTGGTCCAGATGGCCACAGAAGGCACATCAGAGAGGTCCAGATTTTGTGTGCTTATGAGGAGCTGAAAAGAGTTAAGTGGAGAGTGATCACTTCAGGCGGTAGCTCGTGCATCTTCCCCGGGGCTGGTGAATTCCAATCTAACTGTGTTTCTCCCTAATGCTGCTGCTCCCAGCAGGGTAGTGGGTGAAGCTCCAAGCTGAGGAGTGGTTTTGTAGGGTGGGGACTAACCATGACTGTGTTTTCTGGTGCCAAGTCTCTGCTACAAAGTTCATCCACCCCATCCTTTGAGCTCACTGGGGCTGAGGTGGTGGAGTCAGGCCTTCCTCAATGTGCATGGCTGACAGAGTAGCCAATATCCCAGAAGGGAAGGCACTCTCAGGACAAAAAAAGAAAGAAAAAAGAAAGATTGTTGATGGGCATAACACTTTAAAAGAAAAACCTACTAGATTACAGCCTCCATCAGAAGCAGAAATATTCAACCAAGAATTCATAATTAGACTAATAAACATTTGAAAACAGATAAGGGGATATATTAGCAATATGAATCAAAAAGAAAGCCATAGAAAGCAGTCAAACATTTGGTATAAAAGAGGTTACAGTTGACTAAAAAATGAAATGAATAGGATAAATATCAAATGGAAGCAGCTGAGGAGCAAAATAGCAAACTGGAAGACCAGAGCATTGGAAAAATATCAATCCCAGGAAGAAGAAAAAAATTAAAACTTTTGTAATTGGTAAATACAAAAAAAATGAAAACAACATGGAGGAATGAAATACACGCACTAAATCCAAATAAAAGGAGTTGCAGGAGGAAAAGAGGAAAATTAAAATGGGACTCACAACTATTTGAAGACATAAGATATAAATGTTCTAGAATTTTATATTTAAAAATCTCATACAGTACCAGAGAGGAGTGATAAGTTAAACACATTTTAATAAAATTTTAAAATAGAAAATACAAAAGGAAAAATTTTAAAGCGGCCAGAAGTGAAGAACATTATACACAATAGGTCAAGTTCGGGTAAAACCAGACTTTTCAATAGGAAGAATGGATGCAAAAATAAAAACTGGATTGGTGTTTGCAAAATATTAAATAGCCTAGATTGTTAGATCGGGCCAAAACATCATTAAATAAGATGATCACCAGACTTATAAGACCTTAGAAATATTGTCACCCAGAGGCCCACATTGACAAAAGTTTGTAGATGAAGTGCTTAAATTGAAGAAGCAAATCCGAGATGTTGCAAGCGATAATAATGATGTGAAATAAATGTAATCAAATATATTGGCAAAGTTTGTTATCTTTATTTAGTCGTTAGGACAAGGAAGAGATAAATATGCCCAAAATATACAGAATTAAT
This sequence comes from Pan paniscus, assembly GCF_029289425.2. Classification (NCBI taxonomy): domain Eukaryota; kingdom Metazoa; phylum Chordata; class Mammalia; order Primates; family Hominidae; genus Pan; species Pan paniscus. Next base: position 7,055,707 of record NC_073253.2, on the reverse strand, counting down.
AAGATAGATCTTCACTATCCAATATGGTAGTTACTAGCCTCATGTGGCTATTTAAATTTAAATTTGAGTTAATTAAAATTAAATAAAATTCTAAAATGTGTTCCTTTGTCACACTAGCCACATTTCAAGGGTTTAATAGCCCTTCGTGGCTACTATATTGACCAGCATAGCTATAGAACATTTCCATCATCACAGAAAGTTCCATTAGCCACCATCCCTAAGATAGAAAATATTAATAGGATGGCAATATTTGTAGGGAAGATGACACCAGTGAATATAAGGGCACACAAAAGTTCTATCTTATTATCGAAGAAATAAAAAAATAGCAATTTTTTAAAATGTAGAAAGGTAAGCAAACAAAAATAATAAATTAGTATCGTAGAATGGATCCCATTATACCAGTAGTTACAGTAAATGTAAATGGGCTAAAGTCATAGTTAAAAGACAAAGATCAAAAGAAGGGTTTACATATTGTATACAAGAGACCCACTTAAAGCATAGGGGCATGCAAAAGCAGTTTGACAGCATTGGTTCAGCCATACGAAATTGCCATTTTTGTGGGACAAAAAAGGATGGATATTGCCAATTTTATATGGTTCAATGTTTTAAGAAATAAAAGACATAAATGGCTACCAACAGAAAGAAAGCTAATACAGCTGCATCAATACTAGACAAAAGAGATACTAAGACAAAATGAAGAGTTAGGGATAGAGATTATCATTACATTATTTGAAAAGATTCAGTTTATTGAAATGACAAAAAGAAATTTTGTCAAATGTATGGACCTAAGAAAACACTCACAAGATGTAGCAAAAAGTGTTAAAACTGCAGAAAGAAGTTTGATAAATTCACCATCATATTGGATTACTGTGACAATTATTGATACATCAATCAGACAAAAAATTCAGCAAGAATAGTTGAACAATACAATTGACAAGCCTTCCCTAATGGATGGATACAGAGTTCTATATTCAAAAATTAAAGAACATCCATTTTTGTCAAGGGCACATTTATAACAATGAATTACATTTAATAACTGATCAAGAAAGTCCCAGTGTGCATCAAAGAACACCACTTAGGCTAGACAGCTCTATGTTTGCTTAGGCAGAGTCCTATAAACTCAAACACAAAGTCCTTGAGATCAAACCCAACCTCCACCCAAGAGGTGACTCTCCCAGAAACTTCCTTTAAAAGTTCTAAGAATGAAATCACTTCTCCACCAAGGTACCACCTGCTAAGACTCAAGCCTCAATAGAGTGCTATACCTCCTTGAGTTCAATGACTCTTACTTCTATTTACTCACACAAATGAACAGAGTGTTGTACCGAGCAGTACAGTGACCAGTTAAAGCCTGATGGAACAGGGTGTGAAGTGGGACTTTTCCTATTCTTTAAGAATCTTGGCTAAAGCCGCAGAACTTAGGACAGGTTGATGAGTGCATCATCATTCTAGAGAGAGAGGCATTGAACACTTTGTGACCCAACTTAATAAAAACATCACAGATCTAGCCTGCTAATTAGCATCAAGCTCCACCACACATCTCCAGCATATGTAAGAGATGACCTGGAAATGTACAAAGTGTTGCAGTGAACTAGCAGAGAAACTGGTGGCCTAATCTGGAGCGACATGTCTTTCTTCTCCTCAAACTCGTCCTTTACAAAGTCTGGGAGGCTCCCAGGGGATCACTCTAAGAGGCTGGGACTGCCAGCAAGTTTCCATGGACTTCCCCCTGGTTGGAGTTTGGCCGGCAGAGCTACAGAAACTCCCAAGTCCATCTTGCTGTGCCCCCTTTGTAGACCACGGTGAGACAGCTCTCAGGGGAACCTGTCCATCTCAGAAAGGACAGACATCTCAAGTCCTCTGGAAAATTGAAGGATGTTTTAGGATTCCCAGATTCCTCAAGATGAAGCACCCACATGACACGCAATCCTGTTTCTTGGTCGTTTTGACCACACCCTATTGCACGACTTGTCTGCACTGCTATGCACAAAGCTCTGCACTCTCTCACCCATCTGGTCAAGAGCCCCTCCTGGGAAGAGGACAGAGAAAGAAGGAGGACATTGAAACCATCATACATTGGAGGGCTGGCCTATGGCTTCCCACCCAGTATTCTGCTCTCTGTGTAAAGAACCCCATTCCTTCAACTGCTCCCTCTGCAAAATGGTTTCTAATCATTCACTATCCTATCTACTCTTACTCCCTTTTGCCAACATCACTGTTCAAGTACATTGCCCTGAAATTGCAATAATTCCACTGCCAAGTGAGACAAATAAGGGAGAATAAACACCATTTCCTTTAAATGTTCTAAAACCCAGGATTTTTACTTACTCACTAATACAGCGAGTCTGAGATTCCTAAGGTCTCACATCATCACAGAGTTAGAGACCAAGTAATTTCAGCTGAGCCAGATCTCTTCCCCTCATACATCTGACTTTTTTCTGTTTGATAAGTTGGATAAGTTATGAATATAGGGAAAATGTTGACAAAAGATTAAAAGTACAAATAGCTTTGCATAATTTTTTCCCAAAAAATATAACTAAATCATAATAGTAATTAAAGTCTTGGCTTTCTTGTCTGTTTTTAATCCTTACCAATTTAAGTATTTTTCCAGAACAATTTCATTGTCTCCAAAAATAGTCCTTCACAAGATAAAAAAAATTAGCTAATAAATTCTTGCATATAAAATGGCTCTGCATCTTATAAATATTTCACAAACATTTGCCAGTTTATTTGTTTTTCTAAATGGTTTCTTATTATTTCTTTGTTTAAAAGGTCCTGGGCCGCGAATATATCATGTCCGGGGACTGCAAGATAACAAACGATTTTTTTTCTCTAATCACATTGTTCTTTACAATTTGATTTACTTCACTGTATAAATTCATTTTCTTGGCATGAGAACAGCTGTCTCATGGCTGTTAGGGGCAAAGCTGGAACTCTCAGGCAAACAGCCAGGCTCTCCCGTCTGGCCTGGTGTCACCACTATCCCTTAGGGCCTCTGCCTGAGACAACCCCCAACTGCAGGGCAAGCAACATCCCAGCCTTGTTTGTATCTGCAGGAGGATTCACAAGAGGGCTGACTCTTAGGAGGCTGAGATGACCATTTGCACTGGTGGATCTTCAGAGAGGGCATGGAGCAGCAGGGATGGGTCCTATGGAGGTGGAACAGGAAGCCAGGGTTCCGGCTCTTCCCAGCTTTGCCCACCAGCTGGAGCAGAGTGTCATCACAGTTGCTTTTGGTTTTCAATCCCCATCCCAGGTCCTTACTGTGAGTCCAAGCTCCCGGCCCCTTCCTTTCTTTCCCTGTAGGTTCTCTCTGTGTTGCACAGTTCTTGCAGTTATTTCAGGAAACTTGAAACCCCTAGCCTCTTAGTGAGCACACACACTCTCAGACCTTCAGCCCTTACGCTGTCACAATTTATAGTTAAGACCTACGTGGACCTGAAACCTTAACTGTCATCTGTGAAGTCCTCTTTGATACTGTTCCGTCACACTGGCGATGCTCTTGGGGGCACCCTAACACCTGGTTTTTCTAAAGTAACTCTAAGTTTAGCCACTATGGTGCCCTTCACTGCAAGGAAGACAGGGTCTCTATCACCAAATAGTGACAATCAAGTACATACAATAACGTTTATTTAAAGTGTAATATACTCTAAGTGTGTGTATTCGTTCAATTACACTAGTAGGAAATGTAGCAGCTAGCATTAGTGAGTACTCAGTGTACTCAAAGTGCTTTGTACATATTAATCAAATAAATGCAGTGACTTGTTTTATCCTCACAAAATGCACTGACATTGCTTTCAAGATCTAGTCCATTTTGCAGATGAAAAAAGTTAACTTGCCCTAGGTCCAGTGAGTGAAAGCAGATAACGGAGATTTGGGCCTAGGGAGGCTAGGTCCAGAGCCCATACTCATAACAAACACGTCACCCTCTCTAAACTGTACCACCCGTGAGTACAGTAACAGCTCATTCAGAACAACTAATATTCTCACGTGTTTCAGGAGCGCAAATGTAGGAGAACTCACTTCCAACTGAGGTAATCAGGGAATTTTAAGATGCGGGTTCAGTTACACCAAGACAAATACGACAGAAGTAGAGAAATAATTCCCATCTGAGGAGACTGTGCAAGCACAGAGGTAGCTTCCCAGCTGCCCTCCACCTAGTGCATCCCATTAGCATCCATCCTGACCTTTTTCTACTCTCTCAGGGGAATCAGAGCTTCCCTCATTTCCAAAACAGGAGCCACTTCACTGTACCTGCTGTAGCGACCACACACCATCAAATGGGACTTGTCCCACTCCAACTGTCTTCTTCTCCTCCATCCTAAAAGAAGCTTCTACTCTCTTCCTCTTCTCTTCACTGACCACCTTCCTGAAAATGATGAGTTACATGTTCTCCTGGATTACTTAAGTAATCAAACAAGGCTTTCATTTGCCTGTGACACAGGTAATGAGAGCAGCTCTTCTTGACGTATAACTGAAACAGAAAAACCCTTTTTAAATTTTTTTAACTGTTAAGTTCAGGGGTACAAGTGCAGTTTTATTACGTAGGTAAACTTATGTCATGGGGGTTTGTTGTGCAGATTATTTCCTTACCTAGGTATTAAGCCTAGTTCCCATTAGTTATTTGTCCTGATCCTCTCCCTCCTCCCACCCTCTGCCCTCCTCTGCTAGACCCCAGTGTGTGTTGTTCCCGCCATGTGTCCATGTGTTCTCATCATTTAGCTCCCACTTATAAGTGAGAAGATGCAGTATTTGGTTTTCTGTTCCTGCGTTAGTTTGCTAAGGATAATGGCCTCCAGCTCCAACCATGTCCTTACAAAGGACATGATCTCATTCTTTTTTATGGTTGCATAGTATTCCATGGTGTATATGTACCACATTTTCTTTATCCAGTCTATCAGTGGAACCCAGAATCAAAAGTGGCATATGCTGGTGCCTCAATGATCCACCTGAAGAGAGAAAAAAACTTAAAGGAAAAGAAAACTGATTGGATCAACATAGAAAGCTTGGGAAGACTTGCATCTGACTCCCTCTCTTCCTTCCCTAGCCTAATACTTAATCCCTCACCAATCTTAGTAAGTTACACACACCAAAAGCTCAAAACTCCCAGTTGAAGCCCTCCCTCACCTTCATGCCTTAAAAAAAAAAAAGAAAAAAAAAAACTCCTAAATGCCAGGAGTTGTAGTAATCAAAGGACATGACCCTGATAGGATACTTTAGCCACACCATTACTTTACAATGGCATAGAGAATCTTTAAGAAATCATGCCCCAAATTTGTGCTATAAGTGTCCCAGAGTTTGAGAATTCCACTATAATTGCAATGAAGTTAGTTACACAGGTTCCATTGTTTTAAGGACTACTCAGCTTAAGGAGGAAACATTCCAGCCTGTGGCCACTGAAGATGCCTCTGATGCAAAACATTTAACATTTACAAGTAAAAGTTTTAAATCCCGAGTGATTCTATAGGGCAGCAGTCACCAGCCTTTTTGGCACCAGGGACCGGTTTCGTGGAAGATAATTTTCCATGGACTGGGGGCAGGGGTGATGGTTTCGGGATGATTCAAGTACATTACATTTATTGTGCACTTTATTTATATTATTATTACATTTAATATATAATGAAATAATTAGACAACTCACCATAATGTAGAATTCAGTGGGAACCCTGAGCTTGTTTTCCTGCAACTAGATGGTCCCATCTGGGGGTGATAGGAGGCAGTGACAGATCATCAGGCATTAGATTTTCATAAGGAGTCCACAGCCTAGATCTCTGGCATGCACAGTTCACAATAGGGTTCGAGCTCCTGTGAGAATCCAATGCTGCTGCTGATCTGACAGGAGGAGCTCAGGTGGGAATGTGACCGATGGGGAGTGGCTGTAAAGACAGACAAAGCTTCGCTTACTCACCTGCCTCTCACCTCCTGCTGTGTGGCCCAGGTCCTAACAGACCACTGACCATACCAGACTGGTCCTTGGCCTGGGGTTTGGGGTTCCCTGCCATAGGGTACAGAGTGTACTGATGTCAAATCAAGTCAACAAACTATGAAAAAGAAAGTCAAAACATGTGCCCCAAACTTCCACTTCTAAGTAGTAGGTAACAGCCAATGCCCCTGATCTCAGGAACTAAGAAACAAAAGAATAAAAAATCATTTTCGAAGCATTGGAGAGATGTGGAATCAACAAAGAATAAATAAACTAAACTTTCAGAGAGAAAAGCCAGTAAGAGGGAGATGATGGTTGGCATCTGTTTTTCCCTGGAAACATCTTTCTGTACTGTTAAATAGAAGCCCAGTGATCAGATTTAGGTCAGGTAGAAGATGCCGCTAGAAGAAGGAAAACCAGAAAAGCTTTCAGTGGTGCCATAGGGCTAGGGTGACAAATTATATCTCAGGTGAGGGCCCTGCAATGCATAGCTGATTTTACCCACAAGACATTTGATTTTTTTTTTTTTAGCTGAGTAGTCAGGGGAGTGGAGGCCTAAAGAGCTAGGCTAAAAGTTCCTGAAAGGCAAAGTAAAATTTCTGTCAATATTTGTGACTAGGAAACAAAAAACTTCCCAGGGAAGGAACCTGAAAAGAAATCCAGCACAAGATGAAAGCCTGTGAATTGACACCAGGATCTGCAGCCACTCTTTTGGGGGCACCAGACAAATGTGGGTATCAAGGCTCAGCCCCTGGCAAGAGGCTGCTGCTGCTGGAGACAGAAAACAAAGCAAAGACTTTAGTGTTTGTGAAGGACAAAATTAGCGGGTAGGGCATCCAACCCAAGCATTCTCTCCATCAAGACCTTTGCCAAATTCTGAAGGTGATGAGGTCAGGAGTGTGAGTACTGAGCTTAAATTTCTCTAAGGCAAAGCTGAATCACCCACAATCATTCAGAACTCAGGATGCAAAGACTTTCCAAGCTCTCAGATAAAGCCCTGAGAACAGAGGTAGGTTGAGTCTGATCAAAACTACACCAATCCCTAATGGTTGGCCCTTGGGAATCAACCTCCTCTGCCTTAGAGAGGAGACACAAAACACTTTCATGTGGAAAAGAACATCATTGGAACCTCTACAGTCTTTTATACAAAATATTCAGCTTACAAGAAATTATTAGATCTGTGAAAAGATAAGACCATAGGCTCAATGTGCTTTAATGTTTTTAAAAGCAAACAACAGAATTAGGTTCTCAAGTGACCCAAATTCTAGATACAATAGACAATTATTTTAAAATAATTATGATTAATATATTCAAGAAAATAGAGGAAATGAGAGGCAATATAAATGGAATAATGGCAATTTGCAATTAAGAATTAGAATTATTTTTTAAATAAACTATAGAACTAAAATCATAATATCCAAAATTAAGAATGCAATGAATAGTTTTAACAGTAGATTGGACATAAAACTGGTGAACTGGAAAGCAATGCAATAGAAAAATACCCAAACTGAAGGAAAGAAACTAAAAAGAATAAAATGATTTTAAGAAATTAAGAGAAATATGGGATATATTCAAAATGTCTAAACAATATATAATTGCATTACCAGGGAGGAGAGAGAATGAGAAACAATATTCAAAGAGATAATGACTAAAAACATTCCAAACTGATGAAAGACATCAACCCACACATTCAAGAAGTTCAGCAAACTTCAAGCAAGATAAATATAAAGAAAATCACACCTAGATACATCATCAATGTCAGCTTTCTAAAAATCAAGGACAAGAAGAAAATATTCAAATCAGCCAAAGAAATAACACATTCCTTTGGAATGAGAAAAAAAAGAAAAAAATTAATAGCTGACTTCTCAAAAGAAATCTTAGAAGCAGACAAGCCAGGCATGGTGGCTCATGCCTGTAATCCCAGCACTTTGGGAGGGCAAGACGGGCAGATCACTTGAGGTCAGGAGTTCAAGACCAGCCTGGCCAACATAGTGAAACACCAAAACCCCGTCTCTACTAAAAATACAAAAATTAGCCGGGCATGGTGGCAGATGCCTGTAATCCCAGCTAATCAGGAGGCTGAGGCAGAAGAGTTGCTTGAACCTTGGAGGCAGAGGCTGCAGTGAACCGTGATCGCATCAGTGCATTCCAGCCTGGGCGAAAGAGCAAGACTCCATCAAAAAAAGGAGAAGGAAGGGGACGGGGAGTGGGAGGGGAAATCATGGAAACAGAAAATGGGAAATTTGTAACCTTATATGCTTTATTGAAGAAAAAGGAAGAAAATTACAAACAAAGAACAGAGCAGAATTTCAGTAAATTTTTTTTTAAATCTTTAAAAATCAACAAGGTCAAAAGTTATGCTTTGAAATGACAAATCTCTAGGAAAATTGAACAAGAATAAAACACTAACTACCTAATAAGAAAGAAAAAATGAACTATAACTACAGATCCTACAAACATTAACAAGATAGAAGAATATTATGAACAAGTTTACTCCAGAAGGTGTGGCAATCTGGATTACATCAATAAATTCCTCAAATACAATTTACCAATTCTAACAGAAGAATAGAAAATGTGAATAGTGTGATATATATTAAAGAAATTATTATATAATTTACAATAATTATTATTCAGTTTTTTCAGATTATTATTGAATTTATTATTAATATTTCCACACAAAAAAACCCAGGCACAGGTGGATTTTTCATTTCACAGGAACAAATAACAAGTAATATATTAGACTATTAAAAGACTATAAGGAGAGGAAATATTTCCCAACTTTTATGGATGAATCTCTCTCAGAACATATACTCAAAAATTATTTTAAAATATTAGCATAGTAAGTTCAGTGATATATACAAAAGATACCATATTATGAAGAAATAGGGTTTATTTCAGGACTGGAAGAACAGTTTTGCTTTTAAAGGCAATCAGTCTAATTCATCACATCATCAGGAAAAAAACTGGGGAAAAATCATGCTTTCATGTTAATGCAAAACATTAGACAGAATTCAACACTCATTCATGATTTTTTATAAAAACTCAAACTAGCAATATGGACAATATATATGGAGATTCTTTGGGGAAAATGGCAAAGATCTATTTCTTGATATGAGTTATCATTGCAAGGGCTTCCATCTTGAAATAATTCGCTAAGCTATACATTTATTATGAGTGGGATTTTTCTGTGTCTATGATTTATTTTACAATAAAATGTAAATAAAAAGGGAAGAAGTTGGAGAAGTTAGTAAGATAACCTGAATATCATGAATCCCATTAAGAACTTATTTTTTTCAAACTGTGATGAGTGTCTGCACCTGTGTTCACAACTGGAAATTCATTATGTCCCACATCATCTTTAAATTTAAGTGAAGCAACACTATGCAGTCTTACTCTATAAAAATGACTTATTATCTTTAGATGATTCATTTACAGGTTTAGTAAGGGAAAAATGTGTGACATCCTTCAATTTCATGGCTGGAATGCTGAACAAATAGGATTCCAACATCATAAATTTATTTTACCCATCACAATGCAGTTATATATTATCTTTAATGTTCTCATGGGCCTTGCAATTTTTTGATAGGAGAGTTTGCAATTATTTGAAGAGATGCAAACAAAGAAGGACTGAGGGAAGGAAGGTGTGTGGAGTGTATTTGGGGTGTGTATGTATAACGTGATTGTGTTTATTTCTAGGTGATCTGTGTTATGTATGTGAGTGTGTGTAATATGCATTTGGTGTGTGTGAGGGATGTCTGTGCATATTTGTGTATATCTGTGTGTTGTGTATGTATGTGTGGTGTGTGTGTATTGTGTGGCACATGTGGCATTGTGTTTCATTGTATTGTAGTGTATTACATGGTGTGTGTAGTGTGTGTATTCTTTGGTGTATATGTGGTATATGTCTGTGTTGCACTGTATGTGTGTTATATGTGCACTGTGCAGTAAGTGAAAGGTGTTTGTGTGTGTATTGTGTGCGTGATATGGTTAGAAGACTATACATTCATTAACAGAGTTATTTTGAAAAACTCGTAATCCATCCAGGAAAGGGCTACCCAGAAGGTTGAGTCTAGAAATCCTACCATGAAGGAATAGAAAGAGCAGGGAAAGATAAACTTGAATAGGGGACAATTTAGAAAATGAAAGCGAGATTTTTTTTAATTGGCTGAAAATGTCCAAAAAGGAACTCATGAAAAGGGACAAGGCTTCTCTGTGTGGATACAGAAGGCAGAACGGAAGCTTGTTATTTGAAATGCAATTAGACATCTAAAAAAATGCAATTTACTCCTTGCTGAGTGGAGAATTTTCTGTCACAGTGGGTGTGCAAGTAGAGATGAAATGCAGAGCTCTCGGGGTTGGGCCAGATAACCTCAAGATGCTCTCAACTGCGAAAGGGTTAGAAAGAAGAATAAAGAGTGTGCTAGACCATGCCCAGCCCTAGCCATCCCCATGCCATCCCTGGCAGGTGCCCAACAGAATCGTGCTCTTGGGAGGCACAGTGAGATTATTGGTGGCTGCTCCTTGGATGGCTCCCAATGAACTCAACGCTGAGGGAATCCACTCCAATACCCTCTCCTTGAACTGGAGAGCTATTACTCAGATCAAGATACAGGCAATCTCAGAATTAAAATCTAAGCGAAGAGGAAGGGTCGTAGATCGAGACCATCAGAAGCCAACACCATGGGGTACAGCATTGCCCCAATGGGTGGTAATGGAAGCAATGAGAAGTGTGGGGAGCAGAAGAAAATTTAGCTCTGCTCTTGCTTCTAACAATGTTCCACACATTTCCTGTGTTAAACAAGTAACTCAGCTTAGCTTATGGAGTCAAGGCCTATCCACTTTTCCCAACACAGCCACAAGCCCGGAGAAATCTAGAAAATAATACAGTCATTAGCTTTAACTACGGGCTTTCAAAATTTATCTGTAAACACGCATGCTATTTTTTCAAAAGGCAGGATTTGGCCTGAGCAACAAGCACAACTGAGAGTCTGTGGAGTCACCTTTGTGTATTATGGAATACACACCCATAATCCATGCAGTTTTTAGCAGTGGAATCTATCTTCTGCTTCCATCCCATTTTACACATCACTTCTGGCTCCATCCCATTCATCTTCTAGGACATGAGGGCTGGGAATGAGACTTGGCAATGCCACAGTTGCTCCTGCCTGGTATGAATTAATTTTTAGGTAATTCAGTAGTGGCCAAGCATATCTTCACAACCATCCAGCTCAACTCAATGTGAATGCAATGATCATGCATTCTTCACACTGCATCAAAAACAAGCAGATGTCTCGTGGATCCATTCCCTGTACAATATTCCTAAATGTTCAAACCTGCATTTTAAAGGTCTGATGAAACAAATTCAAGTTAATATTACTTGCTAAAAATTAGAAATGAGAACAAGAATTTCCTAGCAGCTTTAAAATACCCCCAAACTGGAAACAATCCAAATGTGTATCAACAAGAGAAAGGATACATCTCCCGTGCAATGGAGTATGACACAGTATCTACGTCAGTTCAGGCTGCTATAGCAGAATATCATAGGCTGGACAGATTATATAACAAATATTTATTTCTCAGTTCTGGAGGCTGGGAAGTCCAAGATCAAGATGCCAGCAGATTCATGTCTGAGGAGGGCTTCTCACCTGGTTTGGAGGTGGCCATCTTCTTGTATCCTCACATGGCAAAGAGAGAGAGAGCTCTGGTCTCTTCATCCCCTTGTAAGTGCACTAATCCCATTCATAAAGGCTCTATTCTCATGACCTCCTGATACTATCACATGAGGATTTAGGCTTCAAGACATGAATTTGAGAGGAACACAAATATTCAGTCCATAGCACACAGCAACGAAAAAGAATGAACTCCTGATGGCTGCAACAACATGAGTCAGTTTCAGCGGCATAGATAAGTGAAGGAAGCCACACAGAAAAGAGCAGATGCTGGCCGGGCGCGGTGGCTCACACCTGTAATCCCAGCACTTTGGGAGGCCGAGGCAGGTGGATCACGAGGTCAGGAGATCGAGACCATCCTGGCTAACACGGTGAAACCCTGTCTCTACTAAAAATACAAAAAAAATTAGCTGGGCGTGGTGGTGGGCGCCTGTGGTCCCAGCTACTCAGGAGGCTGAGGCAGGAGAATGGTGTGAACCCAGGAGGCAGAGCTTGCAGTGAGCCGAGATCACGCCACTGCACTCCAGCCTGGGCAACAGAGCGAGACTCCGTCTCAAAAAAAAAAAAAAAAAGAGCAGATGCTGTGTGATGCCATGTATGTCAAGTTCAAAACCAAGCAAAGCCAATCTATAGTGACAGGGTATATTAGTCCACTCTCAGGCTGCTATAAGGACATACCCAAGACTGGGTAATTTATAAAGCAAAGAGGTTTAATTGACTCAGAGTTCTACAGGGCTGAGGAGGCCTCAGGAAATTCACAATCATGGTGGAAGGAGAAACAAACACATCCTTCTTCACAGGGCGACAGCAAGGAGAAGTGCCAAGCAAAAGCAGGAAAAGCTTCTTACAAAACTATCAGATCAACCGGGTGCAGTGGCTCATGCCTATAATCCCAGCACTTTGGGAGGTCGAGGCGGGCCGATCACTTGAGGTCAAGAGTTCGAGACCAGCCTGGCCAATGCGGTGAAGCTCCACCTCTACTAAAAGTACAAAAATTAGCCGGGTGTCATGGTGCACGCCTGTAGTCCCAGCTACTCGGGAGGCTGAGGCTCAAGAATCGCTTGAACCTGGGAGGCAGAGGTTACAGTAAGCCGAGATCGTGCCACTGCAATCCAGCCTGGGTGACAGAGAGAGACTCCATCTCAAAAAAAAGAAAATCATCAGATCTCGTGAGAACTTACTCATTATCACAAGAATAGCATGGGGGAACTGCCCCCATAATTCAATTACCTCCCACCAGGTCCCTCCCATGACATGTGAGGATTATAGGAAGTATAAAATGAGATTTGGGTGGGGACACAATCAAACCATATCAGAGGGGTCAGGGTAAACATTATTCTGAGGGGCAGGGGATAGTGACTGAAAAGAACTCCAAAGAGGTGTTCTGAGGTCTGGCAATATCCTGTGTCTTGCTCTAGCTGGTGGTTACATGGATGCATTTAGCATGTGAAAATTCATGGGGCTGTACATTTGATAAATAGGCCCATGGAAAACAATCAGCAAATGAGCTCAATAGGAATTTATAAATCTCCCTGTAGGAGGATGCTAATGTAACACAGCCAAAATTATAATGCCATTTTGGGGAAGCTTTTGTGGCCTCAAACACCGTTAGGAAACCCACAGGCAATGGGAAGACACTTGGCTCAAGGCACTGGAATACCAGAATCATGACCCTTTTTGGGACTAGAAGATCTTGGAAATCATATATGCCAAGCCCCTCAGTTTACAGATCTGGAAATGAGGCTCCCAAGCTTCCGTTGTTGCAAATATCGTCTGGAAGACAATGCCTCCAATCAATGGAGCTCAGCCCTGGCTGCACGGCAAAACCTCCTGGAGAGCTTTAAAACATATTGATACCCAGGCTCACCCCCAGCCTAATTAATTTATAATCTCTGGAAATGAGGCTCCACATCAATAGTTCTACCAGCTCCCCAGGTGAGTCTAATGACTGCATCAAATCATTACAGCACCCATATCTTGCTTAAATTTGTTTCAGATTACTCTGCCAGACCCCTTGCAAAGCCTGAAGCAATGGGCCCAGGAGTGGTGAGTTTTGTTCAGCACAGAGGGGATGTGGGAGGAGGAGAAGCCCAAAGAGAGGCTCAGTGAGGGTGAGGGGCCGCACCACCCGCTCCCCCCACCTTGCCTGCAGTTGCCAACACCACCTGCCTCGGAGCTGGGGAGAAATGCTCTTCCGTTCTCTTTACAAGATTTCCTGTCACTTCCTCCCAGCTCACATTCAGTGGTGCCAGTTGCATAACCCAAGGAGCTGTTTTCTTAAAGTTCAAAGTCAGAATGGATCTGGCACAGCAAAAAATTCAGGATAAATTTAGTCAAGATCTCCGTTCTGGCAGCAGAGGCACGGCTTTGACTCGGCTGCGCCATGAGTCCCGATGCACAGGCTGGAGGTGCACACCCAGATCTTCAACTGCAGCCACAAATAATGTCAGGTAGCGTCTGGGCCTTTCCCGCCACTCCCAGGAAGTCGTTATGCCCCATCTTCGGTTTCCTCTACCTATAGGAAGAGCTCGACAACAATGCACTTGCCGCTCTCACAGGCGTGGACCTCCCTAGTGGGATGTGTCCAAGCAGGATCCGGGAGGCAGCTGTCAAGTTAGGAAATGAGATTCCTTGGAGGCAGGCAGGTGACACAAAGTAAGTGCCTACCAGTTACAGAACACTCAGCACTTTACAGGCACGCCTTGTTTAGTCCTTGCACATCACACGTGCAAGCCATTTGCTAATATTTTACCATCTAGAGACTAAAGGCTCAGCCCCATTGAGCAATCTCACAGGTTAGAGAGAGCATCTGGGTTTGGATACAGGTGTTTCGGATTCCAGAGACCACGTGTGTTATTAACTACTCTGCTGCTTTCTAGATAGTCTTTCATTAAAATCATAAAGGATGGAAAACTAAATAAAATACAGCTGTGTTTTGCTCATTCACCCTTTCTTTTTTTCAGCCATCTTTCAGTGAGGACCCGCCAGGTGTGAAGCACTAAATTGTTGGGGTTTGTGAGAGCTCATCACACTCACTTTTACCCCCGGCCAGTTTGGAACTGAGAAAAAGCTGCTGGAGTCAGATGGATAAAGATGGAAGATCCCAGCCACGGTACTGGAAATGCAGAGTGAGAGAAGACGGCTCAGGCAAGGGAGCAAAGGGGCAGCTCATCCCCTTCTCGGAAACAACTGACCCCCAAATCTGCAAGCCCATCCACTGGGAAAGCATCTGTCCTGTGAAAGTTCTCAGAATCCAAACAGAGTCACTAATGTTAAGAAAACTCTCACAAATAGAGCCAGGGAAGCCATGAACAGTGGGTTCTAAAACCATATGCCTGATAACAAACAAACAAAAAAACAAAAACCCCCAAAAAATCACAACCTTGCTCAAAGACCATTGCAACCTTATGCAAAAACAAACAAACAAACAAACAAAACACTTCTGCAAGGACATCTGTCCAGCAGCTGCCTGTCCAACCTCAGACTGCTATCACCCTTGCTGTTGATCTTTGTAGCCAAGGATAATTATATCAAAAGAATTAAGTAATCCTCCTCATTTTTTTCCCTCAACCTTTGCCTTCCTTTCTCTCCCTGAATACGGGCATAGTTTACTAAAATGTGCAGATTCCCATCGCAATGCTCTCTTCCCAGATAATCATCTTTGCTTTCAGAGAGCCTCTCTCTGTTTTATGTAGGTGGACGACCCTTACCTCATAGAAGAACAAGCAGATGGAGCAGGGTGCACCTGATCCATGCACGTTTCCTGCAGTTCCATGTCCCTGGGATATCTAGAATAGGCGAATTCAGAGATTGAAAGTAGATTAGAGGTTTCCAGGGACTGGGGAGAGGCAGCTGAAAGGGATTACTTAATGAGTTCAGAATTTCCATTTGGGATGATTAAAAAGTTTTGGAAATACTAATGATGGGTACACAATATTGTGAAGGTCCTTATTGCTAATAAATTTGTACACCTAAAAAATAATTAAAATGGAAAATTTTATTTTACATGCATCTTCCCACACACAAAAAAGAAATTCCAAATAGACTTCTGTTGATACTCCTTCTCCCCTCCAGCAACCATCCTATTTCCTTGAAAACAGTTACTAGGTCTCAACGCCAGAAATTCATTCCTCCCCTCCTCTTTTCTTTTGAACCAACTTCAAGCAGCCTTTCCTTCTGCTGCCGCACCCACCTGGAGGAGGTGAGGGGAAAGTGTGGCCAGGGCTGCAGAGAGAAGGAGAGAAGTGGGGCAGTGAGGCATGAACACCTCGCTGCTGCGAGAGCGGCAGGAAACATAGGCACAATCTAGACAGGGGTGCGGGGGCCAGGGAGGGTTGTTGGTTTTGCAATAAAAGACATGACAGCACGTGTGTGTGCTCCCGGGAAGGATCCAGAGGAGGGGATGAATGAGGCTGTGGGGACGCGAGAAGCAGCTGCAGGTGAGACCAGCACTTCCCCTAAGGGAGGGGAGGGATGAGGCACCACACCCGGCGGCTGGTGCGTTTGGCCCTGGAGCTGCGGGGATTTTATTTTGATTGCTGCTCCTCTCTTTGCAGCAGAGTTATCAGAGCAGGGAGAGGAGATGGGGTTGTGGTTGCAGAGGTCCAGGGAGAAGGCTGGAAATAGCCATTGCTGAGAATAAGAGTGAGTGGACTGACGATGGGCCAGCAACAAGGAAGGCCTGCCTGAAGATGGTCCTCACGGGTGAAGAATGCCAGTGTTGAAATGCAATCACAGAAATACACAAATAACTAACAAAGTCTAAAATGAAAAATGCCTACTTTGGAGACTTCGTTAGTTCCCTAGGGCTGCATAACAAATGAGTACAAAATTGTCAGCCCATCTTTTAATCCCATGAAATACCCATTACCTTCCAAAACACACTGGCTCCCCTGTACTCCCTCCCCACCCCACTCTGGTGAGTGTTTCTGTGTTTCTGTTGTGCGTGAGCGCAGGAGTTATAACTACCTGATGATTTTCAAGTCCAGGGGCCCTTTCACACCCACTAGCTCAGTCCTCCTCTTTGAAGCCTTTGTCACTGCTGGGCACCATCCTCCACAAGGGATGCGAGGCTCCTTGCCTTCTCCCTCTCTCATCCTCCCTCTCCTGCATAAGAACAGCTCACCACACCATATTCCCCATAGCCAACTTTGATCTTTTTCTTTCTCCCTGAACATTTGTCCCCCTGTGTCCACAGCTTCCACTATTACCAAGTGAGGCTGTAGCCCTGGACCTCCGCCCCAGCTCAGACCATGCTCCTGCTTCCCCTGGGAACACACACCCAGCTCTCCCACACTCAGCATAACCAAAACCATTCATTATGTCCCCAGAAAACTTGAAACTTGTTCTTCCTAGAGATTCCTCACTATGATTACCGAACCTATCAACTTAATGGGTCTATCATATGTGCCCCCCACACACACACATGCACACACACACACACACATGATAAAGACTTCCCTAAGCAGAGACTGGCAAACGTTTTTCTATAAAAGGCCAGATAGTACATATGTTAAGCTTTGCAACCACATGGTCTCTCTGACATTGTATCTTGAAAACAGCATACAAAAAGTAATGAACACAGCTGAGTTCCAGTAACACTTTATAAAAACAGGCAACAGGTCAGATTTGGCCAACAGGCCATAGTTTACTAAGCCATGCCCTAAGATATACCAATGGTTAACAGTGGTTTATCTGTCAATGTCAGGATTCCAGGTAGTTTTGATACTCTGCTTTATAATTGTTCTGTATGTTCCAAGTGTGCTATAATGAACATGTACATTATATTTATAATCAGAAACAGGATTTAAGCTAATGTTGGAAATTAATGGCTGATATCGTGGTCAGCTGTACTGATTAAAGTTACTCCTCCAAACAGACAGCCATCCTTGAAAAACCCCAAAACTGTTGTTAGTAGCCAGTAAGTGAACAGTTAATATTTGGCTTATTTGAAGCTCCAGTGGAAAGATTTTTTCCTTTCACACCTTTTCTGTAATCAGTGCAGGCACCTGCATGTACGCACACACACAGTGATTTTCTTGAGGAAATGGATGAAATTCCTTTTTCCATCACATTTTCCTCAAGTGACTTCCTTGTCTCACTGGCAGTATATAAGTCAAAGAAAAATTTACAATTATTTCTTACACTACAAACTTAGTGAGAATGGAAAAATTGGCTGAACCGAAATGTCTCTTCTCCTCCCACTTTGGTTTCTTGCACACAGTGTGATGAAATCCTGCAGACAGGCAGAACTGGGCACACAGTTCTCAGAAGGGCCGCTACTGAGGCCAGGAGAGTCAAATCCCCCCTCCAGCATTCTGCTCACACATAGATAAGAGGCAGTTTACTCTTTGTGTTGGAGTTTTTGCTTTCACTTTCAACAAATTGATCCCTGCAATGTAACTGTTTTCAGATAAGAAGTTTAAGCAAATCCTTTCAAAAATAATAGGCATTTTCATTTAGAGAATTAAAATTCTAAAGGGGTTCAGGAGCTACATCCTGAGGCCCCCGCTAGGGGCGCCACTCCCTCCTCCGTGCGGCCTCCTGTGCGCCCGTATCAGTGCGGAATCCCTCTGGGCCAGGTTTCTCCGCTCTACCAACCTTTCCTGATGGGCTCTGAACGCATCAGCCGCAGCAGGAGGTTAGGAAATCCTGAATTCGGCAGAATATCTAGAGCCCACCAACCACGTTCGATGTTCACTGAACACTGGCCGGTGATTTTTTGGAGCACCTCATCTTGGATAACTACAAATGTCGGGTTCATTGCTCTAGATCAAGGTCTCTCAACTTGGGCACCACTGAGTTTGGGGGCCAGAGAAAAACTGTCTTTTGTTGGGGGTGGGGGCTGTGCTGTACATTGTAGGGTGTTTAGCAGCATTCCCAGGATCCACCCTGGATGCCGGCAGCAGGCCCCCAGTTGTGACAACCAAAAATGTCTTTGGTACTACCAAGTGTTCCCCTACTGAGAACACTAAGTGTTGGTCACGCCTACATACCTGAGGGTATGACAGCTCTTGTATGTAGGAAGTGTATTTAGTAAGAAGGTCTCAGGGAAGCAACTGTTTCCCTGGGAGAGGTCAGTACAGCCTGAGCCATCGGCTTCCTTGGGAGCTCACCTAGTGGTAGGTGAGCACATGTAGAAACGCTGGGCCATGGCGCACCTATGAAGATGACCCTTTGTCCACCAGAGATTGAACTGGAGTGGCGATGGGGATCTTCACCATCCCTGTCCTCTCACAGTCAACCCCTTGATTCTGATGGCTCAAATTCGTAAGATCCCTGAGGCCAAACCAAGAGTAAACTGTGGTAAATGGGAAACCTGGGGCCAAGGTTGAACTGCTCAGGGTCTGTGGATTTTTTAAGTAGTTGCTAACATTTAAATATTAGAAAAGGTCACTTGAAAATCCAATCTGGCCACTCTTGCCTTGCATTCACATGTAGGAACAATGAACTGGAGCTGGGTCACCTCGGGCATGCCCTTTGCCACAGTCCCCACCCTGCCCTGCAGCCCCCCCAGGCAGGTTCCTCTCCTGCTTCGCTCATTTACATCGGCTGCCCGAGGACACTGAGGTTGCAGCCCTGGTCTATGGCCTCATTTCACCATTTTTAATGTTGTGACACATGTTTTCTTTTAGTCAAATAAGAAAATAAGCAAACAGATTGCCCAGTGGAATTCAAGCTACAAAAGAAATTTAGAAGAAATGTTTGTGTTGAGGACATGAAACTACTTTACCCAACTACCCAACTCCCAAACATGCTCAAAATATAAAATCCAGCTTAATGGTCCAGTGACCAGTTGAGTGCCCTGCTGAGACCAGAACAGCAGGGAGGTCAGGAGACCCTGGCCATAGATTTACTTGGTGCTGACTGGTGTGTGACCTGGGACATGTCCTCTGTCTGCCCTGAGCTTAGCTTCCTCCTCTATCAAATAAAAGGGCTAGACTATAGGGACCCCAAGGATTTTTTTAGATTAAAAAAATTCCAATGATTCTCTAAATCATGGATCAGCAAGCTTTTCCTATAAAGGGTCAAAAGGGAAATATTTGAGGCTTTGCAAGCATCACAACTACTCAGCTCCACCACCGGAGTGAAAAGCAGCCACGAACAATATGCAAATGAATGAGCGTGGCTGTGTTCCGAGACTTTATCTTTATTCGCAAAAGCCAGAGGCCAGCTGGATATGGCACTCAGGCGACAGTCTGTGGACCCCTGCTCTAAGTTAAAACGTCCACAAATTTACATGTGATGAAATGGCATGTCATTTCTTTGTATATCCATGATAATTAAAAAGAAAAAAGAATTTTAAGAGAAAAAAATGGCATAAAACCATACACACACTGTATCAATGTTAGTTTCCTGGTTTTGACATTGCAGTGTAGTTATGTAAAATGTAATCATCACAGAAACTGAGTAAACGGCACAGGGTGCTTTTCCACAACTTCCTGTGAATTTATAATTTTTTTCAAAGTAAAAAGTTTAAAAAGTGGTCTATATTGAAAAAATAGGTGAATCGCTTTCTGTGTGTGTGTGTGTGTGTGTGTTTTGGTTTTTTTGTTTTGTTCTGTTGTTTTGTTTTGTTGAGATAGAGTCTTGTTCTGTTGCCCAGGCTGGAGTGCAATGGCGCAATCACAGCTCACTGCAGCCTTGACCTCCCGGGCTCAAGTGATCCTCCCACCCCAGCCTTCCAAGTAGCTGGGACCACAGGCATGCGCCACCATGTCCAGCTAATTTTTGTAGTTTTAGTAGAGACAGGGTTTTGTCATGTTGTCCAGGCTGGTCTGAAACTCCTGGGATCAAGTGATCCGCCCACCTCGGCCTCCCAAAGTGCTGGGGTTACAGGCGTAAGCCACCACACCTGGCTGTGAATCATTTTTTAATGTTAACTTTTGAGAATTTAGTTTAGCAAGACACAGGGTTCTTTTATTGCATTAATATGTCTAGCAGGCATATAGTGCTTATTTAAAGGTTTTCTGTTTAAACTCAGCCCAATCCTAGATACACTGATAAAATAAATTTTAGAGTCAGACAAGAAACCTCTTGTTCTCCCAGGATGTCTCCGAACGGATAGTCCTTCCGGGTGATGCTCTGGGGGAGTGGATGCTCTGTGGTGTTGCTGATCCATTTAGGCCAAAGTCTCCTCCTGGCTCTTCTGTCTCCTGTTACCCTCTTGACCAGTGGCATACCCACTCAGTAGCGGCCCTCCTGAGAACTAAGTCTCCACATTCTTTGATTAAGTAGATGCCAAGCTCAGGGAGCATGGGGGATTTCATTATAGCAGGAAGGACTTGAGTCAGAGGGCAGAGAGATATGGTCAGAGGTGTCCCCTTCATCTACCCTAGCTATGCCACTGGGAGTGCGCAGGGCCATAGAGGGAGGGAGGGTGGCAGGACTGCGTGACCTGGGGGGATCTTTGACCTTGACACTTCATCGCTCCATGGCTGCAGGCAACCTTACAGCTGGCTCTTACTTTCTCGATTGTTCCAAAGCATCCGTCTCACTGCTCAGCCCCTTCTTTGCAGTGTTTTAAATCTGCTACTTTCCACCTGATGCAGGAATTTGAATTATCATCTGCAATTTATGCTGCAAACAAGGAATGATTTGTAACTCTCTTTACTTTTTTTAAGACCACAGCAAGTGGCAGGAAGCCACAGTGAAAACTCCCATGAGGCGTCTCCAGGAAAGACCAAGTGACCTTTGTGGGCATAATTGTGAGGCCCTTCAAACCTCACATTAGAGACACACACTCACAATACATGCCACAAGCACACTCACATACACCTTACACACTACACACTCACACAATACACACACACAGCACACTACACACACATTACACATACACACACAGCACACTACACACACATTACACACATACACACACAATACACACCAGACACTACACATACACACACAACACACACACATTACATACATACACACACAATATGCCCCACACACATTCACACCCTGCATATACAATACACACCACACACATACATACACACCATACTACACACATGCACATATGCTGATACACACAATACATAGCACGCACCACACATAAACTACATACACAATACAAACCATACGTAACACACACATATACACAATACACACCATACTACACACATGCACACATGCTCATGCACACAATATAGAGCACACAGCACACATAAACACACTACAAACACAATACACACCACACACACAACATACCTCACATATACACATCCACCCAACACACACACACACACACACACACCATGCTCCACCCTCATTCAGCCCTCCCCAGGGAGCCCATCCTCTCCCTTGGTCAAGGGTTGGAGGAGCAGCGGGTTAGGGGTTGCAAAGGGAAAAGGAAGTATAGGTCATGGGGGACCCCTGGCCTCCCTTCACCTGCTCGCCCCCACCAATCTGGCTTTCTAAGCTGCCCTATTTCTAAGCTGCCGTATCACAAGCCAACTCACTTTCATGCAGCTGCTATGCAGGCAAATTGTACATAGATTTCATTCCTTCTAACTTCATTCATGCTAAACACTGCACACACTGGGTGCTTTATTTCATCTTCCTGCCTTTACCACCACAAGTCAGATGGGCCAAGCAGTCATTCTTTGAAACAGAAGGGTTTCCCTGAATAATGTGTCGCACCTGTCTCATCTTTCAATTTACTATGTTAACTTAAGAACCCACTTGCAAATGGTCAAAGATAATGCACATTAAATCAGTATTTGCTAATTTCGAGTTACCTGGGATGCTTGTTAAAAATAAAGTGCTCTGAGCTTTGCCCCCAGACTCTCAGCATCATAATCTTTAGGATCAAACGAGTGAAACCTCATTTTTAGAAAACATTCCAGGGGATTCTTAGCACTCAGAAGAGGTTGAGCAGCCCAGCCTTAAACCCTGACTCCGATGATTGCACGTCACGTCCATTGCATCTACTGCAATGCACGGGAGCTCGTCCTTCCCTAGCTTCCAGCTGTCCTGGGTCAGTAGATTTGCCCTCTCAGCCTGGCTCCCTCCTTCTCTAAAGGGACCGGCAACAGTGGACTGTCTTCTGCTTCTTAGCTCATCTGAAACCTTAGCCAGACACAGCCACCAACTTGAGTGCTTCCAGATTCCAGAAGAGCTGGAAGCAACAGCCCCAACGTGATCTCCATTCTGCCTCCACATTCCTCTTTTGGAGGAAACCTGGACCTCCCTGCTCACAGGGCCCTGGTTCTCCCCACTGCTCCCTCCTCCCCTGAGGCCCAGGTAGCCACAGCACAGTTGGCCAGCCTGGGGGAGCATTTCATTCCAGCTCTTTCCCAGGGACAAGCAATTTCTGGCTGCTTGTGCCATTCACTCTGCAACTTTGTGCAACACTCTTCACTGTATGGACACGCGTGATGTTCTGAGTTCAGACCGTGTATTAATCAGGGTTCTCCAGAGAAACAGAATCAACAGGATATATTACATACATAGGAGGAAGAGAGTTTGAGAGAGAGAAAAATTTTTTATGGGAATTGGCTCATGTGATTCTGGGGGCCCAGAAGTCAGACTGTCTGCCATCTACAAGCCAGGGAACCAGGAAAGCTGGTGATGTGATTCAGTCTCTGAGTCCAAAGGCCTGAGAAGTGAGGTAGGGGAAAGGGAGGGAGCCAGGAGGTCTGATACCAGAGGGCAGGAGAAGATGGATGTTCCAGCTCCAGCAGAGAATGAACTCCCCCTTTCTCAGCCTTTTTGTTCTACTTGGGCCCTCTGTGAATTGCACAATGCCTGCCCACACGGGGGAAGGGAATCTTCATTTGGCTACAGATTGCAATGCTAATCTCTTCCAGAAATACCCTTGCAGACACATCCAGAATACTGTCTTACCAGCTATCTGGGCATTCGTTGCCCCAGTCAGGTTAACATATAAAATGAACCACTGCAACTGCCTCTTAAAAATCTACGCTACTGTCTTTAGAAAATAGCAGTTAAACAAGGTGTCATATTTTAAACACTGGCTATGAACAGCGTGCTAGACAAGATATATACATATTTCTGTTTTTTTTTTTTTTTTTTTTTAAGACAGAGTCTCACTCTGTTGCCCAGGCTGGAGTGCAATGGCGTGATCTCGGCTCACTGCAACCTCTGCCTCCTGGGTTCAAGCAATTCTCCTGCTTCCCAAGTAGCTGGGATTACAGGCACCTGCCACCATGCCCGGCTAATTTTGTATTTTTAGTAGAGACAGGGTTTCACCATGTTGGTCAGGCTGGTCTCGAACTCCTGACCTCAGACAATCCACCCGCCTCGACCTCCCAAAGCACTGGGATTACAGGTGTGAGCCACAGCACCCAGCCAAGATCAATATCTTTAAAACCATTAACTTTCCTATGCATCCGAAAGAACCAATTAGAAATGCATAGAAAAATCTCATATATAATTAAAAAACTATAATAAACCGAGAAAGAAACTTAACAAGAAATGTTCAAGATTACAGAGAAAACTATAAAACCTTACTGACAAACTCATTTAAAAGATCTGACTATGTTGTGGGATTTATTGTATTCAAAAATGAAAAGATTCAGCAGTGCAAAGATTTTAATGGAACTAGACAAGCTGAGTCTCAGAGTAATATGGAAGAGGAACTATGTAACAATAGTCGGAACCTTTAAAGGAAAAGAATGAAGAGGGATGGTTGTGCACCCTACCAGACTTCCTAAAAGGTACAGGGACGTGCCAATTCAGGAAGGGGCGACACCATCCGCGGAGAGATAAAGCCTAGAAACTCATTTATTTGTTCATCCAAGAATAAATAATGATTGTTAAATTGACCCGCTACTATGGTTTTGGCATTGGAAGTTTGGCATTGGCAAGTTAAATCCCTACCAGTACAGCATTCATCAGAAAATATGTTTCACCTCAATTAAAGTCCTAAATACAAAAAAAAAAAAAAGCCAATAAGGGAAAAAACATAAAAGAGAATGTTAAGGTAGAAAAGACATTCTAAATATGGTATAGGCTGGGTGTGGTGGCTCACGCCTGTAATCCCAGTACTTTGGAGGCCAAGGTAGGTGGATCACTTGAGGTCAGGAGTTCAAGACCAGCCTGACCAACATGGTGAAACCCTGTCTCTATTAAAAATACGAAAAAAATTAGCCAGGCGTGGTGGTGCATGCCTGTAATCTCAGCTACTTGGGAGGCTGAGGCAGGAGAATTGGTTGAACTCGGCAGAGGTTGCAGTGAGCCTAGATCTCGCCATGGCACTCCAGCCTGGGCAACAAGAGCGAAACTCCATCTGAAAATAAAATGAAATAAATAAAAATAAAATAAAATAAAATAAAATAAAATAAAATAAAAATGTATAAAGGAAGAGAAGACATCTCAATTTGTCTACTTTGAAATTTAAATAACAAACAAAGCTTTAAGACATGGGACTACTCAGAGATAATATGTGTGATTTCTATCACAGGCAAGAGGCTAATTTCCATAGTAAATTAAGAACAGCAACAAATCCACATGGCAGATGTTCTTTCACCACACCCAGGGCTCCTGTGTTGGTGTAAACAGCTGGTGTCCACCCTATGGGGGCAGGTGTTTGGACATTTGAAGATCCAGTGCCCTCATGGTTGTCAAATATTTTGGATATTTTCTCTGAACATCAATAAGAAGAAGAATAGACAAACAGACAAAGACACTGAATAGGTAACTCATAATAAACGAAATTCTAATGACTAATAAACATGAGAAGACGTTTAGGTAATAATTAAGAAAATCAAACCCAAAACTAAATGATTCGCCCTGTCTCAGCCATCAGCATGGCTTGTAAGTATGGTGATGGTGTCGAATGTCTATTAGACATTGCCTCCAGGAGTGTGGAATGTGCCTAGCCCCTGTATGACTGTTCAGCATGTGTACTACACTCAACATGCATTCCCTTTGTCTTAGTCCCTTTTCTGTTACTTATGACAGAATACCTGAAACTGGGCTATTTATAAGAAAATAAATTTATTTCTTGCAGTTATGAAGGCTGGACAGTTCAAGGTCAAGGGGCCACATCTGGTGAGGAGCTTTCTTGCTGATGGAGAACTCTCTGCAGAGTCCTGAGTTGGCCCAGGAGACCACATGGCGAGGGGCTGGGAGTATAAGCTCAAGTTCTCTTCTTCTTATAACTCCATGATAATCTATTAGTTCATTAATCCATTAATCCATGAATGAATTATTCCAATCATCTCTTAAAGGCCCCACCTCTCAATACTGCCATTGTGGAAACTAAATTTCTACAGGAGTTTGGGAGAGGATGAATATTCAAATCACAGCATCTTTTGATTCATAAATCTCACTCTTGGCCAGGCACAGTGGCTCATGCCTGTAATCGCAGCACTTTGGAAGGCTGAGGCAGGAGGATTGTTTGAGTCCAGGAGTTTGAGACCAGCCTGGGCAACATAGCAAGATGCCATTCTATAAAAAATAAAAAAAGAATAGCTGGGCATGGTGGCGTACGCCTGTGGTCCCAGCTACTGGGGAGGCTGAAGTGGGCAGATCACTTGAGCCCAGGAGGTTGAGGCTGCAGTGAGCTGTGATCATGCCACTGTGATCCAGTCTAGATGACAGAACGAGACCCTGTCTTAAAACAAAACAAAACAAAACAAAAAACAACAACAACAAAAACACTGCCTCACATTTTTCATCTATCCCAATGGTTCTGAACAGGCGGGAAGGCCAATGTTTCCCCCAGTGGATATTTGACACCATGTGGGGACATTTTTGGTCGTGATAAGTAGTGCACACTACTGACACCTAGTGGGTGGAGGCCAGGGATGCTGCTAAGTGCTGCTAAGCGTTCTCCAGTGCACAGGACAGCACCCCCATCACTAAATAATTATCTGGCCCAATATATGGACAGTGACCAAGGTGGAGACCTGATTCTGAAGAAATCCTCACACATACACAAGAAGCCACAGCTAAGGATGGTCACTGAAGCATTGTTTGTGGTAGTAGAAACTGGAAACAATCTAAACGTCCATCAGTGATGAAAGAAGGAGCTACAGAAACAGATGCTGGCACACTGTAGAACTCCATAGCATTCGGGAGAGAAGGCACGCTACCCAGCCTTGGAAAGGTTCAGTAACTACAAACCCAGCCTTCCATGGGTAAGTTGTAATCAAACATCAGAATGCTTAAAATAGAGAAATTATACCAATGACTGCCCTCTAGTAGCCCAAAGGGGTGAGCTTTCACCCTAAGGAGGACTCATCACCACTCCTACCACCCTCTGAAATGTTGATGCCCCCTTAAAGGGTCAGAATGGGCATCTTGCCCCCACACACCATGAATTGAGATTTCTAGACACTCTATTGATTCACTTGAATGTAGAGTGACCTTTCTGCAGATGTATGCACTGACCACTAGGTCAGCGACGTCCATAGCGGCTCTGCCACAAGCCACAAGTACCTCAGAGCTGAGAGGAGGACCACGAGACCAGTTCTGAGGCCCCCTTCAGCTTCATCAGGCACAGATTCTTAAACCGTAGTCTGGAAAAGATTGTCGATTTAGAGAATAGATGTGACTGTGCTATTCTGCTCTTGCCCATTTTCATTAGCCCCAGCACCTGCAACCACAGTCCCTAGCCAGAATCCTGGGCAACACAGCAAGATGCCATCTGTACAAAAAATTTAAAAAAATAGCCAGGCATGGTGGCACACATCTGTGGTCCCAGCTACTAAACCAGAGTTCCATAAAACAACCTTCTCTCAGGCCTTGGAGGGGGTGCCTCCGATCTGGCTATTAATGTCTTTATTAGTATCCAAGGACTTCTATAACAAAATACCACACTCTGAGTGGCTCAAAACAACAGAAATTAATTCTCTCACAGTTCTGAAGGCCACAACTCCAAAGTCAAAGTGTCAGCAGGATTGGATCCTTTTGGGGGCTCTAGTGGGAATCTGTTCCAGGCCCCTCCTCCAGCTCTGGTGATGGCTGGCAATACCTGGTGTTCCTTGGCTTGCAGACATACACATTGCTCCAAATCACTCCAATCTCTGCCTCCATCTTCACATAGCATTTCCCTCTGTGTTTCTCAGTACACATTTCCCTTTTCATTAAAGAGATCAGCTATTGAATTACACACCACTTTAATCCAACATGACTCATCTTAACTTGATTGTGTCTGCAAAGACCCATTTCCAAATAAGGTCACAGTCACCGATTCTGGGGGTTAGGACTTCAATATCTTTTGAAGGGATGCAATTCAATCCTTAAGAGTCCTTGACCTGCACACCAGCTAAACTGAACTAGGAACCTGGCTAACAGGATGCAACATTACCAACCTGGTTCCCACCTCACAGATAAGAGGAGTTGCCCCAGCCATACCCAATGGGTTAATGTCGGGTTGATCAATGTCATTCAAATGGGGAGCCCATCAGTCTTAAGAGACAGGTGAAGACCAGCCCTAATGGTAGAATCTTCCTCTTAGCTCCATTCTCTGAGCCCAGAAGGATCCTGAAGAAACTGGAAGAGGCACAGGCTCTGTTCTGTGTCTTAGTCCGTTTGGGCTGGTATAACAAAATACCACAGACTGAATGGCTTATCACATAACAGAAATTTATTCCTCAGAGTTCTGGAGGCTGGGAAGTTCAAGGTCAAGCTGCAGGCAGATTCAGTGTCTGGTAAGTGCCCATTTCCTGGTTCAGGGATGGGACCTTTCCACTGTGTCCTCATACGGCAAAAGTGGCCAGGAGTCTCTCTCAGGCCTCTTTAAAACACTAATCCCATTCAAGGCCAGGCACGGTGGCTCACGCCTGTAATCTCAGCACTCTGGGAGGCTGAGGCGGGCAGATCATGAGGTCAAGAGATCAAGACCATCCTGGCCAACATGGTGAAACCCTATCTCTACTAAAAATACAAAAATTAGCTGGGCATGGTGGCACGTGCCTGTAGTCCCAGCTACTCGGAAGGCTGAGGCAGGAGATTCACTTGAACCTGGGAGGCGGAAGTTGCAGTGAGCCGAGATCGCGCCATTGCACTCCAGCCTGGTGACAGAGTGACACTCCATCTCAAAAACAACAACAACAACAAAAACACTAATCCCACTCATAAGGGCTCCACCCTCATGAGCTAACCACCTCCCAAAGGCTCCACTTCCAAACACACTGATATTGGGGATTAGGTTTCAACATACAAGTTTTGGGAAGACACAAACATTCAGTCTGATCATTCTGTCCCAGCTTGAGACTGCAGCCAACAGGACAGCATGATGGCACACTGAGCCACAGACCTCCATCTAAAAAGATGTCTAGGGAGCTCTAGCAGACACCAGGAGCAGCAGGTAACTCCAGGCCCCCAGGTTCCTGATTATCAGCCTGGGCTACTGCTCTGGTTCTCATATCTGAGTAAGCAATCAGAGGAACAGGCCAGGCTTTTAGAATTGTCAACCAGCCCCATCCTCTGTCAGTGAGGCCAGCAACTCTCCTTCTGTTCCAGGCAGGCAGCTGAGTTAAGGAGTGTGAAGCCACTTCGAGGGTAGGGACAGGGTCCCTCTATATAAGTATGGGAAGCTAATTGTCTTGGATGAGGACAAAGTCTTGACAACTTCCAATGGACAACATCCTTGGTGGACTTTCTTAGGTTGCCATGAGGACGGGATCAGCCCCAAAGTTGGGAAGCTGACTTAACTCAATCCTGTGGACTGAGCTGTCATCTAAGAAACTAGTTACGGCTGGGCGCGGTGGCTCACGCCTGTAATCCCAGCACTTTGGGAGGCCGAGGCAGGCAGATCATGAGGTCAGGAGATCGTGACCATCCTGGCCAACATGGTGAAACCCTGTCTCTACTAAAAAATAAAACATAAACTAGCTGGGTATGGTGGCACATGCCTGTAGTCCCAGCTACTCGGGAAGCTGAGGCAGGAGAATCGCTTGAACCTGGGAGGCAGAGGTTGCAGTGAGCTGAGATCGCGCCACTGCACTCCAGCCCGGTGATAGAGCAAGGCTCCATCTCAAGAAAAAAAAAAAAAAAAAAAAAAAGAAACTAGTTACAAATAAAGGCAACCATCCAGATCTTTCAAATGGAGCCCATTCGATGAGCTGTTGGTACTCCCCCCACCCTACACATGCATGGGAAGACTTCGAATAGTATCTCTTGTAAGTGACACCCTTAAGGGTTTAAAGCAGGGATTTAAGACAGGTTCACTGTGTTGGGGCCACCATCATCAGCTCAAAGGCATTTTCCTGCTAGTTACAACATGTGGTCTAAAATAGTGTTAAGTTGCTTACCTTCTTCCAAATGGCAGAGTGGAGAAAGGAAGTGAATAAAAGTCAATGACAGACTTTCCCTCCAGCATCTTTTAACCCTGTCATGTTCTGAAGGGTCAGTGCCTTCTGACTTTTACGGTTATGGTCCATCTCAGGTGGATGGGCACAGGCGAGGAGAAGGCGCACCTGAGCTGCATCTGCACCAGAGAAAGCAGAGGGATGAAGGGCTCAGGATGGATTTCATCCTTCACACCCTAGTTGGGCCAAATCAGGAGTCTGTGTCATGTTTCAGAGCAATTTTCCCAGCTTGTCCGTGTAAGAATCATTTTGGCAAACAGCACAGATTTTTTACCTCCTAATTTAAAAAAATACCTAAAGAATGGTTTGATGCATTATTTCCCATGATCACCTGAGCAACCCTTGGAGCAATTCTCTCAGCAGAATCCTTGTCCTTCACACTGTGCATTTCATCTGCTGTTTCCTGTGGAGGAAAAGAATTTTTAATCCAAAGCAGCAGAAAGTGCTTTGTCCAAGTCACAGCCTCAGGAGTAAAATGAAGGGTACCTGGCGATGCCATGGGATGATAGAATACAACTGCCTTTGATCCCAGCACTGTTGCCGTGTGCCCAATTTGTACAATGAGCCAGGGCCTCTCAATAGTAAAGATTAGTGGAAGCAGACAGCTCTGCCAGCTTCCTGACGCTCTCCTGCTGCCTTTTTCTCCAGGGAGGATGTTTCCTCACCTGCCTGTGGGCACCTCCCACCATCTCTGAAACACGCGAGAGCATGAACTCTCACTGTGGTGCCAACAAGCACTATCACCACAGATCAGCATGACCGCTAACCACCTGAACACAGTGCACCACCGAGGCCACCGACGCTGCTGCCCAGAATTCAAAAAAATGTACTCAGGGCCTCCAGCCTCCCTGGTTTGTTTTCACATACAAGAAGCTGGGACAGAGGGAGAAGGATGGAGCCGCATCCTCTGAACTCTGTCAAGGAGGCCAGCAATGGCAGGGGAGCTGAACTGAGGAGTAACGGGTCCCAAGTTGAGGGAGCCCCACCTTAAAGGGGCCAGGGTTCCCTCTAAGTATGAGTATGGGAAACCAATTGTCTTGGATGAAGACACAGTTCTGACAACTCCCAGTGGAAAGAGTCCTGGATCAGGTTTCTTGGATTGCCGTGGGGGACAGGGTTGGTCCCAAAGCTGGGAATTTGACTTAAAACCATCATGTGGATTGACTAACCACCTAAGACACGACACGGCAGCACGTCCAGGCGACCATCCAGATCCTTCTGAACGGAGCCCTCGCACCGGTTGTTGGTGCTGCCACTCTTTGTCTGGTGCTGTCCCTTTATCAACTTCTTTCTTAAACCAGTATTTTACCTTATAAGACATCAGTTCTTATGAGAGCTTTAGCTAGTGTTTAAAATAAATGTTCTTGGGGGTAATATCTAAAATACATAAGGAACTCAATGCAATAACAAGAAAAGCAATTACCTGATTTAAAAGTGGGTGAGCATCTGAACAGAGGGACTGCACAGGTGCTCCCGCCTACACCTGCTTTTGGAAGGAAAGGTCTTCCAGCCCCACAAAATGGAGGGCCTCAGTTTCCCCTGCGGGTGGCCTGCAGCGCCCCAGCCTCGTGAGCACCCGAGCCCCAGGTCCCGTGGAGAAAGGCGCGTCCCCCCCGGAGCTGAGCTGCAGCCCCCGCACCGGCGCCTCCCTCGCCCGCAGCTTTGCAGAGCCCTGGCGCGGCTTCCCCAGATCGCAGGTCATCAAGTGGTATTTCCTGTGCAGCTTAGCTACTCAACATTCGCCAGCATCCTGGTTTTCACTCAAGTTTTCCCTCTCAAGCAGTAAAGAAGGCAGTTCCAAACTTCTGCTTCTGTTCACAGATGGGGGAGCCCCCACCGTGAACTCCAAGTCTCAGCTTTATTTTTCCAAAAGCCATATTTTATGGCCAAGAACCTGAAAACAGAATGGGACAATGAGGTTCGGTAAATTAAAATGGCTAAAGGTACTGGGCATGAGGCCACAGTCAGCCCCTGAAGTTCCTGGACCCCACCTGCTCATGGGAAGAATTCTAGCAACCGGGCTGACCACATGCTCACAATGACTATTCCCAGAAGCACGGGAGTCTTCAACTGATCATTCATCAGCTCACCTCTGTCAACAAGGGCCCCTCTAGGTGAAGGAGCTGGGACCACCTTGCCACATCTCCTCATTTTGTCCTTAAAAAATCTGCTTGTAATCGCTGCAACTCAGAACACTCCTGAGGTAGCATCCCTGGGTTGCGGTCCCCAAATCTGGCCCAGATACTCTGCTGATAATAATGTTTCCTCAGTGTCCTTCTTTTTTTTAGCTTGTCATCACTTTCTTTCACAACATCACTGCACGTGACCGTCTTTCCTTCAGCAACTCTTTCTTACAAGAAAACCTGATTCTCCTCTCTGCTAGGCGGCACATCCTTTTGTGGGGAGCTGCGGGAAAAGCCACTGATGTGGCGGGGGCTGTGGGCAGGTGGCGGGGGCTGTGGGCAGGGGCCAGCTCCATCACCAGATTCCAAACACGCTGCGGACCCCAGTGTCACGCAGGAAACTCCCCGAGTGCGGTGGACGACAGGGTGTGTCCTGAGCAGCCAACACCACACCACACCACAACACGCGTGTTAAACACACAAGGGAGAAGGGTCTGCTGTCCACATCACAGCACAAGATACAAAAGTCACACCAGTGATACGAATGAGGTGCAGAGACGCCCCGGGCTCTTGGAGGAGTGGGCGCGAGAGCTGGGTCTCAAAGGAGGAACAAGGTGGTTTTTTTTCATTGGGATAAAATTCACCACTTTAAAATGTACAAGTCAGTGGTTTTTAGTATGTTCAATTCACCACCTTCTGTGACCATCACCACCATCTAATTCCAGAACCTTCTCCCTCGTCTCCCTGCCTCACGCCCCACCCCACCCCTCAGAACCACTCGTCTGTTTATGTCTCTGTGGATTCTGTATCAGGGAAATGAAAATAAAAACCACAGTGAGATCCACTTGACACCCCCTGGGATGGCTGCAGTTGAAGGGTGGACCTGTGACCAGCGGCGGGGGATGAGGAGCGGCGGGGGTGGTGGGGAGCGGCGGGGGGTGTGGGGAGCGGCGGGGGGTGTGGGGAGCGGCGGGGGGTGTGGGGAGCGGCGGGGGGTGTGGGGAGCGGCGGGGGGTGTGGGGAGCGGCGGGGGGTGGTGGGGAGCGGCGGGGGGTGTGGGGAGCGGCGGGGGGTGTGGGGAGCGGCGGGGGGTGTGGGGAGCGGCGGGGGGTGTGGGGAGCGGCGGGGGGTGGTGGGGAGCGGCGGGGGGTGTGGGGAGCGGCGGGGGGTGTGGGGAGCGGCGGGGGGTGTGGGGAGCGGCGGGGGGTGTGTCAGGAGCGGCGGGCGGGGGGGGTGGGGGGAGCGGGGGGAGCGGCGGGGGTTGGTGGGGAGCGGCGGGGGGTGTGGGGAGCGGCGGGGGGTGTGGGGAGCGGCGGGGGGTGTGGGGAGCGGCGGGGGGTGTGTCAGGAGCGGCGGGCGGGGGGGTGGGGGGAGCGGGGGGAGCGGCGGGGGTTGGTGGGGAGCGGCGGGGGGTGTGGGGAGCGGCGGGGGGTGTGGGGAGCGGCGGGGGGTGTGGGGAGCGGCGGGGGGTGTGTCAGGAGCGGCGGGGGTGTGGGGGGGAGAGGCGGGGGGTGAGGAGCGGCGGGCGGGGGGGGTGGGGGGAGCGGCGGGGGGTGTGGGGAGCGGCGGGGGGTGTGTCGGGAGTGGCGGGGGGTGTGGGGGGAGCGGCGGGGGGTGTGTCAGGAGCGGCGGGGGTGTGGGGGGGAGAGGCGGGGGGTGAGGAGCGGCGGGCGGGGGGGTGGGGGGAGCGGCGGGGGGTGTGGGGAGCGGCGGGGGGTGTGTCGGGAGTGGCGGGGGGTGTGGGGGGAGCGGCGGGGGGTGAGGAGCGGCGGGCGGGGGGGGTGGGGGGTGTGGGGGGAGCGGCGGGGGGTGTGGGGAGCGGCGGGGGGTGTGGGGAGCGGCGGGGGGTGTGTCAGGAGCGGCGGGGGTGTGGGGGGGAGAGGCGGGGGGTGAGGAGCGGCGGGCGGGGGGGGTGGGGGGAGCGGCGGGGGGTGTGTCGGGAGTGGCGGGGGGTGTGGGGGGAGCGGCGGGGGGTGTGGGGGGAGCGGCGGGGGGTGTGGGGAGCGGCGGGGGTTGGTGGGGAGCGGCGGGGGGTGTGGGGGGAGCGGTGGGGTGTGGGGGGAGCGGCGGGGGGTGTCAGGAGCGGCGGGGGGTGTGGGGAGCGGCGGGGGTGTGGTGGGGAGCGGCGGGGGTTGGTGGGGAGCGGCGGGGGTGTGGGGGGAGCGGCGGGGGTTGGTGGGGAGCGGCGGGGGTGTGGGGGGGAGCGGTGGGGTGTGGGGGGAGCGGCGGGGGGTGTGGGGAGCGGCGGGGGGTGTGTCGGGAGTGGCGGGGGGTGTGGGGGGAGCGGCGGGGGGTGTGGGGAGCGGCGGGGGTGTGTCAGGAGCGGCGGGGGGTGTGGGGAGCGGCGGGGGTTGGTGGGGAGCGGCGGGGGGTGTGGGGGGAGCGGTGGGGTGTGGGGGGAGCGGCGGGGGGTGTCAGGAGCGGCGGGGGGTGTGGGGAGCGGCGGGGGTGTGGGGGGAGCGGCGGGGGGTGTGGGGGGAGCGGCGGGGGGTGTGGGGGGAGCGGCAGGCGGTGGTGGGGAGCGGCGGGGGTGTGGGGGAGAGCGGCAGGCGGTGGTGGGGAGCGGCGGGGGTGTGGGGGGAGCGGCGGGGGGTGTGTCAGGAGCGGCGGGGGGTGTGGGGAGCGGCGGGGGGAGGCAGAGCGATGAAGCCCCTCTGGAAAACTGCCTGGCAGCTCTTCAGTAAGTCACAGGTGGAATTCCATGCGACCCAGCAGCTCCATCCCGGGTGTGCCCAGGAGAAATACAAACATACGTCCACACCAAAAACCTGCGTGTGAATGTTCCTAGCGGCATTCTTCAAAAGAGCCACAAAGTGGAAGCGACCGGAAATCCCATCAGCGGATGCGAGGACAGATGAAGGTGGCGCAGCAGCACAGCTGGCATCATTCGAGCAGAAACGGGTATGAGACGCCGCCACAGCCGACCGCGGCGGGAATGAGCATCTGAAGCGCCTGCTCGCTGCCGGGAAGCCAGGCCAGAATCCCACAGGCTGAGTCTACCTGCGGGAACAGGAGCGGGCAGACGGAAGGGTGTGGCCGCAGTGGGGCAATCCTAACAAAAAAGAGCTGGACTGGCTGGGTACTGGCTCCACCTTCACCACACCCGGGAGGTGGATGCTATTTGCACCCCTAATTTACAGATGGGAAAGGTCAGACACTGGGCCAGGTCTGCCTAGCTAGGAAATGAGGTGGGGTCCCCACAAGCTGTGCAACCCCAAAACTCAAGCCCTTACCCGTCACCTCCCTACACTGACTCCGTGTCTGCCTGGGAGAGAGTGGGAAGGAGCTCAGTCACATGCTCCCCCCACACCCGTCTGAGCTCCACCCTGCTTTCCACGGAGGCCAGTTGCGATGCTGAACATGACACCCACTACATCCTCTCTCAGGAGACAAGAACGCTGGGAACCATGGGAGCAGGGGAAGGGGCCCTGGTCTTGACGCGTTCTCCAAAGACACAGAGCCCGTTGTTCCAGTTCTCCATGAGGCTGACTGATGTCACAGCCTTCGCATCACAGACACACAAAGGAGTGAGCTGCTAAGAAGGGAAAATGCTCAGTACACCACGTCCCAGGTCCTCCTCACCATTGGCTCCTATGACTGAGAGGGCCCTTCCTTTGCCATCACCAGGAGGTGGCTGCTACAGGCGCTGTTAGCAAGCCACCATTTACCACTTCTGAAGGGTGGAGGGACTGAGGGAGCCAGAGAGGGGCTGGCTGGTGTCCCAGGTGGGACAGCGTCTTCCAAAAATTCACGTCCACCAGGAACCTCGGAACGTGACGTAATCTGGAAATAGTGTCTTTGCAGATGTAGTTAGTTAAATCAAGATGAGGCACACCGGATTAGAGCTGGCCTAATCCGATGACTGGTGTCCTTAGAGGAGAGGGACATTTGGACACAGAGCGCCACAAGGAAGGCCACGTGAAGATAAGGGCTGCAATTTCAGTGCTGCGTCCACAAGCCAAGGAATGCCGAGCGTTGCCAGCCACCACCAGAAGCCAGAGAAGCAAGGAAGCCTCCTCCCCTGGAAACCTCAGAGAGGACACAGCCCTGCCGACACTAGATTTTGGACTTCCGGCATCCAGAAATGGGAGAGCCTGAGTTTCTGCTGTTCCAGCACCCCCAGTCTGTGGTCTTTGTTCCTGCAGCCCTAGGGCACTAATACCATTGGTGCTTATTGTACAGATGTCCTGTGTCCCTACGCAGCTGTGAAGCCTCTAGTGAGCGGCGGATGCGGGACGGCCTTGTTCCTCTGTGCCATTCATTCTTCCAGTCTTCAGTGCTGGGAAGCAAGAATGTGACCTCCCAGCACCCTTCACCCCGCCCCGTGCTCGAACCCAAGAGCCCAGTACTGGCTGTGCTGGAAAAGCAACAGAAGGTGTTGGAGGAGGCGGGGAGCTAGGCTGCCCATGGGAGCGCTCCGGAAGTTCGTTCACATCTCCCACCTTGTCCCTTTCCCACAGTCATACCAGCGCCCATCGCCTAGGACCATGGTTAGAATTTAATAAACCAAGTGCCCAGAGTGGGGCCTGGCACACAGCAAGTGCCACATGAAGACCGTTGGGAAGCCTTCAACTGGGACAAGAATAAGGTGTGGTTTCGGCTGAAGAAGGTCTTCTCGGAGCTCCCAGGCCCCAAGTATGCAGCATCCTCTCTCAGCTGCCGAGAGGCGCTAAACTCTTGTGCTCATGCTCGCTGGCAGTGCCTCTGTAATCCCCTTAAATCAGTAGCAGTCAAGAGCCCTAATTTCTTCATTTGTGTCAAAGAGGGAAAGGTTAAGTCAGGACGGAAAGGTTAAGTTGGAAGGATAAAAAGTGTCCCTGTCATTTTCCAGGTCAGCTGGGTCTCACTCAGTACCCTGTCAAACAGAAATCGAGCTGAAAATGGTTTCAGGTAAAAACATCATGATAAGACGATAAATCAACAGGCCCCATCACAAGCCCTGGGTGATGCTTAACAGGTTCTGGATTACTAAGCCTACCCATGCACTTTCCTGTGTGTGTGCTGGTACACACATGCATACACACACATGTACACACACAACCTCCACGTGCACACACACACACACTGCCAAGAGCACCAACAATCACTCCATCAAATCACAGTTTTTGTCTTTCCCAGACTGAGTCACTAGAGCAAGATGCTGTCCTCGGAAGATGGAATGAGTGTGTGTTTCTTCTAAAAGTAATTAATTCTCCCTGGAGAGTCAGGCTACGGGCAGGGTGGTTTCACAGAGGAAGAGACTTTGGGCTGAGTCTTGGAGCTTGGGTAGAGTTTCCAGATGGACAAGTAGAGGAACAGACATGAGGGGCAACTGCGGCCCTTGCAGTGAAGCCAACGTGAGCTCTCCACAGTGCTACCACCCAGCAGTCCTGCCCCAACCAGTGGAGGCAACGGCTGTCACATAAA
This sequence comes from Pan paniscus, assembly GCF_029289425.2. NCBI lineage: Eukaryota > Metazoa > Chordata > Mammalia > Primates > Hominidae > Pan > Pan paniscus. The sequence goes on along the minus strand of NC_073253.2, from coordinate 7,018,296 downwards.
CTACCCCCAGGGTGTGGCCAACAGCCTGGCCACCATCCAGATGCAAAGGCCAAGCTCGACCTTGCCCTTTCTCTGTGTGTCCTTCAAGTCTGTACTCTCAGCCACACTGGGAACTGCAGGCAAGTTCTCCAAAGCTGGCAAGCGCTAAGGACAAAGCTCCAAGAGCCCCGGCAGCTCCAAGGCCCTCACCCCATGTTCCTTGCACCCTAATACTGTGGTTGCACCAGAACCTGCAGAAGCAGCTCAGAGCCCCGCACACGTAACAGCAGCCCAGGAACCGGGTCACTCATCATAATCTGGGCACTACAGGGAGAAGAGCCTGCCCCGCCTGGGCTGTGCCAGGCTCCCCTGCCCCTGCTCGTCCACAGGGTCCCTTTGTGAGAAGTGGGAGGGGGAGCCCCTTCCTCTGGACAGAACAGCCCCAGCCCAGGGTGCAGAGCATGGATTCCAGCCCAGTGGTCCCTCTGCCAGGGCCCTCATGTGGAGAACAGCTGGCACAGCTCAGGGGCAGCCCCCAGGAACCCATGAGACACCTTCCATAGCAGCTCCCTTGGCAAGGGAGCACATGCCAGGGAAGGGCCACATGGGCCTCGGGGGTGGAGTTCTGCCTCAGGGAGGGATCCCTGTCACCCCTGCAGAAGGGGCAGTTCCTGAAGGGGCTAAGTAGCCCTGGGGACAGGGAAGCAGAACAGATGACAACACAGAGTGTGGCCCCAGTCTCCAAGCTCATGACGCAGAAGCTGCACGTGCTCCAGCAAGGGCAGGACATCACCACCCTGTGTGGCCTCACCTCAGGCCACGGACCAAGGAAGGCTGGGTTTCAGGCATCCCTCCTGCAGCCGCTAACCTCCCCTTGCCCCACTCCCAGATCCAGCTTCCTCCTCCCAGAAGAGCAAAGAGGGAAAAACACAAGGCAGAAATCAGCCAGCCCCTGGCCACAGAGGACATCCTGCCTATGGGCAGCAGCCCAAGCCACATGCAGCGGCCCCCGCCAAGCCTGCTAGCCATGTCCTTTCCCCCTTCCTGTGCCAGAACAGGACAGAGTCTCCCAGGTAACCCTTTCCTCTTCCCACAGAAGGGAAGGGTCTCTGGTGCATGAGGGGAAGCTCCTTTTGCCTCAGGCTCCAAGGACAGCGGTGACAAGCTAAGTCAACTGGCACCTCCTAAGCCCCCATCACAGTGGTTTGTTTAGGGATTGGCCTTTCTCAACAAGCAAGTATTTAGTGAGCCTCTGTGCGTTCAGGCCTCCGAGAACACAGCACAGGGGAAGCATCTAAAAGCCCTGCCCTGGTGGCCCTCACATCAGGTCATAGGGCCAGTGAGCCGGTGTGGCCTGAAACTCACCCCAGCTGAGGGCCTTGTGGGGCTGTGGGATTCACTACCCTCCACGGAGAAGCCATCCCCAGGGAGGGTTCTAGAAACCCCACCATACATTGCTTCATTCTTCCCCTCCCTCGGCAAACGCCTGCCGGGCACCTGCTTGTGTTAGTGCAGGGCCCAACATTAGACTCACTATGAAGAGCTACCTTCACTCCTGGGAACATCAGGAGGGACCCTCCCCTCTGCATTCTACTGACAGAGCCCCCCAGCCAAACAACCCTCCTCACCCCTGGGATGCAGCACGGCACCCCCATCCCTGCACAGTGGGCTGCAGGATCCCCAGCGTCCCCAGATGGTAAGGGTGGCTCCCTGTGCCTCAGCCACTTTTAACAAGTGTGCTTTCCACTGAACACCTGCTTTCCCTCAGGGAGCCTGGAATTTGGGTACATGCTAGGCAGAAGGTGCCTAGAGTCCCGCCCCCAGTAAAAACCCTGGGCGCTGAGTCCCTAAGAGTATCCCTGTAGCTGACAGTTCACAAGTGCTGTCATAACCTGACACTGGAGAAAATAACCTTGTCCTGTGTAGCTGCACTGGGACAGGCTCTTGGGAACTCGCGCCCAGATCCCCGGACTCTGCCCCACGTGACTTTCGCCTGCTGGCTTGCTCTGTGTCCTTTCGTAGTAATGAACCATGCTGTGAGGATAGCACCACGTGGTGAGGGCTGTGAGTCCTCCTGAGAAAATCACCAACACCGGGAGTGGTCTTCGGGAAACCTGACACAAGCTCCAAGGCCAATAACTTCAGAAAAATCCACAAACTGAAAGCCACCGTAAAGGAGAAAGCGCCAGGCTCCAGGAGGCTTCCCTACACAGACTCTGGGGTAATTCATGCTCACTCCCCACGGGGCTTTGGGGCAGACAGTCAGACCCCATTCTGCCCTCTGGTGTCCACAGAGTCCCCGATGAGCTGAACACCAAATGCTCGGAGGCCCTGGCCACAGGGATCAGTGTCCACCAGCAACCTGGTCCATTCAGGATGGATGCTTTGACCAATGGGTGGGAAGTCTTAAAAGGAGCACACCTCAGGCCAGGGCAGGCCACACCCCCCACACCCTGACACAGCCTCAGGAATGGGAATCTCCCCTTTTCTAATACCCAACATGAAGGAAAAGCCCGCTCTCTGTCTGCCCGTTCTGTGTTTTCTTAGATTCTGCATGTCCGTTTGACATTCTCAAGGCCAACTGTTGGCCAAAGAGATTCCCTCCGGCTACAAGGCAGCTTGGTGGGCCCCACTGTATTAGTCTTTCATGTTGCTGCAAGGAAATACCTGAAACTGGGTAATTTATAAAGAAAAGTGGTTTCTTTGGCTCACAGTTCTGCAGGCTGTACAGGAAGCATGGCACCAACATTTGCATCTGGTGAGGCCTTGGGAAGCTTCCACTCATGGCAGGAGGCAAAGGGGGAGCAGGCGCCTCACCTAGCGAGAGAAGGAGCCCGAGAGAGGGAGGAGGTGCCAGGCTCTTTAAACAACCAGAACTTGCGTGAACTCGTAGTGAGAACTCATTACCACGAGGACAGCAGCAACCACTGAGGAGGCATCAGCCCTCATGAGCCAAACACCTCCCAGCAGGCCCACCTCCAGCATTGGTGGCCACATTTCAACATATGTGGAGGGGACAAAACATCTCAGCCCTATCTCCCACCCACCTCCATTATCTGACTCTTGCACATCCAGCCAACACTCCCCGTACCCAAGTCATTCCAGGGCCAGGAAGCAGGCAACTAGAGCCCCGCTACAGCCTGAAGCCCACAGAATGATTGGTGCTGGCAGATGCTAAGCTGCTCACCTCCCTGCAGAGGACACCCCCCATGCGGGCTGAGGCCTAACCCCTCCCCAGCCCCCGCCTCCTGTCTCCTGACCACCCTGACACGCCTGCTAGAGAAGAGGGCTACTGTGTAAGGACAAATCAGAGCAACTTGAGGACCAAGTTGCTGCCTCGTTCCCCAGCACCAACGCGGAGGCCTCGCGGGAAGGGTAGCCATGGAGCCAGCCCAGACTGGAAGACACGAGGCAAGTCCCGCCTGTCCAGACCTGCTGGTACCTCCCACCTGCAGGACGTGAAATCACAGCAAAAGGGAGACAAGGATTATTTTAAAGAGTAGAGAGAGAGGGCCCGGAGTGGTGGATCACACCTGTAATCCCAGCACTTTGGGAGGCCAAGGTGGGCAGATCATGAGGTCAGGAGTTCGAGATCAGTCTGGCTGACATGGTGAAACTTTGTCTAAAGATACAAAAAATTAACCAGAAGTGGTGGTGCACGTCTGTAATCCCAGCTACTCAGGAGGCTGAGGCAGGAGAATCGATTGAACCCGGGAGGCAGAGGATGCAGTGAGCCGAGATCGTGCCATCGCAAACTGCAATCCAGCCTGGCCGACAGGGCAAGACTTCGTCTCAAAAAAAAAAAAAAAAAAAAAAGAGTGGAGAGAAAAGACAGTTTTGTGTTATTCTGCACTGATAAAATAAGAAATATTTATTCTCTACCAATGTAGGTTTTGAGTGTCTACTTGTAGGGCATTCACCAAAATTGCTGTTCTCTTAATATGGCCATAAACCTAACAACCAAAATAAGCCAGCTCCCAGGACCCATGGCTGGCTAGTTGGCTGCCCACTCCCAGCCTCGCCCATGTCCGGGAGGGATCCTCCTTGTCACCGGACATGGCCCCAGCTTCCCGACCTCACTCGCTCCACCCTACACAGCGCACTGGTTCCCTGAGGGAGAAGTGGCCTCGGGGTGGGGCTCCTGTAGAGTTCGGTGGCTGTTTTGCTCCTGGGGCTTCCAAGGCAGGTGTCTGGGACATTTTCCAGAGGCCCGCATGGCACCCAGCTGCTCCTCTGCAGCTGCCCTGGACTGCAGGCTCCGGGGCCAGAGCCTCAGCCACCTCCTCAGCCCTTGGCAGTGACAGGGAAATGTCTGCTGGCGGTGAGCCAGGGGCACTCCAGTGAGTCAGTGCCCTGGGCAGCCAGACAGAGAGTGCCAGGGAGGGGAGAGGGAGGGAGGGAGCAGCAGAGGAGCAGGAAGTCCTAAAGGCTGCGGGCTTGGAGGGGAAGGTTGCGGTGAGAGGCACCTGCAAAGCACCAGGCAGTTTGCAAAGCGCCCTGCGCCAAGGCCTGCATCCAGGCCCCACCGCTCCAGGCAGGAGGTCTCATTCTCCAACCAGACAAAAGGGCCAGGCAGAGAATGCCACCGCCTCAGTTCACAAGCCCATCGGGGAGTGAGACGGAAACTGGACCCAGGACCTCCCCGCATAGGCAGCTCTCTGCTCCTGTTTCCATTCCTGAGGTTCTGAGGCTGAGCCATAGGCAGATTCTGGGGAAGAACAGACCAGCATCCTCAGGGGGCCCGGCTCCTCCACTCATCAAGCTCATGTCCAACATCGGGGACCCTAATGACAAAGCGGCCACCAATCCCCTGCCCACACCAGAATTGGCCCCAGAACTTGGTGCAGGTTCGCTGGGTGGGTGCGAGTCTGATTTCAGCAATTCTAGCAGACCCTCTGTGGGAACTGATGGACTCCCCTGGGGAGCAGGAGGGACCCCAAGACCCCCAAGGTGCAGCATCTGTAGTAGCTTCAACCTCATTGTCACTGTTAAAATTCTACAGGTTTTTCTTTTCTTCAATAGAGCAAAAAATTGCAGTCTCATGTCCCTGGGCCTTTTTTAAACCTGAATACCTGGGGCTTTAAAATATATTAATTCACAGCCTACCTTAGGTGGGGCTCCCCTCCTGCATGGAGTGACGTGCTGCCAGCTGCAGCAGGGAGGCTGGCAGGGTGGTTTGACCACAGAGAAACTCTGCAAGGCTGAGGCAACAGCGCCCCCTTCTTCTCAAGGGTGAGACTGCGCAGCACAGCCAGAAATGCAAGGGCCTGCACCGAAATGCCAGGCCTGGCATGCGGGAGGGAGCCCTCAGCCAGACTCCACGTGGAGGGGGTGAGGGGTACGGCGTGCCCACTACGAACCCTGGGCCACCGTGCAGCGTTCCCTGCTGTGCAGGAGTGGATGGAGGCCTGGCGTACCCGAGAGGAGAGACAGACTCATCAGTAAGTGCCCCATGCAGGAACTTCAGAACTGAAATGAAACAACACTGGCAATCATCTGTCTCATTGTGGCTCCAAGTCGCCTTGCTCCTGTGCTGATGAGCTAGCAGGCACTTTTAAAAAACCAAAGAGGGGCCGGGTATGGTGGCACACGGCACTTTGGGAGGCTGAGGAGGGAGGATCGCTTGAGCCCAAGAGTTTGAGACTACCCTGGATAACATGGCAAAACCCCGTCTCTACAAAAAACAATAATAATAATTAACTGGGCATGGTGGAACATGCCAGTAGTCCCAGCTACTCTGGAGGCTGAGATGAGAAGATTGCTTGAGCCTACGAGTATGAGGCTGCCATGAGCTGTGATCACACCACTGCACTCCAGAGCAAGAAGATCTTGTCTAAAAAAAAAAAAAAAATCCAAGAAAATCATCCAGGATGGCAACACTTGAGTGACTTATGTTACAATTAAATGAAGGACCTTAGCATTGTATTAAGTTATATTACAGACAGTGCTTGACTTAATGATTTTTCAATTTTATGATGGTGTGGAAGCCATATGTGTTTAGGAGAAACCATACTTAAGAGTACCCATACAACCATTCTGTTTTTATTGCAGTAAAGCATACAATACATTATGTGAGATTGTGTACCCATTAATCAACCTCTCTTCATCCCCCCACTCCCAATCCTTCCCAGCCCCTGGTAACACCAGTCCATTCTCTATCTTCAGAAGATCTACTTCAGCTCCCACATCCGAGAACACACAGTATTTACCTTTCTGTTTGGCTTGTTTCACTTAACATAATGGCCTCCAGTTCTATCTGTGTTGCAAATGGCTGAAGAGTGTTCCACTGTGTATTTACACCGCATTTTCTTTATCCATTCATCCACTGATGGGCACTTAGATTGATTCCACATCTTGGCTCTTGTCAATAGTGCTGCAAAAAACATGGAGTGCAGATGTCTCTTCAATAATTTTTTCTTTTGGATATATGCCCAATAGTGAGATTTCTGGATCACATGGTAGTTCTAGATCAGTAGGGACACTAAAGTTTATAACAATCTATTGTATATTTCAAAATAGATAGAATAATTCCAATGTTTTTAGCATAAAGAAATATTTAAGGTGATAGATCTCCCGATTACTCTGATTTGACCTATACAAATTATATGAACATATTAAACTATCACATGTACTAAAATATGTACATATATTACATCAATTTTAATATTAATAAAATCAGCTTGTGTTAGATGATTTTGCCCAACTGAACGCAAATATAACTGCTCTACGCATATGTAACAGAGACATTCGGTAGGTTAGGTGTATTAAAAGCATTTTTGACTTACAATGGGTTTATCGAGACCTAACCATATCATATAAGTCAAAGAGCATCTGTAGGTACCTAGATTTCAATTTTCCTTAATAAAGGAAACTTGAGTCTTAACTCTCTTTCCTGCTGCCTTTTTCAAGGTAAAATACTGTCCTTACCCACTAAAGCTCTGCTGTTTGCTTGCTACTGACTTTCTTTAGCATGGAATCACAGAAGCACAGAGAAGCAGGACTGCCTGTCCACAAGCCAGTGAAACTGCATCAAGCAATTTCTACATGCCTGGCAGTGTTGAGCCCACGAGGAACAGACACCCACGGTCACAATTTATTGAGTAAAGAAGATAAATTTGAAAAGTTAAATATTGACCCAAGAGAAATATGTTCTTATAATGAATAGGTAATTAACTGACAGATATAGGACCCAACACTAGAGAAGAGGCAGAGGAGAGGAGTCACCGAGGCTCTCAGGGATGCAGAGCCGTACTGCATGTGGAAGGGGTGGCTACCGGAGCGAGTGGACAGAGGTGAAGGAGGAGGGAGTTACCTGAAAGACAGCTGGTCCCCATTCACAGAGGACACTGGGGACAACAGGCAGGGGGCTGTCCTGTCCCTGGGGACATACAAGGGGAGACAGAAGGGTCAGCGCCTCCCTACATGTAGGCACGACCCCTTCTGTGCCAGACCAGCCTTGGGTCTTTGACCACTTTGAACAAGCTAGAAACTCAGGACACGTACAGAGGGGGAGACTAGACGAGAAATGTTCCAACCGCTCTTTGTTCTGCACCCAAAAGTGTTAAGCAGCATTGAGACCTTGTCCACGTGGTGTCAACTCTGGCTGGAGGATGCCTCCTTATCAAAGGGCCACACACTGTGGATCCCGTCCTGCCACTGCCTTTGAAAAGGAGTTCTGGGGCCCCCACCAAAAGGAGCCATGCTCTGCCCAGTTCTGAAGACCCGTTCTGGGCAGGATCGTGGCTGTCCCTCTCCGTGCTTTGGTGCATGTCTCATGTAACAGGTCCTGCCCATGAGTGGTGGTAAAAAAAAAAAAAAAAAAAAAAAATTAGTGACTGGGCCACCAGCATTTAAAAAAATTAAATAGAACACAAAAGACAAGAGCGACTGTAGCAAGGGAGGTCAGGACATGATAAACACAGTTACATTTTCACGGTGGCAAAGTAAGATGAGTTCCTCTGGCAAGGCAGCCCTGGCCACGTGAACAGCGATGGCTCCCAACCTGGCCACATGGGAGACTCGCCTGGTGCTCAGAGCTCTCCGGTGTGTGCAGGCTCCCTCCTAACCGTTCAATTCAGCGTCTCTGGGGGTAAGCCCCGGAATCCATGGCTCCTAGAAGAAGCGGCACCCAGGTCTCAGTACTTCCTTCTTAAACGCAGGGCCCTGATGTGTGCCTCCACGCATTGCCCACAAGAAAGAGCCATTGCATACTAGGGGTTGTCCCGGGCCATGGGGCACACTGGCAGAAGAGGACTAAAGGATCAATAGTACCCTGGGTGGGCCGTGGGAGAAATGGGTGCAGCTGGTGAGGAGAGTGGGGAGCAGGCCTGGGTGCAGCTCAGGGAGGGAGCTTTTGGGTGCTGGAAGCACAGATCTGGTGCAGCTGGTGAGCGTGGCCTACAGGTGGGCACCGAGGGGCTCCTGCAAGGATAGTTTCAGGTCTGTTGAATCCAATGGCAAAACAGTGTGGGCTTTTATTTTGTGTATTTTCAGATTTTTTCTTTTTCCATTTCATTTTTCTTCAGTCATTCATTTTTGCCAAATTTTGCATAACTACTGATACATGACCGACTGAATATTAAAAAATAATAACAAGCCACTCAGGACAGATCAATTGAGAGGCAAGCATTCCAAGGGCAGAATGTCTCGGAAGGCCTCGAATGCCGGGTCCAGGGGCCAAGACTTCCACCCGCAGGGGAGCCACAGCACGCAGCAGGCATCTGTGCACAGCTCAGTCCAGCCATGCTGCCCTGGGGCTACGTCTGCAGGCTGAGCTGTAAGTTCACCCGATGCCTGTCTGTGACAGACTTTGGTAACAAAGTGGTGAAACCAGCACCCAGGTGGGGCCAGCGTTCCCAAGGGGGCAGGGAAGGGACTTCTCTAACTGAGGTCTCCAGCCTGTGCCTTAGCTGGATCAGGAGGCAGACAAATGACCTGAGTGGAGCAGGCTCCCTTCCTGTTTCCTGACGGGCCCATTCCGCGGTGCACAGCAACCAGGGTGGGAGCTGCAGGGCCCTGGGGGAAGCTCCTGACTCCAGGTATGGGATCCAGGGCTCTGATCAGTCCAGCAAGCATTTGTGCAATCCGCAGGACACCCTCCTCAACTCCTGTCCTAAAGAGTTGAGAAAAATACAACTAAGAGTGGGGAAGAGTTGGTGGTTTCCTGGCTTAAAAAGATGTGTTCCATGGAAAGTGAGGGGCTCCACAGGGCATCCCCCAAAATCCGGGAGAAGGGAGAAGGAGTGGAACAGACATTCAAGCAATGAAGCTATGTCCCCTTTTTCCTCCCTACCAGACTGCTTTAACCAGAACTTCAACCCATATGGAGTTTCACATGAGATTTTGTTTGAAATATGTGTTTCCTGTATATATCAGTTAAAATTGTATTCAGCTGAGAGCCCTGAATATCAGTGGCATAAACAGATGTAGGTGTCTTCTTCATGCAAATGTTATATATGAACATATAAAGAAGGACCAAAGCCTCAGGACTCTGGGTCCTTTCTAGCTTCCTGCTCTGTCAGCCTTACTACACAGCTAGCCACTTCATGGTTACAACATGGCTGCTGTATCGCCAGGCATTGTATTTGAATTCCAGCCAGAATCCAAGGAGGGAAGCAAAGTACTTTCTCCTAGAAAAGTTTCATTCCAAAGGAAAGCACTCTGTTGTGACCACCCCTAGCTGCCAAGATGTTATAAACGTTATCTTTTCAGCTGTGCACCCTGCTGTCTAAACAAAGTTGAGCCAGATAAAATACAGGACACCCAGTTAAATTGCCCATGCAATATTTGGAACACATACCAAAAAAGTATTCATTGTCTACTTAAATTCAAATTTAACTTGGAGTTTTGCGTTTTCATTTTCTAAATCTGGCAATCCTGGAAGAAAAAAAGGAAAATAGATATTGGGTAAGTAACTAGCAGTGTCTACCTACCATGCTGCCCTAAAATAGTAACCAGAATGTCAAATGACAGCATTTATTAAACGACTCTTTTTCTTTCAAAATGTTCAAAGCTCCAGAGCAAGAATCTTAAATACCAAATAAGCAACATTATAAATTCAAAGGCAAGAAAAAGGGGAAAGGAAAATAGGAAGCCATGTATTACAATATTTTCCCTTTTTGCCTGTCATTAAAAATGAGTTCCTCCCGCCACTCCCCTTTAAACTGACAGGCTTGGTTCCCTGCGCCGGGCCTACCAGGTCTAATAACATGAGTCCATGCGGCCCAAGTGCTCACATCGGGCCTGGCATGGCTCCAGGTGCTTTATGTGCATTTACTCGTTTAGTCTGTACAACGGCCCATTGGGAAGATGAGGAAACTGGAGCACAGGAGTCAAGTGATGTGCCCAAGGACACACAGCCAGGAAACAGCAGAAGCAAGACTTGAAGCCGGTGATTGTCCGTGGAGATCCACCCTCCCTTTTGCTCTGTGAACAGCCTGCTCACTGGTCCCCTTCCAGTGAGGGCTGCCCCCTCTTATACCCAAGACTATTGATGACGATGACTTTTCTTTCACATTTGGGGACACTGAGAGGGAAATATCTATTTTCTAACAGAAATAACTCTCGAGTGGCACGATTGGAAAGGGAGGCAAAGGCAAGATCCTGGAAAGCTTTGTAAATCAAATTAAAGATTTGGGGTTTGACTTCCCAAAATAGAGAAGCTGTACTGATTACGTTAGCTGCTTTTAGTGGACACTTGAACCAGCAAGAAAAAGCCTGAAGCACAGAGTGAGACTGTTACTCCCTTCTCCCCTGCCCTGCCAAACCCTTCCAGGGCTCTGCGCACCCCAGCTCCTAACTCCAGCCTTTGGGCCCTAGGCCCAGGCTCTCTGCTGGCAGGATCCTATAAACACTGGCCACAAAAAGTCCAACAGGACGCCTCTCAAGTTTCATGAGCCCACGTAGTTCCACCATAACCATTTCAACACACAGGGCCCGGCTGGTGATGCCACTGTGTCCCTGAAAGTCTCCCCCTGACGTGAGCCACAGGCACAAGACACATCTTCAGAACCTAGTGGGGCTCAATCATAATGTAAGCACCAGTGTTCCACCTAAACTCACAGCAATTTCTCTAGATGTTGTCAGACAACAAAAAGGGGCCACAGGACCTTACAAAGAGCAGTGGTGTGGGAGCAAGGCCCAGCGCGCTCTCGGGGGCCTGGCGGATGTGCCACCTGACCTTTAGAAGCCTGTCACGTCACAGGACTTCACTTTCTCATTTTCAGGGCTGAGCTGCTCTAGCTGGTCCTTAAGATTCCACCCAACTTGAAAATTCCAACAGTGACATGGCAGGATGTGTGGAGGTTTGCTGTCTGTTGAGACCTGGATTTGGCCATAGCCACCTGCACCCATTCCCACAAACCTCACTCAGGACTTGATGAAATACAAGCAGGAATGACAGGAATCTGCCTCGAGTCACATACCTCTCAACCAAGTGTGAGTGACCCCACGGCACCTATGATGACCTGAGCATTGGCCAAGCTCCAAGCGTTCCGTCTCAGAGGCCTGGGCAGAGGGCGCCATATCCACACTGGCGGGAAGGAACCCTGGGCAAGCTCACCCCACAGCCACGTGGCTTCCCAGGAGACAGGACTCAACCTCCCAGTGTGACTGGTCCATATCCCCGTCCTTTACCTAAGAACCCCATGAAAAGCCTTGGTTTCTTGCCCTTGCCTGGAACTCACTCCAAGACCTCTGAAGTCCTTAGCTGGTCCTTCTCTAGGATTAAGTCATGGAGTTAAGACTCACCATGAAGGACACCAGGCAGTTTACCCTTGCAATCTAGGGCTAGTGGGACCCCGCCCCTCCCAAGCTAACCCTCCCACACGGGTCCTGGAGACACAATGCAGGCAACGTATTTTCCGGCCATTCTTAAACAACAGGCGTAACCCCCAGCGTGGTGTCTGGGATGTGTGTCTGTTGAACGGGAGCCACTGTCCATTCTAGGCAGTTACCTTTGACCAAAGGTAGTCAAAGTCACCTAAGGATTGGCAAGAACCTCAAAAGTTATCAACAGCAGGAGGATAATGACACACACCTGACAAGTTCTCAGGGCTTAGGGCATCACAGGTGACCCAGTCACAACGAAACCACGTCTGGATTACAAACGTCACCACCTCCCCCGCGTACGGCTCACGCCCAGGCCGAAGCATGCGGGGCACAGCATTTACAGGGTCCTCTGCGTATCTCACAGGGTAGAGAGGTGGCACTCGAGACCCTGGGCAAATCAAAAGGAACGTACGGAAGCTGGTCACGAGGGGGTTACCTGTTACCACGAGATCCAGCGCATGGGGTCCCAAGACTACGTGGTGGGCTTGCTGATGTTCACGTAGTGGCCTGGACAGGTTCACTGTGCCCTCAGAAAGCCCTTACCTTCCAGGACTCCCAGCTTCCGAGGAAAGCGGGACCCATTTGACACCTCAGGTGCCTCTGTGGGGCCTCAGGCTCCCTGGTAACACAGCTGCTCCAGAGGCTGCTTCTGGAAGCCTCTTAAAGGCAGCTCTCCTGCAGGTATCAGTGGATGAGTAGGAAGCATCACAACTCACAGGGAAATCCAGGGCAGGTCAAGAGTGCCTCCCCCCGGATACCCATCAGTCCCGCCTCCAACACAGAGGCTAACTCAGCCACATCTCCTGCCTCCAGTGCCCTGCACCTCAGCACTGTCCTGGGCTCCTCCTCCAGATGCCCCTAGCTGTAAGCCCTCCAGTTCCCTCGGAGGCCCTGCTCAACTCCTGCCAGCCCCACCCTGCCCACCGCAGCTCATGCAGAAGCTGCACAGGGCTCTGCCCCCTGGAGAGGCTTTGGAGTTCCACCCAGCTGCCTGTCGTCTTCCCCCCAGCACCACCATATGGTGCTGTCAGCGGCTTCTGCACACTCTTAGGAACCAGGTGCCATGAGGATAGGGCTGCTCTGTTCTCCAGGTGGAAGGAATGTGTGTTTTACCCACAACACCCACCTTGACAACCGGAAGGACTCTAGAGCTGATGGCTCTACAACATGCACTCAAGGGGCTGCACAGGCTGGGACATGCAGTTCTGTCACTTACTGGCCTAGAAGAATTCTTGTACCTTTCCTCATAAATTCCAAACGTCGGCAGGGCACAGTGGCTCACGCCTGTAATCCCAGCACTTTGGGAGGCGAAGGTGGGCAGATCACCTGAAGTCAGGAGTTCGAGACCAGCCTGGCCGACATGGTGAAACCCCACCTCTACTAAAAATACAAAAATCAGCCGGGCATGGGGTGGGTACCTCTAATCCCAGCTACTCGGCAGGCTGAGGCAGCAGAATTGCTTGAACCTGGGAGGCGGAGCCTGCAGTGAGACAAGATGGTGCCACTATACTCCAGCCTGGGCAACAGAGCAAGACTCTGTCTCAAAATAAATAAATAAATAAATAAATAAATAAATCCCAAACGTCAGTTACATTTTAAGCTACATTATGATTGTTTGGTTTGTAATGTCTTGTTTGCAAGTGATGCAATGCTGACCTAAAAGAAATGAAGAAACTAAAATGTTGCCCCTGGGCGGTCTAAGTACATAGTATCACACAGCAACTTGCCAGAAACTTCATATAAGAATCATTTAAACAGTTTTACTGAATTCCTGTTAGCATCAGAATGTGAGGACAGAGGCCAGGTTTCTGTTACTGTTACATAGGCCTTATGCAAAGTCTAGAACCTCCACCCACTTTTTTTTTTTGTTTTTGAGACAGGGTCTTACTCTGTCGCCCAGGCTGGAGTGCAGTAGCACGGTCTCAGCTCACTGTAACCTCTGCCTCCCGGGTTTGAGCAATTCTCACGCCTCACCCTCCCGAATAGCTAGGATTATAGGTGTGAGCCACCACACCCGGCTAATTTTTGTATTTTTACCTCCTCCTACTTCAATGGACCAGTGACAACATAATCTCTCTGCTGCAACTTGCTTTATAGGACTGGAATCATCTGCCTTCTCTTGAATCTTATTTAGAATAAATGGCTAAAGCACTGCCCTAATTTAGAAATTCAATACGGAAAATGTAGAAGCCACTCTTGCCCTTGAAAGCATACACTTGGACACAAACACAAAACTGGTTTCCAAAGTTTATTAAAAATCAAAGAATAGAAAAACTTTACATAAAAATATGTCAATTTTAGCTTCCATATTGTTGTCCACACACAAAAAAATCGAAACATGATATCTTTTTGTCAAACCTGTAGCACGCGACCACAGTGGTAGCCAGGCCAATTCATTTGCTTCACCATGACGGAAATGGAACATGGTACCTGTGTCTATGAATCGAGTTTTAAAATGCACACCCCACGGGACACGCACTGCCAGACCCGTAGTGGTTTCCTTAATGTGGGTTTACAGTCAATATTGCTAATGCGTAGAGATTAGTACAGGCCTACAGATCAGTTTTTATAAATATTCTTTATCAATAGGTTCACAATTTAAATATTTTAAATATTTTTGATAACTTTCGGTCATCGAGAACTGCAGACACAGTGTGCTACTCTATTCTGGAATGCCTCCTAGAGAACCTGCAGTCGCAGCTGACAGCTCCCAATGACAGAGTGAGCCAGTCCTGCTTCAAAAGGGCAGACCGCAGACATTTTAAAGCTTGTCCTTGCTGGGCGTCGATCACATTCAGAGATCAATCTAGAACTCCCCACTGCTGCACATCCATCAGATGTCATGGTAATAAGTATCTTGTCTCGACATTCTCCACTAGTGGACTTCAAAGACCAACCTACCTGTAGTGTTTAGCAAGACCAGACCCCCGTTTTAAAAACAGGAAGTCAGATGGCCAACAAGATGCAACCAACTCCCAGGACAACTGTGGTGCTCCAAAAACTCAGGGTTAGGCAGGATGGATATATTCTTGTTCAAAAAAAGGTAACAAAGACAGTGGTTGTTGTGGCAGAATACACTTGCATAGTATACCTGTATGCTTTCGACGTCGGGCGCCAGCGGTCCCGGCCCCAACGCTGGGCTGTGCTCTCCTGCGACACGATCCGTTAAAACACTCCCCACGGCGCACTGGGCAGCTGAAGCACTTCTCCTAGATTTGCTCTTAACAGAACGAATGCATACGCTACAGATTCCTCAATGGAATCAACAGAATTCCTTTCTCCACATTCCTAAAACTGGGTACCACGGTCCGCAATAATAGTCACCAGACCCATCATCACAGGCTATGTCACTAAAACTGACCGAAGCGTTTTCCAGTTCACATTTTCCTAAAGACTTTATAATGTGACAACCCTTCTCTCCTTAGAAAGTTATACTTCTGGCACTTGAAATGCTGGATTTGTTGTCCAGTTTAAAAGAACTGAAAACCAAAACATTAAAACTCTGTGGTCAGAGCAAGACAACGGCCTGGGGCCCGACAGCAGGGCCACGGGCAGTCTGTCAGGTGGCTCTGGAGCCAAGCCCTTTGGAAAACCTTCAGGGCGACCTGGCTCCTTCACTCACTTCCGACCAAAAGAAAAGACATCAAAATAAAACCCCAAACCCCTCATATCATGGTGTTTGTAACGATGCTCGTCAGACAACCAGCCGACACGATGACCCAACTTAGAAAATGCAGCTCGGGAAAGGACCTAAGCCTGTTTAAAAAAAATTCCCTCCTCCCTTAAATATAACTTATGTGAAAATAGGAAATTAAATAAAAAATATCTGAGTTATTGCACAAATCATAAGTTTTCAATATTTACATAGAAAAACAGTTCTGAAATTTCAAACAAAATGTGAGGGCAGTAAAACAATGACCTCCCAAGCCTATCCGTGGAGGAAAGACACACGAACGGGGTTTGATCTCCTCTGCTGCTTTGACGAACAGGAAATGAAAATAGCAAACCGCGAAGGAACAGACACGGCTACCTCAAACCGCAAGCGCATGTTCACGTCCCTGCAGTTCCTGAGCCCGACCTGCCTCAGCACTGAAGGAAGAATCCTGGGAAGGCAGAAAACAACGTCCACGTTTAATAAGGCTTCACAGATGAGCACAACGAGCTGTTCTTGAAGATGGACGCGACCACCACACAAAGAAACATGCAGAGTGATCAGCGGCGGGCGTGCCGCGAGCCCGGCTGACGTGCGGGGTGCTGGTCTCGGTTCCCCTGCCGGTGGCCGAGGCCGCGGGGCAGTCTGCGGAGGGGTGGGGGAGGCTGACGCAGCCAGGAGCCATTATCTGCTGAGGCTCACGGGCAGACTGTCCCGTGTGTGTGTGTGTTTTTTCCTCCTCCAGCCGGTGCGGTTATACTGGTGGTGTCCCCTGTTGCCCACAGGGGGCCGCACACCTCCGCTACCCACAGAGCTGTAGCCGCCGCCTTGGGTGTGGCCGTGAGAGCCCTTCATGGACAGTTTCATGCCGTTGTGCTGCTGGAGAAAGAGAGAGACAGCAGTGTTGGAGCCAGACAGCAGGCACAATGCCCACGTCCTCGGGCAGTGACCACACTAAGCACCGACGTGATGTTACATAGGGAGGAGGGATGGACACCTGCCCTCTGGGACTTCCCAACTCCTCCATCTGAGAGAAAAGCATTCTTCCCATTCCGTGAATGACTAAAGGCAAGAACCATGTACCAGGATCAAACCACACAAATTCAGCAGAACCTCACTTCTAACTTGTTCCACTTATCCATAGAAATAAGAAGGTCCCTAGCTAGGTGCCAATGGCTTGCACCTGTAATTCCACCACTTTGGGAGGCTGAGGCAGGCATGTCACTTGAGGTCAGGAGCTTGAGACCAGCCTGACCAACATGGTGAAACCCCGTCTCTACTAAAAATACAAAAATTGGCTGGGTGTGGTGGCACACACCTGTAATTCCAGCTACTTGAGAGGCTGAGGCACAAGAATTGCTTGAACCCGAGAGGCGGAGGTTGCAGTGAGCTGAGATCACACCACTGCACTCCAGCCTGGGTGATGGAGTGAGATTCTGTCTCCAAAAAAAAAGAAGTAAGAAGGTCCCTGTCATGTTCTTCCCCCAGCTGTGACCTTCTAGAAAGAACCAAGCAAGTCACACGTGCCAGGACCTGGCGCTCTCGCCCTCAGCAGCCTGTCGATCCCAGCATGCAGCAGCCTGTGCTTGGGCTACACCCAAAGCACATTCCCTGCACTGCAAAGTCGCGGACAAGCAGACTGAGAGGAAACACACGCCGGCTTCAGGAAAGTCTCAGAGCAAGAAAAACAGCAGGAGGAGACTGGGAAAGCAAAGCCAAAATGCAAAGAAGAGGCCGGTGTGCGAAGTTGTTCTTTCACCCTGAATGTGTCTATCGGGGATGGATAAATCCAAGAGGAAATGTTCTATTACTTAACTCCTAAAAACAATCATCATACAACACAGGGCCAACAAAGCCTCAAGAATAAAAAACTTACTGGCAAAATAGGATTAGACAAGCAAAGGAGGAGCGGAGTAAAGAGGTGTGGACACCGATGAAAGCACCGAGCATCCGCAGAGCCCAAGGAACATCACACATGATGGGGGCTGACCTGGAAGATCCTCACCATGGCTCTCCCAATCATTCAGGTACTTCAAGAATACAGAGACTTAACGTGACCTGTTTCCTCCGTGCACACAGCTGGACTTGAGAGGAGCCACAGGGGCAGGCATGCCAGGGCCCTGCTGAGGCCCAGCACACAGCTCTGCCCGCCCTGATGCTTGCTCCTGCCCCAGGCGGGGATCAGGCAACGTGGGAATGACAGCAGCATACACGGGACATCATGGCAAGATCTGCTCTTGGTTTTATCATTTGCTTCTTGAAAACCAAGGTATTTAGCATATAAATGAATTATGTAAATGGGAAAAGTCTTCATTTTGAGCCTTATTTCAAACTTCAGTTTTATGCTAATCAGTTCAACAGAGGAATTAAGAGATGTTTGTGGCAACCAATTAAACTATATATTACATCTTAAAATAATTTAACTTTTTAAAGTTTTGTTTGGAAAGACAAGCAAACAGGCTGAATGACAACAAAGCAAATTCCGTTTTCAAATGATCTCTCTGGAATTCTCTTTGGAGGAGAAAACATTCAGCACTGCCTCTCACATGGCAGCTTGAACAGGTGAATGCACCAGGACAGAGCTATACCTTATGATACAGATGAGGGCTCGAGAGCGGGTTGGGGGACGCTGAGGGAATGGCCGGGGAAGACATGTGGTGGACGGCTTTCAAAGACGCAGTTCCTTCTACACCAGCTTGTCTGCAAGGAACAGGAGCAACCCCTAGGGTCGGTGGAGGTATAGTAAACCTGGTCTAGGAACAAAACGAGAGACAGCCATGGGTACCAAAGCAATCAGAGGAAAACCATCCGGCTTCTAAGCTCAGCACCACCAAAGGGCAGCTGATAAATGGCACAGTTGCATGTGGGCTCCATAGAGCAGTCTGTTTTACTATAACCTAACAATATTGTGCTTTGAATTGGAAATACCTCGTATTCTGAAACAGCAACTGGCATATAAAGTATGCCCAGTAATCCAAGTCGTAAAGTTTGAAACTCACTGAAGATCAAACGATCAAGACATTAGAGTCATCGGAAGAACAACTGTCACCCCTGTGGTGAACCCCTACTTACATGCTGAACTCAGGGGTCACAGCCCGAGGCTGGCCCAACTGGTGGCCTGAGAGGCCGTGGGACGGCTGGCAGTTCCTTCCTTGCCTGCTGTCCAGGTCCCAGGCTGCTTCTATGTCAGCATCACCCGTTACTGTCAGCAGCAGAAGTGCGCTAACGAGAACCCCTTTTCTCAGACTTGCAATACTGACCTGGTTGCATCTTGGCATCCCATGCATTTACCCCAACAACCTCTGGAGATCGACTGTGGCCAAGAGTCTTCTTAGATAAAAACCTATAAACCCTCAGCGTCCCTAGACTTCACACTCGAACCACACAAGCAGCCGCAGAGTGTGGCTCTGTAGCTCAGCAGCCGCACTGGGCTCTCAAGGGCCCCAAGGCTTGTGGGTGGTTAAAACAAACACCTTTGTGACACATGGCCAGGACGTCAGGGCCACTGTGATGACCATAAAAAGGCGACCAAGTTTATCTGTGGTATAATTCATTTTAAGAGTGTAAATAATTGCCCCTGAATTTTACACTTATGCTGTAATTAGACACGTTACGGTGTCCGGCTGGGCCATGGCTCTGCTCATCAGCTCTGTGGGTCATTACAGAGCCAGCATCCCAGAAGCTCCGCCAGAATCACGGTGGATCCTGTGAGAATGTCTTCCCCAGAGCAGAGTGCAAAACTCCAAGAAATGAGTCAAAACACTTTTGCATGTACCTACATAGTTTTATGCTCAAATTATACCCCGCATTTCAGAAAATGGTTTTAAATCAATTAACATGTTGGGTTTTATACCCACACATATTCAAGTGATGTATAATCGCAAGTAGATACAAAATTTAGTATTTATAAAATTATCCTTTAGATTTCTAATTTTATCTAAATTTTAAAAACAGTATATTCCAACAGAAAAAGCCTTAGAAATTATGCCTAATTTAAAACATGAAAAAAGTCTAATAAGTTCACATTAAAACTTTCATTGAGATTCTGAGAGGAAGTAGGGACAAGTGTCTGGCACGGCTTGGCGCCCAGCTAAGTGGGTCGTGACTGAGTCGTTCTCTCAAGATGACCCTCGACAGTAGTCTCATGCCGGGCCAGTGAGGAAACTTGCAGGAAGGCAGTCAACCTGGCCCCGTGAAAAGCCACGGCAGCACTCAAGAACCACAGTGTCCTCGCTGCTGAAACTATACATGGGGGACCTCAACACCACAAAAAAGAGAGGATTTCCTAGAACAACACACCAATGGCCAAAGACTCAAAAAGTTACTCTTCTAATTCAAAGGACCATCAATCTCCTCTAGTGCATATCACAGCTCGGATGCTGTTCCCAGGGGCCACCAGCGGGAAGGGTGCCAGAGGGCCACGTACCTGATTGTTGGTTGTCATGATCAGTGTTCTGGAAGTGGTGGGCTGAGGTTTGCCACTGGGCATTGGCAAGGCGGTGGGTAAGCCGGCCATGAGAGGAGCTGGCGCTTGCAGACTGAACTGGTAAACACTGGGCGTTGTGCAGGGCGGTGTGTCTGAATCCTTGAACCCGGTACAAAAAACAAAAAGGACAGCTGTACCACAAAGGTGCACTACTACTTCCTTAAAGCTATGAAAAGAAACGCCTGCATCCAGGCTGGCTATGAAAGGTTATTCAAATTAAGTCTAACTTCTGAACAGGCAGCCCAAACCTACCCAGGCTTCCTTCAAGTAATTTCATCACAACTGAAAAAGAATGTTAAAGGAAATACGGAAGAGATACTTGGATTTAATTTTTTTTTTTTAATCTTCAAATAAATTTTTAAAAACTACTCAAGGAAGTCCACTGTAGTTCAACCATGAAGAGGATTACTGCCCTCGACAGCCGCATGAGTCACACAGACAGGTTCTGAAGGTTCACGGCAGGGGAAAGGAAGCCTGGTGCCCACATCACGGGGCTGCCCCCCACCTACCTCCACGAACATACAAGGAAACAAAACCTGAGCAAAACCAAGGGGGAGATTTTAAGCTCGCGGCTATGGACATTTACCAGAGACACAAACTGTCCAACAGACACACGGAGGAGGGGAGGGCACTTACAACGTCACTCCCAGAAAGTGAAGACACAGAAGAGGCCGAGGAGCCTGAAGACAGGAGCTGGGGGCTGGACAGCGACAAAGTCAAGCGCTGGCCATAGGGAGACTCGGGCTCTCGGTTCTGCGTCTGCTCCCCATTGCACGTGGCTATTCGCTCTTTGATCTTGATCCTGCTGTCTGTGGAGGGAAAAAGCCTTGGTTAATAACTCCTGAGAACTGCGGCGTGGAGCCGCCCCGGCAGCATCAGTCACGGGCTCTGCTGAGCCAGGAACGCTGCTAATGTGACTAACAAACCCAACATTAGGTTTTGTCTAATTTAATTTTTAAAATTACATTCAATTAGTTGTTGGAAAACATTAAACATGTTTGTAATAACTTGGGTATGCAAATCATCTTCAACTGTGAACTTTCTAAAATCTAAATATAGATCAAGTATTTTTTACAAAAATTTAGCATCCTAATTAGGATGTACTATAAGTACGAATAAATACACACCGGATTTCAGACAGTACAAAAAACAGCTATAAAATATCTTAATTATTTTTATGTTGATTACATGTTGAAATGTTAATATTTTGACTTGAGTGGAATAAAATCTAACAAAATTATTTCACCTGTTTCTTTTCACATTTGACACAGCCTAGAAACTTTGAAATTCTATGTGTGGCATGCATTATATTGCTTCTACTGGACAGTGCTGCTCTAGATCTTATTGTCTTCTTAATTAATGCTCATCAGAAAAACTAGCTATTTTCTTAATTTGACCAATTTACCACAAAGGAATAGAGACACTTCTGCATGAATATGCCAGCCAGTGGTTAGGATGAACACAAATGAATTAATCTCTCACCCATGCCCGGCGACGGGTGGGCTTTGCTGCCCCACTTCTCTTTGATCCACCTCCGGTAGTCAATCACCTCCTGAGTTACTTTGATGATTCTTCCTAAAGTACTGCAAAGGGACATTGTTGGAGATCAACAGAGTACAACAGGTGTCAGGGAGCTGAGAACCCCTCTCGAGCAGCTACCTTATACCCCTAACAGATCACCTCGCTAGGTAAAGGACAGTAGGAAAGGAGCTAAAATACGTTGACAAATATCTCTGACTTCTAATGATTCAGCTCAAGCATACCCTGGGATCGCAGTACATCTACCTACAGAAGACCACTGTGAAATGCAGCTCCAAGTAGGGGAGCGGGGCCTTCCCACCCACGATGATCATACAGTGCTGACATTTCACTTCCCACTGCACGGACAAGAATGGAGACGGTACCGAGACGAGTGCCCTACATGGGGCCCAGAGCTCCGCCTGAAAACACCGAGCAGACAGCGGCTCAGGAACACACAGAGCTCCAGCACCACCAGCACCTGCAGCGGCTGCTGAGCCAGGCCTCGAAACCTGTTTATTCCATCATCCACCATGGAACAGATCTATCAAACTGTTTCGAATTCCACTCTTGACGACCACGTTACTCTTCCTTCCCATTCCTATCTCATCTCCCACCCCTTCAAATACCACCCTTTCCACTACCACAGCATGATCTGGGTGAGAAGTAAATACTTCTGACTACATTTTGGGACTGTAAAAATGCCCCAAAATGTAGAACAAGGGACGAGTGTCCATAAGAGAAGATGGTAGGGACTGAATTTTAAAAGCCAGAAATCACCTCCCCAAAACAAAAGACCCTGAAGAAAATGTCAAATCTCCAAGAAAGAAATTTTCAACTCTCAACCATGGATGAATCCCACACAGCCATCCCACATTCCTAGAAGGCCTTCCTTCACCAACATATCTAGATTCTACTGAAATACGGCAGAACATCCCTTCATAAATTTCATGGAGGTAAATGACACAGGACAGGGGTAAGTACCATCCCACAGGCACACTGAGCCCAGACGCAGACACACAACCCATTACCTTTCGGCGTCTCTGTTTGGATAGGACCTGGCCAGCGGCGACACGGCATGGCTGAGCACTATGTAGGCATAATCGAAGACCTGCTTCACCTGCATGGCGCCATAGGAGCTCCGGCCAACGTCATTCCCTGCAGCAAAGAGGCTATGTCAGACCCTCCCCACATGCACACCATCGTCCACATGTTTCGGATCTTCTCTTACAAGTGACTCTGAAGCAGGCCCTCACCACTGAATCTCTTCCAGACCCTACCAGCAAAGCCCAGACAGGCGAACACAATGGGCACGCGTGGCACTCGGCACTGGCAAAGGCCCTGTCAATCACCATGCACAGGGCACAGTCTGTGAGTGCCGAGAGGACTGGTCTGCATCATCAGTGCCCCTGTGCTCATGGCCCACCTCACGGAGGCAGCTGCCATTCACAGACGGAGTGACAGCCCACAAAAAGCCACCTCTCCAGGTGGCAGAAACATGAGGAAGCCAAAGACTACCATTGTGCAGACCAGCAGCACCGACCCACTGTGATCGCTGGTCTGACAATCAGGAGGCCTCACAGTGCCCCAACAGGGCGGGTAGAAGGGCAGCTCACCCCAAGTGCATCACAACTCAGTCAACGCTAATGGAATCTACAGGAAGTAAATCCTTCAGAACGGAACGTGAATTCTCACGTGTGGAAAACTGGGACAGCAAATCAAAGGAATCTGTCACAGCAGCCACCAAGGAAGCCAGTCAGGAGAAGCTTAATTTTCATAAGAAAAGCACTGTTTCGAATTTTAATTTACATACAACTCATTCTTCACAATCAGGTTAAGTGTGGATTTCTTTTAAAGGACATATGTTCTAAGTACTGGAGTTTTATCTTTTCTAGATTTATATTATAACTCAACGATTATGTGGGTCTTTGTTTTTTGAGTACATTTCAGCAGACACTTGAAGACAACGCCAATGTCTCCAATGTGACTCATCCAACGGACAAAAATGGATGACACACTGCCACACCGTGCTACCAAGAAAACCACTCAAGAGCCTGCACAAATCACGCCATCTACAAACAACAACAAAACACATCAGCCAATGTGTTTTCCTTGAGACAATCTTTAGGAAATAAATAAAGCTCACATCCCAGAAGCCATAAAACAAAAACAACCATTAAATCTGAGGTGTTTTTTTAAATGTATAGGAGCTGAATAAAAAAATACAAATGCAAAAAACAAATTGGAAAAAGTACGACATGTGTGACGAGAAAGGCTTCCCCAACACACACAGGCCTTGCACACAGCAGAGGAGGGCAGCCAGCAACCGGGCAGACAGCACACAGAGCCACACAGAGGAGAAGGCCCAGGGACACGCGCCTGGAGCTGGGCTCTCCACCACCTGTTCCATCACCTGTCTGTCAACGATTTTATCACCAACAGTAAGAATGGTATCTCACCTAACAGATGCTCAATCAAAATTTGTGGAATTCATAAATAGCAATCTGTTTAACCCCACTAATCATTAAAGAAATATAAATTTAAAAGCGTTAACACATGGTTTTATCAGATTGGCAAAGATTTTAAAAGGCTGTCACCAAAGGAATGAGGACATAAATACCCTTGAATACGCCAATGGGAATAAAACCGGGAAACCTCTAGCCCAGCCTTAGACTCTTCAATGCGGCAATCCTCACAACAAAACACAACCCACACGCATAGGAAAGGGTCGAGGGCAAGTCAAAAGCCAAGTGACTAACGTGTTTGCGTTGTGGGATGTGTTCAACAAGATAACAATAATAAACATTAATATCCATATAGGGAAAAAGTGGAGAAATACATGTCCAAATAAAAGGGGATTATGGCATCCATGGTTCTTCTATATTACATACTTCAGAGAAACAAATGGTTTAGGGTGGATATGTTATACTTCAGTAATCAGAAAAAGAAAAGATTTTCCTTAATTCTGCTTTATTATAGAATGTAAACAGTTAGTAAGACAAAAGTTAATTAGAAGCATTAAATAAGGATTTCTCAAAGTGTGATTATTAACTGGTTAGTATAAGAGAAACCTGCATCAAGAGCAAATGAACTGCCCGGGGCTCTCAGAGCCCCAACACAGCCCCCGTCACCAGCACGTCCCCGGGGCCTGCCCAGCTCTCAGCAGTGGAGATCAGGGTGCCCTTACCTGGCAGCAGGGGGTCCTCAATGCACAGCATCGACGGTCTGTACCCGCTGGTCATGGCTTTCATGATCTCCTCTTTGGCAATATAGGCACCTCCTTCTTTGATTCTAATACCGGTTTTCAAGTAATTAAAATTTCTCCCATAGAGTTCAAAAAATTCTACAAGAAGCATTCCAAGGTTTTCATCAGCTCTCCGGGCATCAATTCTTGGATGCAACTGTAAAAGCAATGCACCCACCATTTGTATGGATTCATGGCATGTTCTAAAGAAAATAGCATGCGACGAAGTCTGCTGTCCAGCAGCCTCTTCAAGGCAATACCAGTGAGTGGCACTCGCTCACTCACCAGCACCACGAGGAAGCCTGAACAGCAGCCTCTTCAATGAGGAGTGTTCAAAAGGAACACAACGGACTCATCTGAATTTTAGTGTAGTTTGATTTTTGAAATTGGTAATCCATACAGCAAACTTCCTGCAAACACAGATATCTGATTAACCAAATATGGGCAAATAAGTTGGACTATATTCTGCATAACTTAGTCACCTGGATGGTAGATGTAATTTCAGATTCTCATCATCCTAATTTCGTTATGCTGAAGCACAACCAACAGGGGTCAGTGTTAGACTGAATAGTATGGCAGTATCACATAAAACCGGAAAAGTGAAAGGATTGATTTTAGCTGTGTAAAGGTCATTAGCATTATATCACAATATTTATAGCAAGCTTCCATCCTGCTTGTCACACAGATGAGCACCACTCTCAGTTCAGTGCCATATCGTCTTCAAAAGCAGGCACTGGGCTTGTTCGGAAGTAAACCACTGTCCACCACACCTCCTGAGGGTCATAATTCTCAGCTGTCCAGACCTGCATTGCCCACATGTCTATTTAAATGAATTAAAACAAATTAATTAAAAATCCAGCTTGTTGCTCTCACCAGCCACACTGCAATACTCAGTAGCCACGTGTGGCGCCCAGCCCCTTGCCGGACCATGCAGAAGTGGCCATCACCATCACAGAATTCTATCGGACAGTGCCAACTCGAAAGGGATGGACAAGGGCACATGAGAGAAAGCCCTCAGAGAAGCACAGTGCTTGAAACTATTTATAACACAGAGTGCCAGGAGGAGCTGCAGCTAGAAAGCATACAAATGTTTTTAGGGTTCAGAAGAATTCCGGAGTTCTCTGCATATTTTCACCACACAAGAGGAGGATTCCGATTCTGGCCTGACCTTTATTCCCTTCCTTATTCCTTGTCTTTTAGCCAAAATCACATATCCAAGAGCCTGGCCGGTGCCAGGGTGGGCCTCCTCCCCTCACTTAGTCAAGAAACTCAGATGCTGCCACAGTCACACCGCTGAGGCAGGACAAGCTCTGGGCACTGGACAAGGCACAGGGATGTGGCAGTGAACACAGGAATCCCACTCATGCTGTGGTGGCCTCCTGTGGGGTCACAGGATCACTGAAAGGACCCCCTGAGGGGGTGGCAGGAGGCCCTGGACCCAGGCCTGGCACATGGCACATGCATGATCAAAGTATTAAGTAGCTGTTGTTACTACAAGGCCATGAAAATAGTGCAAGTCAGGAGTATACCAGTAAAGAACAGAGGCCCATGTTTAATTCAAACTAATGTCCAAAAACTATGGAAGAAAGGCTATATATAAGGGCCACATCTCAGAGGGCAAAGTGAAGACAGGACAGTGTGACTAGAACTGTAAGAAAACAGACATGGAATTCCATTTTCACTACTTTTAAAGCATCTTGGCAGAGACAGACCAAGGAAGCTGCGATCATCACAGGTAGTTACCCAGTGATTCTACTATCATAGCATTCATGACAGTGAGAACATTACCAAATCATGGACAGATTCGGTAATCTCAGCACAATCACAAAGACCAAATTAATGGTAAACACTGAGAAATACAGCCGTGCGGCTAAATTATATAGGCAAGATTTTGTAAAGGACAGAATTCTTCACTCAAGAAAATATAAACGGAATAATTACTGTTCCAATTAGAGATGATTTTATATGTTTAAAAAGTATAATTACAGTTTATCAATACATCACAGCATTTAACAATACTTTTTAAAACACGTAGGTTTTCTATTGATAGATTTTCCATGTTACTCAACAAAATAAGGACCACATATAATTTAAGACAAAATAATGATGTTTCATCAGTCTGAGAAAGCTCTCTTGTAAATCCTTTTCTCATATGTGGTACTCAACTTTATTCTGAGACAAATTTTTTTCAATATAAATCACAGACAAGCACCAAGAAATGTTTATTGTTTACCATGAAATGGACATTTCTGAATACAGAGAATTTCCTGAGCTTGGACTGATGTGCGCTGGACTCACAGAACCAGATGGGCACCCCTGCACCAACAGTTACACTCAGTACAAAATGAGCATCCAGAAAGGTGCATTGATCAAGAGGGTTTGATTGTAAGAATCAGAAATCAGCCTCTACCAAATTCAAACAATACAGTAAAAGGAGAGCAAAGGCTGCTGGAACCCACTAGGCAAGTGGTTGGAAGAGTCTACTCTTACACATGTCTCAACAGAAACAGTCTCAAGAAAGCATACATACCTGTAGAAAGCTAATGGCCATTAAAATTAGGCTGTATGAGCTAATTCCACCTGTAAAAACTTCATTCAGGTCCCTCTGCAGAAGGAACTGTTTCAATACTAAAATCAAGTAAGGCAGCAATGAATATTTCTGTAAATTCCAAAAGAAAAAGATTTACTGAGTAATTACCATACTTTCAAAGAGATTTCACATAGCAAATCACACAAGACAGAAAGGAAAGTTTCCTCGATCCTCTTGCCCATCTGAAGGCTCTCAGCCATTAAGTCTCAAACTTTGGTTGGGGGACGCTAAGAATTAATTTCCTGAGGGGCTTGTGAAAATCGAGACTGTGGAGCTCTCCCTGGGTTACGACTCAGCAGGGGTGCACCCCTACCATGAAGAGTCCACAGGCACAAAGGAAGTCAGGAAGAGACCAGCGCGTTCGCTGGAGTATTTATGTGCTTGCTACACAGGCCATGAGGACAGTGGGGGCCTCCGGAGCAGGAGAGCAGAGTGAGGCTGGCAAGGAAGGCAGAGCGGCAGGAGATGGTGGGAGGGAGGGAAAGCCTGGCTGCTGCTGTTCGTGTTGCGCTGGGGGCAGACATGCTCCCTCAGACCAGATGACAAGGGGGAAGGGGGAACCTGAAGGGCAAGGCCCTTGAAAATGGAACAAGACGGGACCAGATTGCAGGGGTGGATTTGCCCCTGCTAAGGATTGCAACGGCCTCTACTGCAACAGGAGGTCACGACCACCCGGGGGTGTGTCTGCCCCTGCTAAGGACTGCACGGTCTCTACAGCAACAGGAGGTCACGACCACCCAGGGGTGTGTCTGCCCCTGCTAAGGACTGCATGGCCTCTACAGCAACAGGAGGTCATGACCACCCTGGGGTGCGTCTGCCCCTGCTAAGGACTGCACGGCCTCTACTGTAACAGGAGGTCATGACCACCCGTTTAAGACCAGGCACATGGTCAGAGTCCCAAACATGTCAGCTCAACCAAGTCTCTCTGCCCATCCTCAGGCACTGAGACCACCCAAAGTGAGTATATTTAAGGCACCTATGATTTATCAACTTCCACCTGGGTAAAACCTGCGAATGAGGCACACTGAGCTAGAAGCAAAGTCTGTCTGTAATAACTAGAAAGAACATTTTAACAAAGCTCTCTAAAATAATTGTCAACTTTATAAAATGGTTACTCAGGAAAAGCAAATTTTAAAAACAGCTATGTAATTTCAAAGTATCTCTAGAAATAATATTGTAGGAGAAATAATGTAAGTGTAGTCTGTGTTACAAAAGACTTGTGTGTGCAGCTGACAGCTGTAAACATCGTAGGATGCCACCAAGCACAAGCACTCCAGTCCTGCACTCTCGCCGCGCTGGGTCACCAAGCACAGTACCTTCATGTAATTCTTGATGAACTCCGCTGCCCGGACGCCCGTCTCCATGTTAAAGCTGATGTCAACTTTCACTTCAGTCTCCTGATCTGTGAGCTTTATTATTGGTACCTGTAAAGATTTCATTTTAAAAACTGCTTTAACATGCAGGACTCTCCACAGCGAGGCATCAAAATGCTGCCAAAGCTGTACAGAGGTTTGGTGTTTTTTCTTAGTAATGAAAGGGGGTCAGAGAACACTGTCAGCATCAGTAGTCCCTGAACCCAGGACGACTCCCAGGCCCCAGCCCGTCACAGCAGGACCCACATTCTGCCCAGCCCCTGCAGCCCTGGATCAGCACCGGAGGTGACCAAGCATCAAAGAGAAGTGAGGGGAGGGAGCCAACAGGGAACAGGAATTAGTCTCTGCCATGCCCACCCTATGTGCTGGGATGGGGAGAGGTGCTTGGCCCCCGACTTCTATTTGGCAGAATTTTTGAAATCATTTAATGTAACTTCAAAGCCATTTTTTAAATTGTATGTTATACTGATATTGTTTCTCTACTTTGGGTTTTCACTCTTTAAGACAACTTTACTAAAAAAATTTTTCCCCTAAAAAATTCAGCAAATAAAAGGCTATTTTAGAAATATTCTCACCAACAAGAACTGTCACCGAATGGCATTCAAAATCTGCCTGAGCAACTGTCCAGACCACACTCATGCCCCACCCTCCACCCCACCAGTAAAACTGCGTTCTTCCAGAAGAAAAGGCAATGTTTTGTTTCCTTCAGCCTTGAAGGATTAAAAAAGGAATTCCTTTAACCAAAACAATCAGTGTCTAACGAAAAGTTCAAATGCCAGTGATAGGCAACGTAGGGACAGTGCATTCAATACACACCTATTCTGGGCTTTAATGTCTACACTTGAGGGCAAACAACCAAGGACTCAGCGTGTGAGGACAGGCCAGTGGGGCCAGAGTCACCTGGACACCACTGCGACCACCAGGCAGGGTAAGCCCTGAGGCCAGTATGTTCTTAAGAAGGCAGAGAAACAAAATACTTTCCCAAAGAACTCATCAGAAACTGCTTTGGAAGAAGCCAACACTCAATGGCTATGCCTCCCTGACACCCACAGTTTAGGAAGCAGCTTCCTTTCCATCTCATGGACTCCTTCCCACAATCACTCCTGGCACTCTCCTGCCCTACTCTTGCACACACTCACTCACTGCAGGAACCCCAAATCCTGGAGGTGATGAGTTAACACTGTAACACAGTTTTGGGTTGTTGTTCCAAATAGACAAGATTTCACCTTAAACTCAGCCCTCGCCCTGGGTCTCTTGTGCCCATGACTGGCCGGCTGCACGGTGCTCCCCAGAAAGGAGCAGTGGCAGGCTCCAGGCTCTCCCTACAGTCTACACTGGCCCTCAGGTAACAGAGGAAAAGATACTTAGTAGCCAATATGCGACAGTAACGAGGTCACTTGGACTAAGCAGTTACTGTAACTGCTCAACCTACTGTGTGGCCTCAGGACAGCCGCGCCTTAGTTCCTCTACTCCAAAGGTGGTCGCCTGGTCAGGACTCCCACCCACCTCCCCGCTGCCCCTTGGCACACACAGAGGAGCAGCAGACAACAGCGGCCTGGACTACGCCGCTGACCCACCTTGGGCTAACGACCTCACCTCTCCGCATCTCAGTTTCCTCACCTGTAAAATGTGAACAGCAACAGCATCTGCTGATGAGAGTGGCTGGGAGAGCTAAGTGCAATAAGGCCCGTAAGCATTTGAGAAAGTGGCCGGCCAGGGCTTGTCTCGTGCTAATGAGAAGAGCCAACAGCCCCTTCTGGAAGCTGGGCCTGGAGGGAGCCTCTGGTGCTGCCTGCTCGCTCTGGTCCACATGACAGTGACATGAGCATGTGCACTTCGTTAACTCTCACCAAGAGGTGCACCTGGTACATGTGCACTTTTCAGCGCATATATCATGTTTTAAAACTTGCCCCCAGCCTCAATCAAAAGCACCTGACAATGAGAAACATGTGAATGCCCCCTCCCCTATCACCACACAGGCAGGAGGGAGCTCCTGCCTTAACTTACATTCTGCTAAACACTATAAGGATGTGAATCACACACAAGTTGACACACAAATTTAAAAATGAAATGCTAGCCGGTCGCACAGGTGAGCTAAGAACTGTCATACAACAGGCAAGTATCTCATAGTCCCTGGGGGGCTTATAATCTTGAACTGACATAAACCTTAGCAAGTACACACCAGAAACAGTCTCATCTTCAAACTTCCCCCAAACATAAGAGGCTTTTCATATATGTATATTTTTTGGAACCACGAAAGGAACAGCTAAGTTGTTCCTCTTTAACATAACATAGCAAATGGTAATCATAAAAACCATGGTTTAATCATTGAGCCACACTCTCCATAATGGGCAGCACCTGAATGTCAGTGTCCAGTTTCAGATGACTCTCCTTTCCTATTCATCCTAACACAAGTAGACACAATCATATATTTTCATTCCAAGAACAGTTTAATGGGCTCACAAATCCCAAAAATTCAGACTGTCACTAAACATGTTCTCAGTTGGTGATCACGACTATAAAACAAAAACATAAAACACATGTCTATACCAGAAGCAGATTAATCTTCAAAACTGTAGCCAATAACTGTGTAAAATACCACAAGCTCGTGACGCAGGTGTATCCTGTGACCACCTGGGATGTGACAAGGCTCCTGCCTGGTCAGAGGGGCCAAAGCCAGGCACTCACCGTAGCCTTGTCAAGGACTTTGATGGAACACGGCTCAGCCACGTTGTGCTTCCGCAGGGCTTGCTCCAGCAGCTGTAAAGGAGGACGCTCCCATTTCCCGAAGACCACCAGGTCTATGTCGCTGACAGAAGAAAACGCACGTCAGCCACTGCTCCCCTCGCCACAGCCTACACACTCGTGTGGGGAGGATAAGCACCACGGCACATGTGCCTGTGTCTCCCACAAAGGCCAAGACACAATCCCACTAGCCTATGGCCCCTAAGGAGGTGAAGTGCAGTTCATGAACTACAGCAAGTCCTCGCTGAACTTAAGGGAAGACTTCCATATTTGTAGCATAAGATGGAAAGCAAGAAGGTTAAATGATTCTCCCAACAGCACTAGGTATGTGAGGGGATTCAGATGAAAATGCCTGCCCCCAAACCAGGCTGAGGCCCCGCTCTCCCAGCACCTACTCCGGCACTGCCTACGCTGGATCACTCCTGCGGACCCAGAGATTCCTGGATACCCGAACCTGTTCAATTACCCACTGGCCCTGCTAACGTCAACCCCCAAATCCTGAGATTATAGCCTCTTTGGCCTCCAAATGCTAACTAGCAGTGGGTTAATAGAAGGTAAACTTTTAATGAGACAGTGCACAGGAAATTTATCTGGCTATCAAGAATCCTTAATGAGAAAATACTAGTTTGTATTTTAGAATGCAAACTTGTTTGACATTTTCCTATCAGGTAAAAATACTTAGAAAATACTATTTAAAGAGAATTTTGCTTGAATCTTCATCAAAACGTAAATCAATTTTTCAAACACATGTACTAAAATATCAGCAGAATGTTTTCTATTGCGTTTACTTCCCACAGTCCTCCCACCTGTCTTCTTCATATTTCCAGCATGAAGCATTTTTGCACCCCAACAAATTAAGTGTGAGAGGCAAAATGCAAAGCAATGAATTCATCATAACACTAAATTAAATCTTTCTGCCAATTTCCCTCTGTAACCACAGTCTTTTCCTTTAGAGCTGGCATTTCTCGCCTTAGACTCAATTACAAAGAATCTATTTGTAGCCCTTAATATTGCATAGACACCATGCCAGCCCCCCACTAGCCCATGCCGTGCAGTCTGGTACTCACCTAGTTGGAAGATAAAGACCTGTACTAAAGCTGCCAAATATCTGTACCTGAAAGAAAGAGTGGTTGCCTTAAAATGTATACCACAAACCAAGCAGTCACACTACCATTATTTCTTACTAAAAGAAAGCCCTCGCTATACCCTTGGGTAAAAAATAAAACTACCTTGGAAACTGATGGAGGGGACCATATAACAATCAACCAGAAAATTCCCTTTAAGTTAAAGACATGCCCAAAAAAGGAATGTTTAAAAACTCAAAATTAAGAGGTGAAACAAGTTTTGTCCTCACCTTATAACCCTTCAAAGCTGAGGACTTTTCAGAGCTAGCTTCAAACCCTTCAACCTCTTCTTAAACCCACAGCTAAGGCACTGGGGCAGGGCTTTGTCCTAGGACTCTGAAGTTTAAAGCCAAAAATCTGTATCATTTTAAAAGAGGCGCAGAAAACTGGGTCACCCTTGCCCACCAAGAGCACACATGCCCCTCACAGCTGGGGCATGGCCAGCCCTGCTGGTCCACTGAGCCCAGCGAGCAGTAGGGAAGGCTGCTGAATAGAGCCGGCCAGGGGCAGGCTTCACACCACCTGCACCAAGCATTCCAGAAGGCCCCACTCCACATGTCAAAAAACACTTGTTCCTTCACTGCAAGAGCGGTGTGTGATGAGGGAACACTTCCAAGTTTTACAAAAATGAGCACATTATAAGCTACCATGTGTGGTGGTGGGGAAGCAGGGGTGGGTGACAGGGTGAAATTTCTAAATTTTAAGGTGAACTTAAGAGAAACAATCACACCATTCTCCCCCTTCCAAAAAAAAAACACCCAACAAATCCCTCAGCCGATGGTCTTCGCACTTGAGTGTGCGCCAGCATCACAAAGATGCGCAGGTGTCTAAGACAGCAGGTGCAGGTGCGCCGGGGGCCATGCATTCCAGGCGACGGAGGCCTTCTCAAAGCACACTTGGAGAACTGCTGCCTCGGGCCAACGAGAAAAGGTCTGTGTGGATCTAGCCGACACATCATCATCACAGGGTATTTAAATTTACTCGCACGTGACGTGCGACACAGAACTCCAAAGAACATACTCACATCAGCCGTCGGCCAAAGGTCTTTCACCACAGTTTCGATCCGTTTCACCACCTCTCTTCTCATAGCTGCTTCTTCAGGACAAGGGGACATGAAGTTATAAAAGTCAATTATTTCCTCATGTAGTCTAATGGACAAAAAAGAAAACATACTAGAGTTACAATGAAACGTCACCACACTTTCTGTTCTGTTCTTACATCAGGATGACACTCAAACATATTTCTGGCCACGAAATTCAGTTTCATTTATCCTCTGAAAGTATAAAATGAAAACTCTGTGCTCAACAAACTTACACAGTATGACTTAGCAACACTAAACAAGTGAACTTTGTCAATACCAAGTATCAATAAATGTATAACTGGCCTTTAAAGACTTATCCAAAAAAATCATCTCAGTGACTTTATATTGAAAAAATGAGAGAATTCCATCCAGGAAGTGTGAAAGCAGCTTTCCAGTGAATGTGGCACAGTCAGGCACACTTCTGAGGCTGGGAACCAGCTCCAGCACAGGCCCCAAGGCCCCATCGGCACCTCCCTGAGTGCCTCACGCTAAGGAGCATGGGAGGGACTGAGAATGGGCCAAGGTGTGGGGAAGGAACACGTGAACAGGAAAAAGATGTATGAGTCCTCAGGGGCCCGGCGGCCCAGGTCTGCCCAAGCTACCTGGTGACCATCCACTAAATCCTGGTTTCATCCGCCACAGTCTCAGCAGAGAGAAACAGGGTCCCTGGAGGCAGAAAAGCTGATCGAATTCAATACTCAAGTATTCTCTCCTTAAGAGGCCAACAAGGAGGTCAACACCCAAATGCCTGTGGGACAGGAGTAAGTAGGGCCTCTCTTTTTTTTTTTTTTTTTATTATTATTATTTTTTTAAATTATACTTTATGAGATATCATCTCGCACCAGCAAGGCCTCTCTCTCTTACTGAAGCTCTAAAGCAGTGTTTTCAAGCACCACGAGCAAGGCCTGGAAGACGCCTCATGCTGCCACCTCAAAGGTGCTGATCTCCTGTCACCCCATGGGCTCCAAGAGCTGAGGTCAGTCAGCCCTGTGGCCAGTGGCACCAGCCTATGTCATGAGTTAAGGCTGAGGCCTACACAGATGACTGCAGGAAAAGTGCTGTCGTCCTCTTTTCCTTTAAGGGATTAATTAAAGATGGGGAGAGGGGAAGGCAAATTATCCAATCCTAGGAATTATAACAAATCAAACTCACCTGCTTCCATTCTATGACTCCTAGGAATTATAACAAATCAAACTTGCCTGTTTCCATTCTAAGTTTCATTAATAAGGCAAACAGCAGAAGACAAAACAGGGCCAACGAACAGCTGGCAAAGTGGAAGCAAGTAGCACCTCTTACAGGATCTGCCAGGGGTGAGTCCAAAAGGTGAGTGGCCCCGCATCAGCCTACAGTTTGGCTCTTGTGTAAGGTTAATTTCAACTGTCTCTCACCTAAAGTATTGCCACTTCCCACCCCGCCAAAACAGTCATTTGGAGTAAGCATTCCAAGCCGTCCACAGAGGGCTTAAGGCTAGGCTACAAGCACACACGAGACTCCAGTAGCAGCAAATAAATGCTGGGCACGCTTGCTCATGAAGCACCTGCAAATCAGGCCATGCCTGGAGCCTAATTTTATGTATCACATTTAATTTAAAAAAATATGTGGCCAGATGCGGTGGCTCACGCCTGTAATCCCAGCACTTTGGGAGGCTGAGGTGGATGGATCACAAGTTCAGGAGATCAAGACCATCCTGACTAAAACGATGAAACCCCGTCTCTGCTAAAAATAGAAAAAAATTAGCCAGGCGTGGTGGCACATGCTTGTAGTCCCAGCTACTGAGAAAACTGAGGCAGGAGAATCGCTTGAACCCAGGAGGCAGAGGCTGCAGTGGGCCGAGATTGCACCACTGTACTCCAGCCTGGGCGACAGAGCAAGACTCCGTCTCACCAAAAAAAAAAAAAAAAAGTAAGAAAAAAACCTCACCCCAAGCATGGTCCCAATTCAGACAGCCACCAGTCCAGCTGTTAACAGAGCCCAACATTAAAATATTTTTTCCAAACTGATCAAACTACAAGAGCTTTGAAGTAGAGCTTCTATCTTTTCAACAATTACTGAGCACCAACTACATACTTTTCTACCAGCTCAGTAGGCCACTTTAAAGTCTGAGGTGTTACCTAAAATTTCCTACCACTTAGTAATGTAAGCAGGACTAGATATGCCACGTTAGCAGGTTAACATCCACCCCAGGGAAGAGCCACAAGCCAGCCTCTCTCCATCAGGAAGAACGTCTGGGTGGATCCCTTCACCTTCACCAGTCACTATCACTGTCACTGCAGAGAGCTAGGGACAGTCCTAGGCTATCCATGAGAACAGCACTGGGAAGTCTGCCCACCTAAACCACTACACCACGTGGCCTACTGTACCTCACAGGCCTGTTCTGAAGATAATAACAGGAGTAGAGAAATTTAGAGAGATTCTAACAAAGATGCAGGCTTGGAATTATTAAATAATTGGCCCAAAGTCATGGAAGAATGCCAAAGCTAGGATGCTAAAATTCTATCCACATCCCCCAGATTTAACTCATTAAAGCATACTGTAAACAGGGCATTCCAATTTGTCAAAATGGCACTCCACGTTTCCACCTGCAGAGTAGAATGTACTGTCAACTTTAAGTTCTACCTGAAGTAACAGCAACATCAAATAGCTTTCAGGACCTGTGCAGCCACATTTGCTACCCTCAGGGGCATCCCCTACTATCAAGAGATGCTCAACACTCCAGGAAAGGAAGAGCACGGATATAACACCTGCTGCAGTCTGCCTTAGACACACAAAATCAGTGTAACACAGCATCCGTTTTTGTCAAACGTCTGTTCCCTTGCACAGGCAGAAGAGGGGGTGGCCTGGTATTCCTCCCCTAAATCAGGAGAGATTAATGGCGAGGCATGGCCTGCCCATGCTCCTAGCAGAAGTGGTGCTCAGGGGAACACTGTCCTCCTGACCTTGGCATTGTGTCCAAACAATAAGCTGCACTAATAACCACACCTGTCTGAAATCTGTAATAAAATGCACCTAAAAGTGAGCAACTGCTGGAACAAATATTAGATAATAAGAGCCAGGAATAATTTTGTTTTGCCTTCTCAGAACAGAATGGAAACTGCCGGGGGCCCGGCCATCCATGCCTCTTGGATGAGGGAGTCAGACAAGAAGGCTCTGGCGAAGTGCCCCACTGGCCCTTCTTCAAGGAGAGCAGGGACCAGCAAGGTGCCGCACGACTCCAGGACTGCCCACGAGGCAGAGTGTGAGACTGGTGGCGGCCGTGGGACAGTGCCAACCATCATCATTACATCCTCTGGGCTGGCCTGAAAAGCCCCCAACCTGCCTTCTGCTTGGCTCTTTGTGAGGCCCTCAGAGGGCGAGGGTTGGGGGCCGGGCAGCAAGGCGGAACACTGACCAAACTGAGAAAAAGTGCGCAGTAAGAGTAGCCCAACAAAACCCACGTGAGGGCACCACCCAGCCGTGCCCACCCAGCGGCCTCCCTGGCCCCTCGGCCTCCCTGCAACCGCATGACTCTGGAGGCCATCTGTGGATGGACGCAACGGCGCACTGCTCCATCTCCGGTGCCCAGAACAGCGCTTGCCTGTGCATGGAATCAATCAATCAAGTTTTGCTAAGATATTTTGCTGACCTTGTCATTGCTGATGTACACTCTCTATGACATCTAAAATTAACATTCTGAAAATATTTTACCTCTGCAATGAATAATTTGATTTGTTAGCAGAAACCATTTAAATCGCCAACTATCCCTTTAAAAATGTAAACATTTTTACATTTTTTGGATTATCTCATTCAATACTAACACTGCCAGGACTTTTCACTGCCTTAGGAAGCTGTGCACATACCTTCACAGATAAGCCCTGCCGACCACAGGCCACGCCGCCAGCGCCAACTACAACATACCTCCTTTACTCATCTATGACTTCAAATACTGAATATGCCCACTGGTTCAATTCTCCAAAAGTCTGCCACAGAAGTACATCAATGAAAAGTTTTAATCATTTCTCCTCAACAAAATGGAAATAAGTTTAGTCTTATGGTCTCACATACCAAACCTCCAGGGAATTTACAGCTGGCAGGACGTCTGCATAAAAACCACACTAAAGTCTCCTATCCATAGACCAGTCATCAATATCTTTTAAAGCTCAATTTCAGTTCTGCTCACTAGTGTTGTCTCCAAATCAAAGAAATTTCTATGCATCGATCATAATAGAATAAATCCCTCTACAGTGGATCACAAAGGTGGCATCTCAGAACCAGCAGGACACAGTGACAGCCCTAGGCAGCCCTGGGGCCCTGCTGCCCCCCAGGCATGCCATCATTCCCCTCCCCATGAGAAAGGCTGGCGGCACGCCGGGAAGCAGTGCCAGCCAAGAGGCGGCCTGACCATCCTCCCCTGCAGCCTCAGGCGGCCAGTGAGACCTGGGAAGTGCCTGGGAGGGCTTTCCCAGGAGGCTTCTTAGGGAGGAGTTGGCACACAGCCCTCTGGCCTCACCCCCTACTCCTGACACATTAGGCTGGCACTCTCCAGCTTGGGGCTGTGAGTGGCCCAGGAAACTCCTATATGATACACATCTCATTCTCAGCTAAGGAGCTAAACGGACAAACTGAGGTGGGGCCAAAGGACACAACGCCAGGAACACTGCCCCCAGAACCGGAAGTAGAACTTCCAACTGCTCCATGGTGACTTCTAGCCTCGTCTTAGATTCTGTCACCATTTTGAGTTGGCTGTGGTGTAGAAAAGAAGTTTCATTCTATAAATGAAGCAAGCCTCTGATGCTTGTCTCCGCGAAGTGAAATCCTGGGACATTAGCAAGGCTCCAGCCCCACACAGAGCAGGGGCAGCTTCCCGATCCATTGCCACGGAGCAAACTCTTAATGATTCATTTCCTAGTTATCTTAAGAAAAAAGGAAATGGTGACAGCAGAGGTTTTTTTTAGTGAATTTTTATTTTAGTCAGGAAACTACTCGAAAACAGAATTCTGAAGCATTATTTCCTAGTGTGCTTTACTAAAAATTAGAGAATTAAAGTTCATTGAAAAACAACAAAAGATCACTCTCGTTTACAATCACTACCTTGCAAGAGTCCAAACCCATCGAAAGGTAATGACTGACTTCTCAATTTAGTAAATTCCCGATTTTCTGCTTTTAGTACTGAAAAGCAAGATCAGCAATGTTTTTGTATTTTAGTATCTGGTATATGCTTGCTGTATGTATTTATGAGACCCAACTTACTGAGCTATTTTAAGAGCAAAAGAAGGATCCTACAGTTAGAGAACAAAACTATATTATTCCATAGCTAATAAAGCTATTGATGACAACAGGTGACCCATTTAGGGGACGATTTTCAGCTTTAGAAGCTGAGCTAATGGGATTAACTGGTTTTCAAGTTTGTACAAATTTGAATTAAAGCCAAAGCCAGGGAGGACTGGCTGGTTTTGAAGCTGGGGCCAAAGAGGTGAAGCAACCCCACCCGTGCACCGCCTCACCCAGGCGGGCGCTTCGTATCCCTCCCAGGGCAGAGCTGGCTCCTCCCCCATCTCAGCCCCAAGGCTCTGCCCTGCCTTCCCCAAAAGGCACAATTTCTAAGTTGTTCAAAGGTGACTTCTTTGTAGTCAACCCAAGGACAGGCAGCTGCACTGCAGTAGGTAAAGGGCAAAGGAACTAAAGGGCAAAAAAGGCAAAGGTCATAGCCCTGAAGCCAGGACAGCGTATGTAAAATAAAACACTTTAGAAAGAACAGTGGGGCTGGAAGAAGCACACCAAACACTTCATAACGCAGGTCTCTGGGTGGGGAACATGCAGGAACATACTATGGGCTTGTCTAGGACATTCTCCTAGACTTTAAATCCAGTAGCTTCTTTTAAGCAAAGTGATGGTCAAAGGTCAGATTTCACTGGATGTTTAAGGGAAAGGAAACGTCACGAAAATGAACATGCCCTCCTCCTCCAATCTGGTTACAAGAAGTTTCAAGCCAGGAGTTTTGGCCCAGGCCTGCAGTCCAGCTAGTCAGGAGGCTGATGTGGGAGGATAGGCTGACAGCCCAGGATTCGAAGCTACAGTGAGTGGTGATTACACCACTGCACTCTAGTCTGGGCAACAGTGCAAGACCCCATCTCAAAAAAAAAAAAAAGTTTCAGCACCTTAAACCCACTGAATATGAGGAGCTGCACTCTGAAGAACAGGTGCTTCCAGTCTTCCCAACTCACTGAAATTTCCCAACTCTCAACACTCAGGTCTACAGTTCTGTCCATGTTAATTATGTGCCTCAGTTTACCTTTAACACCCCGTTAATCTCATCAATCCTGAATGCTAGGGAAAAAGTGATTTTACAAACTGCATGTGAGTTCAGTTCCCAGTCTTTTCCATTACAACGTAAAATGCGACAGAAAATACTGGAAACTCATTAACTGTGAATTTATTCTCTTCCTCTCCTCCTCCAACTCTTCCTTCAAAACCCTTAAAACTAGTGGTTTCTCAGAAATCAAAGTTCCCTCACTTCAGCTCCACAATGTTCACTATGCATTTTTGCCCAAAAAAAACAATACCTTAGTGAAAATATTTGGAGTTAACCCTGCAATTTTGTAGATTTTATAACATGCTTTGATACGATTACACCAAAACAACAACTGATTCAGACACTACTACGTCGCACTGATAGGGTCTGGATTAATATTTAACTTTAACTAGGAAGAGTGGGTTGTAAGCAAATCACAAGTAAAGCATAATGAGGGAATGACTGCATTGCTTCTATTTTGAGGGATCAATGATCCTCTTTAAAGCATCCATTTACTGATACAGTTAATAAGCTAATTATAAATCATTTTTATTTATTTTTGATTATGTTACAAGGCAACTAATACCTGCACAAATTAGAAAACCCAGAAGCAGGACTTCAAGGCTTTTTTTTTTTTTTTTTTAATTAAGGCTCGAAAGAAGGAAAAGGACTGAAACTATAAATGAAACCCTTGATGTTTCTAGGGCTGCCAGTCAGCTGCTTTTAGTGCCTGCCTCAGTTCCGCCCACTCTGGGCAGGGAGGGACCTATCGATGTGCCTATCTTTCTACACAGGGGCTGTGAACGAAGCTGCAGGCTCACGTGTAAGGGGAAGGCCAGGCAAGGACCCAGGAGAGTCTGCTGCAGAGGAAAGGGGCACCTGACAGCTACCGACAGAGGAGGAGGACGCACTCCCCTGGAGGAGGAGCAGGAGCTGTGAGCCTCCTGAGACAGCCAATGCTAACTCGGTTAAAAAGGTTAAGACCGACTTACATTCACAAAACAGCCAAGGCGTAAGGGCTCTGCAGCTTAGGAATCAATGCGGAACTCAGATCTACATGAATTCCACTCAGCAAACGTAAGCCTTTTTTCCCCTTCCCTCCCACATCTCTCCTGGGATGAGCCACATAGGATCCTGGAGCAGGTGATGTCCCAGGGCCAGTCAGAACCTCACCGGAGGGTGAGCAGAGGTGCCTTTGTGGGTGCTGGGGGGTGCAACACTTTCACCCTGGTAAAGCAAACCCAAGCACACTGCAAATGCTGCAAATGCCATGCAAAGGTCCTGGGGCCACTCTGGGGTGGGGGGGCGGGGGCGGAGAAACAACATAATCTTCTCTTCCCCTCAGAATGGAAAGTAAGAAAGGGCTTAGGTACCAGAAGCCTGTAATAATTAAGCTACAGAAAAAATACTTAACTTGGGAATCTGCATTGGTTCTAAGCCCACTGCTAAAGAAGAAAATGAGGCACCAGACCAGGATGAAGCCCTGCCATCTCACAAACTGAGTGGGCAGATACTCCAGCAGTGGGGCCAGAACTACTCAGAACCACCCCACACCACAGGTACCACCCGGAGCAAACCCAGGGGAGGCACCCCACCTGCTTAACATGTCCTCAACCCAGCTCAGCACACACACAAAAAAAACCACCAAGGGGTTCAGTCTCCTAATACTGGAGTCTTAAACAACCCACAGTGCAATCAAGGGCCCACAGACTCTGAAAGAGATTAAGGAGAGGCCAAGAAGGCACTTCCTGAGCCACATCTGCTGGCTCCGATCCACCTGCCACCCAGCCTGGCAGTGCAGCCACAGCACAACTGCTGACTACTGCAGGGCAGCTCTGGGTGCTCCGAGGGAACCCTGCCTGCTGTGAAACTGCGTGACTGCGCCTGGAAGCTAGTCCAAGCCTTGCTTGCTAGCTCAAGCAGCTGATCACTTTTGAAATGAAAACAGCTACACTTTCTGTTGTCTTTCCAGATATCCTTACACTGGATGAAAGATAAGTGAGCATCATCTTTTGGGGCAACAATACAGAATAAAAGCCAAGAGGCTAAAAACATTAATATCCTGGGACACTACACAATATCCACATTACTAACATTCGCACTAGATCCTCCCAAATAATAGTCTTTGAGGCAAATATTACTATTTTCATTTTATAGATGACAAAACTAAGTATTCATTAGACATATGGTAACTGGCCCAAGACCATACACAACCAGGACTGAAGTCTTCATCTTGGAGTCTGAGCCACTGAGCTGGAAGCCACACTCAGGAAGGAACCCAACACAGAAACAGGCCAGTCCTCTCCTAAAGAGTGAAAAGATGTAAATATAACTCCAGTTATTCAGAAAATTGTGTACATCTATCTATACAATATTTTAAAGTTGTTTAAAAGAGCTTTTTAAGGACAGGAGGAAATGCTTACCTAGCGTTTTTTTAAATACGAAATGATACATTTGCTACATATTTAAAGCACCATTAAAAGTGACAAGAAATATGCTCAAATGTTAACAATGGAAAAATTATAGGTAGTTTCTGAATTTTCCAAATTTTCTTCAATAAGTCATCATTGCTTTTATAATCCTAATAAAGGAAATGTAATAATTTCAGTTTTACTAATTCATACTGCAAGGGTCAAAGAGTAGACATCACTGTGCCCGTCTTAAGTCTTCTGTAAGAATCTGGTATCCCCCAGCCTTTACACTAAAGTCACACCAGCAGGGGCTCCCTCCGGGCTCTGCCGCCCAGCACCACAGGCCCTCATGCTGCTGACCCTGTGTCAGCTCCTAGCCCCGCATGGCTAAAAGGCCCCTTCGGCCATGAAGTTCTGGGTCTGGTTTAGAAAGTTATCCCATACCCTAGACTGCAGCAGTACACGTCCCTGCCCTGCCAAAGGCAAGGCCCCTGAAAAAGCTATCCTACAAGTCCGAAAACCCTCCAGATGAGCTTTGTGAGGAAGGTGTTCTCCCAAGTGCCCCAACCACACCAGTAAGGCCAACCAGGCTCTCTCCATCATGCCAGCTCTCAGAGGCACCGCTGCCAGGGGGCTGTGCTGAGTGGGATTCTGAGGCTACAATACGTAGCCTTAGTAGAAAAAACTGTTCCTATTCATTGGTGATGAATACTCATTAGCTGACATTCACCATCTGCCTGCTGTGACCAGACACTCACTGTATGACACGCTTCACTGAGTCTGGTGAAACCACCGTCACCCCATTCTACAGAAGGCTCAGAGGCAAAGCACCTGCCTACACCTCACAGGCGCCGTGAGACCCCAGGCAGCAGCTGCAGCTCTGCAGCCCCTGCCCTCCGTACAGTCAACCCCTTGAGGCCCCCGCCAAGATGACAGAAAACAACTATTCGAGAAAAGACTATACAAAAGGCTGGAAATCACCAATTACACAAAGTAAGTATGAGTGAGCGAGAGAGAGGGAGACAGAGAAAAGAACTCACTGGATCCAAAGATGTCAGCCAATATTAAAGCACAGCAAGCAGATGGGATTCGTGGTCTGCAGTTATTTACCGTGAGCCCCTGCGCAGCGCACCCTGGCTGATCCAGACAGTAGAGCTGTGGGCAGGATGATGAGATGTGGTCCCTCCTCTCACTGAGTTTATATGGGAGGGACAGGGGGCATGATGGGGAAGATAAGTAGCCAAAATAAACCAAAAAGTTGCTATGCAGAAATTTAAACTGGTAACCATGGCTGTGAACTTTAGGTTGGTCAGTGAGAGCCTCCCTGATACCAAGTGGCTGGTACTGAGGCTGAGATGGGAAAGGTAACGAGCAGCCAGTTACGGAAAGACAAGGGGACAGCACTCTGGCACAATGGACAGCAGGACGGGGCCCCCAGGTGGGATGGACTAAGAGGGCACCAAAGGCACCAGCACAGCCCAAGCAGCGGAGTCTAAGACCAGGCCTGAGTGTACCCGTCCCCATGGGCCAGCTACAGAGCAGAGAGTCCGAAGCCTGGAGGAGATTCAAGATGGACCTAAAGGACCAGCCCTCAGAAGGTCAGGATGCAGAGCCCAGGTGCCAGCAAAGGCCCCACTGCCCCCTGCTGAGACGCCAGGCCCTCGGCCTGCATGCAGCCTGGAAGGGGAGAAGGTCCCAGGGGCAAGGTGGGAGGGGTTTTGGTGAGCAACATTAGGAAGGGCTTGGGTGAGCGACATCCATGGCATGCCAGCTGTGTGAGGGCAACACAGTGGAAAAGGGAAGGGAAGAGGGAGCCCAGCACGGAAGAGCACAGGAGCCAGGGATCAGAAAGGAAGCCCAGGATGCCCTGCT
This sequence comes from Pan paniscus, assembly GCF_029289425.2. Taxonomy (NCBI): domain Eukaryota; kingdom Metazoa; phylum Chordata; class Mammalia; order Primates; family Hominidae; genus Pan; species Pan paniscus. Next base: position 6,974,124 of record NC_073253.2, on the reverse strand, counting down.
CCACAGAAACACCGAGTAAGGACACATCGAGAAAGCACAGGGTGGACGGCGACAAGGAGTGGAACAAGAGCGAAGAAGCAACTGCACTAGGGTGGTGAGCTGGGGACCAAGGTAGGCAGAGCCCATGTACTAAGAGAGCTAAGGTCTCTGGGAGGCTGGGCCAAGCAAGACAGACACTCCCACCCACAGGAAGATGGGACCAGTAACAAAGTACCCAAGACTCAAGAGAAACCCCCCCGCCACGCTAAGGCCGACCTCAGTCTATATCCGGATCCTCAAGCAAGCAACTGAGACAGCAGTTGGGCGCAGGAGGGAGGGCGCTGAGGACAGCTGGGCAATCAAAGGCAACCGCCCATCCCTGGGGACTGGGTCTCACCTCTGATTCCACACCACCCTCCAAGCCAGAGAGGACAGGCAACACACGTGGGTTCTGAAGCAAGGAGGGGCCCAGTCACCTGAGACCCAGGCACATGGCAGATTCAAGGAGTGTGCTCCCAATCAGCTATTTGGGACCCTGACCATTCAACACACACGACAAAAAGGCACCAACAGTGGCTCCTATCTGCAAACGCGGTAGAGGACAGTGGATGCCAGGTCAAGGTGGCGCGGCACAAGTCACAGACAGAGGACACTGTAGGATGCCCTGCAGGACCACAGGACTGAGCTGACCAGAGGCAACGCAGGGGGCGTCGCCTCAAAGAAACTCACCAGAAGCATGAACCACATTAGGAACTTAGAAATCTCAGGCAGCAGTCCCGGGAAGCCTCCTGGTGATGAGCATGAGGTCTGTGGAATATGCTGCAAATCGTGGTTTCCCAGGCAGAGACGAGACTGCAGACCCTTCAGGAGCCTGAAGTGCCTGAGGTCAGATCGCGTCCCAAGTACAACACAGGGACGCAGCTCCCCCTACATGGTGCTGTTATGAGGACTTAATAAATCCACACTGGCAAGTGCTTAGCACAGGGCCTGGCCCTCGGTAAGGGCTCGGTGCAACAGTGGTCATAACTACAAACAAACTACAGAGGTTGAAAATTCATGGACACAGAAACACCACCACTGGGCAGCAGAGGAGGGAGAAACAAAGGCTGAGCCTCCAACCTACACAGCCCAAGCAAACCAAGACTTCATCAAAGCTTTTACTCTGACGTTGCTGCACTTAGCCACTTAAGGTTTTCATCATGTTTTATGCTCTTAGTCTCAGCAGTATCTCTTAGAAACTAGTATTTCCAACTGAAGTTGGACACCTTTCCCTTTCAAGCAAAATTAATAATTTGGCAAATTTATGTAAAGATAAGACTTTTAATAAAAGTATTTCTACTGACCAATCCATGTGTCCATCTACACGAGCCTAGAGAGAGAGGTCCTACAGTGGCAGCCACCTGCTTGTGCTTCTGGGTGGTGGGATTGAGTGACTTTAGAGCTTTCTGCTTTAAAAAACAAACCACGGATCAGTTTTACAAAAACAATGTCATTATGTTTTAGTTAGTTAGCACGAAGCACTCTTAGAAACAACCTCTAGCTTTGAAGCAATCAGCAAATGGCAGTGTAAGATGGCACACACAGCAGGTGGTCCCCAGCCTCACAAAGCAGCCTCTCTACAACTGGTGATGACAGCACCAGGTCCTCCTGTTTGGTTGACAGAAGTCACCCTCAGAATCCTCTTGGGAAAATCAGGGCACTAGCTGTCCATCTCTGGAGTCTCTGAATCATGTGGAGACTGGGCAGGCCCTCAGACAGCATCGGCATCTCTCCTGAGAAGACAGACATCACTTCTCTGGAACTCAGCATAATTGTTTTCTTTTTTTTTTTCTTTTTTTGAGACGGAGTCTCGCTCTGTCACGCAGGCTGGAGTGCAGTAGTGTGATCTCGGCTCACTGCAACCTCCGCCTCCTGGGTTCAAGAGATTCTCCTGCCTCAGCCTCCCTAGTAGCTGGGACTACAGGGTGCGTGCCATCACGCCCGGATAATTTTTTGTATTTTTAGTAGAGACGGGGTTTCACTGTGTTAGCCAGGATGGTCTCGATCTCCTGAACTTGTGATCCGCCCTCCTTGGCCTCCCAAAGTGCTGGGATTACAGGCATGAGCCATTGCACCCAGCCTGTTTTCCTCTTTATTAGCTTACCTCTTTGGACAATTCTCGCTTTGCTCTACATTTCCAGTGGCTAAAGAGACAGGCTACGGAATGAGACTACCTGGACTCCAATGCCTGCTTTACACTTACCAGCTGTGTGACCCCAGGCCAGCTGTGCCGAGAACAGCCTCTCCGAGGAGGGTGGCAGGAGACAGTGTATAAAGGGTGAGGGCTCAGTCAGGCCAGTGGTGATTACTACTGTGGCTAGGACTGTACACCACTCACCTGATGGCAGCAGAGGAAAAGCTGAGGTCCCCACCTATTAAGGGAGGCTCTGTGAACAGCAAGTCATCTTCCCCAACCACAGGCCTTGTTATTTTATTCTAACACCAATCCTAAAACGCCCTTTTTACTCAACGAGTCTGCAAGCTTCAGTTCATTCCATGCTTTCATCTCCCTGAATAGTTCCCATAGATTCCTACCCTTTAGAGTGTGGTCTCGGTGCTCTATCCTTCCACCTGTCACACTCGTCCTTCAGCATGAACATCAGTCTCTTGTGAGTCAGAACCACAAACTCTAGATAGATTCACCTTTTGCTTTCTTCCATGAGGTAACTCATAATGACACTTTAGAATTTCTTTGCATTTCACAGGACATGCAAGGTATCCTTTTCTATATTTTTGGCCATCATTTCATCGTTGTCCTTCCATTTTTTAATAATGTTTTACATAAGTTTAGAGACGATGCCTATAACCAAAATACACTTTACTGTGTTGCATCACAGGCCCATCTCTGCCCATTCACAGAGGTCTTGCGTGGCTCTTCACTCCAACATACCAGTGCCCTCTCTGTGGGGGAGGTGGGAAGAAGCCCAGGCTTGCATACCATGCAGACCTGCATCTGGGCGCCAGTGCCTTTATTTTCTACTAGCGCCTTGGGCAAGACGCTTGAATCACTTAATGCTTAATTTTTCTCTCTTCAAAATGAGTTATAGTCCAGGATTGCCAGACTGCAGGTCAAGCCCCCAGTGCAGCAGTGCTGACTGAGGCAGCTGCGCTGCCAGTCCTGCCTTGTCTTTGAACTGCCGTCAGATGAAACAGCGAGTAAACAGCTCATCAGATGCTCCACTCTTCACAGAATGCAACTTCTAAGAATACTCCAGGTGACAGAAATCCCGCTTCCGCACTGCAGCCTCCCTCCAGGCCAGTTCTGGAACACCTCAAGAAAGCACGAACCTGAGCGTACTACTGCGCAGGACTGGCTTCCCTATGAAATCCTCAACACTCCCCAACCCCACAGCTGTCAACTTTGTCCTGCGGTGGCTGTCAAAGCACCCCACCACATCTGAATCTAATCTCTTTAGGAAAACAAAGCAAAAGGCCCTGCACCAACATATTTGAACCATGTTTGTAGAATGAGTTGCTAGGTTCCATCCCCCGCATGTTAGCGACATCTTGTTCCCTGAACACTGTTAGGAGTAAAGTGCCCAGATGTCAGCCGTGAATTCACATTTCCAACTGCAGCACCTTTTGCCAGGTCACGTCAGACTGTCAAGGCTTCAGTTTTCTGTCTACAAAACAGGAGTAATATCACTCATTTCAAGGGTCAGCTCTGGGAACTCAAGGAGCAAACTCGTGCAGAGAGCTAAGCCAAAAGAGCCCCACACACATGAGCCACAATGGTGCTCGTGACCAGGAAGACTGTTGAGAGAAGGAAGTGACCGTCTGCACCATCATTAACCTGCGTGCAAAAACGCTGAGACCTATCACCTGCATGCTGGACTGGAGACACTCCAGGTCATAACAGTTGTTCCATGTTGCTCTGTGCTGCGCTCTGCTATGAACCTATTTTATGCTTCATGCGCTATTAAAACAGCAGCTTTTTGAAAAGGATTTGCATTGGAAACTCAAACAATTTCTAGAGCTTTCACAGTGGTAACTTGCTGAGTAACACAGCTTTTACTGTTGTATGAGTTTCAATTTATTTCAGCAACAGTTACTGAATCAAACACTGTTTCAAATAGAGCCTAAAGTTACGCAGTTCAGAGCTGTCTAAATACATGGCCATTTAAATTTTAATTAAAAGTAAATAAAATTAAAATTCAGCTCCTCAGTTGCATTTGTCACATTTCAAGTGCTCAAAAGTCACATATGGCCAGTGGCTACTGTATTAGTGCAAAAATAGAATTATTCCATCTCCACAGGAAGTTCTACTGGACAGTGCTGTTCTAGTTGCCTACTTAATGTTCCCTGGCCCTTAATTTTGTTTTCCTTCACTATACACAGAACACTATGTTAGAAGCTGCAAAGAGTTCAGAAAACACTTCATCCACTCCTTCTACTATGTGCACGAAATAAAAAAACCTCAACCAACTTTAAATGAGTTACACGGAGCAGCACATACAGCCCTGAGCAAATACATCAAGAGTACCCTTGCCTCTGGGGAGATGAGATTCTTATTTAAAGCTGTAGAACAGTGCTGATGTACCTTCAGAACAGTTTAAAAAAAAAATTAAAAAAAAAACTAACAAATGCAAAACTAGAACAGACATTATTCATCATTAAGGCATTGTTAAAATGTTTTAAAAATAGAAAGGTGTCTTTCAATTCACAACACCCCTCTAGCCCCCCCACTCCCAAGACTCAGAATATTCAGTCTTTAGCAGTTTTCACTTTGGTCTGAAAGTGAAAGTTGTATTTTCAAAAACCAAGAAAAAGGCTTTTCCTGTCCAGCTGGCAACAAGAAGGACTTAATTTTTGGTTTCAATTTCCTTAGAGAGGAGAAAAGGGCAGCGGTGGCCTTTTTAATCTCTCGCATGACAACTCACACAGTGCTTCCAAGTCTTTCATGTGCTCTCTGAGGTGGGTGCCACAGGCTCTGCTTCACAGGGGGGGAAACTGAGGCTCAAGTTAGAAACCATGGCGAAACCAGCTAACGCCAGACCTGTGAGTGTGTGACACGGGCTGATGGAGCTAGGCTCTCAAGAGCCAAGCACGTGGCTCCCGAAGCTGAGAAATGGACTCCACTGAGCAGGTCTGAAGCAGAAACATCAAAATACATTCGACTTTTCATTTCCCTTAAACTACTACATCCTAGCCATTCCTTCAGATCGACAGGATTCCAGAAATGTTACAATGATCTGAAATCTCTTTCAAACCGAAAGACAGAAATCACCTAACACCCACATCCTAGCACTTGGGAAACTAACTCCAATCTGAAGCCACAGGAGAGCCTAACTGGTTATGCACAGCAGCTGATTTAGGAAAGAAAAGGATCACAAGCCCACAACAAAAAGGCATGTTGTTGATAATCAAATACATTCTCTGCCAACAGGGACCCTCAGAGCTGCTCCCATCTCGCCCACCCTGTCAGCCAAGAGATGGATAAACTTCTGCAGAGATCCACCCCGCCCAGGCCCAGATGTGGCCCACCCCCTGGCTCACTGCCAGCAAATGCAGTGCACACCACCAGAGTCCAGGACACCAGGGACAGGCTCATAGGGCACTCTCTAGTGGCCCAATGGTGGACAACTCATCTCCATACTTCTCCAGGCTTTCTAACTTTTCATAGTTAGGTATTAATTTTTATAATAAGAAACAAAGAGCAGTTAAAACTAAATGGTGATGTTTTTCAAATACAGTATAGAATTTTCTTGAATGTTTTCTGCTTTTGCATTCTACATTATAAAACAGAACACTAGTTTAGCCACTCTCCAGGAAGGAAAGCAGATAAACTGCAACAGACTTTATTTTTTAAAATTCTAAGACAAACAACAAAAGTTTCCCTTAGCATTTGGTTTATGAACACTCCGAAGACTTGCCATCCCCCACCTGCTCTCCTGAGTTGGCAGATCCTCCTCCTGCTCTTCTTTCTTGGGAGATACTTACTTAGTGGCTACCGTGTGCTTGGCACTAAGAATGCGGCCTACAATACAGCCCCTCCTTCCCTGAGGAGACTCAGGAGGGCAGTGGGGTCAACTTAGTAATAGCAGCAACTCCACAAGAGCCAAACACTCAGAGGGGGCTCAGGAAGGGACAGAGGGAAGAACCGTGTGGGAGTTTTCTTGTGCCTCCTAAAGGAAGCACGGTGCTCTGAAGCCAAGGTTCTGGGGAAGCCAACATTGCTACGAACCTGGGCTTGCAGGACAAGTGTTCCCCACATCTTCTGCAACGCAAAGACAAACTGCTATCAACTTAAGAGAACTGGGTTCCAGAGGTGACTCTTGGGTAAGTCATCAACCCCCACCTGCATAGGAAAGACCCCTTTCCTAAGCTAGCCAATGCAGGACACCTCGTGAACAGGACTTCTCAATCACTGTATTTTCATATATTCACACGGCTTTCCTGCAAACTTTTATTTATTTATTTATTTATTTATTTATTTATTTATTTATTTTGGGACAGAGTCTCGCTCTGTCGCCAGGCTAGAGTGCTGTGGTGCGATCTCGGCTCACTGCAACCTCCAACTCCCCGGTTCAAAGGATTCTCCTGCCTCTGCCTCCCGAGTAGTCCTGCAAACTTTTCTTAAATGACATATTTTAAAGAATGTCCATCTGAGTACAGCACAGAAAGGTTCTCCTGGTTATGGTGGCTGCCTGAGTTTAGCAGTAACGACCAAGCCAGAGGACGGAACTGGCAATCTGCAAGAGTCATTGCGATGGGCTGGAGTCCAGTCAGGGGAAAAGTGTTGGACAAGAAGAACCACAACCTGCTCATCAACCGATTCCATGCCAGGGGAAGTCTACCCACAAAAGAACCTCCTCCCCTCAAGGTCCTACACCTACTCCTTGGAACCTGTGGCTCTGATGAGGTTATCACACCATGATCATGTTGTACTACTACGTGACCTTCAGGTAGGCAGGTTACCTGCAGGAGCCTGACTCAATCACACAAGCCCATAGAAACAGGGGGCTTCCTCCAGCTGGCGGAAAACGTCAGAGAAATTCAAAGTACCTTGCTTTGCAGATGGAATGCAGGTGGCCTTAAGAAGCTGACAGCGCCCTACCCAATTCCCCTGCTGGCAGCTAGCAAGCAATCAAGGACTTCCATCCTGCAAGGAACTGAATTCTGACAATAACAGGAATGTGCTGGTAAGAGGACCCTGAGTGCCAGCTGAGAACACAGCTGGCCAACACCTTGACTTCAGCCTTGCAAAAGCCTAAGCAGAGAACCCAGCCCCGCCATCCCTGATCTGACACACAAAATCCGCAAGACCATAAGTGCGTGTTCTTCTAAGCCTCTGAGTTTATGCTAATTTGCTACACAGCAACAGAGAACTACCACAACATAGAAATCTCAAAAATAGGATGCTGACGAGTGTGCATCCCCAGTGTTGGGAGAAAAGGCATCCCGGCCACCTCACTCAGGCACATGTTCGCAACAGGTCAGGTAACTTGGACACCTGTCAGCGCTGACTGAGACCACCTGACTGCCCTCCCTGAGGTGCTTCTCAAGGCAGGTTCAGAGTGGCAGCTTTCGAAGAGGGCGAGGCTTGCCATCCAATTCACTGCAGAGAAGAGGAAGCACTGACAAGCCAGCCACACCTCCTAGAAAGGGCCTCTTCATGGCAGCACTGCGGCTTCTTCAATCTTCTGCAAGTCTGGGTGGTCTGACTCTGCCACCCCTCTGTACCTTTAGTCCAAATTCAGGTTGCATCCTCAAAAATCAAGTTTCTGAATTTGAATATCAAGGTTTGCTGTTTTTTTTTTCTTAACCTTTACTCCACAACTACAAAATCAGATCCTAAACCATATGACCTAACTGAGGCATAAAAAGTTCTTATTTTCCAAGGATAACTATTAACTCTTCTTCCACAGGACGCTTACATGAATCCATTTAAAATGAGGACAAAATCTCATATTAAACAGTGACCAAAGAACGTTTGAGACTTTACCTTGAGACACAAATCTTAGAACTTTTTACTTTAAAATATTTACTTAAAATTACTTTGAAAAATTATGTCACAAACATGCATTAAATATTTCTGAGAAAAAGCAAATGACACTGTTGTTCCATCACACGCTCACAGCAGCAAGACAGACAGAACCCACTTTGCTCCATTCTGACTTCCACAGCACAAGCATTAAGCCTTTTTTTTTTTTTTCCTGCGAAAAGATTGGAGGCCTCTCATTCCCAGCCAGTTTAATACTCCGACCCTCCTTTTCCAGAGTCTGTCATGCCCTCCTGGGCAGCCCCTTCTCCAAGTGTCAGCTGTCCTGACCTGGCCAGTCCTCATCTATCAGTGACCAGACATATGGTGCAAGCAGGTCTCCGGCAAAACTTTCCTCAACTCCAGCACAGCCAGTGTCTTGCACTCGATTTTCAATTTCACCTTGTGGAGCTTGGCCATGGAACAAAAGACAGGAACAAGTGATGCTATTACTAAATGCAAGGAGTGTTGGAAGAGTTAATTGATGAAATTAACTCCTCTTCCTCCTCCAACAGTGCAGGAGCAAGTATCTGCTTAGTGTGATCATACATACACGCTTCTCTTCACAAGCTTATACCTCTGGGACTCAGAGAGTGAAACTCAGAAAGCAAGGTCCACACGTGCCACTGCCACCCTTTAAGGCAGGTCTCACAACAACCTCTCTCATGCATCCTGGACACTCACAGGAAAGTACGGGAGGGAAAGGCCCCTAGAGTGATGCCTCCCGTGCTCTGCAGCAGGCCCTGCTGAGCATCACAAGGATGTTCCGGACAGGTCACACCTGCTCTACTTTATGTCAGTGAGGTCAGGCTAGAGGGAGAGGGGGGAACCTGGTTGCGCCTCCAAGCTGTGACTCCTTCGCAAGAAAGAATTGAGAAAAACATGCACCAAGTTGGAAACGACTCTCACCAGACGCCTTGCGGGGCATGGCTGACCATGTCCTGTGCCGACAGTCGTCGGTCTCTCTCAGACTTCAAACTAAGAACAGAATTTCCTTTGAGTTAATAGAAGATATTAAAAGATGAGATTAAATACCAAGAAACCTGCAAAGAGGAAGCTGCATACACCTGCTGCACACTGCAGGCACACCTGAGATGGCACAGCCTTCGAAAGGCCAAACTCTGAATAGAAGCTGTTCAGGGCCCGGGACACCTGCATGTGTCCTCGTTCAACTACATTCTTCCTGGGTCTCTGTAACACACCAGTAAGGATGTGGCCAAATATCTGAGGGCCATGCTCCCACTCTCACTTATGCAAGACTCTTAACCTGAAGAGGTTTCCAAAGCTGCTAAAACGACCATGACAAAGTAACAACAGCCCAAAGCCCTGCTGGGTCAGGGGATGAGAGCACTTGCAAGTGACAGCAGCCAGAGGCTGGGATGCAAAGGGCCCAGGGCCTGTCCAAACACCTGCCCAACATCTCTAGGTCAGAAGCCCAGGTAGATAGCACAGCTCACGCTAAGCACACCACTCCCAAAACAAAGGCTTGAGATTTCAATCAAACAATGATTCAAGAACCAGAGCCAAAAGAAGCATTTCACCTCCTCTCCTCTGAAGGTTCTTGCACCAATCCCTGTCCTCTTTCACCTGCTTTTTCTTCATCCTACTTGAAGCAGAAGGCAGACTGGCAGTCTCACAAGGCCAAGCCACCAGGCAAAGTGTCCAAGGGCAGAAAACTCCTCCCCAGAAAAGGACAAATAGTGAGGGTTGCCACATGGGCTACCAGGCAAAGACCCAACTGGGTTCAGCCAATGCTCCACAGCAGGCTCATCCTCCCATGAGGAATACACACTGCATTTTCAGAAGTGCATGTCCTGGGACTATATCACAACCCCAAGCAGCTTCTCAGCAACAAGGTCCTTTACTATTGGCCAGCCCAGGTGAGCTTTTAAAACTCAGTTATTTCCTTAGCTAAGCCACAACCGAAAGACTTTTTGGTGGCCTTTCTCAACACTCTGGGTAAGCTGATGGCCAGAAGCAAGTTCTAGACAGAACTATTTCTTGATACAAAAAGGTTAGTTTATATAGGACCAACGGGCCATGTGGAAATGATCACCGGGGGGACCTTACCTCCTCTAGCCACAGGCCCAACTCTACCACAGCTTAGGTTTGCTTCTGAAAGAGTAGCTGGAATAGCAGCCCAAGCAGAGGTCACCGTGCCCTTCTGGGCACAGAGCAGGTGGTCCTCACAGGCCCCTTTGGGCAGAGACGGCAGGAAGCGGATGCACCCAAGGCCATACTGGAGGCATGGTACACACCACCCAGAGACAGGCAAGGAGAGGTCTCCAGCAAAGGGGAAAAGGAAAGTTCCAAGAGCATGACTGCAGTATCAAACCAGACCTCCTGGTGGGCTTCAGAGCCCTCTCATGCCCTACACCATACTGCCTTACAGCTAGGTTCTAACAGGTTGGCAAGGGGTGGGGCCAGGAGCCAGGACCCAGCGGCATCTGAGCAGCAGAGCCCTGGAGGTGTTGCTGAGTTTTAGGCTTTAGTCTTTAATGTGGGGGACTGGAGATGGGGGAGGTGACATCACAGGGTGAAGGGGAATCTGACCAGACCTGCTGGCAGAGAAGATTGCCCCATTAGCTGTGATGGGAAAGGACTCAAGCAGGACCAGAGTGCATCAAAGGCACCTCCGGCTGCTTGAGCAATCTCCACAGAAGTAACAAGAGCCTGCATGAGGGAGGATGAGGTGTGGAGAGATTAAAAGGGCCGAACGAACAGCATGTGATGAGAGACTGGACGCGGGTGACGAAGAGCGTGAGAGGGGACCTGCACAACTGAGCAGGGTACTCTTGTGCTCTAGGCAGGGGGCACTTGCAGGCGGGTTTCAGGGTGGGTCAAGATCATGAGACTGTGTCTCCCATGCCGTCCCTGCCCCAGATCCCCAGATCCTAGCACAGCACCTAGTCCTAGTGGGCTCATTCACTAACAAAAGCAACACTACCTACTGAGCCTGACTAGAGTTACCTGGAGGAAACAGCTCGGGGAGCCCAAGTGAAGTGCATGGGACCTGATGCGCTACCACTTTCTAAGAGCAGAGGTACAACCCAAGACTGGCAGAGACCACGTGTCTTCCTGTTTTTTCTAGTGCTAAGAGAAACGGAGTCCATTCCAGTTACATAACAGGCTGGAAACCTAAAGGTCCTCCCCAAGCGAGCCCTTAGCTATATATTGCTATTCATCAAGAAGAAACTGCTCCCAACCACCTGCTTTCAGAAAGTTCTACAGGTAAGAACTGGAGGGAGAGGAGAGGAGTCTGCGCTCCCGCCAGCGTCTGCACTGCATGTTTACACTTCGGGAAATTTAGAAGGTATCGCTTGTAGCCCAAGCCAGGTGAAATAAGTTACAGAACATGCAGCTATTACAGTGTATCACACGCTTTAAAGAAGTATCAACTCGTGTTTCCCAACATACTTCAAATGAGAAACAGAGTTACAAGCAAAAGTTTACTACAAGAACTCTCAACACCTAGCAATTGTGGTTATTTGTAGGACTCTACTGCATGCAACAACCCTCATACCCCGGCAAATCCTTAATTGTTTTTTAAATTGGGGGGAAAAATTGTGCAAGGAAAAATTATCATTTAAGTCTTAAAATACTGACATACAACCTACACATAAATTGCTTCCAGACGCTCAGAAAAGCCCAAAATGGCAAAGGGGCTGCGTCAACAGCATCACACCTGAACAGCCTCACCTGGGACAATTCCAACCCCGACACACACACCACCTTTCGTTTCATTCCTTGCCGTCTGTAAGTGCACTAAATTTAAGTAGAGCCTCTAATTCCCTCTAGGCGGATGGAGAAATATTTAAAATAAAAATGGCACCTTCCAAAGAATAGACATATATGACAAATCAGGTTTTTTCTTTGAATTAAGCCAATGTTTATAAACCATAGGCGATGCTTATGGTAATTGCAGCACAAAATTAAAGGACACAACACCCCCCAAAAAATGAATCACCTCTAAGTTGACAGTTAAATTTTTTTAAAAAATGAAATTAAAAAGGTTAATATTTACCTTCGACGTGATTCGAGTTCCTGGCAATGCTAAATTATTCTGCAACTTAACTTACGTGAAACTCCACACTTTTCTACGCCCCACTTTGACAAGGGGTTCCTCACTTGCCCGGAGGCGGGGTGGAGGGGTAGAGAGTCGATTTCCCCTTCCAATCTCAAGAGTAAAAAAGACAAATACCTGCAGGTCCTACCCAGCAGCCCCTTTCTTGGACTGTTACTTGTAGGATCTGGGCAAGTCACTCCACGATAAATGAGTCTGAGGTTTAAAAAAAAAAAACTTTCAGTGCAGAGTCGGGCCTTGGCCTTCGCCTTCAACATCCATCCTCCAAAAGCCCGAGCGCCTGGGACGGGTGTCTGCACCGCGGGCGCCGGCCAGGACCATGGTCCCCGCCCCCGCCCCCCCCGCGGCCTCCCCGCGCACTCACCCCTGGATGCCCGGGCTGTACGCGCGGCTCTTCCACGGGGTGCCGGGCCGCGGCGCCTGGGCCCCGGGGCCGCCCCCTCCGCTGAGAGCGGCCGCGCGGCTGCCGGACAGCAGGTAGTTGAGGCCGTAGGTGCTGGCCTTGTTCTCGCGTTTCCGGCGACCCGGGTGGAACTGGTGCTGCGACGGGGAGCCGGCGGGCGCGGGGCCGCGCGGCCCGGCGTGCCCGTTGGCTGTGCCAGGGGCGCTGGGCGCGCCGTCGGCGAAGCTGAAGAAGGCGCCGCCGCGGCCGCCGCCCGGCCGGCCCAGCGAGGCGCTGCTGGAGGACGACGACGAGCAGCCGGGGCTCTCGGTGCCCGACTCCGCGTTGGACGAGGAGGACGACGACGAGGACGACAGCGACGGCGACTTGTGCAAGCGCCGCGCGCCCTCGGCCGCGGGCCCCAGCGCCGTCAGCAGCGCGGGGGGCAGCGCGGCGGGCGCGGCGGGGCCGGGCGGCGGGGGCGACGCGGCGGGCAGCGCGGGGCCCAGGCCGCCACCGCCCCGCCCGGCCGCCCCCGCCGCGGCCGCCGTGTCCAGCGCCGGCGAGTTGAGGCAGAAATAGGACGCGAAGCCCGAGCCGCCGCGGCCCACGCCCTGCGAGGTCTCCCAGATCTGCATCCACAGGGCATTGGCCGGCCCCTTCTGCTCGGGCTGGATCCAGGCCACGCGCGGATCCATCTACGCGCCGCCCCCGCGGGGCCCGCGCGCCCGCCCGCCCCGACGCGGCCCCGCCCCCGCCGCGCCCCGAGGCCCGGCCGCGCGCGCACGGACGGACGGACGGGCCTGGGCCGGTGGAGGCGGCGGCGGGCTGGCCGAGCCCCGGCCTCCTGCTCGAGCCGCGCTCCCGTCGGGCTCCGGCGTGGGGCGGCGGCGGCGGTGATGGGCCCGGGCAGGCCGCGGCAGGCGGCTCCGGCGCTTGGCGCGTCCCAGCGGGCGGCTGCGGTCTCCGGGCTCCCGCTTCACGCGGCGCGGGGCGGGCGCGGGGGCCGCGGCGGCGGCGGCGGCGTTCCACTCGGGCCGCGGGGAGAGGCCATCGGAGAGGGGCTGGCGGCGGGGCCGAGGGGGCGGGCCCAGGCGCCGAGCGGCTGAAGGACCCGCGGGAGGCGCCGCCGCCCGTGCGGCTAGCCCTCAGTCACGCTCGCGCCGCTGGCTCGGCGCTCCTGCGGCGGCGGCGGCGGCGGTGAAAAGACACTCTCGGCGGCGACAGCGCGGGGGAAGGAGGGGGCCGCCGCCGCGTCCGCTCCAATGAGGGGCGGGGGAGGGGGCGGGGACGGGGGCGGCAGGAGGAAGCGCGGCCTCGGTCGCCGGGCCGTGTCGCCGGTGCGCACGCGCGACCGATTTCAAATCCTCACTAGACACCGCCGCCGTGGTTACCGCGCCTGCGCGTTGGGGCCCCGTCGGCCGCGGGCGGGGTGAGGACGGCGTCAGAAGCTACGCGACTGGGAGGGGCTGGAGGGAGAGGCGGTGGCGTTGAGCCCTTACTGACTAGGCCGGCGTTGGGTGGAATAGGCAGCCGCTGGAAGGCCCGCACGCCGCCCTCGGCCCGCCGCGGCGCGCAGACCACCGCGTGCAGACATGCGCGCTAGGGCCGGTGTCACCGGGCTGCCGCCTGAGCCGCGCTGCGCGTGCGCAGGGCAGCGTGGCCGTCACCGCCGCCGGTGGAAGTTTCCGAGCAGCCGGGCGGGGGCAGCGGACGCCACCGCAGGCGCTTCCCCCGCCGGCCGGCCCTCCCTCCTGACGTAAGGGCGGGCCCCGGTCGCAGATCCTACCCCAGGTCTCTCATCCGAGGGTCCGTGCAGCAGGTCACGCTGCGCTCTCTGGGGTCCGCGCGTCGGCCCACGTGCTCCCTGCACCTCGCGGGGTGAGCGGCCAGCGTGCGGTGCCGGGTGGCTGGCTCCGCCGCTCCGGAGCCGGGAAGGACGCGCGGCGGAGTCCTGCTCCCTAGCGGGTCTGCTTACAGGCGTTTGGTTTGCTTTTTAAAATGATTTTCTATGCGAAAAGTGAAGTGAAAACTTCCAAGTTAATTCCCTGGGCAAAATGGGCAGTGCTAGCCGAGGAACGGCTGGTGGGCGGCGCGTCCGGCCCCCGGCTTCGGTTTTTCCAGCTGCACCGAGCGGGCAGGAGTCAGTGGGAAACCGCCCGCCATCCCCAGCCTGCCGTTTGCCATCCCGGTGTCCCGAGCGCGATGGAAGCCGGGTTGACAGTGGCACTGTTTGGAATACAGCGCCAACCACACATCCTGTGAGGTCCAAAGCAAACGCCAGTGTCGTTGATCATCGCGGTGCCCCGCGAGCCTGGACGTGAGGCCCCGCGGCTGCTGCCCTGTCTTCAGGCGGAGTCCCCGCAAATGCACTCCCGCGCCAGGGCCCTGAAGCTGCCTTAGCCCAGTGGCGCCCGGGCTCCAAGCCTTTTAAGTAGAACGGGACCTGGCCTTCGTACAGGCGTGTTGTAAATGCTACCCCCTCGTCTCCAGCACAGATGAGTAGACATTACTAAGCACTTGACCCTCCAAACATCGCCCCAACAGGAAAGGTCCGTGTGTTGCATACAAAGGCTTTGGGGCAAGTGGTGGTGTTTAGTAATAAAAATGAATGTTTCAGACGTTTTCAAACACCTTCATATTGTACACGTGGAAATCATGACCAAGGATTAGAACGTGCATTCAGTAAACTACAGAAAATCACACACAAGTCAAACAGCCGTTATTCTGGAGCTCTTTGCTTCCAATGGCTCAGTTCAAAATCCTTGGTCATGCCTGGCTCCTCTCTCTGTCCACAATGAACACATCCTCTTGGCTCCACTGCCCGAAACATCCAGAACCCAACCGCTACCCCTCCTCCTCCCTCCACCCCTCTTTACTCTCCTTCCCGCCACCCGTCCATTTTAAAGCAGTGCCTTCTAGCTGGTTTCCCACATTCTGCACAGCTGCTGGTGTGATCCTTTTTAAAAAAGAAAAAAGATGTTACTATTAAAAATCATCTCATGCCACTCTTAGAATACTATGCAGCTGTAAAAAGGAATGAGTTCATGTCCTTTGTGGGGGGACATGAATGGTGGTGGAAGCCACTATCCTCAGCAAACTAACACAGGAACAGAAAACCAAACACCGCATGTTCTCAGTAATAAGTGGGAGCTGAACAATGAGAACACATCGACACAGGGAGGGGAACAACACACACCGGGACCTGTTGGGGGTTAGGGGAAGGGAGAGCAGGATAAATAGCTAATGCATGCAAGGCTTAATGCCTAGGTGATGGGTTCACAAGTGCAGCAAACCACCATGGCACACATTTACCTATGTAACAAACCTGCACGTCTTGCACGTGTATCCCAGAATTTAAAGTTGACATTTTAAAAAATTCAGTCCATGCCACTCTTCTGCTCAAATCCCTCCAGTGGCTTTCTCATTCAGCAAAATGGAACAACCTTGCTATGACCTGCAAGTCCCTTATCCCCTGGTCCTTCCCCTCTTCCCCTGCCCTCACCTCCCAGCGCTTTCCCTAACCCAAACAATACCAGCCAAAAGCACAGCTGGCACACTCCTGCCTCAGGGCCTTTGCACTTGCTGTTCCATCTGCCTGACATGCGTTCCCTCCTCCCCATCTTAGTGAGGACGTCCAAGTGGCTCTTTAGTCTAAACTGCAAACATAACCCTCAGCATCCCGTTTCCCTTCCCCATTTGCTTTTTCTCCCTTAGTTTCCTGGAGCTGAGTAACAAAATGTCACAAACTGGGTGGCTTAAAACAACAAATGTATGCTCTCACAGTCCTAGAGGCTGAACGTCCAAAATCAAGTTGTCAGCAAGGCCGTGTATCCTCTGAAGGCTGTAAGGGAGTCTGCCCCATGCTCTCCTCTCAGCTTCTGGTGTTGCTGGCAAACCGTGGCATTCCTTGGCTTGTTGGTGCATCACCCCAATCTCTGACACGTCATCGCATGACGTTTCCCTGTGTCCTTGATTTGTGGATGCAGCGCTCCACTCTCTGTCATCCTCATCGCATGGCATTTTCCCTGTGTCCATGTCTCTTCTCAGAAAGACACCAGTGGCATTGGATTAGGGCACCCTAGTGTCTTCCTCCTAACCTGATTACATCTGCAAAGAGTTTCCAAATAAGGTCATATTCGCAGGCACCCAGGGTTGGGACTTGAACATATCTTTTTGGGGGACACTATACCACGTCATATGTATTTTATCTCATTTATCATTTGTGTCCCCCACCCCATTAGAATGCACGCTCCGTGAAGAGAGGATAGGAATGGCCTGTCCCTGCTGTGCACCAGCTCAAGGATTGTCTGACACATGAGTCCTTGGTGAACATTGGCAGAATGACTGGCAGCTGATTGGCCCAGCAGGAATGGACACGGGCAGTTGCCCTTGTCCAGCTTCCAGGATCTGTTACACAGGTTGTCATTGTTTAGGTATTTTAACTTTTTCTTGATTGCCTCATACTCTGTCTTTGCAGTTTGCCTCTAGCTAATCCTCGTTAATTTGATCCACCAGCCACCAAACAACATTTTGTAATTAAAACCAAGGTTTTGTTATTTATATATGATCATAAATATTTTTATGTAAATTAAAAGCAGTATATATATGTATATATACACATATATATGTGTGTGTAGAGAGAGAAAGAGAGAGAGAGTCTCACTCTGTCACCCAGGCTAGAGTGCAGTAACGCAATCCTGGCTCACTGCAACTTCCGCCTCCAGAGTTTAAGTGATTCTCATGCCTCAGCCTCCTGAGTAGCTGGGGTTACAGGTGTGTGCCACCTCATCCGGCTAATGTTTGTATTTTTAGTAGAGATGGGGTTTCACTGTGTTGACCAGGCTAGCCTTGAACCCCTGACCTCCAGTGATCCACCCACCTCAGCCCCCCAAAGTGCTGGGATCACAGGCATGAGCCACCGTGCCCGGCTGCAGTGTATTTCTTAATGCAATCAAGAAACAATACTGAATGTAAAATGCAGTTTTTGAGACGCTGGGCAAGGGAGATCTTTCTCTTTATCAATTTCTACAGATAAGTGCAGCCCTTTCCCGTTTTGGGCTGAAACCCTCTCCTCTCTCTCTTCGGATATTGGAGGAGGAATAATATTAGAGATTACACCATGATTTTAGTGATTTGTTCCCATGAAAAAAATGGTTTACAAAGTGTATTCCATGGACTACCCATGCCAGAATTAGCAATGCTGGTCAAAATGCAGATACCTAGAGCTCACCCAATTTACTGAAACTCTCTAGGAGCAAGCCCAGGAATCTCTATTTTAAGTAAATTTTCTGAGTAATTCTAAAACACAGTGAACTCTGAAAACCTCTACCTAAAACAAGGTTCCCAAATTGAATTGCTCACAGGTGCCAAATAACTGAAAGTGTGTAGGTATTAGCTACTGCTGGGTAAGAAGCCACCCCAAGCTTAGTGGCTTAAAATAAGTGTTTGGTATTGCTCACAAGTCTACAAATCAACTAGGTGGTTTTGCTGCTCTGGGTCAAACACAGCTGATCTTGCTCCACTCAGCTGGCCAATCAGCTGAAGGCTGGCTGGGCTAGAGTAGCCTGGCTGGCAGCTGGGGCACTGGAGTTGACAGAGTTGACAAGGACCATCAGTCTCTTGTTATCCAACAGGCTGACTCAGGCTTGTTCTCAGGTGGCTGAACAGAGTTTCAGGAGTGCAAGCAGACAGGCACGAGGCTCAGAACCGGCATGCCATCACTTCCTTACCATTCTGTGAGACAAAGCAAGTGGCAAGGCCTTGACAAGTCAAGGAGTGGGAAAGAAGCCTCCACCTCTTGATGGAAGGAGCTGCATCATATTGCAAGCGGTGTGGGGCACTGGAAGGGGGAGAATGGGGGATGAATTATGCTGACCTCTACTTCTGTTATCACATGGCATCCTCCCCTGTGTATCTCTCTATGCCTTCTCTTCTTGTAAGGACATCAGTCATTGGATTTGGGGCCCACTCTAAATCCAGGATGATTTCATCTGAAGATTCTTAACTGATTATACCTCCAAAGACCCTATTTCCAAATAAGGTCTTGTTCTGACATTCTGGGTGGACGCTAGGAGGTTGCATAGTCTCCTCCCAAAATTCACCCAGAATTTTGGGAAGACCACCTTGCAACCTACTACAGAGGCTTAAATAAAACAAGAAAGTTATTTTGCTCCCGTAATAAGAAATCCAGCAAGAAAGGGCCATTGGCATGGTGGCCCAGTGTCCCAGGATGTCCGAGCTGACCTGTCTGACATTCCCCTGGCCTTTACCTAAAGGCTGCTCTGGGTCCATCCCTCATGTCCACAGGAAGGAGGTGGGGGAAGAAGGACAGTGTCTGCTGTCTGTGACCCTTTGTATCAGAAAAGCAAACTTTTTCCAAGAAACCTCACGTTAGATTTGTCCTCAAATCTTGTTGATTAGAGCTAGTTATAAGGCCACCCCAACTGCAAGAGAGTCTGAGAAATTAAGACACATGATGAGACACAGAATGATCATGAATGACCTAAACCAATCGTGAGCCATTGTTTGTGCTGGACTTATGACCATGTTGAAAAAAACTGGGTCTGTTAGTAAAGAAGCAGGAAGTGGGTCTCATGTCCTGCCAGTGTCTGCCACCTGCAATCTCTTCTGAATTCAGTCCATACGAGTCTGTTTCTGAGAGCCTGCAAAGACTCTATTTCCAAACAAGGTCTTGTTCTGAGATTCTGGGTGAATGTGAATTTTGGGAGGACACTTTTTCGCCTGCTACAGAGGCTTGAATGTTCTGATGAAATCTAGTTTTTGACCTTGAATAGAGTAGCCCCACCAAGAGAATACAACCCACAAGAAATGCCTCTTCTTTCCAACCACTCTAGAGCAGGATTGTCAACCAGAACTGACTGTGTCTCCCAGGGCACATGTGGCCACGTCTGGAGACGCTTTGGATTGTCACGACTAGGGGTAGTTGCTGGGCCCCAGCGTCAAGCACATACAGGTGACAAATTCCGTCTCTGAGTGAGGGCCCAAAGAAGCTCTCGGCTCAATAAACGGAGATGTGTGTGATGTACACACATGTGCAGGGTACTAGTGGGAGACAGGGCAAGGGAACCCAGAGGTGTTGCTGGACTGATCCTAGAAGATGCAGAGTATTAGCCTGACAGAGGAAGGACATTCCAGGATGAGAAATGTCTGGAGACACAGCCCTGAGGACAGAAATTCCCCAGGGCTCTCAGTGGCCAGGGGCCAAGCATGGCAGCAGAAATCCAATGTGAGGCTGTTGGCCAAAGCCAGGCACAGGAAGGGTGTGCCATGGTCAGCACTTTTGGGGTTACCATTAAAAGATGTACCCCGAAGAGGGGTAGGGTCTAACATGCGTTTTAAGAAAAGTTCACTTTGTCTTAACAGATGGAATTATGAGAGGCCAAGATTGAAGATGGAGGTAAAGGTTGGGGGGATGGCCTTTTGAGAGAAATAGAAAATCAGTAATGGGCACAGTATTAGGTATGCAAAGGATTATTTAGGAGAAAATAAATTAGGGTCAGTTATTGTAGTTGCTATAAGAAGCGATCTCAAATCAGAGTGGCATCACATGTTGAGAGTTTATTTCTTATTCACTTCCCAGTCCACTGTGGGCCTGCATGGGGCCTGGGGTATGGGGAAGGAGAACTCTGCTCCACACAGTCATTCAGGAATCCTGGCTCTTTCAGGCAGAAGTTCTGCCATTCCCTTGGGCCCTGGAGTTTTCAGCTAGTTCTCTGCAGAGGACCAGCAAAGGGGTGAGGGGAAGAAATAGGATGGAGCATCCTGCAGGAGGTTTAGGGTCCAGGTCTGGGGGGTGGCCAGCACATCACTCACATGCATATTTTGGTGGCCAGAACTCAGACATGTGGCCCCATCTAACTTGAGGGAGGCTGGAATATATAGTCCAGCTGAGAGCCCAGAACAAAAAGGAACTGGGTCTGGCAAACACAGCACACTGACTTTGCCACAACATGTTTAGGAGGTAAAATCTTTGGGGGCTCAGTAATTGATTCAACGTGGAAGAAGGAGAGAGGAAAGTTCAGAGAGCTTCCAGGTTTCCACCAGGGAGGTCGGAACAGGTTGCCTTAGACGGTGACCGCAGGAGCCACTGCCTGAGCAAGGAAGATGGTGCATTCATTTTAAAATCGCTGTGTAGCTTAACATTCACTGCCTGTTTTAACATGTGTCCTGCATTCCATTTATTGGAGAAATGTTTCTTTTTCTTTATTTTTTTAAATGAATATAATTTACAATGTAAAAGGTCAAATAAAATGAAAATGAAACAGAAAAATCCTCACTTTTCAATATTCCTTTCTCATCTAATGAAGACCCCTTCCCTTCTCTATTTCTCCTGGCTACCTGCCTTAGGCCTAAAGCAACAACCAGAAGCCTTCCTGGGTGTTTACATTACAGCACACCAGACTGCAGGCACCGCCGCCCCTGACACTGCCTGCAGCTAAAGTCACCAAGTTTGCCGTGCCCCATAACTGAGGTCATTGGCAGCCCAGCACCAAGCCTCACTGGCATCGAGGGCAGCAGGTTAGTAAGCATGGCTCCACACGGGTAAGCAGTTCTAGGAAATGGGAAGAAACCCAGACCATCCATCTCAGGGTAAGTTTGCTGGATTTTCTCTCTGTTTTAAGAGTCTTTCAACAGGTCATACAGCCCATTCTCAAATTCAGATTTCTGTTTTTGTTAAGAACAGGGACTGTGGAACGAATTTGCCTGACTTTGCCGTCATTCTGCCATTTCCTAGCTATGTGGCCTCAGGCAAACTGATTAAACTTACTGGCCTCAGAATGGGGAAAATTGTTGTAACTCATGCTTGGGATTACGTGAAGATGAAAAGCAGGCATGTCCATGAAGTGCTTACAAGGGGGACCAGCGCGATGTACCTATTCTGTGCATCCTACCCGTCCACTGTTCCTTCTCCGTGGCTCTTGAAGAAGCTGGAGTTTTCTTTCAGTCTTCTGCTTCTCCTGTTGCTTCCTCTAACTGAAGGAAGAATCAGTCCATGGCTTCTGCTCCATGCTTTCTGCTCTTGGTTCGGGCTCCAACTTCCCCATTAATGGAAGAGAATGGCTCTCCTGCTCCCAGCTGTAATGAACTAATTAATTTTTCTATTTCTCTAATCATTCTCTATTCCCTGCCAAACCCTCTGGGTGTCTGTTTTGTTCTATTGTTCAAGCCTGGACTTTGAGGGTAGGCTGGGGGCATTGCTAGTCCCCACAATTGCTAATCCAGGCACTTGAGTCATTATCTTCTCTACATCACACTTAACAACCAGAGGGAAGTGCAGCCTCGTGGGCCTCGGAAAGGAAACCACCCACAGACTTGTGCGCCTTCTTCGCAGGCCAGGCTTTCCTTCCCCCATGGTAAGAAGGTGAAGACTTGGAGATTGGTGAGTCAGGCAATCAAGGTCAAATTGACATACTCTAGAAGATTACATGCCGTGTGGAACAGTGCTGGGCAGGGGACCCACTGGGACAGGGGCTCAGGGGGCTATGGCAGTCCCGCAGGAGATTCTGGAGGTGGGGGTTGAATGGGGAGCAGCGTGGATTTGGATGCAGCATGGATTTTGAAGTAGAGCCAGCCATGGGGAGCTAGTGGGGAGGGAGGCAAAGAGTGAACAAAGCATCCATTCGGGTCGGTGGCCTCAGCCATGGATGAAAGTCTTATTTCCTGAGATGGGGGACACTGGGTGGAGCAGGAAGCCTCCCTCTTTAGGAAATGCTAGGTTGGAGATGTCCCTCGTACATCCCCAGGAGACAGTTGGACACAGAGGCTTGCATTTAGAAGACAAGCCAGTCTGGAAAGGGCCGTCACGGAGCAAGCCCTGCCTGGCTGGCATGTAGCAGAGCTGCATGGGGTGAGCTCACCCGGGCGGGGACGGGTGTGGAAAGCGCAGAGAAGCAGGGTAAGAGCAGCCTGAGGGTGTCGGGGGAGGTGGATGGAGACGTGGGCTTGTTATTTGTCTTTGAGAATTCGCTGCATGGCATTTTAAACCTCTTTAAATTTCTGAGTAGGTTTGAGGTGTGTGTTGTAAGTTTTCAAGGCCCTATTCAATAAAATATCTGGGTAATTACTACACTCAGGAAACTGGCGCAAGTCCACTGAGGCCTAAAAATAGCAAGTTTACAGACCTGTGGATTCTTTTCTCATGACAGTGAGGCCTCACAGGCCCTGCCAGGCAGCCCGGGAGGTGCAGGCCCCCCTTAGAGACACAGACAGAGGCTGGACACAGAGCCTGGCTGGCCGAGACCTTTCCAGTGAATTCTGTGCCACCAGAAGGACAGGCATAGGCGATGGCTGGTGCCCTCACGAGGTCACCAGTGGGCTGTTTGTTGAGAAAAATGCTGCTTGTAATTTTACTTTCCTTCTGAATTTTAGCCATTACACGGATGATAGCTAAAATCACAAAGGGCACAGAAGCACAAAGGCCAGGGGCAAGGGTGGGGAGAAGCGTGGGACAGCCACATTCTAAACATGGTGGTGGCATCCTTGAAAACGAGTGAATGACCGCGGCAATCCATTTCCGAGGTTTTAATCACATACATAATCATTGGTTGTGAAAAAGTGTTTCAACACCAGCGAAGACATGACCACAAAACCAATGTTTAGGGAAAAACACAGAAGACACTATTCACAGCTGTTGTCTATTCGTTTACTTCTTTGAATTGGAAGAGTGGTTTTAGCTGTGAAATGCCTCCATGCAGCTGGGAGAACGTGGTCTCTTCCATGGGAGTATTTGAGGACCTCAACCCTGGGTCCGGACTCTGGTTTACAATTGTAGTTCAAGATGTTGGTATTGGAAGGAGGGGCCAGGAGAACAAATCCTCCTACACAAAGAGGCTTGCAGGAGGTGTGTTACTGCCAGGGGGCTGTCCACAGTGTACTTACTTCTCCTTGAAGACACCTTGAGAAAGGACAGCGCATACTGGTAGTGATCTTGGCAACCTGTCTTAGGCCAGGCACAGAGGCTGAGATGGGGGGTCACTTTTTTCTTTTTTTGTTTTTTTCGTTTGTTTGTTTGTTTTGAGACAGAGTCGCACTCTGTCACCCAGGCTGGAGTGCAGTGGCGCAATCTCGGCTCACTGCAACCCTGCCTCCCGGGTTCAAGTGATTTTCCTGCCTCAGCCTCCTGAGTAGCTGGGATTACAGGTGCATACCACCACTCCTGACTAATTTTTTTTGTATTTTTAGTAGAGACGGGGTTTCACCATGCTGGCCAGGCTGGTCTCAAAACTCCTGACCTCAGGTAATCTGCCCACCTCAGCCTCCCAAAGTGCTGGGATTACAGGCGTGAGCCACTGCGCCCGGCCTCTTTTTATTTTCTTTCTTTCTTTTTTTTTTTTTTTAATAGAGATGGAGTCTTCCTATGTTTCCCAGGAGTTGGAGACCAGCCTGGACAACATAGGAAGACCCCGTCTCTATTAAAAAAAGAAAAAAAAAATTGTCAGGTGTGATGGTGCACGCCTATGATCCCAGGCTCAGGAGGCTGCAGTGGGAGAATCATTTGGGCCCAGGAGGTCAAGGCTGCGGTGAGTTATGATGGCACCGCTGCACTCCAGCCTGGGCAACAGAATAAGGCCCTGTCTGGAAAAAGAGGGGGGAGGGGGAGGGGAGGAGGAGGGGGGGAAGGGGAAGGGAAGTGAGAGGGGACGGGGAGAGGGAGGGAGGAGGAGGGGAAGGAAAGGAAAGGAAAAAGGAAAGGAAAAAGGAAAGGAAAAAGGAAAGGAAAAAGGAAAGGAAAGGGGCAGCCTGCCTAGCATTGCAGAAGATCCCATGCGCCTCTCTGGAAGCTGGGAAGTAATCATCATGTGTCAAAGAGCATGCTGGCCCAGGGTGTGCTTTGTTTGGCCCACTCTATGTTTTTTTATATATATTTATATATATATATATTTATATGTTTAAATGTTAATCTCTTTATTAGTTAGCTCTTGCTCATTTATGCTGCAGTAACAGACATCCCCAGGACCTCAGCGGCTCATAGGAACGACATGGCACACATTGGTGGTGGCTCTCCTCCCAGGCAGTACCCCACATCTTGTCTTCCGTGTTTGGGCACCCAGGCTGGAGTAGCAACCCATCTCAGTCAATGGCAAAGGAAGGTGAGACATGGCGAAACTACACATTTGCCCTCAAGATTCTGCTGGGTATAGCAATGTCATGCCAAATTCCATACCATTGGCCAACGCAATGCCAGGGAGCCCTGCAAGCCACGTGGTGAGGGTGGGATGTGTGAGCCTCTGACTAAGAGGACAGACAGAACACTTGAGAATAAATGGGAGGCTCTATTTTTCTTCTTTTTTTGATGTCTTGATGCAGCAGGAATGGGAGGTTCTAATACCATCTCACTCATCCTTTGGACCAAGGACACCTCTCCCATGCACTATGCCCCATGCCTCTCTCTCACTATGGCCCAGTCCACGCATGGAGGTCCCAGTTGGTGCTCAGGTTCGTAGCCCCTACACGAATACATGGAGTGCTGTTTACCGCCTCAGTCTGGCTAGCTTTAAACACAGCCACTAATAAGGTGATTGCTTTTTATCATAAAAATGCTTAAAGAGCATTGGATATTCTGACTTCAAGATGTCCAGAAACAAGAGGAAAAAAACATTTCAACACTGTCAAAAATTTTGCCCTGTCTTTGTGGCCAGCTCCCTCTTGGTTCTTTAACGCACATCTCCTTGTGCGTTGAATATTCAGTTATTCAATGACTCTACCTGTGGTTCTTCCCGTGTGGTGGGCGCAGGGTGCATGGCCAGCGATGGATGGCAGGAACCCAGCCCCGTGGCACTTCCTGTCACGGGCTCAGAATCAGGACTGACGGTCAGACTCCCTCACGGCCCCAGCGTTATTCCTGTACCTGAAAGCAGGCACAAAGGCAAGATTTTCAGGGCAAGTGTTCAATATTCTGTGTAAAAAAACGTCAGTGTTACTGACAGAATGAGCAGCGGGTAGAATGTGAGTCACCTCGGAGGGAGGCTGCCTTTGTGTTCTTCTCAATTGTTCTGTAATAAAAGAGTTTCTAGAGACTGGAAACAGCGGAAAAGATGCACCATTGACACAAATTGTCATGTGCATTGCACAAACAGTTTCTCATTCAGGGGCATTTTCCACAGCCTCTACCTTACCGTCAGTGGCCCAGCCCCCGCCTGGACACCTCCATTGGGTCCATTTGTCATGATTCCACTCTCTACTCCTTCTCTAGGTTCTAGTGTTGTCACCACCTTGCTGGCACTCTTACCCCGGCCACCCTGAACCCCTTCAGACCCTCGGCTGCAGCCTGCTTCCACGCTGCAGAGCCTGAGCACTGCCCTCTCTGTCTGGGAAAGCTGTCCGTGAGCCGCTGAAGCCCCCCGCCCCCAACTTTCTGTCAACCCTGGAATCTGGCTCAGCTGTCCTCGGGGAGGCCCTCTCTTGTGTCTCTGGTCCTTTGACACATGGTCAGTTCATTGCAGGTTTACTCACTTATGTCCCTGTGTTAGCTGCCTGTACCTGGGGACAGCGACAATGCCAACTCTGTCCACTCTTGTATGGAAAAGCTCAGCAAAGGGCCTGGCAGACAGCTGTGTCCAATGCATAGTTGTTGACTGAATAAAAACAAAGCCGCTGACTCTCCCTAATCCTAGACCCTCATCTTCATACCAGCCTGATTTTTAGCCACTCACCCACTTGCTGAAGCCTGGAACCTACCAGAGCTGGTTTGCCCATAGCCCCTGTGCAAGCCTCGGGCTACCTTGTCTCTGACCTGTGCCTCAGGGTGCAGTGTTTCCTGGACACTCCCCTAACATCACCTTTGCCTCTCCCGGCGCAGTGCCAGCCTTCCAGACCCAGGTCCAACCAAGACCTCTGTAAAGCTTTCCTGGCCGCATCAACCTTAAAGTAATGAACGTAGGAGAGAGAAATTTGTAACAATTGTGGAAATTACTGTGGTGATTGTGAAAATGAATAATAGGGCTTTTCTTATTGCCTTGAATTACGTTAGCTCTTCCACTTTTTAATTTTCACCCTTTTGCTCAGCATCCCCGGTGGACTAGAGGCTTTGTCCCAGCAGGAGCCTTGCCACCCCCCCGGAATCTGAGCCCTTCACTGGACCCAGCTCCGTGGCCTGCAGACAGGAAGCCCCCAGTGAACACATGCTGGCGTGGTGTGAATTCACCCCCCTGCCTCTCCTCTCCTTTGTGCTTCCCAGGAGGGGCAATGCAACAGGCATTGCAACAGTCATCCCCAGCATCACAGGGCAGAAACTCTCCACAAAAGTCTCAAACTAAACTGAGAGAGACATTATTCACTTCCAAGTGCTTCAAACAGCAAAAGAGTAAGGCTGAGGACAAGAAAAGTATTGACGACTGGTAAATATTTAAGGAGTAACCGAGTCAATGCCAAGCATGCTGAGCTCTGAGCCAAACCACATTCAGGAAGAGATCAACGTAGAGCACAAAAGACTTAGGTTTGCACATTTGCTTGAAAATGTAAGCAGTTACTAAGTAAAAATTAAAAGATGATTGGCTAGGTGTGGTGGCTCATTCCAGCACTTTGAGAGGCCGAAGCAGGAGGATCACTTGAGGCCAGGAAGCTGAGACAGCCTGGGCAATATAGCAAAACCCTGTCTCTACAAAACATTTTTAAAAATTAGCCAGGCACGGTAGTGTGCACCTGTAATCCCAGCTACTGGGGAGGATGGCCTGAGCCTGGGAGGTGAAGGCTGCAGTGAGCTGCGTTTGCACCACTGCACTCCAGCCTGGGTGACAGAGTGAGACCTTATCTCAAAAGGAAAAAAAAAAATTGAAATGGGTTGCTTTATTAGGAAAGTCATATTCATGGCCCTAAAACTTTCAAAGAAATTGTCACATATGGTACAAGAAGATATATTCAATTTGCTTTGTCTTCCTCTTCAGGTCAATCACATAATCTTTGTAAAATTCACTTCCATTCCTTTTGAATGGGACTTGTGCTTCTCAACTGGAATGATACTTTTCATCATAAAGTTAGAGAGGGATCTTGGCTAACTTTTTTTCCAGAGAAGCAGACTCTTTTCAGGACAAAGCACTCAGCATATTTTAGAGACACAGATCATAGCGTGTGTTTGCCAGAAGGCACACAGCTATTGGAGGGAGATGGGAGAAATTTCACCTCTTTCTTTTACACTAATTCCTAAGGAGGAGTTTGTGAAGATTGGAGTGTCATAAGAAATACATGCATAAATGCTGTAATTATATTATTAGTTAAAGGCTTAACTAGTAAGACAGATGAATCCATTTCAAGTCTAAACAATAAAATGACAAACCATAAAGGTGGTTCTCAAATTACTTCATGGGGGAGATAGAAAGCTGTGTTCTGAAAGTATTGTATTTGCAAAATGCCTGAAGCAAACAAAACATGCTGCTGAGGGAATTCATTTCCAGAATTCAAATTTTTGAAACAGCTATGAACAGTTATTGCCAACACTAGCACATTATTTATATCCTGCTAGCTTAGAAGTTTTTAAAAACTAGATAAGTTTAATTTCAAATTGTAACTTCTTAGGACTGAAAGTCTCCTGATGTCTAAAATGTGACCTATAATTTCACAGGAGAAAAAAATGATATTTTTGGTAAATGTAAGCCCATTACTGGATAAATCTTCTAAATATGTAAGTTTTTTATGCGAGAAAGATGTGAAGACAAAAAAATTTCCAACTAGTGGATCATGAAACATAAAGCAGTGGTTCAGTGGGTTAGTATAATATTTTAAGAATAATGACCAACCACTGTGAAGGGGAAAAATATTCATAGAGTACTTTTTCTGACTGTGAGTCATGCTTAGAATTTCCTTACCCAATCAAATACATATATTCACCATCTGCCTTTACATTTCACATTTAAAACGTTAATTCAGGCTAGGTGCAGTGGCTCATGCCTGTAATCTCAGCACTTTGGGAGGCTGAGGCAGGAGGATCACTTGAGTCCAGGAGTTCAAGACCAGCCTGGGCAACATAGCGAGACTGCGTCTTTACAAAATAAAAATTTAAAAATTAGCCAGATGTGGTGGCATGCACTTGTAGTTCCAGCTGTTCCAGAGGCTGAAGTGGGAGATTGCTTGAGGAGTTTGAGACTGCTGTGAACTATGATCACACTGCTGTACTCCAGCCTGGGCAATAGAGCGAGACCTTGTCTCTAGAGGAAAAAAAGCAAAACAAAACTTTAATGCATTTTGAATTTATTTTGTGTAAGACATAAGATAGGAAATTTATTTTTTTCTAAATGATAATGCATTGCAATATACTATTTCTCCAGTTATTGAGATTATGATATCATAAATTCTTACAGAAACTTGAGTACATTTCTAAAGTTTCTATTGAGTTCCAGTGATTGGTCTATTTATTTGTTGACCAAAAAAAATTGTTTTGCTTATTAGACTGTAAATTGATGTTTACTATCTAGTAAGAGGATACTTCTCCTCCAAAATTAAATGTTATTTTACTGAGAAAATCTTGTATATTCAAGCAAATGTATTGTTCTAGATAAATCAGGACAATTTTGGTAAGTTCAAGAACAAAACTCCAACGGAGTTCTATAAATTTAAATGTATTATATTACATTTTTAGATTCTATAAATGGAATTTATCAACTTGTGCTAAATACATAGAAGAATTAATACAGGAAGTCCTAGCCAGAGCAATCAGGCAAAAGAAAGAAACAAAAAGACATTCAGATTGGAAAAGAGGAAATCAAAACTATCTGTTTGTTGGTGATATAATTATATACCTAGAAAACCCTAAAGACTCCTAGATCTCATCAATAAACTCAGTAAACTCTCAGGTTATAAAATCAGTGTAGGGAAATCCATAGCAATGCTATACAACAACAATGACCAAGCTGAGAATGAAATTAAGAACTCAATTCCTTTTACAATAACCACAAAAAAGCTAGGAATATACTTAACCACAAAGGTGAAATATGTCTACAAGGAGAACTACAAAATACTGCTAAAAGAAATAATAGATGGTACAAATAAATAGAAGTACATCCCATGCTTATAGATTAGAAAAATCAATATTCTGAAAATGGCCATACCCCCCAAAGCAATCTACAGATTCCATGCAATTCCTATTAATATACCAACATCATTTTTCATAGAATTAGAAAAACAATCCTAAAATTCACATGAAACTAAAAAAGAGCCTGAATATCCAAAACAATGCTAAATGAAAAGAGCAAATTTGGAGGCGTCATATTACCTGAGTTCAAATTATACGACAAGGGCTGTAGTAACCAAAACAGCATGTTATTGGTATAAAAGTAGATACATAGACCCATGGAACAGAATAAAGAACCATAAATAAAGCCAGATACTTACAATCAATTGATCTTTGACAAAGAACACAAAAACGTAAACTGGTGAAAGGACACCCTATTCAATAAATGATGCCGGGAAAATCGGATAGCCGCATGTGGAAGAATGAAGCTGGATCTCTGTCTCTCACCATATACAAAAATTAACTCTACAAGGATTGAAGACTTAAATCTAAGACCTGAAACCATAAAAAAATTCTAGAAGAAAACCTAGAAAAAACTCTTCTGGACATTGGCCTGGGCAAAGAATTTAAGACTGAGATCCCAAAAGCAAATGCAACAAAAACAAAAATAAATAAATGGGATGTAATTAAACTAAAAAGCTTCTCCACAACAAAAGAAATAACAAAGTAAACAGACAACCTACACAATGGGAGAAAATATTTGCAACGTATGGCTCTGACAAAGAACTAATATCCAGAATCTACAAGAACTCAAACAAATCAGCAAGAAAAAATATAATCTTATTAAGAAGTGAACAAGTGCCATGAGTAGACAATTCTCAAAAGAAGACATTCATGCAGCCAACAAATATATGAAAAAATGCTCAACATCACTAATCATCAGGGAAATACAAATTCAAACTAGAGTGAGATACCACCTTACCCCAACCAGAATGGCCATTATTAAAAAGTCAAAAAACAATAGATGTTGGAATGGATGTGATGAAAAGCGAACATTCATACATTGCTAGTGGGGATGTAAATTAACACATTCTCTATGGAAAACAGTTTGGAGATTTCTCAAAGAACTAAAAGTAAATCTACCATTCAACCCAGCAATCCCTCTATTGTGTATCTACCTGAAGGAAAAGAAGTCATTAAATCAAAAAGTCAACTGGACATGTATGTTTATCAAAGCACAATTCACAATTGCAAAGATATGGAATCAACCTAAGTGCCCATCATACAATGAATGGATATAGAAAATATGATATGTATATATACACCATATATATACACGATATATATATCATATATATAACCATATATATATATATCATGAAATACTACTTAGCCGTAAAAAAATGAAATAATGTCTTTTTCAACAGCTTGGATTGAACTACAGGCCATTATCCAATGTGAAGTAACTCAGGAATGGAATGGAAAACCAAATATCACATGTTCTCACTTATAAGTGGAAGCTGAGCTATGGGTATGCAAAGGCGTACAGAGTGGTATAGTGGATGTTGAAGACTCAGAAGGGGGGAGGGTGGGTAAGCGTGAGGGATAGAAAACTAACTATAAGGTACAACATACACTACTTGGGTGATGGGTACAATAAAATCTCAGACTTCACCACTATACAGTTCATCCGTGTAACCCCAAACCACTTGGACTCTTAAAGCTATTGAAATTAAAAATTTAAAGTTAAAACACAAAATAAATTCAAAAAATAAATAGACATAGGTTTGATATCTATAATATGTAAATAGCTTTAATAAATTAAAAGATTATAAACAATCCATTAGAAAGGAAATATGTAAATAAATCATGCATATCCATACTATGAAATCCTATGTAGGAGTTAAAAATGAGATATAACTATACAACCGTAAAAAGAACTCCTAAATGTGTTCTTGAATGGAAAGCAACCTGGGGAATAGCATATTCAGTATGATTCTATTTTTATGAAAATTATATGTTTGTGTTTAGATGTAAATGTACAACTAAAAGTATGTGAAGTTGCCGATGAGCGGAGCATGAGAGAGGCTTCAAATCATATTTTATTACGTAAATTTTGTGGTTCTATAATTAAAAAAAAGAATACATGTCTCCAATCCAGAAGAATGCTGTCTTATTCAAAAATTTTATGTCTTGAAGTAAAGTGTTAATTACTTTTCAGTGACTCTGCACATTTTTTAAGTTTATTGCTAGTATTTACATATTTTTAAATGAAAATATGTAGTTTTTTTAGCTTTTCAAGTTATTTCTGCTATGTTGGAAAAATATTGATTTCTGTGTCTTGGATTGCTAACCAACCATCCAATTAGAGTTTGTTATCAATTAAAGTAGTGTTAATCAATTGATTCCCTTGGATTTTTCAGATAGGCAATCAAATCATCTGCAAAGACAGATAGTATCATTTCCTACTTTGCAGTATGCAGCTTCATATTTTTCTTGTCTTATTGCATTATCTAAAATCATTAGACAATGCAAATGCAAATCAATGATGAACCATATGAGTAATAGTAGGCATTTTCTGTTGTTCTTGATTTTAATGAAAATAATTATATTCTTTAATTATTAAATATTCTTTAGTTGCTGGTTCCAGTGGGTTATTATGTTATTAAGAAAATGATATTCTATCCCTAGTTCTAGAAGCTTTTTAAAATTCAGAAAGAAATACTCTCAAGTACCTTTATTATATTTATCAAAATATCCTAGTCTTTCTCTCCTGACCTTTTTATTCATTCAAGAATTATAGAGAGGCTTCATTTATGTTAAATCACATTCACATTCAAGCAATAAAATCTGTTTAGGCATGCTATATTATTACTAGACTATACTGCTAGACAATATACAGTAATATTTTATTAAAAGTTTCACTTCTGTGATACTCCTGTAGTTTAAATCATGGCATTTGTTTTTAAAGGTATCATCATGATTATTTGTAAGAATTATCTGGCCATCCCAACATTGAAGACAGATTTTTGATAAATTTTAAATTTTCAAGAGCCCTTTCTGGTGTTCTAGTTCTTAAAAAATCCATTTGAATTATTTGCACCTTTATAACAAAATGTCTATTTCATCAGCGATTTCAAGTTTATATAGCAGCTGGCATGTTACCTTAGGGAAAATAAAATGATACAAATATTTGATTAATGTAAAAGAAGTCATGAAATGAGGAAAAAGGAACACAAAGCAGATGAATCAAACAGAAAGAAAATAGTAACATGGTAGATATAAATATATCAGTAATTATGTTAAACATAAATGGTCTAAATGCTCCAAGAAAAAGACTTAAGATCGTCAGTTGAGGCTATTAAAACCAGCTATATGCTGCTTCCAAGAGATAATAATTTAAATATCAGGCACAAAAAGATTGAATGTAAAATGAGGAGAAAAGGTATGCCAGGAAAACCAAACCAAAGCTAGTATAAATATACATATATATATATTCTTTTTTTTTTTTTTTTTTTTTTGAGACAAATTCTCACTCTGTCATCCAGGCTGGAGTGCAGTGGTGCAATCTCAGGTCACTGCAACCTCTGCCTCCCAGGCTCATGCAATCCTCCAACCTCAGCCTCTCAAGTAGCTGGGCCACAGGCATGCACCACCACACTCTGCTAATTTTTTGTATTTTTGGTAGAAAAGGGGTTTTGCCATGTTGTCCATCCTAGTGTAGAACTCCTGGAATCAAGTGATCTAGCCACCTTGGCCTCCCAAAGTGCTGGGATTATAGGCATAGAAAGCTAGTATATTTATACTAATATCGGACAGAGTTGACTTTAAGGCAAGAAGTGTTACTGAAGATAAACATTTGAAAATTATAATGGGGTCAGTTCACTAGGAAGATATCATAAATTTTAATCTGCATCAATCTAATAACAGAACTTCAAAATATATGTAGAGCAAAACTAACAAAATATGAAGAACAAGTAAATAAATTCACAGCCATAATGGTAGATTTTAACACATTTATTTCAAAGCAGATAATTTGAATAATACAATTAGCAAGGTTGGCCTAATTATCATTTATAGAATACTGCACTCTAAATCCATATTATACACATTCTTTTTAATTGCATGTGAAACATTTACCAGAATTGATTACAGCTGGTCAGTAAATCAAGCTCCCAAAATTTCAAAAAATTTAAATAATGAAGATAATTTTCTCAGAAAGTTAGCTTGGGAAAAAAGAAACTGGAAAATCCCTACTTGTTTGAAAATTAAGCTATACAGTTCTAATAACCTGTGGGTGAAAGAAGATATCAGAAAGAATATTAGAGAATATTTGGAACTGAGTGATAAAGACTATATGACATATGAAAACGTCGCAAAGATTTTAAGCCATTGATAAGGTTTGGTTGTGTCCCCACCCAAATCTCATCTTGAGTTGTAGTTCCCACAATCCTCATGTGTTGTGGGAGGCACCTAGTGGGAGGTAATTGAATCATGGGGGCAGTTTCCCCCATACTGTTCTCATGATAGTGAGGGAGTCTCATGAGATCTGATGGTTTTATAAGCTTCTGGCATTTCCCTGCTGGCACTCATTTATCTCTCCTGCTGCCCTATGAAGAGGTGCTTTCTGCCATGATTGTAAGTTTCCTGAGGCCTCCCCAGCCATGCAGAACTGTGAGTCAATTAAACTTCTTTTCTTTATAAATTACTCAGTCTCAAATATTTCTTCATAGCAGTGTGAGAATGGACTAAAACAGCCATTCTTAAAATAAAAATGCACAACCTGAAATTCATATATTACAATGAAAAAAAAAATGACCAAAAGTCAATCTTAGTTTTTATCATAACCTCGAGAAACTGGAAAAAGAATAACGAATTTTTAAAAATAGAAGAGGCTGGGCGTGATGGCATATGCCTGTAATCTCAGCACTTTGGGAGTCCAAGGTAGGCGAATCACAAGGTTAGGAGTTGGAGACCAGCCTGGCCAACATGGTGAAACCCCGTCTCTACTAAAAATACAAAAAAAATTACCTAGGCATGGTGGTGGGCGCCTGTAATCCCAGCTGCTCGGGAGGCTGAGGCACGAGAATTGCTTGAAACTGGGGGGCGGAGATTGCAGTGAGCCGAGATCAAGCCACTGCACTCCAGCCCAGGCGACAGTGCAAGACTCTGTCTCAAAAAATATAAAATAAATAAATAAAAATAGAAGAAAGAATGCAATAAAAAACCAGGGCAGCAATCAATGAAATAGAAGGCAAATGTACAATACAGATAATCAACAAAGCAAAAAATGCTCATTCTTTGAAAATGAATACACACATACAATAAAATTGATCAAGAAAAAGAAAAAAGGAACCAACATCAGGAATAGAGAAAGGGAAATTACTGTACATCCTACAGCCATCCATCTTACACAAACTCTTTCAGAGAATGAAGAAGAAGAGGCAGCTTCCAAGTCACATTTGAAGCCAATGTAACCTTGAACCAAAATCTGTCAAGTATGTTACAAGAAAGGAAAATTATGGGCCAATCTCTTTTAGGACTATCAAGGCAAAAATCCTAAATAAAATATAAGCTAAATCTAGCGATATATAAAAATGATGATACATCAGGTCTAATGTGAGTTTATGACAATATAAGATGGGTTTAATATTTGAAAGTCGATCTATGTAATTTCTACATTAACATAAAAAGGGGAAAAATATATTATCATCTAGGTAGATACAGAAAAGTTTTAAAAATAAGATTTAACACCTATTTGTGATTAAAAAGAAAACACAAAAAACTAATGGAAATCAGAAATAGCATGGTACGTCTGTAATTTAATTTAAAAATTAGCAAAAAAACCAAAGTAAACCTGTTAATGATAAAATATTAAAACTTTTTCTCATGAAATTAGAAATGAGACACAGATATCCATTATCACACTTCTATTCACCCTTGTATTGGAGGTCCTATCCAGTGTGATAAGCCAAGAAAAATGAATAAATAAAGGCAAAAGAATTATAAAGAAATAAATAAAACTCATTATTCGCTGATAACATAATTGTGTGCATAGATAATCCAAAGAAATCTACACAGTATTCAAATCAATAAGCAAATTTAGCAAGGGTACAGAATACAAAGTCAGTACACAAAACAATCAATTGTATTTCTGCATACTAACAATAAATAAGTAGAAAATTGATTTTTAAAAATATATTATTTACAATATCATAAAAGTAAAATACCTACAAATAGATATATCAAAAGATGTATAGGACTTTTACACTGAAAACTGCAAAACTCTTTAGAGAAATTAAAGAATATTTATGTAAATGGAGGAATACGTCATCTCCATGGATTGGAAAAACCAATATTGCAATCTGTCGCCCAGGCTGGAGTTCAGTGACATGATCTCGGCTCACTGCAACCTCTGCCTCCTGAGTTCAAGTGATTCTCCTGCCTCAGCCTCCTGAGTACCTGGGATTACAGGCGCCGCAATTCCCTCAAATTGATCTACGGGTTAAATGCAGTCCTAAGTAAAATTCCCACATTATTATTGTGGAAATTAGCAAGCTGATTCTAAAATGCATATAGAAATGCAAAATGCTAAGATTAGCCAAGAGAATCTTGAATTAAACGAACAAAATTGTGGACCTCTGTCCCTTCAACTTCCAGCCTGTTAGTATCAGTTTTTTGTAGGCATGACTCATAAATGGCACTTGCCTGTATGTGTGCGTGTGTGTGTGTGTGTGTGTGTGTGTGTGTGGTGTTTTTTTGTTTGTTTGCTTTTGTAGAGATGGGTCTTGCCATGTTACCCAGACCAGTCTCAAACTCCTGGACTCAAGCAATCCTCCTGCCTCAGCCTCCCAAAATGCTGGGATTACAGGCATGAGCCACTGCTCCCAGCCACTTGCTTGTGCTTTGTTTTAGGGAACTTTCTGAAAGTTTTCTTTCTTACATGGATACTTATACCATCTATTTTTTAAAAATCTTATGGATACATTTTTGCTTGCTTCTATTATCTTGTTCTTTGGATTTATCTTCCACTTCCTTATGGTTTCATCCTTTGTCTTTTAATTAATTAATTTTTTTGCGTGTTGAGGAGGCACTTTATATTCTCTACTACTTTGAAGTTATACATCTTGGCTTTTAATTCTAGAAATGGTTATATTGGTGATTTTTAAATATAAGCGTCTTCCTTAATTTTCAGAGTTAACATTCAAATGCTTTTACAAATTTACCACCTAGTGCCCCAATCCACCCAATTGCCCGTTGTATACCTGCACACACACACACATACTCCACAATGATTTTAATTGTCTTCTCTTTGCCACTTCTCCACATGTTTAACAGAATCTGGCATCTCATATGCAGTTATTTAACTGCACTGTTATTTTATTTTACATTCCAAATCTTCTCTTTTGAGAATAATTTTGTTCTTTGTATTCTAACAGTCTTGTGCTCGCTCCCAGCCTTGTCTACAACTTTGTCTTTCTCAGTGCTGGCTTTTGCTTTGTCTCAGCCAGTAGGAGCACATTTTCATGTAACTCATTCTGCTGAAAACTTGAGTATTCAGTACACATTGGCAGAGTCTGTTATGGGTTGTTTTGGCTGCTTCCATTGACTAAAAATTAAAGTGAAATAAACTAAAAACATAAAATAATAGAATAAGTGTATTAAAACAGTCAAAAAGTTTTAAAAATAAAAGAAAAATAATTAGGGAAGAGTTTACCTTCTAGAGATCCAAAAATACTGTAAGAATGTTGTATTCCCAGAATCTTATATCTAGTAAATTATTATTATTGTTATCATGATTATATTGAGATGGAGTTTTTCTCTTATCGCCCAGGCTGGAGTGCAATGGCACAATCTCAGCTCACTGCAACCTCCACCTCCCGGGTTCAAGCGATTCTCCACCCTAGCCTCCTGAGTAGCTGGGATTACAGGCATGTGCCACCATGCCCAGCTAATTTGTATTTTTAGTAGAGATGGGGTTTCACCATGTTGGACAGTCTGGTCTCGAACTCCTGACCTTAGGTGAGCCACCTGCCTCAGCCTACCAAGTCGTGAGCCACCGTGCCTGGCTTCATATATAGTAAATTAATAAGCACACAGAGAACACTAAAACAGACCCAGATAGCCGTGGAACCTAGTAGATGAAAAGAGGTAGTATTTCAAATACCTGAGGAAAATACAAATGATTGGCTTTTCTTTAAGAAAAAAGAAATAAAGTTGTATCTCTATTTCCCAATGCACACCCAAATTTCAGATGTATTAGAGATTAGATATTTTAAAGTGAAACTACAAAGTTTAGATGTAATTATAGGAGGGTGTTTATTAGGCAATCTTTTTCTGATAGACTTTTGGGTTTAAAAAAGCCTTTCCTACTTCTAAGACATAAATACTGAGCACATTTTCTTGCTGAAAGGAAAAAGTTAAAAGACAAACACAAAGAGAGAAAATATTTGCAACTTATCCAACATATAAGCAATATATTTAATATATAAAGATCTATATCAAATCGATAAGAAAAAAATGAACATTTCCAGTAGAAAAAAGTGGGCAAAGTTTGATGTTATCTATTGTTGCTAAGATGTGGGTAGCATCTTGTGTGTGAAGTGCATTCGACAGTGTCTATGAAACCTAGACATCCTTCTACCGCTGAGGGTCTATCCTACAGAAACACAGCCATATGTGGCCAAAGCGACATGGATATGAGTATTCATTGATCATTTCTAGTAGTGGAAATGCAAAGATAATAAGTATGCATATGTTGATAATAGACTAAATACAATATGTTCACCCATACAAAGGATTACCATAAAACTTTTTAAAAAGATAATGTTATAGGAATTATTGATATCAATCTTTTTTTTTTTAGATGGAGTCTTGCTCCATCGCCCAGGCTGGAGTGCAGTTGCGCGATCTTGGCTCACTTCAAGCACCGCCTCCCGGGTTCATGCCATTCTCCTGCCTCAGCCTCCTGATCAAGTTTTTAAAAATACATACTTTATATAATTTCAGTTGGCCAAAAAAGTGAAGTACACACACACACACACGCACACACACACACACACACACAGAGTATAGAGAACATTTGGTGTATTAATTTTCTATTGCTGCTGTAAAAAATTACCTCAAACTCAGTGACTTAAAACCACATAAATTTATTACATTATAGTTCTGGAGGTCAGAAGTCCAGAATGAGTTTCACTGGGCTAAAGTGAAGGTGTTGGTAGGGCTGCTTTCTTCTGAAGGTTCTAAAGAGAGGGTCCCTTTCCTTGCCTTTTTTAGCTTCCAGTGTGGCCTGTATTCCTTGGCTTGTGGCCTGTTCCTCCCTCTTCACAGCGCATCACCTAGTCCTCTGCGTCCAGCATCACGTGACCTTCTCCTCTCCAACCTGCCTGCCTCCCTCTTAAAGGACCCTTGAGATGACACCGGGTCCTCCTGGAAAATCCAAAGTAATCCCCAATCTCGAGATCCTTAATTTAATCATAGCTGCAAAATTTCTTTTGCCATGTAAGGTCACAATCACAGGTGCCAGAGATTAGGACAATGACATATTTGGGGCTATTTTTCAGTTGACCACAGTTAGGAATAACTACATAAACAAACCAGCAGCTACCTCAGAGGTGAGAGATTTGAAGTCAGGAGAAGTATTTAAATCTCTCTCTCCCCCGTCCCCCAGCTAATAAAATGTTTTTTCTAATAAAAAACATAAAACAAAAATATAGAAGAAATATAAAATGAATAATATAATAATGTG
This sequence comes from Pan paniscus, assembly GCF_029289425.2. NCBI lineage: Eukaryota > Metazoa > Chordata > Mammalia > Primates > Hominidae > Pan > Pan paniscus. Next base: position 6,934,942 of record NC_073253.2, on the reverse strand, counting down.
GTCTAGAGGCAGAGGTCTCTCAGATTTTCCAAACGTCAGTGCCAGGAGCTCTGAGCGTAATCCCTGAGATGTGGGAGAGCTGGAGGGACATCTCCTATTCATCTGAGCCTGCTGTGCGTGTGTGAGGGTGCGTGAGTGAATGTGTGTGTGCACGTATGCATGAATATGTGCGTCGGGAGTGAGAGAGTGTGTAGGTGGGTGTGACTGAGTGTGAGTGATATTGAGCATAGATATGAGTGTGTGTGAATGCTTGTGAATGTGTGAGTGCATGTGCGAATGTGTGCGGGTGGGTGTGTTTTCGTTTGTATTTTGGGTGTGGAGAGAAGGAGGAAATAGCTCCATTGAAGAAGCATCATATTTTTTAAAAAGCTTTAATGAAAGTGGTGAAGGGAAACCTGATTGCGTATTTAAGTGGTCCTAAAACCAAGGGCAGCTTTCTGCTAAGGCCTTTACATGCCAAGCTGCCAATCTTCAGAAACTCCGGCTGGAGCATCCACATTTCACAGGCAAGAGGAGCGAGGTTCAGGGGGTTAAATACCCGTCCCAGCGTTTCAGATACAGGCGGTGTGAGCCTAAAGCCGGCCCCTCACAGCTGTGCAGCGCTGGCTCCGAGCTGGCTCTGCCCCGGGCGCTGTCCTAAAGGTTAGCTGCTCCGCTGTGCCGAGCGTGCAGATGAATGCTCTCAGTAGAAATGGGCATTTAAACGTTAACGGATGCACTTTCATCTTTTCTGTACATTTCAGTTGTTAGAGGGTGTGATCTATTTTTAAATGTATTCGCATATAATGATTATTCTCTTGAATCTGGTGTTTCTGAGCCTGTTTTACCAAAATGCTTTCTAGAACCTGGAATGCCGTTTTATTAGGAAGCGCATCCGGGTCGAAGAACCAGGGGCGCTGTCCATGGTGTTAAAACACCTCGCTCAAACCTCAGAAAGTTTTTCTGCTTTTCAGAGGGGCTGTGTGTGAGCAGCAGGGAACAACTTTCAGCTTATAATTCGGGACTTACAGGAAAGAAAAGAAAATGCCTACTCTCCTAAGAGAAATCTGATTATCTGCCGGCATAAATGTTGGTTGACCTTGACTCTTCTCTTTGAATGCCTGAAAACCTGAACAAGGCAGTTGGGGCCAGGACAGCCCAGAAAGGCAGGTTTGAGTGGGGGTCCTGGCATTTACAGAAACATTCTAGTGTCCATGGTGATCCTACCGGAAAGCCAGTGTCAAGAACCACTGAGCCCCAGGACGCAGGTTTCCTTGCCTCTATCAAGATACAGGCCCCGCTACAGTACTGCTGAGAGCAAGAAATAGAAGCACCTGCAAGACAGTGCAGCCCTCACAAGCTAGACATTTGATGTCATGGGAAAACTTGCACCCAGGCAGTTGAGTGCACTTGTTCAGCAGACCTGTTGGGGAAAATGGGAAGAGGGAGCATATCTGGCTGACCTTGAGGACAGAAAGGAACTCTCATCAAAATTACTTGACCAAGAGAACATTCCAGGTGCCCAACTCTGCCAAACATAATAGCAAATATGTACCAGGAAAGTAAGAAAAACTTATGGGTTAAAACTGTACCGAGTCCTCCCTTCATTTCCATCTAGCTTGACCCAGACCCCTTACAGTGGTCCCGCTGATCTGGTGTGGCTGCCTCTCCCACCCTCAACTTTGGAGCACTGTCAATGCCTCCAGAAGGCCAGGCTCCTCCTGCCTGGAGCACCAGGCTATTATTTCCTATCTGGAAGCCCTGGAGGGATTGGCTCCTTCCCACCTTTCTCACCTGCCCTGCCTCACCTTTGCTATGATGTCACCTTCTTGGAAAGGCCTTCTTTGGCCTCCCTGTCCCTCCCAGCACTGTGCCCCATGAGGTTCACATGTGCATGAATTGGATTCTAATTGCACATTTGTTTTTGTGGGTACTGGCTCATTGGCTTTCTCATCTAGGAGTTGCCCATCAATAGGGGCTTCCACTGCCTACCCAGCAAGTGGTTCCATAAATAACTGTAGCGTGGTGGTGAGGCAGTTAATTTCCTTCAGATATAAGGGCTCAGACAGTAAATGTACACTCAAAAATACTCCTGTTGGGTCAGTCAGTTTTCTGGTTCCTGAACACATCTTGACTGATTTTTCAAAGGCACACATGGCAGCCATCTGACTTGCTTCACACTTGTGATGGGAATTTCATCCCTTTAGGAAATGGGAAATGCCATTGTTACCTGTTTGAGTTTTAGTGACTTTCCCCTAACATGCTCAACTTTAAGGTGCTTTATCACACTACCTATTAAATGTGTTTGTTTTGGAGAGGTTTTTATGGTACCCCAGGAGATAATTTCTGATGACCCTGTCAGAAACACAGGAATGGGGAGAAGAGTGAGCAGCCAGGGTTAGAAATTCATATTTTTATAATCTATGCTATAGAAAAAGTCTTCAGGATCAGTACTCATCTTTCCTGAGACTACTTGCAACAGTTCAAAACTGTCACAAATAGCCTTGAGACATGTGTGGTTTGATCTTTATTTATGAAGTTGTTGAAGGATTCTCAAAATTGCCCAAGGGTCACCTCCTCCCAGAAGCCTTCCCTGACTTTCCTGGAGTGTGGGAAGGTCGTTCCTTCCTCCCCAAAAGCCAACCTCAGAGCTGCCAATGCCCTCCCTCCAGGCTAATCTATCTCCACAATCACCCCTCCACCCTCAGTCATGGTTTTCCTGGCAGCCACCCCCTTCAGACTGTGGGCTCTGTTGGAGTAGAACCCACAGTTTCCTCATCCTCGCATCTCCAGGGCCCACAGCAGGAGTGGCATGCACAAAGATGGAGTGAATCCACCTTGAAAGGAGGGGCAGCACAGGCACAGGGGCCTGGAGGCAGGAACACGAGCATCTGAACTGTCAGCTTCTCTCCTATCCCACCCCAACACATGGCACAGGTGGAAACCCAAGAACCCGTGAGGTTCACCTGGCCCTGGAGTCATGCTCTGAACACAGTGGAGCAGGCACAGGCTGTGCGTCCCACACTGTCTTCTCTGCGGGAAGAAGCACGTCTGGTTCCCCAGGGCCACCCGCAACAGCCTCTGCACAGTGTCTATGTCTCTGCCTGCCCCGGAGGGTCTTTTTGAGATGGAGTCTTGCTCTGTCGCCCAGGCTGGAGTGCAGTGGCACGATCTCGGCTCACTGCAACCTCCGCCTCCCCAGTTCAAGTGATTCTCCTGCCTCAGCCTCCTGAGTAGCTGGTATTACAAGCGCGAGCCACCACGCCCGGCTAATTTTTGTATTTTTAGTAGAGACGGCATTTCGCCATGTTGGCTAGGCTGGCCTCCAACCAGGAGGGTCTTAAACCCTTTCTATGAATTACTCTCCATTGAAATTAGTAATTTTTTGTGTATGTCGTGATATTTTCCAGTTCCAAGTCTTCTGAAAAGGGTAGGACGCTAACTTGTAAAGGTTACTGTGATGGTAAATTTTAGGTGTCAACTTGGCTAGGATACAGTGCCCCTTTGTTTGGTCAAACACTAATGTAGGTGTTGCTGTGAAGGTATTCTGTAGATGTCAGTAAAGGAGATTACCCCGGATAATGTGGTGGGCCTCATCCAATCAGTTGAAGGTCACAGGAGCAAAAACTGAAGTTTCCCAGAGAAGAAATTCTGCCTCAGGACGGCAGCATCATCTCCCACCCGGGTTTCTAGCCTGCTGGCCTGTAGATTCCAGACTTGCCAGCCCCCACAGCTCAGTGAGGTAATGCTTAAAATAAATATATTTATCTATCCATCTATCCATTCTATCTCTCTGGAAAACTCTGACTGATACATGTACATATTTAAAATATAATACAGGTATCAAAACACCTGCATTAGGAATAGACGAACACACCCATATAAAGTATAAGCTTTTTGATAGAGGTATCTGGTTGACTTTCTGTATCAATCAGTTGAATGAAGTCAATTGGGAAATTTCTGTCATTTTTGTTTTTCTTATGTCTCAAGAATCTGAGATGAAATCAAATCACTAATGTGTAATTAATGTTACTTAGCTACATGTTATGATTTGATTATTTATAGAAACTTATTGATATACAACAGTATTAATGTATCACATTTAACTTTACATTGTCTATGCATATGAAACATCTGATTACTACTTGTTTTACAGAATAGTGTCATTTTGCAGGGAAAATTAATATCCTGCTGTTGTTATTGTAGAGGGGATCTAATACCTGGGGATAAATCTCCTCTGTGAGAGTGAATCGAGGCAGAATCAAGAGAAGCAGGTGAGACCCGCTGTGAGTGGGTACCTCGCATCCCACACATCTACCTCCACCTATGAGGAGCCACAGGACCTGCCTGCCTGCCTGGCCGCTCTCCGCAAGCCCACAGAGCCTCTCTGTCCTTAGGCCACACGTGCCCAGCATATGGTGCAAATAACCATTTGTCGAGTGCACTGAACTGAGGCCTCAAGGCAAGCTTACCCCTGTGCAGGGTTAATGACAAACCCAAGGTGGGCAGCCTGGAGCTAGCCACAGTCCAAGCCAAAAGCTCCAGTGACATCTGCTCTGTGTCCAAAAGGTAGAAGGAAAGGAAGGAACACAGTGTGCTAACTTATCTCAAATAAAATAATTACTTATTGCCAACATCAAGTATGAAATGTGAAGCTATTCTGTGCCAGTTACAGAAAAGCTATATTACTATGTATATTACAGAATAAATTACTAAGTTTTGGCTAGAGTATAAAATTTATTTGTCTTAATTTCTAGTAAGTTTTATTTGTTGAAATATAGACTCATAACATTCAAGACAGTGCTGGGTGTCGACTTCTGAACACAGCACACACTGGATAGTGTATGAAACGCTGTGCAACACAACAGGGCAAAAAATTGGAAACCTGCTTTTCTGCAGTAACTTTTCATTTGCCCTAGACAAGGAACATTGCACGGCTTATTTTGACAATGATGCTCTTGTATTCATTGAATAAGTCATCTAATTTGTAAGAATCTACGTTTTATTCCATGTGACTTAATAAAGCATTTTCGTTATGAATAAAAATGTGAACTGCATAAACATTTGTATTTTTTTTGAATTGGTTCTCTTAAGGGGGGGATACGGCGTTTTTTTCCACTGCTTTATACAAATGTAAGGCATAGAATCATTCTCTTAAAAAATTAAAACAAAACGTCATTAATTATTATTTACTTGTCTAAAAATGTCTTTATGACCAACAAATGGAACAGCTTTTGCACTTCAAAGTAAAATCTTCACTTTCACAAATCACCAGCAGCGCAGCAGAGCCAGCCATGGGAGGCAGACGAGGCACGAGACTTCCCAGAGCCTGTCGATCCCCGTCACTTCTGTCTGTCCTGGGGTCTGAGCCCTAGCGTCACCCCTCTAGCCCAATTCCTCTAGTCCCGCCCTTCTATCTCCACCTCTCTAGCCCCACCCCTCTAGCCCCGCCCCTCTGGCCCCACCGCTCTAGCTCCACCTCCGTAGTCCCACTGCTCTAACCCCACACTTCTAGCCTCACTTGTCTAACCCCACCCCTCTAGACCCCACCCCAAACCCACCCCTCTAGCCCCACCCCTCTAGCCCCGCCCCTCTGGCCCCACCGCTCTAGCTCCACCTCCGTAGTCCCACTGCTCTAACCCCACACTTCTAGCCTCACTTGTCTAACCCCACCCCTCTAGACCCCACCCCAAACCCACCCCTTTAGCCCCACCCCTCTAGCTCCAGCCACTCTGGCCCCATCCTCTAGCCCCACTCCTCTAGCCCCATCCCTAACCTGACCCTTCTTGCTCTACTCCTCTAGCTGCACCCCTGTAGCTCCGCTGCTTGGCCCCTGCTCCTCTGAGGCTGCCCTGCTCCTGTGAGGATTTGAGCAAGCCCTTGAATTTGGCTTCCAGGCTTTCAGTAGCTCCTACCCACTTGCTACTTGATTCTGGACTTTTCATGTTGAAAGTTAAAGAAGCTTATTTCCCCACTGTGGTAGTAGCCAGCTTTTGTTGACTACACACACACACACACACACACCCCCCACACACACACACGATACACACTGCACATACACACACACCCCACACAGATACACCACACAGACATACATACCACATACACACACACACACCACACACAGCACACACAGACACACATACACACACATACCACATACACACCACACATACAGATGCACACACTGCACAGGTACACAGATACACAGCACATGTACACACATGATATACATACACAAACCACACATACACACACACACATAGTGACACACAAACACATACACCACAGATATAGTCACACACCACCACACACACCAACTCTGTTATGGATGGAACTGTGTCCCCAAGTTCCTATATTGAAGCCCTGCCCCCAGTGTAACTGTATTTACAGACGGAAGCATTAAGGAGGCCCTCAGGGTTAAAGAAGGCCATGAAGGTGGGGCCCTCATCTAATAGGACTGGTGTCCTTCAGGAAGAGGAGAAGACACCAGAGCCCACTCTTTCTCTGAGCACACAGAGGAAAGGCTATGGTGAGGATGCAGTGAGAAGGTGCCATACACAGGCCAGGAAGAGAGACCTCACCAGAAACCAACCCTGCTGGAACCTTGATCTTGGACCCCCAGCCTCCAGAACTGTGAGAAAATACATTTCAGTTGTGTCAGCTACCCAGTGTGTGATTTTGTTATGGCAGCCTGAGCTAATATAGTATCGAAAGTTCCTTCCTGATCATCGAATTCAACCTGCATAATTCCAGCCATATAGAGGGCTGGTAAAACATTTTCCAGGATGTCAGAGTAATCAAGTTCCCCACAGCCTAGGTTATGGCAGAGTGAAAAAAGGTGAACATGACTCTGAGGCAGGACTGTGAAGGTGTATTGTTGGCCCTGCTGGGTAAGCACAAACCCCTTTGCATACAGTACTTGCAAATTGGAAAAGAAATTGAAAGCATTTGTCAGATCAATAGCTGCCTATCAAATACCAGGAGCTGTGATAATGTTTTCCAATAAACGTGGAAGAGCAGCTGCTTTTGGAGTCACTGCCTAATTAAATTTATGGTAATCCACAGCCCATACCTTCTGAAAAAGCTGAATAGGTAAGCTAAATGGGGATGTAATAGTCTTTCAAGTTACTCAAAGAGAGTAACCTGGTCAAAGTTTACTGCAGAAATACTGCCAGGGCCACCATTCTTATATCTTTGAGGGTCATGCCAATCTCTGCAGTCTACTCAGGAATATGGTATTACTTTGGGTTTATTGTCCTAGAAGGAAGGAAAAGTTTCAGGAATTCTACCTGCTCTTGCCTCCCATACTAGCTCTTATTCCAAACATCAGAGAAGCAACGTGTGTAATCTTTCCATTTCTGATGGCATGTATTCCAACTAATCTTGGCAGGCACTGGAAAATAACAGCAAAGTGGACCCATGGCCAACTGGACCCACTGTGGAGCTTAGGCAAAAACTCCATTTATCATTTAAACAACATAAGCCTTCCCTTTCACTAGTGAAGCTCAGTGTTATCATTATTCCCAGAAATTAGCATCAATTCAGAGCCATCATCTAGCAATTCTCCAAATTCTGAGAATTTCCTTTTCTCCACTGCACATTTGTCCTACTGAATGGACACTGGTCCTTTGGAGAGTGCTTGGAGAAAGACTGACAGAATAAATACGTGGCAGCATTGCAGGGTCTTTAGTTGTATACCTAGTAGTTCAGTAACAGTATTGTCTTCCCCCTTGGACTCCAAGATCCGTCAACACAGAGGTATGTCTGCTCAGCTCACTCTGAGATTCTCAGAACCTAGCACAGACCCAGACACAGAGCGGGCTTGTGAATAATTTCTGAATGAATGAAGCAGGGATGGGCTGAGGGAAAGAAAGCGACACGATGCTGGGCCCTACGCACACAGGTTTGGGATCAAAACTCCAGCTGCTCATAAAGTGTCCTGTACTCAAGCTTGTGCATCTGTCTCCCTCAGGCTCCCCAGCGCATGACAGCTTCATAGAAACAGGTTCCAGGTGTTCAGAATTCTGAGTGTTGACCATCTCAATCTTTTTGTGGGCAGAGACAGCCTCTTTTTTCCTACTTACCTCACTGGTCTCCATCTCTGGATTTAGCCATGTCTCAGCTCCAAGGATGATTCTGGACTGAACACATAAAGGATGGGAGAAGCACCAGCCCAATCTCTGAGCCTGAGTGTAAAGTCACCCCTGCCACTTGCTTGAGTCTGACTCATGCCCTCTATGTGTGCGTGGACATCTGGGTGCCCTGGAGTTGGAGGCTTTGCCCTAACAACCTGTGTGGTCCCTTGATGGCTAGGATCCTCTTGGTCACCTTCATCTCCCTATTCGTCTTACCAGGTCCTTCTCCCTCATCTCTTGCCGGGGGTCTTTTGGTGGAGTTCCCTGATAGCTATTTAGATTTTCAGTTGGATCCCATGCTTTGCATTTTATTTTTTTATTGTTTTATTTTTATTTTGTAATAGTTTTAGATGATCAAAGTTTCAAAATAGTACAGAGTTCCCATAAATCCCTAGGGCAATTATCAAATCAGGAAATCGACAACGGTACTGCCCTTTTAACTAAATTGCAGATCTTATTGAAGTTTTGACAGCTTTTCCATTAATGTCATTTTTCTACCCCAGGGTATGATACAGGATCCCACATTTTGTTTAGCTGTCTTGTCTCCCTAGTCCTCTCCAGGCTGTGAAAGTTCCTCATTCTTTTCTTGTCTTTCATGACCTTGACATAGTTGAAGAACACTGGTTAGGTATTTTAGAATGCCTCTTCATTTGGGTTCTGGGAAGTATTTTTAAATACAACATTATGTCATAGTATTTCTGGCCTAACATCCATGCTTCCGTATCACTTGCAGAATAACATCTTCAACTTGCCATCGGGACATAAGGACTCCTTATTATGTGGTCCTGCTGTCCTTTCCTCCTCTTTTTTTTTTTTTTTTTTTTTGAGACGGAGTCTTGCTCTTTCACCCAGGCTGGAGTGCAGTGGCCCGATCTCAGCTCACTGCAAGCTCCGCCTCCTGGGTTCACGCCATTCTCCTGCCTCAGCCTCCCGAGTAGCTGGGACTACAGGCGCCCGCCACCACGCCCGGCTAATTTTTTCTATTTTTAGTAGAGACAGGGTTTCACCGTGTTAGCTAGGATGGTCTCGATCTCCTGACCTCGTGATCCGCCCGCCTCGGCCTCCCAAAGTGCTGGGATTACAGGCGTGAGCCACCGCGCCCGGCCCTTTCCTCCTCTTTTGCACATGGCCTTTGGAATCACCAAGTCCTGCAGCCATCCAGAAACTATCCTGAACCCCCTCTAATAAATATGTTTGAGCATTGTTGTCCTTTCTTACCTGAAATACTTTTCTTCCTTCCCCCTTGTCTACTTTGTGAACTCACAATCATTATTCAATACTATGCTATTCATGCAAGTAATGTTAGAAGCTATAATAACTCCCAAGTCTCAGTGGCTATTTTAGTCAGGGTTCCCCCAGAGAGATAGAGCCAGCAGGATATATGAAAAGGGATTTTTTTTTTAGGGGGAACTGGCTCACATAATCAGAGTCAAAGTCCCATGATAGTCCAACTACAAGCTGAAAAACCAGAGAAGCCAGTGGCTCAGTCCAAGTCCAAAGATTCAGAACCAGGGAAGCTGACAGTGCAGACCCCATTGAGCCCTAAGAGCTCCCAGCAGGCTGCTGGTGCCAGGTTCAGAGTCCAAAAGTTGGAGAACCTGGAGTCTGATGTCCAAAGGCCAGAGGAGAAAAGTGTCTCTTTCCAGAAGAAAGAGAGAAAGCAAAGAGGACCAATCTTCCTGCCTGTTTGCCCTAGCCAGGCGCCAGCAGCTGTAATACCCATATGACATTGCTCAAAGTCAATCACATAGCTTCATCCATATGCAACAGGATTGGGGAATGTGGTCTTCTGGAGCCTGGGAGGAAAATGAACAGTTTAATGAAGGCAGAGTTATCCACCATTCTGGTCACCAATTGTTTTGCTTCTCTTCCCATATGATAAAACTTGCTCCCACTCTGCCCAAGGGAGAGAGCAGAGGTGCCCACCCAGTCATGGTATGTAGTTGGAGCCCAGGATACCTGAGCCATTCAGGACTCTCCACCAGAAACTGAACTGCTCTTGCTCCTGTTGGTCTGAGCGCCTATGATCTGAGTGATGTGCTATCTGTCACCCTGCTTTCCGATAGACAGTGATGGTTCAAGAACAGAACTGTGTGTAATTCTTCCCTTTGGAATGGAGGAATGGAAGTCTCATGTCCATCTCTAGCCCACGGTTGTACTTGAGTCCTGTAGATGTTGCATGGTGATGTTTCCCTGTTCTTAATGCTGGGAAAATTCTGATTAGATCCTGTTCTTGTGTCTTCAGAATTCACCCTCTGGGGGCTCTTCTTTCCACATTATTATCCACAGTCACCTAAGAATAGACGTTGGCCAATGTGTTTGGCTTGGGGCAGTGCAGCTTTTGGAAGTCACTTTCTGTTCAGGAAAGACTGGGTACTCAAAGATTGTTTTTTAAGTCTCCAATAGTCAAAGAACTTTTTGGTCCAGGGTTATTGTATTTTTTGGCAGTGCAGTTGTCTCAAAATCTTAGTGACTTCTGATCTATTTGCTCCCAGTCAATTTCATATATCAGTAACCACATTTAAAGACCTTTCCTGGACATTGTTCTCTAATCTCCTTTGGTTCCCACCTCTTCTCCACGGTGTTCCTCCCACTCAGTGGAATGGCAGCTTCTTTCATGTCACTGGGCTTGAGTGGGAAGTCTATACGCTTACTCACATATTTGCCCTGAGTTACTTTAATTAGCTTAGAAAGTTCACTAGATCTTTGTCAGCTCAAATAATTTTTTATTTTCATGTTTCACTGTCTGGGGACCAAAAGCAGTTACCTCTTACAACCTTATAAGGCCCTAAATTTCTGACCTCTTGTTACCTTTGGTTTTCTGTTTTCAAAATAGCCAATTACATCTGTGCTCATCTCTTTCTTGTATTTCTTGCCTTTCCAAAGAGAATAAATTCCAATTTGTACACATTTCTAACATTCCATTATCCAATAACTGCCATGAGCCTATAGTGATGGAGTCAGCCTTCCAAGTTTCTGCACATGACCATTTGCCAGATGTCTTGTCACTATGTAACATAGATGTCCAGTCACCCAGCATGCTGTTTCCACCCCACCTCTTGTTCAACTGCTAAGAAAATGGCCAGATATTTTTGTTACTGCAGCAACCCACTTCAGAACACCAATTTCCATAGTATTAAATAAATCATGCCAGTTGTTGCAAACGACCTCCAAATTTTAGTGACTTAACAAAATAAAAGTTTATTTCTCACCCACCTGTTGTCTAATGAGGATGTTCCAGTTGAGTCATCCTTCTCCAGGCAGTGGAGTGACTCAGAGATCCAGGCTCTTTGCATCTTGGGATACTGCAGTCCCCAACATGTAGCTTCACATTTGCCACAGGAGGAGAAAGAACTGCATGTAAGAGACATTTCATGGGATATCCTGGAAGTGTCACACATCACATTTGCCCAAATATCCACCTTGGTGAGAATTAGTTTCATGGCTCTACTCGGGTATAAGGGTAAATGTGATCCTCCTGAGTGTCCAGGAAGAGAATTAAATGATCGGCAATAATTAGAGCTATTTCTGGATTATTTCTGCCATGACTGTTAACTGGTGGCAAGTCTGGATGGGCTCCCCTCGTCCTTGATCCTTGTCTTGGGAGAAAGAATTCAGCCAAGAGACAGAGGTAGATGTAAAGCAGACATGACAGTTTATTGAAGCAAAGTGAAGTACACTTGGAAGGGATCAAGCGGACAACAAAACATTTGAATGCTTTGCCTGATTGTTGGCTCAGGGCTCTTATTTATAATTTCCCAGTTTCTCCCAATCTTCTCCCCTCATCTTTCCCTTTGGGTGGGCTGTTGGCTAATTGCCAAGTGCACAGTGACTTGCTAGTGTATGAGGGACCACGTGTGTCATTTGGTGGTTGAAGCTATGTGCATGCTGTCTTAGGACAATTTTCCCTTACTGGTCTAGCACACCCAGAGGAAGGTCATATACGGGTCAAATGCTGCCATTTTGCCCCTTACTGTGCATGCTTAGACATGTCCCAGAGGAAGATCAAACTTCACCATTTTAAGTTTTTCTTGGGAAGTTGCTGCCCACAAGCTCAAGATGTCTCCTGTTTGTTAGGAAAATTTCCCCTCCCTATTGCCAGCTCCCTGGCTGTCAACAATCACCCAACAGTAACCTGACAGTCACCTGATGTTCTTTGGGGCGCTATGCTGCCCTGCTCATATCTGCCTAATTACCTACTCTACCATGACCATCTCAAGTGTCACCTGATTTCTTTGGAACCCCCATGTAGAATCAGACATTTCCCTCTCTGCTTACATGTGTATTGTACCTAATTTGTATCATAGCACCTACCGTGTTGTATTAAAAATTATTTTTTGTTTATGCACTTATCAGGCCATGAGCCCCTTAAGGCTAAGATCTCTCCCGTATTCATGGCACCAGTGCCCCAGACTCTGTGCTGAATGAGAGCTGGTGGAGCAAATGCTGAGATAGGAAGGAGGACAGGCTTAGAGTGGACCTAGAGAGTCAGTCCTCTCCACAGAGCAAGATGGGGTTTCTCTATTAGTAAGAGAAAAATTGGGGTTTTGTATATGACATACTGTCTAATAAAAATGAAAGCATCATTATTTTATTTTTCATTTAATGAAGAGGGAAGCCTGTTCCTCCTCCCTGCCCCCATACTTGCTGTTCACTAGGTAGTTTAGCATTTCCCAATGCATTATTCTCTACACAATGTAAGTCCTCAGTAGAGGCCATTAATTATGTATTTTTGAATAACCTCTTGTCCTGAATGAAACTGTTACTTTTGGTAGACAAAAAGTCTCTAAAATGTGGGTACTGGAAATTCTCAGGACCCAAGCTGCTATTCAGTACTGGAAGGGTGGCATGTGGGCTCTCTGTCCTCTGAAGATTTAGGATTGTGCCCCAAAGCTTCTCTATTCAAGAAGCCCAAGATAGAAAAATTTCCTATTCAGGCAGAACCATTTCCAATTAACTGATGGAAATACATGGAAATGAGGAACAACAGCACATTTGTTTGCTATTACTCTAAGGAACAAAGGGCTCGTGATGAGCCTGCACGAAGGGATTCTGTACGTCATCTGAGATGTCTCCTGGCTCCCAAGGACAGGGCCTGTGGGTGTGGAGAAGGACGCTTCCCAGCGGCCTGCCTGTCCTAGTGGATGGAGGGAACTGGCCACCAGGAGGTCAGATGGGCCACCTTCCGACAATAGGTGGAGGAGGACACCATGTCTACGGGACGTCATCAGAGGTACAGACATCACAAGCTTGTATTTATCTAGACAGTTTTCTAGCAGATGAAAGTGAGTTTTCTGAAACATCAGAACAATGTGACAATTTTCTGACAGGTAGATGTGAGGTATCTTGAAGAAGAGCATCTTTTTAGGATTGTCCCCAAGGTGCCACCTGAGCTTCCTGCAGCCAAGGGGGCAAGCCCTTCCCACCAGTCCTAACTCTCCCCTCTGGCAGGGCTGAGCCTGGGGAGGAGACTACATTGTGAGGAGGAGAGGAGCATGTGGTCTGAAATCTGACTCCAGGGAAATTGGCCTCTGGTTGTAGTTGACACACCTGCCTTTGCAAAATCTGTCTAGCACAAAGGCACCAGAAGCAGCTCATGGAGTTACTGACCACCTCTCACCAGAGGCAACAGAGCATAACCCCAGGAATCAGAGCACGGGAGGATGGAAACCTCAGGGGCGAGGCTGGCAGAGCCTTCTCCCACCTTCTGCAGGTTTACGCCCAGCCAGCTGACTCCATCACATGGAGGACAAAAAGTCCATCCAATGAGCAAAACGCTCTTTTTCCACTCAGTTTCTTTTTTAATTAATAGATTTAATTTTTTTAGAGCAGCTTTATGTTTACAGAAACATTGAAAAGAAAGTACAGAGTTCTCACATATCTCTCTCTCCAACACAATTTCCCCTATTAACATCTTGCATTAGTGTTGTACACTAGTTACAGTTGATGATATTAACATAATAATAATAAAGCAAAAATTAAGTAGCATCTAAATTTAATAATTAAATAACATTTTAAATAATGAAAATAAGTAAAATAAATCATTTTAATTAAATAATAATATATTATTAATAAAAATCCAGAGTTTACATTAGCATTCATTCTTCATGTTGTATATTCTATGTGTTTTGAAAAATGCATAATATTCTATATCCATAAAGTATCATAATAATAGTTTCACTGCCCTAAACTTTGTTTGTATTCTGCCTGTTCATCCCTCCCTTCATCCAAAACTCTGATCTTTTTATTGTCTCCATAGTTGTGCCTTTTTCAGAATGTTATACAGTTGGGATCATATAGTATCTAGCCTTTGCAAACTGGCTTTTTTCACTTACCAATATGCATTAAAGTTCTTCCTTATCTTTTGATGGCTTGATAGCTCTTTGTTAAAAAAAAATCTCTGACACTAGTATTCTATTGTATGAATAGATTTTCCTCATAGAAATAGAATTGGATACAATTTCTTTATCCACCCACCTATTGAAGGACATCTTGGTTGCTTCCAATTTCTGGCAATTTTGAGTAAAGCTGCTATAAACATTCATGTGCAGGTTTTCTGTGTGGACATGTTTTCAACTCCTTTGGGTAAACACCTAGGAGCAAATCTACCACATTGTTTAGTAAGAGTATGTTTACCTTTTTAGGAATCTGCCAGACTGTCTTCCCAAGTGGCTCCACCACTTTGCATCCCCACCAGAAGTGAATGAGAGTTCCCGTTGCTCCACATTCTCACTAGCATTGGTGATGTCAGTCTTCTGGATTTTGGCCATTCTGATAGGTGTGTGGTGGTATTGTTATTTCAATTTGCAATCCCCTAATGTGATATGATGCTGAGCATGTTATCATATGCTTGGCACTCAGTTTTGTTTCCCTTTCCTTCATGGGCCTGATGGAGCTATTTCTGATTCAAAGCAAAAAGAACTGGCTTATTGTTATGGGAGAAATATGTTTCTAGACTGATTGTGCCAACATTCCCTTCATATATCTTTCAAAAGTGATGGAGAATGATACTAATGCCAAGTATCATTTCCTTTTTTGGATGCTTTCAAATTAGACAGAACAATCGGTGCTAAAAACAATAGGAAATAATTGATGCCCTCCCCAGAGGATCTGAATTGGGAACGGAGTTTTCCCAGCTATGTGAAGCCTTTGAGAGCAGATTTTGCTGCTTTGCAGTGGGGGAAGCAACTAACTCAGACTGTCAATTACCTTACAAAGAGCTAGACGCTAATTAATTTGAGATATTTCTACAATCCCGCCTCCCACATGTGTATTTTAGACCAGATCAGCTAGATTTTAAGAAAGAAAAGAAAGTATTATTTTATTGAGAGAACTAGCTAGTTTTATAATTCTGTTGAATAAAAGAAGTTAAACATAGGGTCTGTACTTGCTCCAACAAATTCTCCATAAGCCAATATTTATTAAGACATAGGAATTAACATATATCTTAAGGTATACCATGTCAATCACAGCAAGAGGTGCAAAGAGTGATGGCTCACTCCTCACCTTGAGAAGTTTACAGCTGTGTTGGGTGGACAAAATTGATATATAGACAACAGCAGGGATAGCCAACATCTGCAAATAATAACGCAACAGTTGGGCCGGGAGCTGTGGCTTGCGCCTGTAATCCCAGCACCTTGGGAGGCCAAGGTGGGCGGATCACTTGAGGTCAGGAGTTCAAGACCAGCCTGGACAACATGGTGAAACCCTGTCTCTACTAAAAATACAAAATTAGCTGGGCATGGTGGCATGCACCTGTAATCCCAGCTACTCGGGAGGCTGAGGCAGAAGAATTGTTTGAACCCGGGAGGCAGAGCTTGCAGTGAGCCAAGATCGCACCATTGCACTCCAGCCTGGGTGACAGAGCAAGACTCCGTCTCAAAACAAAACAAAACAAAAAACAAAATAATGCAACAGTCAGGAGTATCAACAGCTAGCTTTACCAGGACACTTGGGCTGTTTCAATATCTAGTTTGACATTGATTATTGGAATTATCTGCTCAGAGGCATGCCACTCCAAAGAAGTAACTGCCCTCAGTGAGACTGCATGAACAGAAGCTGGTGGCTGTTGGCCCAAGATCGTAAATGGGAGCCTGCAGTGGCCAGTGGATTGTTCAGCATAGTCCCTAAAGTCCCGCCCAACTCACAACATCAATTATTTTCTTCCCTAAGCACCAGGAAATAACAAATGTTCATATCTCAAAAGTATCTCTGTAAGTCAACATTTTCAGGAATCCTGCTGCAAGAAGGCAAGGGGAACAGGGGAGGGCAGGCAGCTCTTTATGTCCCCAGGAGGCTCAGTGGTGGAGAGAGGGCCTGGAATAGGTTGATCAATATCTTTTTTTTCCATGAGTTATTGGGGGTACAGGTGGTATTTGGTTACCTGAGTAAATTCTTTAGTGGTGATTTGTGGATCCTGGTGCACCCATCTCCTGAGCAGTATATACTATACCATATATGTTGTCTTTTATTCCTCACCCCCCCCTTGCCCTTCCCCCCAAGTCCCCAAAGTCCATTGTACCATTCTTATGCCTTTGTGTCCTCATAGCTTAGCTCCCACATATCAATGAGAACATACGTTGTTTGGTTTTCCATTCCTGAGTTACTTAACTTAGAATAATAGTTTCCAACAATAAAAACAAAGATAAATAGATGGGACTTAATTAAACTAAAGAGCTTTTGCATGGTAAAAGCAACAGTCAGCAGAGTAAACAGACAACGCACAGAGTGGGAGAAAATCTTCACAATCTATACATCGGACAAAGGACTAATATCCAGAATCTACAACAAACTCAAACAAATCAGTAAGAAAAAAACAAATAAACCCATCAAAAAGTGGGTTAAGGACATGAATAGACAATTCTCAAAAGAAGATATACAAATGGCCAGCAAAGTATGAAAAAATGCTCAACATCACTAATGATCAGGGAAATGCAAATAAAAACCACAGTGCGATACCCACTTACTCCTGCAAGAATGGCCATAAGCAAAAAAATCAAAAAACAGTAGATGTTGGCATGCATGCGGCAATCAGGGAACATTTCCACACTGCTGGTGGGAATGTAAACTATTAGAGCCACCATGGAAAACAGTGTGGAAATTCCTTAGAACTAAAAGTAGAACTACCATTTGATCCAGCAATCCCATTACTGGGTATCTACCCAGAGGAAAAGAAGTCATTATTCAAAAAAAGATACTTGCACGCACATGTTTATAGCAGCACAATTCACAACTGCAAAATCGTGGAACCAACCCAAATGCCCATCAGTCAACAAGTGGTGTATATATATACAATGGAATACTACTCAGCCATAAAAAGGAATCAATTAACAGTATTTGCAATGATCTGGTTGATCAATATCTTAAGAAAGGTGGTTAAGCTTTGGTTACAGCAATGGCCGATACAGAAGATTATGGCTGTATCAGACACAAGTGAGGGTCCCTTCCCTTTTCCTTGCTTTTATTCTTGTTATTTTTTTCTACCTAACATTATTTTAGCTACTTACTTGTTTCTTACCTGTCACTCCACCTGGGCCAGGACTGTTTTTTCTACCCATCTGTCCTCAGCACCCACTGCTGTGCTTGACATACAGTAAGTGCTTGGCAAATATTGTTGAATGCACAAATGCATGCACCGCTGGCCTTGGAGACTAAGGAGGAGATGGGTACAACTATTGTTCTCTGCCTCATTGGATTTTAGCTTTGGTCATGATAGCAGTTGGCTGTGGTCTTCCTACAGATAACAGCAGACAGGGTCTGGATGGAAGGAGAGAAATGGGCTTTTGGGTTCTAAGTTCTGTCAGTGTTGGGTGACTGAAGTCGTGCACAGAGGCCTCTCTGAGGGAGAAGCCATGGCCATGCCACGCCCTGGCTTCCCTGCAGCTTGAGGCAGGAGGTAACCAGCCATTATGGGGCAGGATCCCTACAGACCAAAATGTGGAGACTTTATTTTTTTCCTGGGATGCCAACACCTAGTTCTCTGGTTTTCCCCACTTAGTTAATTTTTGTGTTAGGAAAGGCCACCTCCTCAGCCTACCTTCTCTTCCCCGGCAATGGGCACATGGCTCATTTCTGGGCTCTCTGTCCTCTCCCTGGAGAGTGGGGGTGCAGAGGACACTGCTTTCTGCTGCAGGCGCCATGTTTAGTTGGTCTCACTTTGAGATGCTCATTTCCCTCTGCCTTCTGTCAGCCCAGATGTGAGGACCCAGGGTCTCCGCAGGGCGCGCACTGTCATGGCCTCTCTGCTCTGCCACATCAGGCCCATCTCCACCCGTGCTGTGGTCCATCTGCAGTGGTGACTCTCTCTCTCTCTCTTTATGGGGCCACTCCCCCACCTAAATTCCTTTGAGGTGATTTCAACTGGGGTCAGGATAGAGAGGGGAGAAGGAAAGGTGTATGTTCAGCTCATCAGATTTAACTGGAAGCTCTCAAGGCTACTTTAAACATCATAAAAGCCATTCCCAATAAGCTTGTTTGTTTTAAAGGAAATCTCCTTTCCAAATCACTGTAGAAAGTAAACAGAAGAAGTTGAAAAAACCAAATAAAAACAGGAAATATGATGAAAGAATGTTTTGATGTAACAATTAGTAAAAGAATTTGAGCTACCTTGTTAAATGGCAAAGTCTATTTATTATGTTGTTAAAGACAACTGAAACAAATGGCATTTAAAAACTCCAGATGAGATGATAAGGCAAAGCAATGCCAGATGAATTCATCAAGATAAAAAGCAGTATGGCAATGTTTTTATCAAAGTAGAATTCAAGTCATGAAGCATTCAACAGGAAGATTATTTTATATTGATAACAGGTACAGGCTATGAGGGGAAAGCTTTGCAAAGCAACAACAGCAAAACAGAAAGCAAAAACTATTAGAAGGAAGATTAGCTATGGAAGAAAAAGAAGGCTGTAGAGAATTTTAACAATTATTATGTTTCAATCAACAAAGAACAAACAGGATAAATCTTAAAAAGTGGTCTTGTTATTGTTACAGAAAGTGATCATTCTTTACACTACAAGGGAAAACTCAAAATCTACAAAGGAGAAATTTCACAGACAACAATCTCTACTATATCCATACGTGGGGAACAGAACAAAAAAACTAGGTCTAGACTAGAAGACAGAGAGAAACCATGTCAGACCAGAGCACATTGATGGCTCACGGTGAGTGACCCATGGCCTAAAGGTGCCTGTTTAGGGCCCAGGAGCCCCTCACACAGGCAGAGCAGCTTACTCCCTATGAACCGCCACCAGCACCCCTCCCTGCCCGGTGATGTCACCCGGTGGGCTGGGCTGGAACAAGTCCAGATGCCTTTGCCTCACCTTGGAAGGGCCACGAGGAGCTTCCTCCTCTATCCCCAAGTTCTCCACTTACACACAGCACCTGACACGAAGGCTGGCAAGTTTCCCCCGGGCCATGACTGCACAATGGCTACCCCCAGCCTCTGTGGCCTCCGAGAGAGGGCTCCTAGACAGATTCCAGCCCTACAGGGGGAGGGAAGCAACACTGCAGTTGACCTTGAAGGGATCACTGTAGGGGGCTATAGAAGGGATTGTGACATTTATTGTTCTGAAAATGCCATCAAAGACAGTTGTAAAGTCTAGTCTCATACACACTTGGCAAGACACAGCCAAAAGAGGTAAATTCGAAATTAGAAAAAATATCAGCAGTTATTACCCAGAGCTTGAAATTCTGACCTGTTACACAGTAGGATATTCAACCTCCATTTCAGCGTATTTAGGTACTTATTAGGTAGATTGCAAAATTACTAGAAAAAAAATTCCTAGAGGACATCTTGCAAATGATAAAGTAGCAGGAAAATTACAAAGATATAACTTATTTACAAAGTCCACAGAGAAGCGCCATTGGAAAGCTTCAAGTTGAAGATAATTTCATGGAAAATGCACTTAAAACAAAAATGGAATTATAATTTTTCTGAACTTTGGATACTCTTCAAATTTCCGGAGGTACCACCTAAGAAAAAAAAATTAAAAAAGGAAATAATTCCGTCGCTTAGACATTTAACCGATGCTAACAAAAGTGACAATATTTTTCATTACAAAAGAATACTCAGTTTTTTAAATGTAGTAACAAAAACTTTGGCATTTCATACTTATAGTTTAATTTTGCCTATTATCATGAAGAATTAAATATATCTAATCATAAAGTGTGATTCAGAAGAAGTAGCCCATAGAATTCACCTTTCTATCTGGAAGGAAAATTACTGACATTTGATGAAAATACTGATCAGCACATTGCGGAGCTGTCTTTTCAGCCCCTGGGGAAAGCATGCAGGCTGGAGGAGGGGCAGGACCAAGTAGGTGCTTCCTGAATATCTGCTGGTGACTCCAGCAGTTTTCTCCAGCCTGCAGTTGGGAACTACTGGCCTAGCCCAGGGTGTGTAGAGTGGGCACCCAGCTGCATACCAGGAGGCTCATGAACGCTCTTAGTAAGGATTCAGTGAAATCTGCGGAAATGCAATATGGCATTGTCCACCATTCAGCCTTGTGCTCGAAACAAACATTATTTTCCGTTTTGATATAAATTGTATCAATGCAGGCGTGCTCATTTGTTTGGGGGATAATAGCCAGTTGGGAAAGGTGGCAACTAAATGCATGGAGTAAAAATTAGAAATAATTTGACAAGATGGAGAAAGGGAGTTTCTATAAACACACACAGAAAGATTAAACAACAGACTAAAAATCATGATAGAAAGCAATTAGCTCATTGTTAATGTGGTAGAAACATAGGAGGACGAGAAACTGAGAGGGAGTTGGCAAATCCCTGCTGGTCTTAGTTAAGTTTAACACCGGAATCCACAAATAGAGAATTCGAACATACTGGGCGGCCACGTTTACTTTTGTATGTTCTGTGTCCCCAAAAAGGCATGTAATAAGAACAATTCTAAGAAGTCGGTCAGGACTTCCAGGTCAAGCGTCACTTCCCCTGGCATGAGGCCTCGAGACTGCAGCCTTTCCAGCTACGTGGCTCAGTGGTGGCGCATGGACCCACAAGTGCCCAACACACAACGTGGCCAAGCCTAACAGCCGGTGTCAAACCTGTGAAAGTGCATTGCAAACATGTTCGCTGGTTAGAGGCTGAAGGTGTTCACAGGCCTGCTGGGATCCAGGCCATCCAGCACTTGCAAGTGCTGAAGAGCTTCCCCATGGGCCAGCGGCACTGGCCGCCACACAGTGACATAGCGGGTGAGCGCCTCTCTCCCAGAAACTGCCCGTGGGAAGATGGGCACCCTGGCCCGAAAAGGCAAGGGCAGAGTACATGACAGACAGCAGGAGAACCTGAAATGGGCAAACACGAGAGAGCAGGCGGGAGATGGGAAACACAGGACTGCCGCAGGATGCCGAGAAAACGCGCCCCCCCACCAGGCTGGGCAGCAAGGCTGGGCTCCGTGACATCAGAAAGAACATGTGTGAGGTCAGGGTGTTCTCACACAACGAAGGGATGTTGGCTGAAGAGGTTAAGTGTATGTCACAGAAACCATTATATAGAAATAAAATATTTATTGTTAAATGATTAAATTTTTCTTACTCCTTAGAATACCTTTAAATTTTGCCCTTAAAGAGAATATTTGTTAGCAACCCAGCACAGTTGACTGTTTCTGACCTAGAAATCAATGCATTAACTATCAATGCAATCATTTATGAATTTAAATACTGATTATTATAGAAAGATTTCATTGAATACAATTTTGTTTTTAGAACGTTATAATCCAGCCAGGCGCGGTGGCTCACGCCTGTAATTCCAGCGCTTTGGGAGGCCGAGGCGGGCAGATCACGAGGTCAGGAGATCAAGACCATCCTGGCTGACAGGGTGAAACCCCGTCTCTACTAAAAATACAAAAAAATTAGCCGGGCATGGTGGCAGGCACCTGTAGTCCCAGCTACTCAGGAGGCTGAGGCAGGAGAATGGCGTGAACTCGGGAGGCAGAGCTTGCAGTGAGCCGAGATCGCGCCACTGCACTCTAGCCTCGGCGACAGAGCGAGACTGTCTCAAAAAAAAAAAAAAAAAGAACATTATAATCCATCAAATGGAGTGCAAGGAATAGATCCTTGGCATGTTTTCTTTTGGAAGACTTTTATTTGATGGCTTAATTAGTTGGGTTTATGAAAATATTTTTTAAAAAGGAGTTTTTATTTTATTCTCAGCTTGTAAGTCCTACATTTCTGAACATACTTCTGCAAAACTGAATCGATTAATTCTTCAGGGCTTAAAACTGGTTTCACACTGACACCAATTTAAACAGCAAATGAATGACAAAGAGCTCTTTCAACTCATGAATTCTTCTGCAAAGAATATCTTTGGGTTTTCATTAGCAAAGACTTTCATTTAGATAACTGAATTATTTATTTTCCATTTCTATATGTTTCATATTCAAATACTGAGAGGGGCTTTCCTGTTTCCTGATTTCATTTGAGAAAACATCTTTGCCACTGACTTGGTGTGCCCGTGTTCAATCTTACTCTGATCCGTGTTTTTTTAAACGTCAGTGTTATCTCATTTGTTTTTTTTAATGAGAAATGAGCCATTACTCACTTCTTCACATCAAATATTAGGAATGTAAAAGGATGGCATCTTCGCCGGGAAGGGAGGCCCAGGCCAGGTGCAGTCTGGGAGCAGCGGGCGCAGAGGGGAGGAAGTGAGATTGTAGAATGTATAGTTAGAGTGGTAACGTGTATCTCAACCAAACCTGTGACAACAAAGTCATCTGGCGGAGGAGAAAACAGAGGGGTTCACCAATCATACTCCTGCCCTTACTTTCCCAGTCAATTTTAAATGGCTGCAAGGCTGGCGTATCAGTTCCCTGTGGCTGCTAGAACAAAGTTAACCACACACTGGGTGGCTTATAATAATGGCCACTGATTCTCTCCCAGTTCTGGATGCCAGAAGTTGGAAATCAAGGTGGCAGCAGGGCTACGCTCCCTCTGAAGGTTCAGGGAAGGTTCCAGTCCCATCTCCCCCAGCTCTGGTGGCGCCACGTGTTCCTGGGCTCACGACTGCATCGCCCCCGCCTCTGTGTCCATCTTCGCACGGCCTTCCCACTCTGTGTGATCACCTGGTGTACGTCTATCCACGTTTCCCCTTCTCATCTCAACTGATAACGTTCTCCAGTAAGGTCACTTTCACAGGTGCCAGGGCTTAGGACTCTCATATGACCTTTTGGCAGTTCCCAGCACAGAAGGCCCATTCCTGGCCCACAGTGTTTTCTGCCATGCCTGGCATTGAGCCTCCTTCTCAAACCCTCTCTGCCTTCGGCACTCACTCAACTTTCCGCAGACCCCTCTGTTTTTCTCAGCAGCTCTGGGATTTAGGTAGGTCGTGGCTCTCTGATCTCACTCTCTCCTCACTGTCTATGCGTGAAAATACCAGGCCACTGGCACGATGGAGTGTCTCGAAGAATGAGGGGCGCTGCTCTTAGAGCTCTCATCAGCTCTCACATTTATACTATCACTTCTTCAAGTATTAGACAAAGAGGCCAGCCACGTTGGCTTATGCCTCGAATCCTAGCACTTCGGGAGGCTGAGGTGCGAGGATTACTTGAGTCCAGGAGTTTAAGACCAGCTTGGGCAATATAGTGAAACCACAACTCTACAAAAAATATAAAAAATTAGCCAGGCCTGGTGGTGCATGCCTGTAATCCCAGCTACTCGGGAGGCTGAGGTGGGAAGATCACCTGAGCCTGGGAGGCAGAGGTGGCAGTGAGCTGAGATTGTGCCACCGCACTCCAGCCTGGGTGACAGAGCGAGACACTGTCTTAAAAAAAAAATTAGACAAAGAGATACTTCAGATATGACCTTTCTTCTTCTTATCTCCAATAATCATCCTTTGCATCTGCAAACTCATGGTGAGGCTGGGAAGTACACCTAGGTACTCTTCCCACTATACCATATCAATCTATTCTTCTTTTAGCTTTTTCTCTCTGTCCTTAGTCCCAAAAAAGATGATAAACTCCATGAAGTAGGACAGAGTTATACATTTTGCACACCTCGTAGCATCAGCAGCGTTGGAGATTTCGATTAGATGTTTTGAGTGGATGAAGTGGGTGGCTCAGGGGACATAGTAAATGTGCATACCAGGCTGGCCGCTTGCTAAGCCCAGTCTCCATCATTTATTGTCAGGGACACGCGCCAATGTCAGGGCAGGTAAAGATCCCACGCTGCTCCTGAGATCTCTTCCCGTCAATGAGATGGGGCTCCTGACTGGCCTCAGACTCTGCTCCTTGAACCTCAGTTTCCTCATCCATTGGATTAGAAAGATGTTCTCTAAATTCACTTCAGCCTTGACATCCTTCAATTTCTTTTCCTTTTTTCTTTTTTTTTTGAGACTGAGTCTCACTCTCTCAACCAGGCTGGAGTGCAGTGGTGCGATACCGGCTCACTACAGCCTCCACCTCCCAGGTTCAAGCGATTCTCGTGCCTCAGCCTCCCGAGTAGCTGGGATTACAGGTGCCCGCCACCATGCCTGACTAATTTTTGTATTTTTAGTAGAAGTGGGGTTTCACCATGTTGGCCAGGCGAGTCTTGAACTCCTGATCTCAAGTGATCCACCAGCCTCGGCCTCCCAAAGTGCTGGGATTACAGGCATGAGCCACCGCGCCCAGTCCCTTTGATTTCTTTATGAGTGTGTTGGTCAAATGGCTCGCAAGCCTTTTGGGGGATCAGATAAAAGCCAAGGACCCGGTCTCTGGAAAATGATGTCATTTTAGGGGGCATGCAGAGCTTCTGTAGCCCATCAAGGACCCCAGGTTCAGAGCCATGGCCTAAGCCACCACATAGCTGGAGAGCTCTTGTGTGCGTGAGTTCTGCCAGTGTCGCTGGGCTCTGAGATTCACCTTCCTCTTCAGGACTTCCTCAACCTGCAGCATTCGCAAGCTGGCCATTGGCTATTGCTCAGTCAGGGATCTGTTTTAATCAGTATTTCCCATTCAGAGCCCTGAATCCCCTGCTTGGTGTCTAACTTGACCACTGAATTCAGCAATGTCAATTCAGAGAGGCTAAGGACGTGGTATAGAGAACAACTGTGCTGATGTGGACCTGATTATTCCCTAGAGCTAGGTGATTCTACAGCTATTTGGTTTTGTACTTGTTTGGCCAAAGCACAGAATAAACTGGAATTCAGCGATTTAAATTAACACTTCAAAAATCTAGCCTGAAAAATGGTAATAATATAGTCAAAGGACAAATTACAAACGGTAAAAGTGTTTTAAAACTTACTCATGATGCTCTTTTGCTCTACCAGATAAAAAACAAAACGTGAAGAAAGCAAAAGCCGCGCCTTGGACAGACCAGCTGGCCAGGGCATAGCCACACCACTCCATGATTTCTCCAAAATAGTTGGCTGCAGTTACGTATTCAAATAAGCCTCCTAGAAGAAAACACAGACCAAAGTAGTGCATTTACTACAAAATGAAATACGGACTTCAGAGATGCTAGTGAATACTTACCTGGAGAACATAAATTCAAGAACGGAAAAATATTGTCCTTACAGAATGTTAATCAGTAAGACATATCCAGCGTTACATAGTTTACTAATTCATATCACAACTTCTGATCATCAACTACACATGTATATCAATACCTGTCTATGTGAATACACACACGTACAGTTACAGTGGAAGACACCAATAAACCAGTGCACCTGTTGATGGATCATGCAAGCAGAGAATACAGAGTAAACCATGTAAAATGGACCTAGATAGAACCCTAGCACAATGAGTGACAAAGATATTCATTTTCAAGCACAGATTCATTCATTCATCTCATCTTCACAAATGCACTGAGTCCGTATTATGGGCCATGCCCTGCCCAGGCACTTGGACAGACACCCTCCCCACATCTAGAACCATGAACTCCAGTGTCATGAACAAGGAGAGCACACAGCTCATGGAGGGGGAGGAGTAGCGAGGGGCAGGGCAGAGTGAGGGGGCCCTGGAGCTGGGATGGGGTGGAGGAGGTCACCATCACAGAGTGGCTGGCAACAGGCCTCACAGGGAAGGTGAGGGTCGATTCAAGGCTTGCAGGTGAGGGCCAGCCTGGCAGGTGCTGGAGGTGCTCTCAGGAGTGCTCCAGGCAGGAGAAGAGATGCAGCAAAGGCCCTGTGGCAGACAGCAATGGCTGGCACACTCCAAAGACCAGATGAGGGGTGGGGAGAAGGGTCCCAGCAGAGAGGGAGGGCAGGAGGCCCCTCCTTGGACTTGGGACTCACCCTCAGGCTGTAGCTTTGTGGTTACTCAAGTGTGTTTAGAGAGGCCTGGCGTGATCTGCCCCAGGTTCCAACTGGACACTATGTCTGCAGAGCTGAGAAAATTCTGAAGGCATATAAGGACAGAGCTTTTTTAAAAAAAAATTAGGCTGGGCGCAGTGGCTCACGCCTCTAATCCCAGAACTTTGGGAGGCTGAGGCAGGTGGATCATGTGAGGTCAGGAGTTGGAGACCAGCCTGGCCAACATGGTGAAACCTTGTCTATACTGAAAATACAAAAATCAGCCAGGTGTGATGGCACACACCTGTAGTCCCAGCTACTCGGGAGGCTGACGCATGAGAATCGCTTGAACCCAGGAGGCAGAGGTTGCAATGAGCCAAGATCGTGCCATTGCACTCCAGCCTGGGTGACAGAGCTAGACTCTGTCTCAAAAAAAAAAAAAAAAAAAAACCTATTACGCCCTAAGTCATAAGACCAATTTCAACAAATACTGCAGCATAGGGTAGAGACTACATCTCTGAGCACACTGCAACTTACATGCATGAGGGCTTTTGGCTACCTTTTTTTTTTTTTTTTTTTTTTTGGAGTTTTGTATTTTTAGTAGGGATGGGGTTTCACTATGCTGGCTAGGCTGGTGTGGAATTCCTGACCTCAGGTGATCCACCTCTCTCGGCCTCCCAAAGTGCTGGGATTACAGGTGTGAGCCATGGCACCCAGCCTGAGATGGTCTATTTTTTAAAAAGGAAGAAAATGGTTTTGCTGAGCCCAAGACAGCACAGTGCTTTTCGTTTTCTTATTTAAGGAAGGTGGGGTGTGTAGATGTTTGCAATAATAAGCTCTCTACTACTTTTCTGTAAGCTTGAAATAATTCAGAATTGTAAAATAATACTGATATGGTTTGATTCTGTGTCCCCACCCAATCTCATCTTGAACTGTGATCCCCACAGGACAAGGAAGGGACCCAGTGGGAGGTGACTGGATCATGCAGGCGGTTTCTTGTGATAGTGAATTCTCATGAGATGTAATGGTTTGAAAGAGTGAGGCAGATCCCCCTTCACTCGCTCTCTCTCCTGCCACCACGTGAAGGTCTTTACTTCCCCTTCGCCTTCTGCCATGATTGTAAGTTTCCTGAGTCCTCCCCAGCCATGCGGAACTGTGAGTCAATTAAACATTTTCTCTTCATAAATTACCCAGTCTCAGGTAGTTCTTTATAGCAGAGTGAAAACAGACTAATACAAATATCAATATTCATTGACAAGTAAACTTTTTAATGACAATATAAAAACATAAAAATATCAAACTTAATGCCCAATAAATAGAATGTCATTCGCCATGTGTGGGCATGTGCACCTGCAGAAGCGCCTGCAAGAATGGACCCAAAGCATTCACAGCGCTGTTCCTCCTGAGCCATGGAGCTTAGTCACTTTCACTTTCTTATTCACCCATTTCTGTAACTGCTTCAACTTTCTACAAGATTACGTTAATCATCAACTGTATTTCATCAGAGCCCTGGGCAGGTGAATCCCAGACGTGGAAGGACCTTTGTACCATACCCTGCAGATGCCAGTCACCCAAAGGGCAGACAGCCTGTGGGCAGGGCTGGGGCCACGATGCCTTCCTGCATGCCGCCTGCTCAGTGAAACTTCTCTCTTAAGTGTCTGGTGTGGGGCACACGGTGTGGTAAGCATGGAATTAGACTGGAAAGCCTGCAGATGCCAATCTGCTAAAAAATGTCCTCTTGAGACACAGGCTGCTTACAGATGCCGCATTACAAAACCACAAATGGTTGTCACACACAGCCCACAGCACTTGTCCTAAGCCCTAGTTCAGCCCGTATGTACTGACTATGGACGTCACACCTGTGCACCTCTCTTTATCTCTTTATTTGTTCATTTTGTCACTTGCTCCTTTGACCCTAACCAGTTATGGCACCATGATTAACAGAGTCCTGCGAAGCGTTTCTGAAAGACCTCACGGAGTCACTGGATGTAGACGGCACACCTGTGTATTAGAAACCATCAATGTGTCACATGAAAACGCCCTGCAAAATTAAGAGTCTGCAGCGAAGGGCGCCGGTCACAAAGCCGACCATGGTGGAGTCCTCATGGGGCACAGCACTCAGACTCCCTACACCTGAGTCTTCAAAACCTGACAGATTTTACATGAGGGACTCCAAAGCTAGGATAATATTTTGGCTTCCACGTTCCTTGGGCCTCTCGTGGTGCTGCCTTTAAGGCCCTGGCACGGAATGTTGCCCTGAAGAATCTAACAAACTTTCCCTTACAAGCCAGTCATGGCACACACAGATGATCGTCACTGTTTCCTGTCCACTTCCTCCAGTATAGGGTGCGTACTTGCAAACGGCAGACGCTCTTGTGTCTTGTTTTACTTCACAAAAGCTTTCTTGAATTAGTTTTCAAAATATATTCTGTTCCAATGCTTTGGATTTCTTCTTCATGGACTTCAATGTGCCTAGGATGGATATATTTTCCCTACCTTCTCCAGCTATCACCAAAACGTCATTCACAATAAGAATGATCTTTTTTGGCCGGGCGCAGTGGCTCACGCCTGTAATCCCAGCACTTTGGGAGGCCAAGGCGGGTGGATCACGAGGTCAGGAGATCGAGACCATCCTGGCTAACACGGTGAAACCCCATCTCTACTAAAAATATAAAAAATTAACCAGGCGTGGTGGCGGGGGCCTGTAGTCCCAGCTACTCGGGGGGCTGAGGCAGGAGAATGGCGTGAACCCGGGAGGCAGAGCTTGCAGTGAGCCAAGATCGCGCCACTACACTCCAGCCTGGGTGACAGAGCGAGACCCCGTCTCAAAAAAAAAAAAAAAAAGTTTTTTTTTTTTGAGACGGGGTCTCCCTCTGGAGTGCAGTGGTATGATCGAGGCTCACTGCAGCCACAAACTCCTGGGTTCAAGTGATCCTCCCACCTCAGCCTCCTGAGTGGCTGGGACTACAGGTGTGCACCACCATGCCTGGCTAATTTTCTTTCAATTTTTTTGTGGAGATGGGAGTCTGGCTATGTTGCCTAGGCTGGTCTCAAACTCCTGGCCTCAAGTGATCCTCCTGCCTCAGCCTCCCAAAGTGCTGGGATTACAGGTGTGAGCCACTGCACCCAGTCTAGGTTTCATATTCTTTGCTTTTCCATTTCTATCTTCTAACATGCTTCTGTGGTTTCTTTTTTTTTTTTAAATGATTAGAAATAAAGAATTTTGATCTTGTCTGATCTTGGAAGCTAAGCAAGGCTGAGCCTGGTTAGTACTTGGAGATGAGAAATTAAGAATTTTAGAAGCATTTTCTTCCCTAAGTCTCATATGTCCCATGTCATCTGCACCGATGTCTGGTGTCACCTCCTGCTGCCTGAGAGTTGCAGCCAAGCTTCTGCATTTCCTTTGGCCTGTCTGTTCACAGAGATGCCATTGATGGCCACAGGCCGTCAGGAAGCTGGGTTGATTACTAGCTGCAGGAAGGAGGCTACATGCTGTGGGGAAACATCGCAGGGAGAGGTCTCCCTTTACTGCAACAGGTAATAAGCTAAGTTTGTAGATTGCGGGTTCGTCGCAGGTGTTCTTTAGCTGACGGGTATAGACTCTGCAGCTGCTCCATTCACATTTTATTTTTATTTTTTATTTTTTCGAGACAGAGTCTCACTCTGTCGTCCAGGCTGGAATACAGTGGCATGATCTCGGCTAACTGCACCCTCTGCCTCCCAGACTCAAGTGATTCTCGTGTCTCAGCCTCCCAAGTAGCTGGGATTACAGGCACGTGCCACCACGCCCAGCTAATTTTTGTGTTTTTAGTAGGGATGGGGTTTTACCATATTGGCCAGGTTGGTCTCGAACTCTGGACCTCATGTGATCTGCCCACCTCGGCCTCTCAACGTGCTGGGATTACAGGCATCAGCCACCTCGCTTGGCCTCCATTCACATTTTAAAATTCATGTTGGAATTTTGATTACAATTTTCCCCTGCTTTGTGAAACACGTTTCTGCTCAGGTAAGTTTTGCTGCTTTTTTGCTGTCCTAATGTCATGACTGCACAGATTTGGGGATTGTACCTTTTTTGTTGTTCAGGTTTGAATATGTTGGATTAGAACAAGGATCAGACACTGAGAGCAGGAAATGGAGGGAAAGGGGCTGAAAAGTTTTTGTGGCATCTCAACTACTGTGGAACAGTGGACAGGACCCTCTGTATAAGGCACCTCAGGCCTTTCCGTAACCAGCCTGGCCCAGGAGGGCCCTCCCATGGGATCCTGCCGTCTCTGGGGATGCCCTTTCTTTTGGAAGTGGTGTTTTTCAAATCTGCCAGTCTGTGGCTTCTGGCATCTTCTGCACCTTTTCATTCTGCCTTCCCCAGGACTGTGCCCTGTCCCTTCTTAGTCTGGCTCATGGCAGCTCCTCCTCAGGACAGGGCCCTCTCCTTCAGGGGATGAACACTTGCCGATTAATTTGGAATCATGCTGTTCCCCATGCAAGGGTGCTGGGCAGGAAGCGAGGGGGCCACCATCCAGCTTACACTGTGCTCTCCCAGCCACTGTACCTGCCAGAGGAAGCGGCTCCTTGGGATGACCCCATGAGGGTGCAGTTTGCTCATAAGCCCAACACCAAAGAGAGGATTCTTCCCCAGTCCACCCAGGGGCTGAATAGGTGATCAGCAGCCTGTCTAGGACTCTGTCATGTTTTCTCTTCTCTGCCACTTCTATCACACTACCATCACGTCTGGAGCTGGCTTTGCTGATTCCAGGTTCTCAGGGTCACAGTTTAAGTAATTTGAGATTTGTAGCATTGTTTGTTTTTGTTGCTATTCTCATATGGTTTCTAGGAACATAAGTGGAAGAAGTTCAAACTAAGTGATGTCACGCCCTTTCTCCATTAAAGTTTTAGATTTATGTACTTTAAAAAAATTTTTCTGAAGCTCTATTGGTTTCTAGTCCTTTTATGGTACATTGCTTCTTACTCCTAATTGTAATCTACTCCTTTTAAAAAGCATTTCAAGTACTCACTTTATAACGTTTCCATTAATTCTAACATCTGAAATCTTTCATGTTGAATTACGCTCTCCCTCATGGTGCTGTACTTCCTTGTGGGTTCTGTACCTTGTGACCGTGCCTCTTACTCTGTGGAACGTGGCACATTGGGTTCTTTGAGACTCAGGTTGAATGCAGATCCCCTTGGGGATCTGGGCTTTTCCTGGCCAGGAGAGTCCACCACTACCCCAGGCCACGGAAATTAATTTACGGCTTGAGATTTTTCATACTATACAAGTAGTGCGAATCTGGGTTACAAACCAGCATGGTGGTCGGCGCCTCATCACAAATTCTCAAAAGACATGCTCCAGATTCCACCATTCACCTAGATCTTGTCCTCTGATGATTAGTTCCTTTCTTGATAGTATACTGATGCGTTTAAGAAGATTTTCAAAATATTCCAATGTTTTAAACTGTTTTCAGAGGAGGGTCAAAGTATCTATTCCATTATACTGCTAGAAACAAAAGTGTCAGACACTCCTCGTCAATCATAAATTCTTCCTCATCCTCTCTTCCCAAGCACAGATATAACTGGAGTTTCTGCTTTGTTTAATAACTGTTCAGTTAGCTAGATTTGGGTCTTTTGTTATTCTAATAAGACAATAACAATAGCACTTGTTATTAATGATGATGACTTACACTGAAAACTTGCAGCTAATAACTACTACGCTACTACTTCTTAGAGCTGGCAACACTAAAATAGCCAGGCACCACGGCAAGCAACTTTCACAGAAATTCTTCACTTTCTGTACGTACCCCTTGGTATTTTGTATCCAGTATCTCCTGGTTTTCTGAGATTCCTTAGGATATGATCTGAATGGATGTTTATCAACATGCCCGTTAACCACAAGCCAAAACCTAAAGGAAAAAAATTGCAAGATGATTATGGCTAATAAACCATAAAATTTCACTATGAGCCCCAGCCTGACTGAACAGTATTATTGCAACCCTTCATATTACCATTGTTAGTGTAACATATTAGCCATAACTGGTAGTAAAAACCATTAAGCGCTGTTGTCAGGTATGCCAAGCAGGGCTCTGTTTTTCTAATAATACAAATACATCATCTAATGTACTCAGAATACTTTGACCTGTTCATCACAATCTACATCTTCAGGGTGACAAGTATGGACAGAAATCTGACTTGGGCACATGGCTCCTTTCCAAGGGTTCACCACAATCTACATTTTCAGGATGACAAGTATGGACAGAAATCTGACTTGGGCACACGGCTCCTTTCCAGGGAGCATCAGGGAGTCAGCCCACCAGACAGACGCATCCCACTTATTTCTCACAAAATCTGCATGAGGCAATGCTGCCATCTCCACCACATGAACCAGGAGGGGTGATGCTCCTGTGCTGCTCTGTCACCACTGGCTGTACGTCACCCCTTGAGGGGTGGCAGTTCCTAGGAGTAGATCTCTGGTCTTCTTCTCTTATTTACAACCTCATTTAAACAAATTAATGTGCATCTATGTTTCCCCCACCGCAGAATTCCTGCAGGCTCATCAATCAGCATTGCTCGGTCAGTCCTTCCTCCTTGGTTCTTGACAAGAGTCTCCCGTGGCCGCCTGCATGGTTCTCCCCAGAATCCCACGGTATCCCCAGTTTTCTCTCCTATTCTTACGAATCCGCAGGGATTTTTCATCACTTAAAGGAGAGTTGTTAGTATCACATCAATTAATTCCATCAAGAAAAGGCAAAAGACCAAAACAGTGTTTTATAAAAGAAATATTGATAA
This sequence comes from Pan paniscus, assembly GCF_029289425.2. NCBI lineage: Eukaryota > Metazoa > Chordata > Mammalia > Primates > Hominidae > Pan > Pan paniscus. Next base: position 6,901,832 of record NC_073253.2, on the reverse strand, counting down.
AAAGAGGTTAACCTGATGGTTCTGATATACTTTTTTAAAATGGGAAAGACAGATGCTGCTTAATGCTGGCATTCAGTTCAATATTAAATCAATATACACGTGGGGCATCATTATTATTTGAGTCATCACCAGTGACATTGAATACTTTTTCACAGTTAGAAAAAGGACATGGAAAACCTTCTGGTCTATAGCAAGGGTTTCAAGATTTCTTCCTTCTGATTTTGCCACTGTAATCAGCTTTTATTTTTTTTTCCTAAGCAAAGCAGTTCATACCAAGTTTTATAATACGTTTTGTAAGTCATTTATTGGATCCATACATTTATAGTTGATTTGCTACCTTTTTGGGATTTTAGTATTTCACCCCTACGTAATTTGGCTTCCAATATGAGGTTCTAGAAAGGAATCATGTTGTCTAAATAACATGGTTACTTTATGTTTCTTCCAGGAGACAAGCTCCCTTTATTGCTTAGATTGGAAGAAAACTAGTACTTGTGTTCATCTAAGCTAAATATTTAATTCCATTTATAAGAATCTTAAAATCTGGCTGGGCATAGTGGCTCACACCTATAATCCCAGCACTTTGGGAGGCCAAGGTGGGTGGATCACTTCAGGACAGGGGTTCAAGACCAGGCTGGCCAACATGGTGAAACCCCATCTCTACTGAAAATACAAAAATTAACCAGGTAAGATGGCGCACGCCTGTAATCCCAGCTACTCTGAGGTTGAGGCACAAGAATTGCTTGAGCCTGGGAGGCACACGTTGCCATGAGCCAAGATCACGCCACTGCACTCCAGCCTGGATGACACGCTGCCTCAAAAAAAACAAAAAAACAAACAAAAAAAAACTTAAAATCTTTCTATAAAATATTTTAGATTAACCACTTTTGCTGGTTTGAAAAACCTTTTGTTAGAAATTTGCTGGGCACGGTGGCTCCCACCTGTAATCCCACCACTTTGGGAGGCTGAGGCGGGTGAATCACCTGAGGTCAGGAGTCCAAGACCAGTCTGGCCAACATGATGAAACCCTGTCTTTACTAAAAAAATAAAAAAAATTAGTTGGGCATAGTGGCATGCACCTATAGTCCCAGCTACTCGGGAGGCTGAGGCAGGAGAATCTCTTGAACTCAGGAGGCAGAGGTTGCAGTGAGCCAAGATTGCACCTCTGCACTCCAGCCTGGGCGATAGAGAGACTCTATCTCAAAAAAAAAAATTATTATTATTATTTGCTTATTACTTCATGGTAACTACAGTAGGCATAATTACTTATTTATGTAATTTCATGTCTGTTTCCTCACAAAAACAATAAACTCTAGGCAATAAATATAACACACAAAAGGTAACCTAGATTGTCTTCCAATTGGCATATTTTTTCCTTTTCAAATCCTTCTGTTTAATTGTAAAGAAGTCAAGAGGTCTGTCTACAATTGATTGGTGTTTGGAATCTCTGACCAGCTTCACAGTCACCTCTACGTGATGCGAACCATCTGCGGAGCTACTTTAAATAGGAGGGTTCTTCTGTTGTTGTTCATCATAGAGGTGAGTCCCATGAGACTCTCTGGCAAACATTTAAAATCCATATCTTTAGTTAAAAAGAAAAAAAGAAAGAAATTCCCCTTCCTCTTATTCCTTGTTACCACTTGCGGATGCTCAGCTTGGTGAGGCGGTGGAAATCACCGCTCTGCCATTCACTGCGTCTAGATGTCTTGGGCCAGCTGTGTAACTCTTCTGACCTTTCACATCTTAGGGACATCCTTTCTGCCTCAGAGAACATGGGGAGGCATAAATCATGTGATCTGCACAGGAACTCAAAAGCCTGTTCTTCCTCTTGACAGGTAGGGCAGAAGAAAATAAAGTAGTCAAAAAGCAGGTAAACCAAGAAGATATTTGGGGGTAGTGTACAACAGTTTAGTACCAAAGAATTTAGTCTAGCATTTCATGGAGGCACAGACTCTGGAGCTAGAAAAGGATCTTGAAACGCCTTCTCAGCCAACCCTCCTTTTGTAGAGGAAGGACAGGTGTCTCACTGTAACGATCCTCAGGTATGATGAAACCTTGGAATAAAATTCTAATTCACCAACAAAAAACATGGCTGAGAAATGTGAAAGGGATCTCTCAGCAACAAAGTACTATCCAAGTGTTAGTTTATTTCTATGATTATAAATTAATACACATGGAGAAAAAGCACAATGCAATGTAAGGTCACTTTATGTAGCTTAAGGTGAAGCACTGCAGGGTAGTTTGCAAATCTGACAGACTGACTTCAGACTTTTAGCATGCTACCATTGTAAGCTCCACCTCAGTATGGTTTAATATCTAAATGCTAGGATAGACTAAACAAATATATAGAAGAACCTTTCTTATATATAAGATCCCTGAGTTTTTTTTTTTTTTTTTTTTTTGAGACAGAGTCTCACTCTGTCACCCAGGCTGGAACGCAGTGGCACAATCATGGCTCACTGCAGCCTTGATCTCCTGGCCTCAGGTGATCCTCCCACCTCAGTGCCTCTGAGTAAGCTGGGACCACGGTGCGTGTCACCATGCCCAGCTACGTTTTTGTATTTTTTGTAGAGCTGGAGTTTCGCCATGTTGCCCAGGCTGGTCTTGAACTCCTGGATTCAAGTCATCTGCCCACCTCAGCCTCCCAAAGTGCTAGGATTACAGTGTGAGCCACTGCACCCAGCCAGAGTGTTAATTTTTAATGCTCTTGCAAATATTTTTGATGGCTGTTTTATTTTCATTTTTGCTTAGAACTTAAAAAGTTATAATTAGAGGTTGAAAATGTACATTAATTCACATTAACTGACACAAATAAAAAAATTCAACAACTTCATAAACCTAAAAGTTGATTCAAGTTCATAGAATCACAGAAGCTGCACTGTAGGAAGCTAACCCAGTCTGGGTTTTCCTCATGTCACGGAAGGAACCGCAGGAGATTATGTGGTCAGTGAGTGGCCAAAGGGTCTCAATCTTTAGTCCCTGCTCATTCTGCTACAGCCCACTGCTATTTTTGGGTTCTTGGCTTGACCAGGCACCTGTGCTTCAGCGCCTGCCCGTGCGGGGGAAGGTGCCCAGCACCTGCGTCACCTCCCTGCCCCCAGCTGTGCTGAGACAGCTGGGCTCTCCCATGGGGACTCCGGGGTGCTGCTGCTTTCTCTGTTGTCTTTGTTCTCACAGGAAGCTTGGACTTTCTCATTAGAAACCACTGGGACATCAACATAAAAGCAATGATGTGAACAAGGCGGAGTTCACTGCTGTGGACACTCACCTATTAAAAAACGGGGATCTGTTACCCAGTCATCAGCATACACTGCACAATGGCTCAAGTATCTGCTTTGCAAATAGCCGTTACAGGTACAGAACATAATCGCCATTGTACACGCCAACAGTGGCATAGGCTTTCCTCCTCGCATCAGAAATGGGTAAATTAAGCACCTTAGGAAATAAGAAACAGGCACAATTTTTTAAAAAATTAAAGATAATCATTTCCGTAATCCTATCTTAAATGATTTGGGTTTTAAATCTTACTTTCTTGTACAAATGTCATCCTCAGTAACATTTATACTAATTTATTATATCTAAGCTAAAAGTGGATTTTGATTTTAATTTTATTTTTTGAGACAAGTTCTTGCTGTGTTGCCCAGGCTGCAGTACAGTGGCTTGATCATGGCTCACTGCGGCCTTGAGCTCCAGGGCTTAAGCGATCTTCCTGTCCCAGCCTCTCGAGTAGCTGGGACTACAAGCATGTGCCACCACACTTATTATTATTATTATTTTGTAGAGACCAAGTCTCAATCTGTTGCTCAGGCTGGTCTCAAACTTCAGCCTCAAGTGATCTTCCTGCCTTGTCGTCCCAAAATGTTGGGATTATAGGCGTGAGCCACTGTATCCAGCCAAAAAGCAGATTTTTCAATAAAGCATTACCACGTTTCAATCATGTTTACCACAGTGTACAAACTCCAGATTCTACTTACATGCAATATAAAACAGAATACACTGAATTTGAGAAAACTAGGGGCTTCAAGAGGCTCTCAAGATTTCCACTATCCTAAAACCATTAACTAGTCCTAGTCTAAGTAATAAGATTTGGAACACATCATCACATCATCCATCACCATTGCAATGGCTTCCATTCACTGAGCACTTTCACCTGCTGGCCCCACCCCCAATTCCCCCAGCGACTCCTTGCCCCCAGCTCAGCTAACCAGGCAGAGGCACTCTTATCCACATTTGATAGAGGATAAAATTAAGACTCAGAGTGGTAAAGTAAGTTGCTCAAGGCCACACGCTAGTGAGTGGCTGAGCTTAAATGTAAATCGGGGCAATTGAAAGATCATGTTCATTCTCAGTAAACTATCCCAAGAACAAAAAACCAAACACCGCATATTCTCACTCATAGGTGGGAATTGAACAATGAGATCACATGGACACAGGAAGGGGAACATCACACTCTGGGGCTGTTGTGGGGTGGGGGGAGGGGGGAGGGATAGCATTGGGAGATATACCTAATGCTAGATGACGAGTTAGTGGGTGCAGCACACCAGCATGGCACATGTATACATACGTAACTAACCTGCACAATGTGCACATGTACCCTAAAACTTAAAGTATAATTAAAAAAAAAAAAAGAAAGATCATGTTCTGTTGTACCACACTGGCTTAGGTGCATTTTACTAAAGGTTTAAGGAGTTGAAATGAAAGGACAAGAAATTAGAAAATTATAAAGAGAATGCAAAATGTTATTCTCTGTTTGAATTTTCTTTTTAATATAAGTGTATAACACATTGAAAGAGGGGACATCACTACATATCCTACAGACCTTAAGAGGATAATAAGGAACTCTTTTTTTTTTTTTCAAGACAGGGTCTTGGTCTGTCACTCAGGCTAGAGTGCAGTGGGGCAATCATGGCTTACTGCAGCCTCAACATCCTAGGCTCAAGTGATCCTCCTGCCTCAGCTTCCTGAGTAGCTGGGACCTCAGGCACACACCACCACACCTGGTTAATTTAAAAACTTTTTTTTGTAGAGACAGGGTCTCTCTATGTCTGATCTCTAGTTCTGGTCTTGAACTCCTGGGCTCACGTGATCCACCCAGATAATAAGGAACTATTATGAACAATCTTATACCAATAAATTTAACAACTTGATGAAATAGACAAAGTCCTTGAAAGACACAGATGACCAAAACTGACCCGAGAAGAAAGAAAGACAACATGAATAGCACTGTTACCAATGAAATAAATCCAATTTAGACTTATGAAATTCTAGAAAAGGCAAAATGAGACTCAGGGGAGAGGATTAACCACAAAGATTAACTTTCCCTTTTTGGGCAATATTACTGCTCTCTATATATTAATAGATTGTGAAGGGTGGGCAGGCAAGATGGCTGAATAGGAACAGCTCCGGTCTTGCAGCTCCCAGCGAGATCGACACAGAAGGTGGGTGATTCCTGCATTTCCAACTGAGGTAACTGGCTTATCTCACTGGGACTGGTTGGACAGTGGGTGCAGCCCATGGAGGGTGAGCCAAAGCAGGGTGGGGCATCGCCTCACCCAGGAAGTGCAAGGGGTCAAGGGATTTCCCTTTCCTAGCCAAGGGAAGCCATGAGAGACTGTACCAGGAGGAACGGTGCATTCTGGCCCAGACACTGCGCTTTTCCCATAGTCTTCGCAACCAGCAGACCATTCTCTCCAGTGCCTGGCTCAGTGGGTCCCATGCCGATGGAGCCCAGAAAGCTAAGATCCACTGGCTTGAAATTCTCGCTGCTCCAGAGCAGTTTGAGGTTGACCTGGGATGCTAGAGCTTGGTGGGGGGGAGGGGCATCCACCACTGCTGAGGCTTAAGTAGACAGTTTTACCCTCATAGTGTAAACAAAGCCCCAGGAAGTTCGAACTGGGCAGAGCCAACCGCAGCTCCCTGGGACAGAGCACCTGGGGGAGGGGGTGGCTCTGGGCGCAGCTTCAGCAGACGTCAGCAGTCTCTGCCTGACAGCTCTGAAGAGAGCAGCGGTTCTCCCAGCACACAGTTCGAGCTCTGATAAGGGACAACCTCCTCAAGTGGGTCCCTGACCCCCTGTGTATCCACACTGGAAGACTCCTCCCAGTAGGGGCCGACAGACACCTCATACTGGAGAGCTCTGGCTGGCATCTGGCGGGTGCCCCTCTGGGATGAAGCTTCCAGAGGTAGGAACAGGCAGCAATGTTTGTTGTTCTGCAGCCTCCACTGGTGATACCCAGGCAAACAGGGTCTGGAGCGGACCTCCAGCAAACTCAGGCAGACCTGCAGCAGAGGGGCCTGTTAGAAGGAAAACTAACAAACAGAAAAAAAATAGTATCGATATCACCAACATCAAAGACCAACGGCAGATAAATCCACAAAGATGGGGAAAAACCAGTGCAAAAAGGCTGAAAATTCAAAAAGCCAGAATGCCTCTTCTCCTCCAAAGGATCACAACTCCTTGCCAGCAAGGGAACAAAACTGGATAGAGAATTAGTTTGACGAATTGACAGAAGTAGGCTTCAGAAGGTGGGTAATAACAAACTCCTCTGAGCCAAAGGAGCATGTTCTAACCCAATGCAAGGAAGATAAGAACCTGGAAAAAAGGTTAGAGGAATTGCTAACTAGAATAACCTGCTTAGAGAAGAACATAAATGACCTGATGCAGCTGAAAAACACAGCACAAGAACTTCGTGAAGCATACACAAGTATCAATAGCCAAATCAATCAAGTGGCAAAAGGATATCAGTCATTGAAGATCAACTCAATGAAATAAAGGGAGAAGACTTAGAGTGAAAAGAAACAAAGCCTCCAAGAAATATGGGACTATGTGAAAAGACCAAATCTACGTTTGACTCTTGTACCTGAAAGTGACGGGGAGAATGGAACCAAGTTGGAAAACACTCTTCAGGATATTATCCAGGAGAACTTCCCCAACCTAGCAAGGCAGGCCAACATTCAAATTCAGGAAATACAAAGAACACCACAAAGATACTCCTCGAGGAGAGCAACCCCAAGACACATAATTGTCAGATTCACCAAGGTTGAAATGAAGGAAAAAATGTTAAGGGCAGCCAGAGAGAAAGGGCTGGTTACCCATAAAGGGAAGCCCATCAGACTAACAGCAGATCTCTTGGCTTCCCTACAAGCCAGAAGAGAGTGGGGGCTAATATTCAACATTCTGAAAGAAAAGAATTTTCTTTTCTTTCATATCTGGAATTTCATATCCAGCCAAACTAAGCTTCATAAGTGAAGGAGAAATAAAATCATTTACAGACAAGCAAATGCTGAGAGATTTTGTCACCATGAGGACTGCCTTACAAGAGCTCCTGAAGGAAGCACTAAACATGGAAAGGAACAACCGGTACCAGCCACTGCAAAAATATACCAAATTGTAAAGATCATCGACACTATGAAGAAATTGCATAAACTAACGGGCAAAATAACCAGCTAGCATCATAATGAAAGGATCAGATTCACAGATAACAATACTAACCTTAAATGTAAACAGGCTAAATGCCCCAATTAAAAGACACAGACTGGCAAATTGGATAAAGAGACAAGACCCATCGGTGTGCTGTATTCAGGAGACCCATCTCATGTGCAAAGACACACATAGGCTCAAAATAAAGGGATGGAGGAATATTTACCAAGCAAATGGAAAGCAAAAAGCAGGGGTTGCAATCCTAGTCTCTGAGAAAACAGATTTTAAACCAAAAAGGTCAAAAGAGACAAAGAAGGGCATAATGGTAAAGAGATCAATGCAACAAGCAGAGGTAACTATCCTAGATATATATGCACCCAATACAGGAGCACCCAGATTCATAAAGCAAGTTCTTAAAGACCTACAAAGAGACTTAGACTCCCACACAATAATAGTGGGAGACTTTAACACCCCACTGTCAATATTAGACAGATCAATGAGACAGAAAATTAACAAGGATATCCAGGACTTGAACTCAGCTCTGGATCAAGCGGACCTAGTAGACATCTACAGAACTCTCCACCCCAAATCAACAGAATATACATTCTTCTCAGCACCACATCACACTTATTCTAAAATTGACCACATAGTTGGAAGTAAAACACTCCTCAACAAATGCAAAAGAATGGAAATCATAACAAACAGTCTCTTATATCACAGTGCAATCAAATTAGAACTCAAGATTAAGAAAATCACTCAAAACCACACAACTACATGGAAACTGAACAACCTGCTCCTGAATGACTACTGGATAAATAACAAAATGAAAGCAGAAATAAAGATGTTCTTTAAAACCAATAAGAACAAAGATACAACACACCAGAATCTTTGGGACACATTTAAAGCAGTGTGTAGAGGGAAATTTATAGCACTAAATGCCCGCAAGAGAAAGCAGGAAAGATCTAAAATCGACACCCTAACACACAATTAAAAGAACTAGAGAAGCAAGAACAAACAAATTCAAAAGCTAACAGAAGATAAGAAATAACTAAGATCAGAGCAGAACTGAAGGAGAGACAGACACGAAAAACCCTTCAAAAAAATCAATGAATCTAGGAGCTGGTTTTTTGAAAAGATCAACAAAATAGATAGACTGCTAGCCAGACTAATAAAGAAGAAAAGAGAGAAGAATCAAATAGACGCAATAAAAAATGATAAAGAGGATATCACCACCGGTCCCACAGAAATACAAACTACCATCAGAGAATACTATAAACACCTCTATGCAAATAAACTAGAAAAATCTAGAAGAAATAAATAAATTCCTGGACACATACACCCTCCCAAGATTAAACCAGGAAGAAGTCGAATCCCTGAATACACCAATAACAAATTCTGAAATTGAGGCAGTAATTAATAGCCTACCAACCAAATTCCTCAAGGATCTAGAACTAGAAATACCATTTGCCCCAGCAATCCCATTACTGGATATATACCCAAAGGATTATAAATCATTCTACCATAAAGACACATGTACACATATATTTATTGTGGCACTGTTCACAATAGCAAAGACTTGGAACCAACACAAATGCCCATCAATGATAGTCTGGATAAAGAAAATGTGGCACATATACACCATGGAATACTATGCATCCATAAAAAAGGATGAGTTCATATCCTTTGCAGGGACATGGATGATGCTGGAAACTATCATTCTCAGCAAACTAACACAAGAACAGAAAACAAAATACTGCATGTTTTCACTCATAAGTGGGAGTTGAACAATGAGAACACATGGACACAGGGAGGGGAACATCACACACTGGGGCCTGTTGTGGGGTGGGGGATCGGGGGAAGGACAGCATTAGGAGAAATACCTAATGCAGATCACGGGTTAATGGGTGCAGCAAACCACCATGGCATGTGTATACCTATGTAACAAACCTGCACGTTCTGCACATATACCCTAGAACTTCAAGTATAATAATAAAAAAAAATAAAAAAAAATAGATTGTGAAACTGAATTTAGACTTATGAAATCCAGACAAGGCAAAAATAGAGTCAGGGTGGAGACTGGCTGCAAAGACACAAAGGGAGCTTTTTAGAGGAATACAACTGTTCTACCTCTTGATTTGCGGTGATGATTACACAACTATATGCAATCACCAAAATTCATCAAGCTACAGACTTTTTTTTTTTTTTGAGATGGAGTTTCGCTCTTGTGGTCCAGGCTGGAGTGCAGTGGCGTGATCTCGGCTCACCGCAACCTCCACCTCCCGGGTTGAAGCGATTCTCCTGCCTCAGCCTCCCGAGTAGCTGGGATTACAGGCATGTGTTACCACACCCAGCTAATTTTGTATTTTTAGTAGAGACGGGGTTTCTCCATGTTGGTCAGGCTGTTCTCGAACTCCTGACCTCAGGTGATCCACCCGCCTCTACCTCCCAAAGTGTTGGGATTACAGGACTGAGCCACCGTGACCAGCCCAAATTACAGACTTAAAATGGGTGAATTTCATTATTTGTAAATTATACCTTAATAGAGCAGGAAAAACTGTAAAGCTTGTTATTTGTTTCCATTCTGACCATTTGCGCCAGGGTAAAGTCATAATTAGTCATTAGTTATGGTTATGAACGTTGACAGTAATCACATAATAGTAGTGTCATGCTGGCTGTGCATCCTCAAGCCACTCTCTCCCTAGCACTCCCACTTAACTCCTGGGGAAGACATTCACATGAGTCAAAAGCAGCCTCCAAGGTTCTCATCTCATTCAGGCCAGGACCCCTAGGAAGACTTCATACTGATTTACAGCAAAGCACGTGTTGGCCAGTAAGTGTGCATTCAGATGTTGTGTCATCAGTGAGGTGGGTATTCTCCTGGAAGCTGTAGTGTTGCCAAGCAATGAATAAGAACAATGAATCCCAGCAATTTCTCTCTGCGTCTTGGAATCATGATTCAGATCCAGGCAGACAATGGGTACCATGGGCTAGCATTTGGGATGTAGGCACACTGCAAGTGCTTGCATACCAACATTTCCTGTGGAACAAGCAGAATTTGGTTTTGACAGAGGTAAGTGTGGGCTTCTTGGACTGTCATAGGCTCCCTTAAAAACAGGAGGCAATCTTGACTTGTGATCAGACATCCTTCCTGCCTCGGCCCATTTGTCAACCAGAACAGGAGGCCTTGTGTTAGACCCGGATGGACAGAATTAATGGCAGAAGACAGAGTGGCTCTCACTCTACCCCTCAGTGTACCAAGCTGAGAAGTACCAAGAGCAAGCAGCCCACTTCTGAAGTCAGCTTAGGAGATTCTCAATGCGGCAAAGAGCAAAAGGGACACCGGTATGAGAAAGTTGAGAGAAAACTTCCCTGACAGTTACGGCCTCAAGTTATTTCCCACTAGGCAAACTGCAGGATAGAGGTGAGAAAGTGTTCAAATTCTAAGTTTGAGGAAATACAGAAAAAAAGAGCAAGACATAAAAGGGGAATATAAGGCCTAGATTTGGTTTAGAAAGATGTCTATTAAAATAGAAAGGACTCGGTTCATAAGAGGTCGGGCCTCTGGACCTGAAAAAAATCCATCCTAAATTCAATACTGGATAACAGGAAGGCAAGGTGAAAAACAGGAAGGGAAAATATTAGCAAGCTTGAAATACACAGAATTGAAAATGGCTTAAGACACTTCTGCATTGGATGTCACCCATTTAAACAATGGACAAATGCAGTGTGAGAGAAGCAACTCCCAGGAAACATTCTGCGTATGTGGTGGACGTTCCCTCTGGCATATGAGAATCACATCCAGCGAACCTTGATCCATTTCTCCCAATTTTCTTCTAAGTTGTGGGTTGAATTCTGACCTGAAAAACGTCAGCTGGCAATGACACTAGAACTGTGTCAAAAGAATATAATAGAAGATAATATTATCAGACTCTGCACTCATCAGCCTATTCCCAACTCACAGATAAGCACTGGTCAGAAAAACTAGAACATTTAAGGCACGGAGGCCAAGGCAGCAGGATTTCTTCACAAAACAAAGGAAAATGAGGCTGCAACCAAAGTAGGTTATCAGGCGGCTCACTGGTTAGTGAAGCAAGGAAAGCTGCACATCAATGGTGAGTTAATCAACAGCAGCAACCAAAGAGGCGTGTCCAGAGAATACACACTTGTTTCTCACAATTAGCCTTTTGGGGAGAACACTTGCTAGAGGAGTTAAGGACACTGGGAGCACCCTCAACAGTCTATTTAAGCAAGGCAGGACCAGATGCAGTGGCTCATGCCTGTAATCCCAGCACTTCGGGAGGCCAAGGCAGGTAGATGGCTGTGACTAGCCTGGGCAACATGGCGAAACCCCCTCTGTACAAAAAATATGAAAATTAGCTGGGTGTGGTGGTACATGCCTGTAGTCCTAGCTACTTGGGAGACTGAGGTGGGAGGATCATCGGAGCCTGGGAGGTGGAGGCTGCAATGAGCTGAGGATCATGCCGCTGCACTCCAGCTTGGGTGACAGAGTGAGATCCTGTCTCAAAATAATAATTAAAAAAAAAAAAAGCAAGGCAGATGATGAGCAGTCTTTGTCGGCTTTGGGTGAGTCTACGGATGTTACTGATATGGCTCAGTTGTTTATTTGAGGCGTTCACGTCAAGGCTGAAGTGAATGAAGGGTTAGGCTCTTTAGATAGTCTGTGTAGAACAACTACCGGTGAGAATATTTTCAAAGATGTTGAGAAAACACGAATTTAGTAGAATCCAAAGTGGAATCTGCTAAGCTGTTGCAAATGATGGTGATAAAAATGTATGGGACAAAAAAACAAACAAACAAACAAATTACAAACTTACAAAGCTTGTAAAAATGTAAGGTGTTTCATGCTATTCTTTGTATCAGCAGGTCTTTTGCAGAAAATCTATTGTGTGTGATTAAGCCCATAGTGTCAACAGCGAATGACAATCCCTCTCATGGACTCAACCATCATCAGTTCTCTAACTTTTTGTCACAAATAAGCTGACTATGCCGATTTGTCCCACGTAAATACACCAGTTTGATGGCTTAATAAACTTTCATCACATTATTTTGAGCTCAGAGCTGAGACTGAAACTTTTCTGAGCAAGAACTGCCCTCAACACCATTATTGAGTTCTGAAGGGCTTAAGTAGCTTTTACTGCAGACTTGATAATAAATTCAACCTAAAGCTGCAAGGCAAAACAGCACTCATGTGCAAAACTCATACTGTGTTAAAGTCATTTTGATGACAACTGACATTGTTCCAATCACAAGTCATATCAAACTGAGTTCTGTACTTTCCATGCTATTAAAATTAAAAGAAGTGAGCTCTCCATGCTCACATAAGTTTGCAGTGGATATAAATTCTAAGTTTAAATACAGTGTGTTTGTGAACCTGGATTTCCATATTTCAAAATCCATTTAGCTGTGCAGTGGAAGAGTTGCCATCTAATCTTCCATAGGAAGATATGAATCTGTAACGTAATACCATATGGAAAGGCAAAGATCAAGAGAAGAATCTAACAGGATTCCATGAGTGCCTTCCAAGTGATGATCATGCTCAATTAAAATCATATACATGTGGACTGATGTCAACGCTTCCATTTATAGAGATAAAATACGTAAAATCTCATGACAGATCAACACTAAGAGAGGAACATTTACAATAGATGTTGATAATAGGAAACACTAACTTTGAATCCCAATAAGTGAAATGTTATCCCTCACCAAGGAAAGAATTCTATTCTTCTCATTAGACATATATTACAAAAAATGCACTAAGATAATATATTTTGAATTTACCACTGAAACTTTTGTGAAAATGTGTTTTCTCTCATCATAAATACCTACCCAGTATCTTGGCCCACAAAGCCTAAGATATGCACTACCTGGCTCTTTCCAGAAAAGCCTGCTGACAATTAGTCTGAATTAGCACAAGTGTGTTATATTTTGGAGACATCAACTTGACATCAACTTGCTCAGGGCACTGGTGCTACATGGCTGCAGCTGCTGCGGTCTAGGTTTGGCCGTGCTCTGGGAGTGAGGACGTGCTTCTGCGTAGCTGCATTTTTGAATGACTTCTGCTGTAGCACATGCCCTGGATAAGACATTCACAAAGAACCTCAGGATAAGATTTGTCCCTCTTTTTTGTCTCATGTGAATGTCTGAGAACTGCAAGGACTGGAAACCGAGCCTTACAAAGATCGACACCAGTCTCTTCTGGTGTTCTCTGATTCCTGCCCTGGAAGGGGACACCAGTAACTCTGATGCCTATAGGCCTGTCATAAAACCGCTGAAGTCAACAGAGTGGTGGACAGGGGAGAGGAGGGGAATGCTGCCTCTGCCTCCAGCTGCTAGGAGAAGGTGAGATCTTCTTCCTGACTTCCCTCCCTCTAGAGAGCTCTGACTTGGACCTAGGCACTCTGCTCCAAGGAAGCGCTCTGCCCCTCTCAGCATCTCCTGGAAGGCTTTTCTTCTTGCGGGCCATTCCCTTTAGCTTTACTCAGTTTATTTCCTTGGAAATCCATTGTTGTCGGCGAAGATTTTCCTTTGACTGTGGCCAATTTGGAACTCGCGTGGGGTGGGGTCGGGAAGAAGGTGTCTGGGCATGGCTTTTACCTGAGTCTTTGTTTAGACTCTAGAGGGAAGACAGCACTTGAGAGAGTGCAGCGGACCCCAGGCATAAATGACAGGGTCCTACTTAGGGCCATGGGGCCAATTTCAGATAGCAAGGAAGGTGGGTGCACCTGCCTGGACATAAATTACTCACAGCACATCAGTCTGCGGCCCAGACTACCCCAGTTAGGACAGGCATGGGCACTCACAGCCCCTTCTCCTACACCATCCCATTCGCACCCAAAATCACCCTTCCATAGAGGAACAATGGGAAACAACTATTCCCTCTCTTTGAGAAAATAAAGGATTGAACAAGAAGGTGACAGTCCCTTAAGATGGAAACCATTTTTAAGAGAAACTATGAAGCACTTGGATTAAAAAGGACATTAAGTAATGTGTCATATATCTGTTTTCTGTTCTGATTACAAGCTAACGAATACAAAACAGTCAGGTCTGGGAAGCTACACAGAGATTCTGTTTGCTGATTAATCAGAGTAAATGTAAGATTAAATCTGACACTTCATTCTCTGTCATGTTACAATTTTCCTATTTTATCTTATTTCTTTCCAGGCAAAGAACAAGGCTTTGGCCTGGTGTGGTGGTAATCCCACCACTTTGGGAGGCCAAGGAAGGAGGACTGTTTGAGCCCAGGAGTTCCGAGACCAGCCCAGGCAACACTGGGAGACCCCATCTCAATTGAAAAAAAAAAAAAAGAATAAGACTTGCTTTTCATCAAGTTGTTTTTATAACCCATGAAAACTGCAAACCTTGGTGTCTGTGAGGCCACCAGGAATGGGAGACATGTTTGGTGATGGAGCTGAACTGAGAGTATTAATGAGCCAGAATTTATTTGGTGCTTTAATGGCCAGGATGATTTGCAGTTGCCTTTTGGTTGAGTTTACAAGCTTAGATATAATATAAAAGTGCATCTTATAGTTCCTTATCAAAGTGTTTCTAATAATTCCTAATCCTATACTAAATGCCCTTTTTTTACACTGCAAAACTGTGACTATTATCCCTATTTTACAGATCAGAACGTGGAAGCTCACAGGAATATGGTGACATGGCCAGAGAACATCACAGTGGCAGGACTGGCTGGCAATGTCCCTTTTCCCAGGTGCTCCAGCCACCACACCATGAGGACCTGTTGAGACATGGGAATGTCTGGCCCAAGCATATGAAATCCTCACTGTCAGTCATTTTCATTAAGTGTTTCTATTAAGTCAGAAGAAATACTTACCAACTGCTAAAAGTAGGTTACAAGATGTTGTATGTGTTTGTATGTGTGTATCTCTACTGCTTAGAAAAACACTTATTAAAAACAATGAAAGATATGGGAAAAAGATAATACCACAATATCGTCAGTTTTATCTCTAAGATGAAATTACAGGCAACTTTTCTTTCTTTCCTTGAATTATTTTCTAAGTTTTCTACAACAAGCATGTATTTCACCTGTAAGTTTGTTCACATACAATATTGACAAGTATCTTAAGTCCTGGCACCTAACATTCAGAACAGACAGAATGAGAGACATGGAAAAATTCAATTTCCTGGGCTAAATTCAATTTCCTAAAAAGGCTTGGAGAAAATCAGGCAAAATTAATAAACAAGCAAACACAGATTATCCATCTAAGGAAAAAGAAAGTGCCCTATAAGCACCCAGGAAGAAAAATGGATTATTGAAAAGAACAAAATCATCGGGGCTGCCTCCATCTCCATTCTTACTGTCCGCGAGGGCTGTGGGGTGGCACCCACACAAGGGCACTGAGAACTCCGAGCTTCTCAAACATCTGCTCCTAAGCAGCACTTGAGTGATTTCTCCAGCTATTCAAACCGGCAGAATTACCCATACAGTATAAGCCCAAGTAACTGGTAAATAACTGTTCATACTCATATGCTCGATGGGATCTGCTCCAAAGGGGAAAGACTCAAAGTATAGCACAGTATGCATTCCAGAGGATGAAAATGCAAGCAACTACTTGGAATGACTATTCTTTAAAGCGTTTAAAGTAAGATGTTTGGGTTTTGTCGTCTTGCAAGCAAGTTCTATGCCTGTTTAATTCACATAGGGAACTAAAGAAGTATGTCTTGAAATATTTTCCCAACAAACTGGAATAATAATCCCTTGGTTTACTTATAACAACAAGGCATTTATTCAGCAAATGATTTGACTCTCAAAGCAACTGGACGTCATCTTTCAGGACAACCTATAATGTTGTACCCCCAAGTTTGGGAACAATGAAATAGAGAATTTGGTTATATGGGAGTAATTTAGGCCATGGTGGATTTAATAATTTTTAAATGTTTAAAACTGAGAGTGGTTAATTTTAATGATCGACTTTATTGCTTTTTTCCCCTAACAACTTGAGACCATTGAAATCTATGGCACTTCCTAGATTTGGGTCTGTTCCTTTCGCCTAGCCTTTCCTTCTGTAAAAGACTTTTGAAATGATGGCCAAATTGCACAGCTGCCAACAAAGCATGCTTAAAATAAGTGCTTGGCTATCATTATTTCACTTTTCATCATCCTACACTTTTGAATAGAAGTTTTTCTTTTCTCAGATTATTCCAATCTATGAGGCAAGGGCCAAGGATTCAGTATGCCCTTATGAAAACAAATTAATTAGAAGGCCATTAGGCTGAGATGGTGTCTTGTGTCTTACATAAGCACATGGAAACCCAACAGTGGAAGGAAACTTAAAGCAATCAGAAACTGCCAAGTGACTTCTAATGAGAGATTGTGCCAAGCAGAAACCACCCACTAACCTCCGGAACTTTCCACTCTGACCAATCAAATGCTTCCTTTGTCTTGCTTGTGCAAACACGTCTTACAAAATCGCTTTCCCACACACCTTCTAGGTGGAGCTCATACTGCTTGTGGTTTGGTGCTGATTCATGAATTGGTCTGCTCCAAAAAACGCTATGACTTCTTTTTAAGATGGAGTTTAGCGCTTGTTGCCCAGGCTGGACTGCACCTCCACCTCTGGGTTCAAGCGATTCTCCTGCCTCAGCCTCCCAAGTAGCTGGGATTACAGGCATGCGCCACCACACCCAGCTAAATTTTGTATTTTTAGTAGAGACAGGGTTTCAGCATGTTGGTCAGGACGGTCTTGAACTCCTGACCTCGTGTGATCCACCTTCCTCGGCCTCCCAGCGTGCTGGGATTACAGGCATGAGCCACTGCGCCCAGCCTAAAAAACTGAAAATGTCCTTTGCCCTCCTGGGGGAACTGGTTAGGACCACAGCTCGTCCTGCGTCACGGCTATCCCCCCACCCCAGCCTTGTCCCCTTCCAGGCAGCCTGTCCTTCCCTCCCTGGTGTTTGTGTCCAAAAGACCCCATAGATTCTCCATAACCTGTCTTTTACTCCTCAACTCAAAGGGAATGTCTTGTCACTATATCCCCAGCACAGCGCCCGGTCCAGAAATCCTCACTGGCACGTAAGTCTTCCCTAAGTGTTTGCTGAATAAATACATGAAAGCGCACCATTCCCTCTATCCCTTCCTTCACCTTTCCTCCCTCCTTGACCTCACTGTCCTGTACTCATTGTTCCCAGAACTGTCAGTTGCTCTAGGAAGATCTGTAGCTCTGCTGCTGCCTTCAGGCCTCATGGACTGTGGAAAGTCCCTGGACCTGGCTCTGGTCCTTGCCACTCCCAAAAGAGGCTCTAGCTCCCCAAGGCAGGGCCCAACCTCACTCCAGCGAAACCTCACAGGTCAGCACAGGGCCTGTGTGCACACCTGTCAGGTTGTGTAAGGTGCTACTGGCTCTGCCTGGCCAGCGCCTCCTCAGGCTCGCTTTTCTCCTGCCTTTCATAAGAGTCATCCTTGTACCCACAGCCTCCTCTCACCGGGTGTGGTGTTCTCCGTTCTCTGCAGGGCCCTGTGCAAATAAAGGGCTCCAGGACGCTTCCAGGGGCTGCTGGGATGGTTTGTGTTCAGTGCTAAATGCTGTTTCCACTCTGGTTCTCTTCCAAGTGCTCATGACTTAGATCAAGTGACTGTTTAATAAATTAGTTGCTTGGGTAGAATGGAAAATGTTTATCTTTTCTATTTGGAAAACGTAAATGTCCCCAAACCACATAGACTATGTACACAATAACATGTACAACTCAAAAAAAAAAAAAATAGCCTAGCAATTAAAAAAAAAAAACTATCCCTGACCCAGTCAATCCTCTTGGAGCAGCTTTTAAACTATTAGTATAGGAAGTGGGCTTTCATCCCAGCAGCTCCTTATCCAACAGCCTCAGGGAAGACAGCAGCATGCTGTGCCTCCGTGTTCTACTCTGTATGAATGAGCTGTTCAAGTTCTATCATTCAAGGTGACTCTGGCCCTTTGGGAGGCTGCATTCATTTTTCTGCTTGAGTGAATGTAGGTACAATGAAACATGATGTCTCAAGTTAAAAAGCTTCCACTTGGGATGTCAGGCAAAACTTTGTAAAGTGTTCCCTTGATTTCCAACAACACAGTTTTGCTGGCACATGAGGCTGGCAGCAGTGCACATGAATGACACACAGAGTACATGTCTGGATGTGCATTCACAGCAATGCAAAATAGTGCTAGGTATTGTGTACTGAGCACTCAGATGCGCCAGCACCATGCAAGCATTCTAGGGAGTTGCCTTTGCTCTAAATTCATGTGATCCCACAGGGGGGTTCCATCACCATGCCCATTCTACAGGTGGGGAAACCTTGCTGCGGGGCAGCTTAGTAACTCATCCGGGGTCATGAGTGATGGGACTAGGATAGCACCGAATACTCTGACCTGAGATTGCTTTTAGCCAGAAAGAAACAGACATACAGCTTCTGGTATATTTATGGAAAAGTATATACAAACAGCAAAGTCGGACTAATATTCAAATTGTAGCAATGGTTGATCCCATTCCAAAAAAAAAAATAAAGCAATGGTAAAGAGTTTCAGGCACACAGTACTCACTAAGCCTCTGATGAATGTTGACTCGCCCTTGTTTAAAGTGCAAGTCATCAAAGCACACTGAGGACACAGACTGCACCAGTTACAGGGTAAGGTGCTGGTTTTCAGGGAACTCAGGTACCAAAAACTGTGCTGGGTACAACACTGGTTCCAAGTAGTGGAGCTGTGTACTTTCTCTTCGCTGGAATGCATGACACCAGGAGAAAGAAGAGAGGCTTATAAACACACACTGAGTTCTTCCTGTCTCTCTGGGAAGTGAGTGTTTTAAGGTGGGACCCCAAATCAGAAAGGTTGGGTAAACTGCCCATAGTCACACAGCCAGTGAGTTCAACTTCCTTGGGTGTAGAGACATCCTTTTTAACTGTGAAGCTTTCCAGAGCCTGAATGAAAACGTTTAAAATTTAATTTTGAACTTTCGACCTGTCGTTTGCTTTGGCTGTGTAAAAGCCAAAAGATATGACCTGGAGAGAACCCCAACTTATTAGAAGGCTTGAAGATTTCAGACACAGCCAGTTTTCAAATATTCAAAAAAAAACAAAAACCTTTAAAGATTTAGAAGTCATCTTTAAGACTTCGTTTGTTTAAGGTTTAAGGTTGCTGGCTTTCCACCCCCACAATCCTGGGGTCCCTTGCATAAGGTGGACATGAAAGTCTCTGAAAGTGATCAAGCCTATAAGGAGAAACTGCTAGGCAGTTTTAGGACACCAGGTTTCCAGTTGCAGCTGATCACTTGGCTGGGAGAAAACAGCTCCACCATCACCAAAGATGCCAAAAGGGGAACCGGCAGAAAGGAGTAGAAACCAGTGGCTCTCAAGACTGACCATCAGCATTAGACTCTCGGCCAACCCCCTCCCCCCCGCCCCCACAGTCGTGATCTAAGGGAACAAAATCTAGTCTTCATTTTTATTTTACATTTTTACTTTTTAACTCTTTATTTTTATATATTTAATTTTGAGACAGAGTCTCGCTCTGTCACCCAGGCTGGAGGGCAGTGGCAAGATCTCGGCTCACTGTAACCTCCGCCTCTCGGGTTCAAGCGATTCTTCCATCTCAGACTCCCGAGTAACTGGGATTACAGACAGGCGCCACCGCGCCCGGCTAAGGAAACCAAACCTAGGACCACTGAGTGGCTCTTTCCAGATCAGTTTCATCATGTTTTTTTCCATCACTCCCTTCCAGTCCTTTGTTTCCCGCCCTTTCCAGACGAATCCCTTCTGGTTTCCAAACTCCCGGGGCCGGGGGACTCGGGGAAGGGCACCCGTGCAGATGGGGGACGCCCCGGGGGATCTGGCAGGGAGAGGGCATCTGGGTGGGGGAGGCTTCGGGGAGAGGGCACCGGGCAGTGAGGGGAGGGTCGGAGAGGACGCCGGGCCGGGAGTAGGGTAGGGGGCCGGGGGCCGGGGACGTTACCGATGCCCGTAGTGGACGAGGAACATGGCCAGGAGGATGCAGTTGGGCGCGCTGCGGAGACGCGGGGCGGACTCGCTGGCGTACTGGTAGAGCGGCAGGGCCAGCGAGGGCAGCTCCTGCACCACCCAGGCGGCCCGCGCCGGCACTCGGAGCCTGTGGCTGGGCAGCGCGTGGCGGCCGTACACTGAGTTCGTCTGACGATTCCGCGCGAAGACCGCGCAGCCCACGGCGCACTGCAGGTAGGCGAGCGCGGCCAGCAGGCGCTCCTCCGCCACCCCCGTCGCCGTTGCCATCGCCAGGGCTGGGCAGCGTGCTCCATGCCCCAGAGGCCGCGGCGGGCAACATATAGGGCGGCGGCGCGGTGGCAGGAGGGGCGGCTACCGGAGGGGCGGCTACCGGAGTCCCGCACTGCCGGGACACCGCAGAAAGGGTTCTCAAGTCAGGCTTCTCCGGGGTAGCCGGGGCTGTGGGTGCGGCCCCGGGGGCGGGGCGAGCACTTGCGCGGGGAGGGACCTGCAAGCGCCCCACCCACGCCGGGGTGCAGTAACCCCGCGCCGCTCTGCGCACGCGCGGCTTCAGGCTGTCCGCGGAGCTCCTTGAGCCCGCGTGGGAAACCTGGGCGCTTCGCGCAGAGACGCCTTTGTGGCTGCTTCCTGGAGCATTTTTTTCTCCTTAGAGCTGTTCGCTGTTTTCCCTCTCACGCCGCTTTTCTGAAAGACGGGTTGTGCGCTTTGGGCTTATTCCTGGATGGTCCCCAAAGGTCCCCGAAAGGACCAGGCCCGGACACGTGGGGCCTTGGTTTCCGGCCGGAAGTCCCGGGAGGTGTAGGGCTAGAGTTCTGGCCGTGGCGGGCCGGTTTCTGCGTGCTGCGTGCGCGGCCGCGTGGGCTATGGGGCGGCGGTCGCGGGGCCGGCGGCTCCAGCAACAGCAGCGGCCGGAGGACGCGGAGGATGGCGCCGAGGGTGGTGGAAAGCGCGGCGAGGCGGTAGGAGCCGGGACCCGGCGGGCGGGCCAGGGGCTCCTCCTGGGCTTCCCGGACCCCGAGGCCTGCGAGGCGGCGGCGAGGGGGCGGCTCCTTGGGCCTCGGGGTAGACGTCTCTTTCCTTCCTCAGGGCTGGGAAGGAGGCTACCCCGAGATCGTCAAGGAGAACAAGCTGTTCGAGCACTACTACCAGGAGCTCAAGATCGTGCCCGAGGGCGAGTGGGGCCAGTTCATGGACGCTCTCAGGGAGCCGCTCCCGGCCACTTTAAGAATTACTGGTTACAAAAGGTAGGGAGGCAGTGCCTGATTTTTTGGGAGCTGGGGCCAGGATGCTGGAGGTTAAAGGCGACGGTGTTTTCTTCGACAAGTGTTACAGTGCCAGAGAACCGTGGCGTTTCAGCGGTTTGGATTCAGGAAGCATTGAGGTGGGGAGCACAGGGTCTAATGAAATGGTCACGGAGGTATTGCAGGCGCAAGGTTAGAAGACGAAATGAAAATGAGATCTGAGGAAGAGTCGGCTCCTGGGGAATCTTCCAGGAGGGAAGCTGAGGGTCTTACCTTTTGGAACGTAAGAGAATTTATAGAGAATGCATAAAACCCCTTGGTTCTCCCCCCCTCCGCGCCCCCCCTCCATCTTTGTAGTTACATCTTTCTAAATGAGTCGCAAGTAAAACTATAACTGTAGGATATGCTTAGGAGAGAAGGAATGCAGTGTTGCTCTTAGGGCTCAAACAGTGTGGATTGCTTAAATTTTGAAGGCATACAGTGTAAAAGTAGTGACTAAAGAATGTTTACTCTCCATGCAAAAGTTGGTTTTAGTTTTAAAACACTTGCAGTCTTAAATTTAAGAAGATACAATGTATTAACTTAGTTTTTTACATCAGTTTGAAACTTCCTTATTTTTCAATAGCCACGCAAAAGAGATTCTCCATTGCTTGAAGAACAAATATTTTAAGGAATTGGAGGACCTGGAGGTGGACGGTCAGAAAGTTGAAGTTCCACAGCCACTGAGTTGGTAGGTACCACAGTGCTTCATGCCGAATATTTATTTGGGATATTAATCTCTATCACTTGAATTATATTTCTTGGTACTGCATTTGCTGTTAACATGAAAGAGCTTGGGTATACTTTGCAAACATCCTAATGTTCTAGTACCTGGTGCTTTTATCAACATTACATTGCTACGCAAGTTTTCATGCGATTTGCGATTTGCAGCTTTATGAGTCACTGATTTCAGCCAGCTCTTCCTAGTACATCCAGCCTCTTCCTTTATGTCACCACTTCCGCCAGCTCCATGTTACAGCCCTTGTTTTCTCACATCAAAACTGTTGCAGAGTGGCTGCTTTGCCTTCAGAAAAAGGACAGACTTAGCTTGACAACAGTCTCCTGGTAGGTAGTCTCTTAGTGTTTTCCATTACAGACAGGTTACCGCTGTCTGCTGTCAGGTTGTCTCCTGGTACTTCGCAGTACAGACTGCACCAGCCAATGTAGCATTTCCGAGTCTCAGCACCCAAGCGTGCTACTACTCTGGGAGCTACCTCTTTCTTGACCTGTCCTGGAGGTGCCTTCTGGGTTACCTATTCCTCATGGCTCGGTTCTAGTCTCAGTTGTATGAAGGTGATCCCTTGTGCTGATAGCATCTTGTAAAGATGCTTGGAGAACTCCGGAGGCGCCAGTCCTTCAGTTAACTTATATAAGTGGGAAAGTCGTTATTATTAACTTTGAGGTATTGAGTTCTCAGAAAAGTAATGCACGAAAAGGTGAATTAAGCCGTTTTTTGTTTGTTTGTTTGTTTGTTTGGAGACGGAGTCTCACTCTGTCGCCCAGGCTGGAGAGCAGTGGCACCATCTTGGCTCACTGCAAGCTCCACCTCCCTGGTTCACGCCATTCTCTTGTCTCAGCCTCCCGAGTAGCTGGGACTTCAGGTGCCCGCCACCACGCCCGGCCAATTTTTTTGTATTTTTAGTAGAGACGGGGTTTCACCTTGTTAGCCAGGATGGTCTCATCTCCTGACCTCATGATCCGCCCACCTCGGCCTCCCAAAGTGCTGGGATTACAGGCGTGAGCCACTGCGCCCTGCCAAATTAAGCGTTTTGCATCAACTTTTGAGGTTTTGACTATTCCAGTACGTGGTGTTATCTTTCCTTTTTGGATAACCTTTAGTGTTCGCAAATCAAGGTCAGATTTTCATTAATCATGGGGTACAGATTTGCTTGTTTTTCTTTCATTGGCTGTTTGGATTTTCATTGTCCCTATCACAGATAAGCATATACATTCACAATGAATGCTGACTGGCCAAACATTAAGTCAGTATTCAACCAGTATCAAGACCGAATATCACCATCATGGAATGTGTTGCTGGGATATAGGAATAAATATGACCAACATCGTGAAACCCTATCTCTACTAAAAATACAAAAATTAGACAGGCATGGTGGCACACGCCTGTAATCCCAGACACTAGGGAGGCTGAGGCATGAGAATCGCTTGAACCCAGGAGGTGGAGGTTGCAGTAAGCCAAGATCATGCCACTGCACTCCAGCCTGGGCCACAGAGCAAGACCATGTCTCAAAAAGGGAAAAAAGAATAGATATGCCACATCTTAGATTTTTAAAAGCTTGAAGGGTACAGTATAGGAAAATGATACGGGTGCTACGTTGCTGTTAGTGGTCACTAATTGTCCACTGTAGTGAGATCAGTGGAAAAGGTAGATGTTTTTCAGCCTCTAGTTATGGCATTGCTGAGGTGAGGTAACCTTCACGAGATCAAGCTTTTCTTCCTCCTGGTAACTAGGTTGTAGACTTTGCTCAAGTCGTTTGGTTTGAAGATTTGATTGACGACACTGATTGTGTTGTACTTGAAGTAGAGGTCTGATACTGTAGTAGTCCATTTTCACACTGTTATAAGGACATCCCTGAGTAATGTATAGATAAAGGAAAGAGGCTTAATTGACTCACATTTCCACATGGCCGGGGAGGCCTCAGGAAGCTTAAAATCATGGCGGAAGATCTCTCTGCACAGGGTGGCAGGAGAGAGAATGAGTGCTGAGCAAAGGAAGAAGCACCTTATAAACCATCAGATCTCCCCCTGAGAATGAACTCACTGTTGTGAGAACAACATGAGGGAAACGGCCCCGGGATTTAATTATCTCCACCTCGTCCTGCCCTTGACACGTGGGGAATATTACAATTCAAGGTGAAATTGGGGTGGGAACACGAAGCCAAACCATCTAAAATATTTTAAGAAGACAGGATTACGATTCTCCTCAGGCATGTTTGTATTTTTAGCAGTGATGCATGTATGTGCTGCTTCACACAATCACCTGGAAACATTTGTTTCTAAAACCTTGTGTTTAGAAGCACAGAGATGGGATAAGAAATGCTTTTAAGATGAAGTTCCTGTCCAGGAGGAACGTTTCAGCATGTGTCTATAGGGAAGAGGTTTGCTCTTAAGGCACCTCAATGTGGGCATTTTCTTCTGCAGGCTCCAACAAACTAGGAGAAACCATACGATGTCAATAAGGCTTGCTAGTTTTTTATTATTCTCTGCAAACTACAGTTAAACTTGGATTTGATCAGCCCTTTTAACATTTAATAGCTGCTTTTCCATCTTGTTTAACAATGGGTCTGGGTATATGACAAGGTAATTACCAAACTCTTAGAATCTGCAGGTTGTCTGTAGTTGAAGAATGAAGGTGAATTGCTCTCTGCCAACAGCCAGCTATGTTTTTGTTTGCTTTAATTTTCTGAACACACAGCTGAAGGGTATGAACAAAACATTGTAGATCTGGGTTTCTAATATTTGGCTTTTTCCATTATCAATGATGGTTTCTCTATATTTTATTTTGAGACAGGGTCTCACTCTGTCACCCAGGCTGGAGTGCAGTGATGTCATGACGGTTCACTGCAGCCTTGACCTCCTAGGCTCAAGTGATCCTCCCACCTCAGCCTCCTGAGTAGCTCGGGCTACAGGTGCATGCCACCACGCCTGGCTAATTTTTTTTATTTTTTTGTAGAGATGGAGTTTCACCTTGTTGCCCAGGCTGGTCTTGCATTCCAGGGCTCAAGCAATCTTCCTGCCTTGGTTTCCCAAAGTGCTGGGATTACAGACATAAGCCACCATTCCTGGCCAATGCCAGTTTCTTGGCAGCTGTATTCTCTAAACATTTATTTATTCAAATTCATCTGTCAGTTTTAGGGTACTAAATCTCTCAGCAAGCAAGTAAAGCAGAAGCTTTCCAGGACTTCTGGTAATTTTCTGTATTGCTCAAGATGCAGAAATAGATCATGTAATATTCTTCCCAATCCTCTGGTACATAGTGAAATATAATTTAGGAAAACGTTTTTTGAAATTACATTTTCTAGAAGGAAAGTTATGTATAGGACCATAGCTTGGGCCAGTTTCATTTTTTTCTTACTTTCCATAGACTCAGAACAATGAGAAATTATCCTAAAGCATTCTTATAGAAGCATTGTTTTGACAACCAATCGTTCAGAGTGCACCTTATTGTCATTCTATTTATGTGCTGTTTACTTTTTTTTTTTTTTTGAGACAAGGTCTCTGTTGCCCAGGTTGGAGTGCAGTGGCATGATCTCAGCTCACTGCAACCTCCACCTCCTGGGCTCAGGTGATCCTCCCACCTCAGCGTCCCAGGTAGCTGGGATTACATTCCCCCATCACCATACCCAGCTATTTTTTCTATTTTTTGTACAGTTGGGGTTTTGCCATGTTGGACAGGCTAGTCTTGAACTCCTGACCTCAAGTGATCTGCCCACCTTGGTCTCCCAAAGTGCTGGTGTTACAGGCATGAGCCACTGCACCTCACCTGTTTACGTGCTTTTTAATGTCTAGATTGAGGATGGTTTGTCATAGATGTTGTATATATTTACAGAGTTCTTACCACTTGAGAATTTTTGATATGCAAAGATGACAGTGGTCCTTTTAACTTATCCTCTAAAAAGCCCAAATAGGATTTTTTCTTAAAAGACACAAGCTAAATTTGAATTAAGTAACTAAAAATTAAATATACCTCTCATTTTGTTTGATGTTAAAATCTACAAAGATTTAATAAACATTTTTTGGTTCATAAAAAGATGATGCTGTTCCTAAAGCTGTATAAGAAACATAATTTAAAAACATTTCTTGTAGAAACAGGGCCTCGCTTTGTTGCCCAGGCTGTTCTTTGTACCCAGAGGAAATAAACATTTATCTGTTAGTTTCTGTTTGTATTTAAATATTTCAGAGTTCCTAAATGTTTCTTTACATGAGATCAACAGCCTTCACAATTATAAATACTGTAGAATTTTAATCTTGTAATAGTACGTTTACATTTTGACTATCAGAAATTTGACGAATAAGACATATAAGGCTATATTTGTTCAAAGTATATCTAGACTGCTTATCTATATTTGAAAATGAAAATTCAGCTCTTTACAATAAGTCTAAATGGCATGTGGTGTTCATATTGATGTTTTAGTGATTTGGTAAGGCGATAACTTACATGATCGTACTAGCTTTGAGACAGACAAGTTCAGGAAGACCAGATACTATATGAGCTGGCATTTGGCTGTTTGCAAGTAGAGGTTACAGTGGCACAGCAGATATTTGCCCAATACTATAGCAAATGCCAAATTTGCATGTAACCTACTATTTCGCCTCTAATGAGTCCAAAAGATTATTTAAAACAATTCTTTTTTAAATTGGCTTATGAATATGATTTTCTTTTGGCTTTATATTTTTGAACACATTAAATGTCGAGGAGGGAACTGGGCTATATGAGATAGAATCAAAGCGCTGGGGACCTTTGGAGGGTGGCCGTGGACAGATTCAGCCAGTTTCGTCTTCATTATTTGGTAGAAAATGCTTTTCAGGTATATCTTGTAATATTTTGACTTGAGCAGTGTCGGGCTTTTAAGTCCTGAGTTTGTTTCCATCAAATAATCAGAGTTTAAAAGCAGTCAAATGTGTTTATGTTTTCCAGACATTCCAGTTTTATTTTCATGGTTTTCACTGTAGCTACAATTTGATGCATGGAAACATTGTGAGCCTGCATTGTTAAATTGAGTGTATTACTGCATCTCAGGTTTAGTGAGAATTGCTGAAACTATACTAAGATTTATGGCCGCGTGACGTGGTACACTTGGTTTGGCATTGGATTGAGCATGGTGCCGCGTGACATCAGTGTGCTCATTTGTATGGTGCAGATGCCTGTATAGGTGCAGGCCAAGTTTCAAAGCACATCCTGGGTGGGGTACAGTGGCTCATGCCTGTAATCCCAACACTTTGGGAGACTGATGCGGCCGGATCACTCGAGGCCAGGACTTCGAGACCAACCTGGCCAACACGGCAAAACCCCATCTCTACTGAAAATACACGTCTGTAATCCCAGCTACTCAGGTGGCTGACTGAGGCATGAGAATTACTTGAATCCGGGAGGCAGAAGTCGCAGTGAGCTGAGATTACACCACTACACTCCAGCCTAGGTGACAGTGAGACTGTCTCAAAAAAAAAAGGCAGTGTTTTTAGTATCCCCCATTTCTCCCCTAATTAAAAAAAATAAAAAAAATAAAAATAACATTGATGTCATCATTTATAGAAAGTTCAAATATATTCACAGATATGATGGCAGGTAATGCTTTATTCTTAGTTATATATAGGTAACAGCCTAGGAGCTCAAGTTAATGCATTAGTGGTTTCCAAGGTAGGATTTTTTTGGTATGTAAAATATTTTAGTGCATTATTGAACTGGTGTTAGAAATAATGAAAAATATATTTAAAAAAAAACTAATCAGGTATTTGTGGGACACTCTGACACTGCATTATTTTGATTCTGTGTGATCTGCACATGAAGTAAGTCATCTTGTATCTTTTTTTTCTGATGACCTTACCATTGTTACCTTATAATGGTGAAGAGCAGAGGAGTGTCCGCTTTTTCATCTGATCTCGAGCGTTTCATCATTATAATATTACAGTAATATGCATAATCTTGTAACCCCCATGGCTCTCCTGTTTCTGGTTGGGCCACGGTGTAGCTAGAGCCATGTTCCTTAAGCCTACAGCGACATCTCTGAGTGTTGCTGACTGTCTGTAGAGGATCGTGAGTAGGAGCAGGGAGAACAACATTCGAAGTCTCATTTGGCATGTGACTGATAGAAGCACAAAGTTGTCAACAGACGACTTTAGTATTTGTAATCCATAAATGTTTTGCTTTCTTTTTGGTCAGGTATCCTGAAGAACTTGCCTGGCACACAAATTTAAGTCGAAAAATCTTGAGAAAATCGCCACAGTTGGAAAAGTTTCATCAGTTTCTAGTTAGTGAAACAGAATCTGTAAGTTGATTTCTTTAGACTTGCTAGTTTCCTTAAACCTGAAAATGCATAGATGTAGTGTAGTTCTGTTTTTAGGTTCTTGTCACTAGAAGCAGTAGGTGGACATCACACACAGTAAAGATAACTGCAGTGTGTGTACCACCTGTGATTTCTGATTATTTGTATATCCGTTGCCTTGTTTGGTTTATCTAGTCATGAAATTCAGTAAGGATATCAATGCCAGCTAATTAATTTCTTGTTTCCTCTTGCTTGTGTATTTGGATGGCTATAGGGTTGGGGTGAGCACTGCACTCTCATTTCCTTCTTAGGTACACATTTCAGATGCCTGTTGTACATAAAAAGTAGTATGTTTTTAAGGCCATCTTGGTGGGGAATAGGTTTTTGGTTCTGTTTTTTAAAATTGATTTATTTTACTAAAAGTGAAGCTTTTGATTTTACTTTTTACTGTTTTTTTTTTTTTTTTTCTTACCACACGTTGCTCTTGGTAACCACAAAACCCCTAAGCACAGCTTTGGTCCTCACAGGACGGCATCTGTCTTCACATTCTCTGTAGCCACCCACATTCCTTGAGTGCAGTTCAGGTGCTGAGCTTTTTACCTTTAGCATCAGGCCATCCCCAGCAAAACAGCTATTTGCTTATGTACTAAATAATTCAATGAATGCCCATAAAGTTTGGGTATTTTTTTTTGTTTTTTGTTTTTTTGGAATTCTTAGTCTCACATTTAAAATCAGAGGTTTCGTCCTTCCTATTTTCTAAACTACTACTTTCTAGTAAATCTGTGTGTCACTAGATTATGGTTCTTTTTCACTTTGGCCTTCTGTCATCTAAGTAACCGACTAAACTGGGCTTGTGTCTGCCTGGCTTTTCCTTCCTGAATAGTAACAAGAACCAGGAACTAAGTGCTGCCACATAACCCCATTTCGTACTTGAGACCAGTGCACGAAAGGATTCTCCTGCTCAACTTTTAATCTAGATGGAAGGCCAAATAGAGATCAGTAAGCTGCTAGAGAATAGCTCAGGTTTGCACTTGGAAGAGAGCGTGGGGTTTGTGGGGTGTGATACACATGGATAGGTTGGAAGAGCCAGGTTTTGGCATGTTTGGAAGATGGAGGAGATGGGAGTTTAGGGTGGGTAGCAAATGTTGTAGGGAACTAGTATAGGTTTTTGATTAGGAGTCAGCGTAATGAGAGCTCTTGAGATGAATGGCAATAACCTCTGGGTTATGGAAAGCTGGCCACAAAACATCTACACAGGGTGGTCATGAATCTGGTGACTGTCTGCCGGGATGTCCCCATCTTACTTAATGCTTTAATCGAAACCTTGGATGGATACAGAAGGCAGGCATATCAGGATCACATGTGTAACTCAAAAGCTTGGAGTCAGTGTGCCTAGTGAGTGAATCACCACAGACTCATGCTGGCCAGAAACCCATGAGGTGAAAATTAGCAGCCATCAGTGTAAAAGCCTGTATTTAAGGCTCTTGACAGTCACATGCCTGAGTTTAAGGTGAGTGATGGATGCCTGGGTGGCTGTTCATTTCCAGAAGTCCCAGCTTTTGTAGGGTTGTGTTGGAGCAGAAGCCTCAGCTTCAAGGTGGTTAAAGTAGAGGTGTGGTTGAGGCTAGTGCTGGGCAGGGCAGGAGGATTTTGTCTGCACCTGAATAGTTCTGCCTTGTAACAGATGTCCTGGCCCACTAGAGAAGACAGAAGGCAAGGAGTGTGGTGAGGGATTTTAGATATTGAAGGTCTAAAGATGGAAAGATGGAAGCAGTGGTTGATGTCTTCATCTCTTTGAAAGGTAGTTATGAGAAATAGAAAGTGGACATGGGCTATGTCTGAAAATAGTGGAGGACTAAGAAATAGAATTTTAGGCAAGAAGGAAAAACCATCTGACAGTCACTTTCTGTCCTAAGTTGATGCTGTCTGTTGAAGGTATTTGTTTAAATATTTAATAGCATTTCTGTCTTTGAGAGCTGCCCCTCTAGCTTCTGTGCTCTACTGCGATGGGGAGTTGGGGCTCTGTAAGCTTCAAGTCCCTTTTCTTTCATGGAAGTTGCTATTATACCTGAATTTCTAATATTTGAATGGTATAGCAGCCATTTGTCCGCTAGTGTACAGATCCATCTCATTTAGTGTTCTGTGTGATAGTATGAGTTCTCTCGTTCTGTATAAGATTATGTGCTGTTTTCCCGTTGCCTTTGAAACAATGCCAAAGATTGAAATTGTCTGCGTTTTTTTTTTTTTTTTTCCTAATTGTTGCTGATTTTTTTTTTTTCCTCAAGGGAAATATTAGTCGTCAGGAAGCTGTTAGCATGATCCCGCCACTGCTCCTCAACGTGCGGCCTCATCACAAGGTAGCGTACAGCAACTCGAAACGCGTGGGCGGGCAGCTTGTCACCAGTGTCGTGCCTGTTTGTTTTGATGAAACCATTTTTTCTTAATATAATTAGTCCTTTTTTTCTTCTTTTCACTTTGGATAGAGAGTGATATGTACATATCTTAGTTTCTTTTTTTTTTTTTTTCATTTTTGTCCTACTTAATTTTTATGGTTTAGAAAATTTTCTCCCCTTTAGTTTTACTGATTTGTTTACTATATGGATTGTCTTCAGTGATGGTGATTGGCTAAATTAGGTTGAAAATGATAGTGAACATGTATTGAGAGCTCATTGTATGGCAAGCATTGCTCTGTGCTCTTTTTTCTTTTCTTTTTTTTTTTTTTTGAGACGGAGTTTCACTCTTGTTGTCCAGGCTGGAGTGCAGTGGCACGATCTTGGCTCACTGCAACCTCCGCCTCCTGAGTTCAGGCAATTCTCCTGCCTCAGTCTCCCAAGTAGCCGGGATTACAGGTGCGCACCACCACACCCGGCCAATTTTGTATTTTTAGTAGAGACGGGGTTTCTCCATGTTGGTCAGGCTGGTCTCGAACTCCTGACCTCAGGCGATCTGCCTGCCTTGGCCTTCCAAAGTGCTGGGATTACAGGTGTGAGCCACTGTGCCTGGCCTTGCTCTGTGTTTTTTAGGTGAATTAGTTGGCTTTATCATTCACACAACCCTCTAAGGGCAGATACTGTCACCATCTCCATTTTTCCAGATGAGGAAATGGAAGCAAGGAGAAGTAATTGAACTGAGGTTACGGAGCTGATAAGTGGCTGAGCTGAGATTTGAGCCTAGGTAGCTCTGTTCCTTAGCATTATGTTTTCATGATTCTTACTTGTTCATGTCTATATTTAGTCTCACTGGCTTCCAGTTTCATTCTCCTCCCATCCTCTTTGGAGACTGTACCTATATCATTCTGTGATTTTGGGGCAGTGTAGAATCCCTAAAAGTAAACTATGTCATGCTATAGACTCTGTAAAGAAGTATATTTAGATCTTGGACTAGAAATTGAAAAACTAGAATTGCTTTAAATTACTAACTGTAGAATATTTGTTTTTTTAAAAACATGAAACAGTTTCTTGCTTTGTTAATAGATCTTAGATATGTGTGCAGCACCTGGCTCAAAGACCACACAGTTAATTGAAATGCTACATGCCGACATGAATGTCCCCTTTCCAGGTATGCATTGGACTTGTGTTCAAAAGGGTAGGAATGCCACTTTGGCAGATTGTAGACAAGGAAAAGACTCTAACTTTGCCTGCTAATTTGGCTCTAAAGTCTCCTATGACAAGCAGTTGGGTTTTCTGTCTACCAGAAGTAGAACTGGACATCTTGCCTACCACCGTCAGTAGTACTCAAACAAACACACTCATACCTTGGGGGAGCTTTATTTTAGAATTATGTGTGTTTTCTATAAAAACGAATGGCATTTCTTTTTTTTTTCTGAGACGGAGTCTTGCTCTGTTGCCCAGTGCAGTGGCATGATGTTGGCTCACTGCAAGTTCCACCTCCTGGGTTCACGCTGTTCTCCTGCCTCAGCCTCCCGAGTAGCTGGGACTACAGGCGCCCGCCACCACGCCTGGCTAATTTTTTGTATTTTTAGTAGAGACGGGGTTTCACCATGTTAGCCAGGATGGTCTCGATCTCCTGACCTCGTGATCCGCCCGCCTTGGCCTCCCAAAGTGCTGGGATTACAGGTGTGAGCCACCACGCCCGGCTGCAGATGGTGTTTCTTTATCAAGCCTACTTACAGAAGATAGATTTCACTGTTTGAATTTTTAGTAACAATTTCCCCTTTCCCCCACCTTTGTTCATTATTATTACTATTATTATTATTATTATTACTTACTGCCTTACATGAAGGGTAGTAGTGTGTAGTTAAAAGCTACCATCAGACTCCCTGGGTTCAAATCCTAATCGGCAAGTTACTTACAGTGTTAGACATCCCATGTGAAATGGGACGAATCAGTATGTAGCTTGCGAGGTGCTCAGGAAATGGCAGCTGTTATAGTGACACCACGCCCCTTTCTCTTAAGTGGAAACAAATACCCCTTGTGATGTTTTGGAGTCAGCTTTCATCTCGTCCTACCTTTGTTCAGGCAAACTTCTCTAGTTCTGTTTTAATAGGCATATTTGTTAGGTCTGTTTTTTGAAGTCTTCTTTTTTACATTGTTTAAAGATAATGCCTTGGCTAAAAAGCCTGCTTCACTTTTCCCTGTTTTTAGTTGTTTTCTCCACATTGGCAGTAAAGAGCCTTGGTGTCCCAGCAGCAGCAGTTCTCCTTTTCCTATTGTGGATGTTTTGCGTTTCATACTGTTTTGAAGGGTGGCTTTGATCATACATGTTGTTGGTATATTTGCCTTTTTGCTGGGGGTGTGCGAAGAACCAGAAATGAGCAGAGGCACACCCAGTAGACTTCCCAGCCTGCAGAGCCTCCCGGGAAGAGCTTCCGTGTTCAGGTGCTTGGGGCCCCACCCTAGGAGCCTGACTCACAGTCAGAGCAGGGTCCCGGCTCGTGTTCAGGATTTTGAAACATTTGTAAGGTGATTTTGTTGTTTCTACACCTTTCTCCTCACCTTTTTTTTTTTGTAGTTAATCGTTACTAATAATAGAAAAGACATTTTTGGCATGGTAATTGGCACAAAGTGAATAATTGTTGAATAGATGACTTTTGAGGCTTTCAAAATTCGAGTGTCCACAAAATCCATCCAGAGCCACCTTGTTCCTTTTTTTGAACCACTTAACGTAATTCTGGAAAACCTTGACTGTGGGTCTTAAGTTTGGGGGATTGCTGCTTCTCACTGGCTGACCTTTGGAGGTCGCATATTTCAGGATGTGACTCCACTTAGGCTCCATTTCACCTGACACTGCAATTCTGTGCCTTCAGAGGGATTTGTTATTGCGAATGATGTGGACAACAAGCGCTGCTACCTGCTCGTCCATCAAGCCAAGAGGCTGAGCAGCCCCTGCATCATGGTGGTCAACCATGATGCCTCCAGCATACCCAGGCTCCAGATAGATGTGGACGGCAGGAAAGAGATCCTCTTCTATGATCGAATTTTATGTGATGTCCCTTGCAGGTATTTATCTTATTGGCCAGAAAGCCCAAATCCACTAAAGAAATCAAGTCAAATAGAGACTAAAATGAAGTTGTGCATGAATATGACACAATTGTACATAAGTCTTGGGGTGCGGAGAAAGATAGCGTGAGCCTAAACCAAAAGATGGACACGTAGATACGTCTTAATGAGAAGCAGCACAGCAGATGCTGGATAAAGAACAGGAAGGGGTGGTTGCAATAGCCTGCAGAAAGATAAAGAGAAAACAAAACAAAACAGAGAAAATACGTAAGAGGAAAATAGAATCGTAGACTCTTATTGTGGTGTGTTTTAGGATGTTATTGCTTGGAACAATTTGTGCATCCCAACTATTTTGTATTAGTTCTTCCAGTGAGTACAGTATATAAAAAACTTTGTCATAAAATAACACGTAATCACATTGGATTTTATGTTATTTAGTTGAATGAAAGAAATTTCGGAGTTCAAGCCCTTAAGAAATTCATTTTACTTGTGTTTTTATACCTTTCTTGAGATAATACGTCAACATTTTAGATATTTAGAGTTTAGATATAAAATAATACTCACGGTATAACAGAGTAACAAGTTTTTTTAAAAGGAAAGAAAACTAAAGACATCATCTGTTCCGTTCCCATAGGAGGTGCACGGATGATGATCCCAGGTGATAATGACTTCTGAATGACATAAGTTTGTCAAGACCAGAATTCAAAAGCTGCCACAAAACTTGTTAGCACAGAATGCAAGCTTTAGATACGATACCACATTATGGAAGAATGCCATTTTGTTTCAGTAAGTGGCAGAGTTACTGCTCATGGCAAAACTCAGTATGAAACTTGCAGCTGGTGGCTCTGAATATAGCTGAGTGTTAAAATAATCTGGAAAAAGCCCTCTTTAAAGTAAAATTTAAAATAGGTCATGAACTAAAGTTTTTTTTCCCTCTAGGTTGCAATTTTTCAGTATTCCTTGGGGTCTCATGTTTTCCTACCCCTGTTTTTTGATCAGAAAGATAACTTGTTCCTTGTATCATATTCTGAGATCTGAGAACACAGTGACCTTATGAGCAAGAGGTTGCAAGCTGGGGAAATTTCTGAAATTGTGGTGGGATTTCTACCATGCAAACAACTAGTGTACAGCCAGGAATGCCATTGCAAAGTGGGGATTACATCTCATGGGATACTTCCATCCTGCAGACCTAGTCCCTCGTGTACACGCGGCTAGACCACCAAGGAAAATCAGCATTTACAGAGAAAGCCAACAAAAACAGGCGTTACCTTCTGGGAAAACAGGGTAGATAAAATTAGACACAGAAAGTAACAAATCCAGTCTTTATTATAAAATATACATGGAAAGAGCTTCCATTAACAAAAACATGAAAATAACTTCCATTAAATAAAAGTAGAAAGTTAGAAATTTAACCGTGATTGTAAGAAAAATTTAGCTATTAGTAAGAAAAATTTAGCTATTATATTAGCTTAATTGAAATTACTGTGGAAAATTTATTAGTCATTATTCATGTAATTCTGATTAAAATGCCATTGTTGATTAACTGAGTTTTTCAATAGTATTTTAGGTTCTGAAAAACATGAAAATAACTTCCATTAAATAAAAGTAGAAAGTCAGAAATGTTTACCTGTGATTGTAGGAAAAATTTAGCTAATATATTAGCTTAACTGTGGAAAATTTCTTATTAGTCATTATTCATGTAATTCTGATTAAAGTGTCATTGTTGATTAACTGAGATTTTCAATAGTATTTTAGGTTCTGTGTCCTAGGTCTGCAAATTAGTCTTGCTAGTGTTTTTTCCAAATGGAAGCACATTAATATCTCCTTAGATAGTGAATGGAGTTTACTGTTCAAATCCATTATTTTCTGCTTGAAAATTGAAGTATAATTTAAAAGTATAATACATTAGAAAAATCCCTAAAACAAAAACTGAAAGTAGATTGCAGTTGGTGAAAATGGAGATTGTTTCCTAACTGATATTTGTAACACTTGTTTTGTAACTTAGCTTGTATGTGACATATCTATTAAAAGTGCGGTCATCCACCTGTAGGGAGCTTTACACTCATAAATATCTTTTTTTCCAGTGGAGACGGCACTATGAGAAAAAACATTGATGTTTGGAAAAAGTGGACCACCTTAAATAGCTTGCAGCTACATGGGTAAGTAAAACTTCATCACTGCTAACACTGGGTGACAAGTAGATTAGCAGAGATTTATTGTTATGCAAGTGAGCATCCGATCTTTAATTAGAGAGCTGTAAGCATCAGAGGATGGTCAATGGCCACCTTCAACTGTTTTATCAGAAGTTATTTGAAAACCTTTCAAGAGCAATAACTGCAAATTGTATACATTTCAGATAACACGTTTATTAAAAATGCCTTCTATAAAAATTTCTTGCAACACTTCAGATACGTATTTTTCCATGAAATGACCGTTTACCTCTTGATGTATGCGTTACTAATCTTTTCTCTCTGTTTTTGTTCTTTTGTATCATCGTTTTGCTAAGAGACATTTTGATCTCTTAGAAATATTTTTCGGTTGGCTTTTTATGATGGGGAACTATTCATTAAAGAACAATTGGAAAATTCTTAAAGAGAAATCTCATAACACGATGATCACGTCTGTTAATGTTTGGTGTGTTGTATTGTTTTTCTGTTTACAGGGATTTTTTAAGTACTTTTTCCAAATACTTCTGATCATGCTGTCTGTAGAGCAGTGTATTCTTTTTTTCATTTGACATGACAGATGCCATGGTCTCGCATGCAGGACTGTGCTGTGCCTGAGCCACAGAATACTAATTAGCATCCACCACAACCAACTATAGCAGGAGGCCTCGTCTCCATCAAACACTGTCTACTGTTTTGTGACACAGAGACAAGAGTTAGGACTGGAATGTATGATACCAAATTTTCATAAAAAAACCACATATTTAGGAAGTATGGAGGTTTTTTAAATAGTGAAATTTCATCTGATATGTTGAATTCTGTTGTTACTGAACTTTGTGCTCTGCTGGTTGACATATTGGGAAAGGTTAACAGAGCAGTAAGAATATTTATATAATACATTTTTTTAATTAACATGCAACACTTTATATAAGTTTACTCTAACTTCATTTAGATCCCTAGAAGGTTTTTTTTTTAAGTATAATTGTGTTATAAAAGCTTGTAATGAATATGTGACATAAGGAGGTGCTTCTAATATGTGCGCTTCATGGATACATTTGGCCTTGCAGTCATCTGGTATCTCCCCTTAGCTTACAGCTGCGGATTGCAACACGCGGGGCTGAACAGCTGGCTGAAGGTGGAAGGATGGTGTATTCCACGTGTTCACTAAACCCTATTGAGGATGAAGCAGTCATAGCATCTTTACTGGAAAAAAGTGAAGGTAAGCATGCTTGATGGATCTTTTACTAACAGCATAGGGGGCTTTTCAGAAACACTGTTTTTCTTTGTGTTTTGTATTCATGTAGACCTTTTCCTGGGAATTTGTTTATATGATGAACCTATAACTTAGGGTTATGGGTTAAGGAGATGTCCTAGTTAAAAACATGTGGATATGTGGATTTGCTGTGTTTTGTGAATTGATTGGAATTTGGAGGTTTGGAAACAAAAGGAGCTTTGGCTATTTTTTTCTAAGTTTGAAAGATTGTGAGATCCTTATCACTGCTTTTTTAAATTTTTAATTGTGGTACAATACACATAACGTGAGGTTTACCATCTTAATCATTTTTGAGCCTGCAGTTCAGTCCCGTTAGGTATATTCCCATTGTTAATCACCACCACCATCCATCTCCGGAAATCTTCACCTTGCAAAACTGGAACTCTGAACTCCTTTAAACAGTAGCTCCTATCTCTCTCTTCCCTGCCCCTCACACCACCATTCTATTTTTTGTCTGTATGGATTTGACTACTCTAGACCTCACAGAAGCGGAATCATACTGTATTTGTCTTTTCGTGACTGGCTTATTTAACTTACTGCAGCGTCCTTGAGGCTCACTTGTGTTGTTGTCTGTGTCAAAATTGCATTGCTTATTAAGGCTGAACACTATTCTGTTGTTTATATAAACCGCGTTTTGTTTACCCATCCATCTGTTGATGGACATCTGGGTTTCTTCCACTTTTTGGCTGTTGTGAGCCATGCTGCTGTGAGCATGGTATGCAGATACCTCTCCAAGACCCTGGTTACGATTCTTTGGATATACACTCAGAAGTCAAATGGCTGGATCATAGGATCATATAGTAATCCTGTGTTTAATTTTGGGGGGACCCCACCATGCTGTTTTTCACAGTGGCTGCTTCATTTTATATTTCTACCCCCAGTGCACAAGGGTTCCAATTTCTCTACACATTCAGAGACACTTACTATCTGGGGCTCTTTGTTGTTAGTAGCCATCCTAATGGGTGTGAGGTCACCTCATACAGTTTTATGCTGAGGAACCGACAGATAGTACAGAATATTCTGAAACAGCAGTGTATTTCTACAGTGTATTGATATAAAATATTTCTCCTTTCATGTTTAGCTAGAATGTTAACTTTTCCCATCATATTTTCCTTAGAGCCAATAATGAGAAATTTCAAACTTAGCATGTTTCCTGCACCCACGTGTGTGAAGTCAGTTGGTGCGTAGTCAGTGAGAGAGGCCTTTCCTGGGCAGTGCCCACCCGCTGCTGTCCTTCCAGTGAGGCTCCCTTTGGCGACTGGCTGGTCTGGGTTGTGCCCTCAGCCCTGCGGTTGTTGATGCCTTCACAGTCCTTTAAGCTGGAATGTAATGTTGTGTTTATTTTCCTATGCTTATGTAGACCTCTGTAAAGATGTCATTTCTGGGTGATGTTTTCTTGCATGGTCATAATTGCCATGGTGTTGGTGATACTTTATTCCAAAAGGTGTGTGAGGGGGAGTATGGGGCACATAATAGTTTAGTTGTAGTGAAATTACACCTTCAAGTGTGATTTGGGGTCAGTTGTTAGGACTGTTGAATCCTGCTCAGATTTTTGTGTTCATTAGCTAGGAATTTAGGAAACCATGATTCCAGGCAGCTTGAGCAGCACAAACACCTCCTGTTTCCCTTGCCACAGTCTGCTTTCAGATCCTTGAGAAAGAAAATGGACTGCATTTATTAATTTGCATGCCTAGTTGCCATTTACGACTCAGACTTGAGGGTGAGCCCCAGTTCCTGGGCGCGCTGACTGCATTCTTGGCTGGTGCTCTTTGTCTTTTGTAAAGACAGCTTCCCCCGGTTTCTCGGTGAGCAGCTTTCTTGACTTGGGGTGAGTGGTCACAGCCCCATCTTGTGCTGCTTAGCTTCAAACGTTTGTAGATTCTTTAAGCATTTGCTACTCTCCTAAGTCTGTGTTGCCTAGTTAAGTACTCTAGGTGGTTAATTTTGCTCCTTTTTCTGTTGTAAGCTTGTGGCTGGGACCAAAAGCCAGGTCTCCTGAGTTCTCAGGTGAGAGAGGCTCTTGTCCACACAAGCCTGTCCTCACTCGTGGCCGGAGTCACCCTTTGCAGGCAGGACTTGCTGGCCTGAGTCCACCGGCCTTTCTTTCCTCACATTGGAGATACTTGCTGTTTGCCTGTCTCATTACCGCAAAATTGTCCCCGCTCAGAGAACATGCTGTGTGCTCTGTGGGCTGGCTGTGCAGGAAGGAGCAGACCTTGGCTGAGCCTTAGAGTGGGTGGTTGCTGGTGATTTTGACTGGAGGGGGTGTGTGTTCCCCACCTCAAAGTGCTCAACAACTTTACTGGAGAAGGGGCAACATGGGGTAGCACTGGCAGCTTCCAACCCAGGTGCTGGGGTGTGGAGATAACACCTGATGCCTGCCCTGCTCATCTGTGAGGCCCCTGGACAGTGTTTGATGGAGAAGCCCGTCATATTTGCCTGCACTGTCATTTAGTGTTGGCTTTTAAAAGGAAGAGGATTCAGAAATGATGGCAGAAGTCAGTACGATGCTTGCTTCAAAGGTTTCTTACTGCCATTCCTCCACTTTGGGGATTCTTTTCCTTTGTTTTTGTAATTGTCCCATTTTCATTGTTTTCTGGGAGATTTGTTGAATTTTCCTCTGCTGAGAGGCTGTCACATCAGTATCTGTGCTAGTAGCTGGTCTCACTGGTTTCCTGTAATGGCCTCACCTTATAGCTTCTTATTGTGTCACTGGTATGGACACTTAAGGCCAGTGTGTTTTCACAGTTCTTATCGCATTGTTTTTAAAACTGGGCTGACTGTGTCCCGATGGGCAATTTTAGGAAACTTCCTGGGACCACGAACTTGAGGTTTAAAAATTCCCACAGTTCATTTTCAGCTTTGCTCTGGGATGTTTGTTAGACATGCCTGCGTGAAGACCTGCAGCATCGCCCTGGTGTGCACTGGAATGGGGAGACGGAGCAGGCGTCCTGCAGCCCAGCCTTCTGGTTGTCTTCTTGTGGAGTTAGTCTTGCGTCTGTGGCAGGACTCCTCAATGCCCTGTCATTGGAACAACTTTATTGAGCTGTCATTTACATATTGTTAACGTTTGCTCATTTTAAGTGTACGGTTCAGTGATTTTTAGTAAGTTTACTCAGTTGGCAGCCCCTTACCACAGTCCAGCTTTAGGCCATTCCCATCACCCTAGCAGACCCTTTCTGCCCAACAGCACTTGCTCCTCATTCCAGCTGAGCCCCGTCAGCCACTCATCCACCCCGTCAGCCACTCATCCACTTTCTGTCGATGGGTTTGCCTTCCCTGGACATTTTCTGTACATGGAATCATATAATATGTGATCTGTGTCTGGTTTTTTTCACTGAGCATAGTGTGTTATACTTTTTTGAAAAACAAAAGACATCCATGCTTTTGCTGCACAGGTGCTTTGGAGCTTGCTGATGTGTCTAATGAACTGCCAGGGCTGAAGTGGATGCCTGGAATCACACAGTGGAAGGTAACCTTTCCTCGAGAACTTTCATTCTAAAGAGTAGGTGCAGCATCACTGAAGTAGAGTCAAGTTTCAAAGCATTCACGTGTGAGTAACTTGAATAAATACTACATCTGCTTATGCCAATTAGAATCAATTTCGGAGTGTTATTTCATGACACATTTCATGACAAGTGGCATGTTTATTCCTGGCAGTGGAAAAGTTTTTTTTTCTCCACGTACAGAAATAAACTCTTTTACTCTCATACCTGTAAGGGTAGCTTTGCTTTTTTTTTTTTTTTTAATTGGGCTGGGATTCAAGCCTTGTTTCCAATATGAAGTAATTCATTACGATTTTAGGCCAGAAACAGCCTGAGACTTGTTTAAAAAGAAAAAAACTAGATGGAAAATGTTATTTTATAATGCTTGTCCTGGTTTTTAGAATAAATGTATTTCATCTTTGTTTTTAACAGAATTTATGTATTAATAATTTGGGGATTTTCTGTAAAATTGTTTTGTTTTGTCTTGGCAAATAATCTTCCTATCTTTGGAGTGAATGAGAATCACCATTTGTCACCTTTGAGAGAATGGATACTCCTGCCCTGTGATTTTTGTTGGTATTGGATAGTGCTAGTAATCTGGAATGTACCCTGTGGTTCTGCAGGTAATGACGAAAGATGGGCAGTGGTTTACAGACTGGGACGCTGTTCCTCACAGCAGACACACCCAGATCCGACCCACCATGTTCCCTCCGAAGGACCCAGAAAAGCTGCAGGCCATGCACCTGGAGCGATGGTGAGCTGCTGGGGCCTCCAGGTGTGGGGAGGGGGGAAGGTTAAGCCCCATCCCTGGTGAGCTGGTGAGTCTTGTTGGGGTGAGTTGGAGGCAGCAGGTGACATTGCTGTGAGGCTTGGGTTATGCCAGGTCAACCCCATGTGTGTGAACTTCCCAGCCAGTATGGCTCTTGTGCCTGTTGCTGGCATTGAGCATTTATTAATAGTGAAATTGGCTAGCATCTAAATGGTAATGCTTAGGGGACTTCATGAACTTTTTTTTTTGAGAGTCTCACTCTGTCATCCAGGCTGGAGTGCAGTAGCTCGATATCGGCTCACTGCAACCTCTGCCTCCTGGGTTCAAGCAATTCTCGTGCCTCAGCCTCCCAAGTAGCTGGGATTACAGGTGCATGCCTCGCTAATTTTTGTATTTTTATTAGTAGAGACAGGGTTTCACCACGTTGGCCAGGCTGGTGTTGAACTCCCAACCTCAGGTTATCTGCCCACCTCGGCCTCCCAAAGTGCTGGGATTACAGGCATGAGCCACTGTACCCAGCTGTCATGAACTTTTTAAAGATTACAAAGTGGGCCAGGTGCAGTGGCCCAATCCTGTAATCCCCAGCACTTTGGGAGGCCAAGGCTGATGGATCACTTGAGCTCAAAAGTTTGAGACCAGCCTGGGCGACGTGGCAAGACCCCATCTCTACAGAAAAAAAAAAGAAAAATACAAAAACTGGCCAGGCAGTGTGTTGCATGCC
Organism: Pan paniscus; assembly: GCF_029289425.2. NCBI lineage: Eukaryota > Metazoa > Chordata > Mammalia > Primates > Hominidae > Pan > Pan paniscus. Next base: position 6,859,283 of record NC_073253.2, on the reverse strand, counting down.
TGTAGTCCCAGCTCCTTGGGAGGCTGAGGCAGGAGGATCTCCTGAGCCCAGGAGGTGGAGGCTACAGTGAGTTGAGATCACGCCACTGCACTCCAGCCTAGGCAACAGAGCCAGACCTTGTCTCAAAAAAAAAAAAAAAAAATTTAAGTTTACATATTGGCCATTCTATGAGTGAGGGTCGAAGACATGATTTTTCTCTTGTATCATCTTTGCGGTATTTGTCTTAATAGTAAAAGAATGCATTTTTGATTAGTTCAGAGGTGTGAATTATATATATATATTTAGCCTTAGGATATTACCCCATCATCAGAATACTGGAGGGTTTTTTGTGGCAGTATTGGTGAAAAAATCTTCAATGCCGTGGAATAAACGTCAGCCAAAGGTGAGTTTTTCTTTTTCCAAAATGACATAACATTTGATCTTGTACATTTAAGACAAAAACTAACCGGAGTTTAGTAGAAGTACAGAGGAAAGAGGAGCTTCTTGCTGTGGGCAGCAGGAGAGCTGACCCTGAATGAGGGGGAATTTCATTTAAATATCAAGTTTTCCAAAAAGCAGAAATTTCTCATAGGTGATAGGTAAGTGGAGAAGTCAGTGTTTGGGGGAATGTATTCCTGCCACACTGTAAATCCAGTTATTTAATAAAAATTGAAAAGACATGAAAGATTGCTCTGTGGCTCTCAATTGGAAGCCCCAGGTTTCTGTGCTCTAGTTCCTTGTGAGTGGTTCATTTCACCAATTACAGATAGCAGAGCTCTGCTGACCCCAAGCCAGCCTGGGTTCACCTTGGCTGCAAGAAATGATGACAGCCTTGTTCAGACCTGGCTAGAAAGATGCAGCCCGGCCTGTTTGCTATGGATCTAAACTGCCTGCTGGTTCCTTTCCAAGGCAGGCCAGGAAACAGTGGTGAAGGAGTGTTGCCCTCATCCTAACATGCAGTCCTTTGTAATGCGTGCTGTCTCACCTGTATCACGCCAGCATTATTTATTAGTTCATAAATCAGCCTTCCATGATGAAAGAACCTGGCCTGGAATCAAAGTCTGGAAGTCTGTATTTCTTTAAGATCCATGCTTGAAAATTAGGACAAAAAACGCTTAGCTTTGGAGGAACAAAAAGGAAACAGTTCCACAAAGAGCTCCAGCCTTTTTCTGGGGCACGGTTTGTGCATTTTAACGTTGGAACGTACAGCCTCAGACGGGCAAAGGGGGCGACTGCACTTCTGCCGCCACCAGGGTTTTTCTGTCAGGTTAGAAGGTATTTCACTTTGAGGCTAAAAGTCTCACAAGGTATCTTAACGCTGATGGAATGTTATTTTCATGGAATCAGTATAAGAAATTATATTGTAAAGTATTAGATACTTTGCATTCATTCATACTAGGTTTCAGCAGCTTGTGTTTTAGACTTTGCACTTGTCACATTTTAAGTGGTCAGTGACCACAGGCTCGTGGCTGCCCAGCTGCAGAGCACAGTGGAGTCACAGAGGAGCCTGTCTTAGAGACGCGTGCTTTAGGTTGGTCTGCATTGGGGCTTACATTGATGTTTCTGACGTGTTAATACTTACATAGAAAGGTTTTGACATTTTTTCAGTTAGCCGCTTATGTATAGTCTTACTTTTTAGAACAACTTATTGTCATTTTCTCGTTTAAATAATATGAATACTTCTCTCTTTCTGTTACTATGTCAGTTTCTTATTCACTTAGTTCAACAGATCTAGTGCTAGCATGGCCTGTGCTGCTGTTGGTCTTACTGGGAACGCAGGTAGAGTCTCCATGGTCAGGATGCCGTGATCTGTTGTGGCGCTGAGGCCTGTAAGCACTTGGCTAGAAGTTAGGACAGGGAAGCTCACACTGACCTTGGTATTTGAAGGTCCCAGAATGAGGTTGTTGAGGTAGAACAGAGATGGGAGAACATGCCCTTGGAGCTGGACTCAACAAGAAGGCCCCTCTGGGAGAAGCTGAGGTTGGACAGGAAGGGCGTGTGCCCTCACTGACTTGCTCACAGGCTTGGGGTTCATCTGTTTTGGTTTTTGCTTTTTTACATTATATTAACATGGAAATAAAATGTGTTCCCTGGGATGCTCCCGGCTTCTCTGCTCAGTAGCTTTGTGGCTCTGAGTAAAATGAACTTGCCTGTGTTGAAATATCCTAATTTTTAAACTTACTTCATAGGGACTGAGGAATTACGACTTTTATCAATTTTGTGACCTGTTAAAATGTTAAAAAGGACATGTATTTTTTAAAGATCTTTAAGTAAAACATTTTGCTCATTCCCAAAGCCAAATTTAAATTATACCATGGCCCTAATTCAGAAGTTCATTCTTTGGCAGGTGTTTCCTTGGTGCCTGGGGCACTCTCTCTTTCTCCCAGTTCCTGTGGCAGTTTGTCCAGGTGCCCAGGAACAGTTCGTACCCTCCTTTCTCGTTATTTATATACTTGTCTTTTTGCCCCTGCGGGTATTTTAGAAATCGTGCGTGGTGCACTTTGTGTCCTTCAGTGTGCCTTACCCAGAGCAGATGCACGATAAGCATTTTTACACGAGAACAAGCTGGTGGTGTAGGCTAAGGAACAGGCTGTATATGCTCTTTGTGGGATTAAGGTAGAGTCAGCTTTAACTCCAAAGAAACTGTCCATGAATTTTGTTTATAATAGCAAGTAGATTTAAAATGACACTTTAAAAAAAATTCTGTTGTCTTTCTCTACATATAATGCTGTAGAAAAATATAACTGATGCATTTTGTGAACTTGGTATTTTTAACTTTTCGTAGCAGCGCAAAGAATGCTCCTCTTTGTGTGTCAATGAAATTGTTCTCTATGACAGCTTCAGGGGAAATCTGCAGAGACCAGAGAAAGCACACAGCTGAGCCCTGCAGATCCCACAGAAGCGAAACCCACAGACCCCTCTAAGCTGGAAAGTCCGTCATTCACAGGAGCTGGTGACACAGAAATAGCTCATGCAACTGAGGATTTAGAGAATAATGGCAGTAAGAAAGATGGCGTGTGTGGGTAAGAAAAGGGGTTATGTCTTGATCTAATACTCTGGTGTCTTCACAGTCCTTTTGGATTAAATGGGATCCCAGAGCCACTTCTTGGTCGGTTTGAGGGGGCAGTACATGTGTGGTATCAGGCACATGCGGTGTGAGGGCTGGACTCTGTGGACGCTGGAAGGTTTCAACATCTGCCACAAACCCCATGTTGCACAGAACTGACAGAAAGGAAGAATGTGCTTTTGGTATTGAAGGTTACCACACATTACAGATTGATTTGTCTCATCCTGATTCCCTTTTTAGTCCTCCTCCATCAAAGAAAATGAAGTTATTTGGATTTAAAGAAGACCCATTTGTATTTATTCCTGAAGATGACCCATTATTTCCACCTATTGAGTAAGGATTCAGCCTTTTTAATTATTCATTTAAAGAAATTTACTATAGAGTGTCAAATGTACAACTGATCACATGTAACCATTGTTTTGTGTGTAGTTCTGTCTAGCTTTTTTTTTTTAACCTTTTTAACTGCATATTAGAGCAGGATGAAACTAGAGGTTACTCAATCTTTTAATTTAAGGAGAAAGTAAACTTTTACTTTGTGAACATGATAGATAAAAAAAAAGCTGGACCGGGCACGGTGGCTCACGCCTGTAATCCCAGCACTTTGGGAGGCCAAGACGGGCGGAGCACGAGGTCAGGAGATTGAGACCATCCTGGCTGACACGGTGAAACCCCGTCTCTACTAAAAATACAAAAAAAATTAGCCGGGCCTGGTGGCGGGCGCCTGTAGTCCCAGCTACTCTGGAGGCTGAGGCAGGAGAATGGCGTGAACCTGGGAGGTGGAGCTTGCAGTGAGCCGAGATCACGCCACTGTACTCCAGCCTGGGCAACAGAGCGAGACTCCGTCTCAAAAAAAACAAAACAAAACTGGACTGTGATTATGAATCTAAATTAGTTGTGATCCTGAACCTAAATTACTCAATTGAGTATATAGACGAGTGGCCAAGGTTGTCTAGTTCAGTTTCTGTAGAAGAAATGAAGAGCAGCATCAGTGAGGGCTAATTAGGGACGACATAGAACATAGAGGAAAAGGGTTTAGGACAAGTCTGACATTCATCTGTTTCTTATTCATTGAATTTTAGAATCTATTTACCAGGGCGGTCACTTACTGTCTTTTTTAATAACTGGTCCTTTGCATACATTTGTAAAAGTCTATTAAAAAATAAGTCTCAGCCAGGCACATCCCAGCACTTGGGGAGGCTGAGGCAGGCAGATCATGAGGTCAGGAGTTTGAGACCAGCCTGACCAATGTGGTGAAACCCCGTCTTTACTAAAAATACAAAAAAAAATTAGGTGTGGTGGCGTGCACCTATAATCACAGCTACTCAGGCTGAGGCAGGAGAACCGCTTCAACCCGGGAGGCAGAGGTTGCAGTGAGCTGAGATTGCGCCACTGCACTCCAGCTTGGAAGACAGAGCAAGACTCCATATCAAAAAAAAAAAAAAAGTCTCAAAAGTAGTGTTATCAGGTCATTATCATTGGAGTAGCGGCTGAGGGAGAGAAGCTGCACTTGTTAATTTAGGTTTCTGATGGAGTTGTGCCCCAAATAAATGTTACGTGGAGGTTTCAGGTGGAAGTGGATGAAGTTTAGAAGCTGGAGTCCAGAGCAGAGCCCAGTGCCCTTGAACCACACTGCAGTTTTGGGGATTGAATTCTGGAGGAGGAGAATAAGATGTTTAGAAACAGTCTACCAGATTTTGAACTCATTGTGGATAAACAACACTGTTTTTATGTACAGGAAATTTTATGCTTTGGATCCTTCATTCCCAAGGATGAATTTGTTAACTCGGACTACAGAAGGGAAGAAAAGGCAGCTCTACATGGTTTCTAAGGAGTTGCGGAATGTGCTGCTGAATAACAGCGAGAAGATGAAGGTGCCAGCCGCACAGACGCTGAGTGCTGTGTGATGCGGGATGCGTGTGGCTTTTCACAGCGGCTTAGATTTCATTTGGAGCAGACCGTGACATCTGCCCTCCCCACCTGTAGCGTTGGCTGTGGGTCCCTGAGCCTGCCCTTTGATTTCAGAGCTGTTGACTGACACAGGGCTGAATGGTTCCTGCCAGAGTCCTGAATCTGGTGGCCTGTGTCTTTTCTGTGCCCCATTCCCGCAGGGGGGTGAGCCATGGTGTAGTTCTCAAAGCTCGCCCTCCTGGGCAGGGAAGGTACTAAAGGTGTAGAGGCTGCGAGTACTGCTGCCCCGACCCTTGGGATTTGTCCTTTGAGGTACTTCCCTTAGAATTTGGCCATTTGGGGGCCCTTCTTTCATTTGCTTTACTGTCCTCCAAACGACGTAAACACAAGTTGTGAGTATCAGTTCGTTCTTACTGGGGTTTCTCGGTGGGTTTCTGCTTCTCCTCTCCTTTCCCATTCCGTGACGGTTGCTCCATGTGGCCCGGCGTCCTTACAGGAGATGGTCCTGTCTTCATCTCTCTGTGTTTCATCTTATTTTTTTACTTACAGGTTATTAACACGGGGATCAAAGTCTGGTGTAGAAATAACAGCGGTGAAGAGTTTGACTGTGCTTTCCGGCTGGCACAGGAGGTAATTTTGGAAGTGGATTTGAACAGCAGTAGCCACAGATGACTGAAGCAGTCGGGAGTAGATGGGCTTGCTGGTCAGCCAGATGGTCTCAGTGGCTCAGGGCTTGGCTGGCACCTACCAGCCACTTGACCCTCACAGGTTATAGAGCTCTCCCAGAGTGCTGGTTTCCCCTCCTAGGGGGGGTGGGTTCCACACCTGTCCAAGGGGAGGGGCCATAGTGAGGGCTCGACCACCATAGCCGCTAAGAGCATAGCCCCTGAGAGCAGGCTATTGTCATTCATGAATGACATCATGGTATCTGTTCTCTCATTCTCTTTATTCACACAGGGAATATATACATTGTATCCATTTATTAACTCAAGAATTATTACTGTATCAATGGAAGATGTTAAGATTCTGTTGACCCAGGAAAATCCCTTTTTTAGAAAACTCAGCAGTGAGACCTACAGTCAAGCCAAGGACCTGGGTGAGTAGTTGGAAATGCATGGAGACATAACTTGCATTCCCTTTACAAGGCCGGCAAAAATGCAGGTGGTGTGCGTTGGGGCATATTTATCAATCATAGTTTTCAGTTTATTTATGGCTACATCAATTTCCAGAGGGTTCTGTAGATCCCTGATTGACAGTTCAGAATGCTAAGGGTCAAAGGCATCTTGGGGTTGGTGTACTTCCCCAGGCTCTGGTGGTGCCCTGCTGCTGCCCAGCAGCCTGTGGTGTGTGTGTGTGGCGTGCAGGGCTGGCCTTTGCTCACCTTGCTGGGCCAGAGAGTCCGGGGAGAGGAGGGGTCAGCCTGTGAGCAGCCCTGGCAAGCCCCCCAGCCAGAGCTCTTGACCCACTTGCCTGTCAGCAGGTTGGGGGTGGGTGGAAGCAGGTCTCTGTGCATGGGCAAATTTGTTTTTTTCTTTTTTTGTTTTGAGACAGAGTCTCGCTCTGTCACCCAGGCTGGAGTGCAGTGGCACGATCTCGGCTCACTGCAAGCTCCGCCTCCCAGGTTCAGCCATTCTCTTGCCTCAGCCTCCCAAGTAGCTGGGACTACAAGCACCCGCCACCACGCCCAGCTAATTTTTTGTATTTTTAGTAGAGATGGGGTTTCACCGTGTTAGCCAGGATGGTCTCAATCTCCTGACCTTGTGATCTGCCTGTCTCAGCCTCCCAAAGTGCTGGGATTACAGGCGTGAGCCACCGCGCCCAGCCAGTAAATTTGTTTTTTAAGGTACACAGCCTCAGGAGACTGGCTAACATGCAGATTTTAATCACCTGTGTTAGAGCAAAATAAGAGTCTTGCCAGCAGTTCTGACTTTTCTGCTAGCCAGCTGGAGTAGATTATTGGTCATATTGCTGCTTTTATATTTCATCAACTTCCACTTCAGATCACTCCAGTGACGTTTTCCCCTAAGCATAAAAATCATTTCTCCAAGCTGCTCTAATTTTCTTTCTGTTGTCTTCATTCTTGTTTATTTTTTTAAATAACTTGCTGTTTAATATTTTTGGCTCAATTTGATCAAAAGTACGTGAATCACTTCTTGCAGTTACGTTTCTTACTTGCGTTTAAAACTTACTCGTGTGGTTCCTTTGGGTTATAAAACATGCTCTGTGGAGTCTGTCTCCCACTGCTGTCTCCAGGCAAGAACCACAATTTAAAGTAGAGATTCTTGTAAAGGATAAAGGACCTGTTTATACTGGTTTTCTTTTAATCCTGCACTTAGATGATTGCAGTATTGTTTTAGACAATTTTTATGTATTTCATGCCATTCTGGGAGTTGGTGTTATAGTTTATTTAATTTTGAATTTTGAAGAATTAACCAGCAGTTAATCCCCAGCCTCCTTGCTTCTCAGAGTGGATTGTCAGGTGACATCCCTTGAAGTCCCTGAATGGCTTTTGCCTGGGTCCTCTTCCAGATCGTCCCTACTGCGCCATTTGGACTTGGTTCATGTATCCAGACGGCCTCTTTTCACCATCTAGATCCTTGAAGCCAAGAATGTAGATTATTTGTTGTTTCCTTTCTTCAGAATACTTAACACATCACTAGGTGCAGAAATGTGCTCAGTGCATGCATCCACTACCTGGAAAACCTGGCAAATGTGTGTCTGTTTCTTTTCCAGCAAAGGGAAGCATCGTGCTGAAGTATGAACCAGATTCTGCGTAAGTCAGTACACACCCTGCCCTTAGACGCACACGCCTTGTCATTAGCTACAGTGTTCTCGTTGGTGAGGAAAGTGACTTGGGAAGGTGGGAACCTTCTTCAGGCCTTTTGTGATTGTTCCTCAGAAGTAGCCTTGTGAAAACTTCAGAACCAAAATATTCCTGTAGGTCATCATGAAGATGCTGTTTCATAGAACACTCAGCTCAGGCTAAGTGAATTTTTACTTACAGAGAATAAAATGCATAGTACTTATTTTGTAAGCATTAGAAACCAGTGAAAATTTCTGTCTTGTACAGAGTAAGTTTGAAGATTGGACAGTTGAGTGAGGTTCCGTTCTTTCGTCCTCATGGCTGGTTCAGCCATGTGTGTTGCTGACATGTTATTGCATCAGGAGTGCTAGGGCCGGAGCATGGGATTTGCTCACGCTTGCACTCACGGTCCCCACGGGACCACTGCTCCACGCTGCTTGCGTGCATTCACGCTGCATCCTCGTGGGGGGCCTTGGGGGAGCAGGTGCTGGTTTTGGCCGCACTTGCCAGAGGAGGAAGCCGGGACAGAAAGTTAGGTGGCTTGCCCAGAGCTCCTCAGCTCACGAGTGGCAGAATTCGGATCTCACCTGCAACAACTCTGTCTTGGTGACATGCAACACCATTTCTGAGAGGAGGAAACAGAATGGGGTCCACTGCTGACTGGGATTTGGGGGAGTGAATAGGTAGAACCACTGTACAGATTTCTTTGGGAAGTTAGTGTTGGACCAGGGATCCAGTGCTAACTTGAAGGAACCACCAAAGCGCAGATCCTGAGGCAGGTGCAAGCTGGGGGTCGGGGCGGGCCCAGCCAAGTAGGGAAGGAGGAGGGACAGGTAAGAGGTTGGCAGGGAGGCCGAGGGGCCACATGTCCTCAGGGTTCAGGCTGTCCGGCTGCCATGTGGAGAGAGGACAGGTGGGGGCTGAGGTGGGAGGGGCAGGCACTTGGTGAGGGAACAGCAGATGGATGGGCTGGGGAGGTCAGCGAGGCCGAGCGCATGAGCACCCTGAGGACCTGCTGGAGACGGATGGTGTCTGGATGGTGAACGGGCAGGAGCGTCTAGTGATTGATGGCTTCTGGGTGTTTTTAACGAGAGTTGGAACAAAGACTCAGAAATGGTTTTTAAAATAACAGTCCCATGTGGCCCACGTAGAAAATATTGGGATATTTTAAGGTGTGGATTCACTTTTCCATATTTAAACACTTGTTTCTACTTGGTGAAATACACAGGTGACAAGTCAACTTCAGGAATAATGGTTTTTTTTTTTTTAAGAAGATGGGAGTTGGGAATTTCTTATATTTTCCTCTCACTTCTTAAAACCACCTTTGTGCCCCTGCTTTACATTAGGAAAAATGGAAAGGTGATTAAACACGGCCGTTAGGAGCCTAAAATCTAGGTCAGAGTCCCGTATGAAAGAAATCAGATAAGTTGAGAGAGGGCGTGTGCAGGTTGGAAATGGTGGCGTCCATCTCTGCTGGGGCGTCGATGCCACCTGGCTGGACAGGTGGAGCCTGGAAGGTAGGGAGGCTCGGAGCATGTTCAGAGAGGCAGGGATGTTTTTGACTGTGGGTAACACTGCATGCTGGGGACGGAAATGAGCACTGTGTGCCCAGCAGGGCTCAGACTGCCGTGTGGGGTCCCTAGAGAACAAATCACGCGAACACTGAGTATCAAAAGGATGGGTGGTCCTGGGTTCTGCTCTGGCAGCCCTGCTAAGGGCAGAGTCTCCCGGTGGTCCTGGGTCCTGCTCTGGCAGCCCTGCTAAGGGCAGAGTCTCCCGGTGGTCCTGGGTCCTGCTCTGGCAGCCCTGCTAAGGGCAGAGTCTCCCGGTGGTCCTGGGTCCTGCTCTGGCAGCCCTGCTAAGGGCAGAGTCTCCCGGTGGTCCTGGGTCCTGCTCTGGCAGCCCTGCTAAGGGCAGAGTCTCCCGGTGGTCCTGGGTCCTGCTCTGGCAGCCCTGCTAAGGGCAGAGTCTCCCGGTGGTCCTGGGTCCTGCTCTGGCAGCCCTGCTAAGGGCAGAGTCTCCCAGCCTCTCAGGAGCTTCAGTCCACTTACGAAACTTGAGGTGGAGAAACGCTTCTCATTTAGTGGGGTGAGGTGACACGGGGCGGCGGGGACAGTAAGTTAAGTTTGAGAAGGAAGTATGTAGAAAGTGTATGTGAAATCTGTAGATGTGGGGCCTCTACTCCATCGTGAACTTAAAGAGGCAAGGCGAAAGCGAGGGTGAGAATTTTACTCAGGACATGAAGAAGGAAGTCCTTTGAGAAAACCTACCCCTCGGATCACAGATGAAATGTCCTCCCAGTAGTTTTGGGGGTTTTGTGGGTATGGGTTTTCTGTGGTTTTCTTTTTTAAGCAGTTGCATATTACATCTCATTCGATTTAGTTATGGGAATGTTTAATGTTCTACATGAAGCCACTTTCACTTGTAGGAATCCAGACGCTCTGCAGTGTCCCATCGTCTTATGCGGATGGCGGGGAAAGGCCTCCATTCGAACTTTTGTGCCCAAGAATGAACGGCTTCATTATCTCAGGATGATGGGGCTGGAGGTATTGGGAGAAAAGAAGAAGGAAGGGGTTATCCTCACAAATGAGAGTGCAGCCAGCACCGGACAGCCAGACAATGAGGTGACTGAGGGACAGAGAGCAGGAGAGCCCAACAGCCCGGACGCAGAAGAGGCCAACAGTCCAGACGTGACAGCAGGCTGTGACCCGGCGGGGGTCCACCCACCCCGGTGAGCAGGCCCAAGGCAGCGGGGGCCCACACCCCTCACACGCAAAACTGGCTTCTTCTGGTCACTGGTGTCTGAAACCAAATCCAGAGCAGCCTGTGGCCTGTAAAGCATATATTTCTAACGACTGCAGACTGGTGGGATCATAGGAGCCTTCTGAATGACCAGGACTGCTTTCTTTGGAGCTGATGAAAATGTACTCTTAGCGTGTTAGAAATCACTCGTTTTATTTTGTTTCTTTGGCCAAGCTGGGTCTAGTGTTTCTTTTGCTGGTAATAGACTTTCAAAAGTTGTACTTCTATCAAGAAACAAAACTGCCCTTGCAGAAATTTCAGGTCTTTTGTTAAGCCTGTATTGGTCTTAAGGTCCAGTATTTTTTAAATTATTATTTATAGAAAGAATCTATAAATTCTTGGGGAAGTGTGTTATAAGCTTTAATAATTACATTGAGTTGCACCTCAGTGGTGTGACATTAACATGCAGTGGGGTTAATATCTGAGGCCTCAGATGACTTTGTGCCTTTTGGAATAAAGGGTAAAATAAACTCTCCCAGAGTAAGAGCTGTATCGTGAATTGTCATACTAATTATTGAGGGGGTCTTACGTGCTTTTATTGAATGGAGTGCTTTACAATTTTTATTTTTAAATGGGGTTGGGATCCTTGGAATATTTCAATAAAATTGATAAAATATATACATGTGTGATTCCTGTTTTTGCTCTTAGGAAGCAGAAAGAACAAACTTTTGGCTAAATGGCAGTGTTAGAATACATCCTTATTTTCTCTAGTGAAAGCGGTTTTACTGTGAAGGCTGCTGTCTCCCTGTCTACCTCATTTTGTGTGTTGGTCTGTACAAACACCACACACTGCCTTTGGTGGATTTGTCTCTGGGGTCTCCACTGTGGAATACTTTCAAGCTCTGTGGCGTGAAGAGCTCCTGTTTCTCTTTCGCCCACATTCTCCACTGAACAATTCTCTACATTTGCATTTGCATCCTCTGGTGTGCTTGCATGTCACTCATTGTTTTCTGAACCCTTTGACAGTAAGTTACAGACGTGTTCCGTTACCCCCTTGCTCCTGTGGTGTTTCCTGGAAACAGAGGCCCTCTTTACGGCTTGCAGCATAGGCGTCAGAAACGCGGATGCAGGTCACCCTCAAACCAGCAAGCTCGCTCCAGCGGCCCGGTAATGTCCTTTGCAGTCACAATGTCCAATTTTGTCTGGGGTGACACCAGTTGCCTTTGGCTGTCTTGTCTCGAGTTCACTCCAGTGAGAAACAGTTCCCAGTCTGTCTTTTATGATTGAGACAGTCTTGCAGGGTACCGGTCAGGTAGTCTGAATGTGCTTCAGTTTTGGTTGGCCTGAAGCGTCCCTGTGATGTGTGCGTTTTTGACAGGAGTACCACAGAGGTGGTGCTGTGTTCTCGCTGCTTCATGCCAGGAGGCTGACGATGTTGGGTTTTCTCTTTATAGTGGTGGTGAAGTTTTTTTTATTAGTAACATGGTATCTGTCTGCCAAGTTTCTCCACTGAAAAATTTGTAAGTATTGTGCAAGGAGACATTTCAAGACTATATTCCTCTCTCTCATCAAACTTTTAACTGCCAGCTTTAGTATTTCTTGATAATTTGCCTGAGCCAGTTTTTACTGTGATAGCTACAAATGGTTTTTCCCCATTTTTCATCACTTCTACATTATTAGTTCTCATTACATAGAATAAGCACTCCTCTCTCCTTTGTTTGCTTCTTGATTCGTTTTCTATCAGTATGGATTCAAGGATTCTGTTTTATTTAGTTATTTATTTATTTTTACTGTCATTTATTTTGGTTCTCAGATTGTCCCGGCATTGGCCAGTGGGAACTGTTTCCAGTCAGTTTCAGTGCTTTATCCTACTTGCTGGTCCAGGCCCTGGACTGGGGACACCAGGCACGGTGGGGACCTGGGGGCCACACAGGTGTGTGGGGATGGGGTTAGTGCTCTCAGCATCTTTCTCCTCCCTCAGCCCCCAGAACTTTTAGGGCAGTGAGATCTTGGTCTACAGAAGGGGATTGTTGAAAGATGCTTCTCTGGGGAAACTGTCTAGCTTCAAAGAAGCCGTAAAGATAGCGGCCTTAGGGTTCCTGGGAAGTAGCCCACTCTTATCACCCTGTAGCGAGGAGTCGCTCCCGCACTCAGCACTGCCTGTGAGCACCTTGCCTTGTCAGAATAGGCAACCCCGGGTAACCAGACACTGAGAGCAGCCTCCAGTGTTGGATGGATGTAGGGGTCAAAGACAACAGAATAGCAGCTAGCAAGTACAGACCACACAGGGAGAAGAAAACTTAAAAATTGATAAATAAGGAGGACAGTTATTATGGTGTATGGATAAGCCTGACGAAACATTCAAGAGAAGACTGCTCCTAACATGAAGGATTTTTTTTCTCTAACTTTAATCAGCATTTTGGTAAGGGTCTTCCGATTCCCAAAGAGTGCACGGCAGAAGAAAAGACATCAGCTGAAGAAGGAGTTTTCGCTTCCATCCAGCAGGGTTGTCTCTGATGAGGGCCTCTCTGAAGTAGCCAGCCCTATAGGTTGGGAGTAGTGGTTGCCTTCTGGTGGGGGTGCTTAAATGGGAGAAAAACTTTTTACTGAAAACTCTTTGTTTCCTTTGAACTTTGACGTACCTGTTGAGTAGATGAATAAAATAAATTTCCTAAAAAGAAGGACAACTTTGAGCCAGCAAGTCCACTTCACAGGCCCACAGATGAGTCAAATGTGTCTGCAGAGTCATTTGATGCAATGTTGTTAATAGCAGAAACCTGGAAGCCCTCAGCATCAATGACGAGGCACTGGGACACCAATGGTGCAGAGCCCCCAAGTGGACACTGGCCAGCAAAGGGGCTGAAGCAGCTCGCTGTGTCCTGGAGTCCAGTGACCACCAAGAAAGAAACGCAAGGTGTAGAGAAGAATGTGCATTCTGCTGCCATCGTGTACAGGGGGAAAATACACAGGCTTGGAGACATGTGCTTTTGAATTTATGTGAAGTAACTGGAAGGATACAGAAGAAATGGACAGTTTTGGTTGCCTCTGAGGAGGGCATCTATGTGGGCTGGCCAGTGTTAACAAGGAGATTTTAAATACAGATGCTCTTCAGCTTACGATGGGATTATGTCTTGATAAGCCCAGCATTAGTTGAAAATGTCCTACATCAAAGTGCATTAAGTACACCTAGACTACCTTCAGCACGCTCAGAACACTTCCATGCTACAGTTGGGAAAATCATCTGGCAACACAGTCCCCTGCAGAGGGTTGGTTGTTTACCCTTGTGATCGCATGGCTGATGGAGCAACTCGGCCATTGCCCAACATCACAAGGATATCGACTACAGATCACCAGCCCAGGTAGAGATCAAAATCCAAAGTACAGTTTCTATTGAATATGTGTTGCTTTCCTACCATCATAAAGCCAAAAAATCATGCGTTGAGAATTGTAAGTCAGGGGCCCTCTCTGTTAAAACACGGTAATCTTAGATCTATTCAATTAACAAGTGAGTAGTGAATAAGTGCTGCGAAAGAGATATCTGTGTCTCTGTGAGCCCAGAGGACAAAACTCTTAATGGGCATCCGCAAGTCTGGGATTGTGTATACACACGCTTCACCCTAGCAAATGGCACTCCATTCCCAGAGCACTTCTCAGGAAGTGGGTTTGGGATGTCTCTGTTCTCGCTCACTTCAACGAATGCTGAGCAGCCTGGGGTGGAGGGTGAGGGGCTTGACTCCTGGCTCTGCCGCGGTGGCCTGTGTGCCTCCACAACAGCCCCTTTGACCCCCGCCTCTGGGGTTCATGTCCTGGTGCATTCTGTGTGTGTGGGCTGCACCTTGTGACTTGCTTCTGATGCATAGAATGACGATGGGGCAAAACTTCCAATGAGATTATACAGAAGACTGTGACTTCCATCTTGTTGGTGATACTCTTGTGCTGTGTCGGGGTTCTCAAGACCCACCCCTGGGTTTGGTGAAGACTCTCAGGACTCAGCACCTAGTCCTACTCTGCTATGATTTATTACACAAAAGGCTTGTGATTGCAGCAAAGGGAAAGGCACATGGGGTAACATCTAGAAAAAAACAGGTGCAGGCTTCCGAGAGTCCTCTCCCAGAGGAATCAAACAGGACAGACTTGATTGACCCAGTGAGTTGTGATTACACATGCAAAGTGTTGTCTTTCAGGGAAGCTCATTAAAGACTCAGTGCTCAGGAGCTTACAGGGGTCATGTGGGCACCTGTCTGGCACCTCCAACATTCCAGACTCCTGCAGGGAAAGCAGGCACTCAGTGTATTGTTTGCATAAACAGTTTAGGCACATTGAACCACTCTTACCTGTTGGGATGTTGGGAACACTCCCAAAATCCAGGTTCCCAGAGGCCAACTAAGGGCCAGTCTTGCATTCAGGCCTTTTTGGGGAGAGTGGCCTTGGGCCTGCTGGGTAAAGTCCTCACACCTGCCTTAACTGCAATGAATTAAGTGCAGCATTGGAAAAGCAAGGAACTGAGGCCCTTAGTCCGGCAACTGCCTTGGACCCTAATCCAGCCAACAACCCCCCATACATGAGCTTGGAAACAGATCCTGCCCTAGTTGAGGCTTGAGTCAACCCACTTCTTGAGAGATGTTAACTTTAAAAATACAAAAGCACTGTATTAGTCTGTTATCATGCTGCTAATACAGACATACCTGAGACTGGCTAATTTATAAAGGAAAGAGGTTTAATTGACCCACAGTTCCACATGACTGGAGAGGCCTAACAATCATGACGGAAGGTGAATGGGGAGCAAAGTCACGTCTTACATGGTGGCAGGCAAGAGAGCTTGTTCAGGGGAACTCCCACTTACAAAACCATCAGATCTTGTAAGACTTATTTACTACCATGAGACCAGTGTGAGAAATCACCACCCCCATGATTCAATTACCTCCCACCAAGTCCCGCCCACAATACATGGGAATGATGGGAGCTACAATTCAAGATCACGTATCATATCAACCACAATTAATACATTTAGAAAACAGAGGAGACTTTATTTCTTGTAAAGGTTTCAGCCTGCAAGGTGGCCATCCTGCAGCCTGGGAAGCACAGCCTCCAGCCAAGACCAGAGAGAAACACCATGGAGGAAGAGAAGCTGGGACAGGAGCTTTATGCCGAACTGGTTGGCTAAACATGCATATTCAACAGGTGACAGGAGGAGCTATGAATATTCAGGATGGTCCTGGCACATGTGTACGGGACAAATGTTCGTGTAACATACCACCCATGTTCACTTTGGGATGGAGACTTAACATTCAAATGTACTACAGTTAGACCCTATATGTCAAAAGGTCTTTTCAGGACATGAAGGTGTCCAAGTGTACAGCCAGCCAGGACCAGTTCATGGTCAGGAGAAAGTTACTGGAATCAATCGCTTTGTACTACAGGCTCTTTGTAGTATACAAAGAGATTTCAGTAAGTTCAAGTCAAAGCTGCAGTTATGGCTGGTGGAACGGGGTCGGTTGGTTAACGTCTCTGAGCTGGATGAGCTGGAATTGTTTAATGTATCTCGAGGCCAGTGCTTGTTTAGTTGCTACAGAAAAATACCCTTGGCCGTTAGAAGAAAGGTTAGGGATGTGTGATGTAACCCTTGCCTGGCATGGCCTTGGGTCCTGTTTACAATCTGGTATCTTACTGCTACAGAGAGTCTATTTGCCAGTCTTAAGATCTCTGTGTTAACATTAATGTCGGTCAGTTGTGTCTAAACCACAAAAGGGAGGGGGTAGAATGAGGTGTGTCTGACCTCACATCCCACTATGGCTGGGAGCTTAGTTTTAAGGTTTTTCTGGGGTCCTCTTGATCACAAGGAGTCCATTCAGTCAGCAGGGGGCTTAGAAGTTTATCTGAGTTTACAGAGACTTGGAAGCAGAAGACCCAGTTAAGCCCTGCCAGCATTTGTGACCTACAGAAGTTGTGAGATATTAAATATTGTTTCAAGCCACTACATCCTGGGGTAATTTGTTACAAACCCATAGATGACTGATACAGTCACTTACTTCTTGACTATGTGACCCTGGGCAAGTTTCTTATCATCTCTGGGCCTTTATTTCCTCATCTATAAAATGGGCAGATGGTAGCACCTACCCAGTAAGGTGTGCTGAGGCCTGAGTTAGTGAATACATGTGTTGGGAAAAAGCTGAGTGTTGGGAAGAAGCTGAGGCAGGGCTTGCATGTCTGACATAATGTAAAAGAGTCTTGGAACATGTCCGGGGTCCAGGGTCTAAAACCCCTTGTGCCCTTTGGCACACCAAGCTCTGTGCTAAAGAGTGGAAGGCTACCCTGACGTACCTAATCTAAGCCCAGGGCATAAAATCCCTCGTGGCTTGGATAGAATCCAGGGCTTGTGGCTCCGGAATGTGTCTAGGCTTGCTGGCTCCTTGCTCCTTGCTCTCCCAGGATCGATTGTATCTTGAGTTAAAAGAACCTGCTCTCCATTATCTCCAGTAGCAGAGCAAATGCTAAACCATCACAGCTATAAATCATGTGCTTGATGCAACACGCCCTTTTGACCGCCACATTCTCGCCACCTCCTTCTCTGTTGGATTACCAATAAATAGCGTGGGCTCCCAGAGCTCGGGGCCTTTGCAGCCTCCATGATCGCGATGGTCCCCTGGCCCCACTTTACTTCTCAAACTTTTTCTCAATCCTTTGACTCTGCCAGACTTCGTCACCCCCACGACCTGGTGTTGGGTCTGATCACCCCAACATACGTGCAGTGCACTGAGAACGGCACCTGACAGCTAGTGTTTCAAGGTGGGGGCTGGTTGGGGTGCGAGGTGCTAAGACAGCACATTTACTGATAATCATTTATTTATCTATTTGCTAGTGAATAAAACTTTTTGACTGGGGGATCCAAAGATGAGGTGGGTGAAGCCTATAGAACTTAAATGTCATCTTTGCTCACATATTTGCCTGCTGCAAAATCTTCAGTACTAGCAGAAACTAACATAGTCACTGAATCACAGCCCTGAGAACCAAGGAGCATCACATAGTTCATGTATTCTTGTTCTAATTTCCTTTTATTGGTCTGGGGAGGAGGTGTCTCGTGCCCTTCTGCTGAGCTGTCAGTGTCAGGGCACCCTGGAGCTGGTTGCAGTGGGAAACACAGAATTGCATAACTGACTGCTTTTTAATGTCAAACACGAATTTCTACTACCTACCTCTCACATCCTCAATGCCAAACTTCAGCATCAAAGATTATTTTAAACTACCTTATGAAAAACTAATAAAAACTAGAAAACATTGGCCCTGCACTCCAAGTATCCAAGCACCCGGCAATTGATGCAAATTTGTGTTCTGATTAGGTCATTAGGTTATTTATAAGATAATTGTTGGTGTCAAGAGAACAACTTCACTTTACAATTAAAATTGAAATATCTGTGGTATGCTTTTCCAGGTGGATTTTGGTTACAACAGATGACATTTTCCAGTATCAAGATCTCTGAAATTTCAACCCATTTTAAACAACTACAATATAAAGGGTCCAGAGAAGGTACTAATGGGATATTACCAGAACCAACACACAGATAAGCCTGTTCATAAAACTGATCACCTTTCACGATCGGCCCTGCCCATTTGTATATTATGGTGTGTGTTAGAACTTGTTAGACAAATAATCTTTGGAAGCCAGTTTCTCTGGGAAACACTCTGCGCTAGAGATTTGCGTGCAGGAAGTTTGGATCATTCCCTGCAGCTGAGTGAAAGAAGCAGGGTTGGGTGGATGGGGCTGAAGGAGACATGGGGCTGTGTCGCAGGCATGACAGGCCCCAGCGGGTCCCACGGGGTGCTCTGGAGCTGCATGACGTGGCAGGGTTGGGGTGAGAGTTGACACCGCACCTCCAACATCAACCAGCCGTTAGATGTGGGGTGTGGGCTGCCCTGGGAAAGATCACGACTTCGGCAGGGAGACTTTCTTCAGCTGGGGGAACTCCCCAAGAGTGTCCCAGCTACCAGCTGAGACTGTCTCAGCTCCTGGACAGCTCCAGACCTGAAGACCTCCTTATCTGCTCCACCACTTCAATACGTCTGTTCACATGGTTGAGTAATGATTACAAAGACAGCAATAGGAAGTATAACCTCCAAATCACTAGAAAAGAAAAGTCACAAAATTGCAACAGTCTAAGGAAAGAGAAGAAAGGAAGTAAAAAGGATAGAAGGCTGGGTGCGGTGGCTCACGCCTGTAATCCCAGCACTTTGGGAGGCCAAGGCAGGCGGATCACGAGGTCAGGAGATCGAGATGAGACCATCCTGGCTAACACAGTGAAACCCCGTCTCTACTAAAAATACAAAAAACATTAGCTGGGCGTGGTGGCGGCTGCCTGTAGTCCCAGCTACTCGGGAGGCTGAGGCAGGAGAATGGCGTGAACCCAGGAGGCGGAGCTTGCAGTGAGCCAAGATCGCACCACTACACTCCAGCCTGAGCGACAGACCGAGACTCCGTTTCAAAAAAAAAAAGAAAAAGAAATAGCAAGAAAACATACTAACCAGAAAATGCAAAACAGCTCACAAAATGGAAATAAGACTGACCTACACAGGCAAATGCTAATGCAAGATGCAGGTGTGGATACTTAATTTTAATTATGTTTTGAATAGTTAAACACTGAGTTCAATATTTGAGAGATTCAGCTCTGTGAAATGCTCCCTCCCACCCCCTTGCCCAGCCCCATCCTCTGTGGGCAGCCAGCAGTAACAGTTTCCTGTCCATCCCTCGAGATATTCTGTGCAGATAGGTAGATATGATTTTCCCCTGTTAAACAATTTTTTTTTTTTGAGACAGGTTGTCACTCTGTCGCCCAGGCTGGAGTGCAGTGGCATGATCTTGGCTCACTGCAACCTCCACCTCCCAAGTTCAAGTGATTATCCTGCCTCAGCCTCCCCAGTAACTGGGATTACAGGTATGCACCACCACACCCAGCTAATTTTTGTATTTTTCATAGACATGGGGTTTCACCATGTTGGCCAGTCTGCTCTCAAACTCCTGACCTCAAATGATCTGCCTGCATTGGCCTCCCAAAGTGCTGATATTATAGGCATGAGCCACCTTGCCCAGCCGTGTTACACAAATATTGACATCTATTCAGAATGTTTTGTTCCTAGGATTTGTTTTTGTTTAATCACAGGTCTGACAGATCATTTCCTATCAGTACATAAGGAGCGTCATTCTTTCCAGAGTGGCAGAGGGTCCCTTGTTTATCCAGACCCCTGTGAATACATATGTGGATTACTTCCAATCCTTTGTTATTACCTACAAAGCCTGCAATGATAACGCTGTACCTTTCATTTCAAATATTGCACACGTGTGTGCGTTAGAATAAATTCCTAGGAGTCGTATTTATTGGTCAAGGAGTATGTGTGTTTTAAATTATGATAGGTATTAGGTATGTCAATATATCAAAAAAACACAGTTCATGGCAAGACACAGTAAATAGGGGAACAGGGAAACTTTCTACATTTGATATTTATAAAAGGAATAACCTGTCAAGAACACGTGACAGCACTTAATCTTAAAGCACCTTACAACAATCACCACAAACACAAAATAATTTAAAAAGAACTTAAGCACCTTACAACCACCACCACAAATACAAAATAATTCAGAAAGAACTTAAACAAGCACCATACAACAATCACCACAAACAAAATAATTCAAAAAGAACTTAAATAAGCACCTTGCAACAATCACCACAAACACAAAATAATTCAAAAAGAACTTAAATAAGCACCTTGCGACAATCACCACAAACACAAAATAATTCAAAAAGAACTTAAACAAGCACCTTACGACAATCACCACAAACAGCAAATAATTCAAAAAGAACTTAAACAAGCACCATACAACAATCACCACAAACACAAAATAATTCAAAAAGAACTTAAGCACCTTACAACAATCACCACAAATACAAAATAATTCAAAAAGAACTTAAACAAGCACCTTACAAGAACCACCACAAATACAAAATAATTCAAAAAGAACTTAAGCACCTTACAAGAACCACCACAAATACCAAATAATTCAAAAAGAACTTAAACAAGCACCTTACAACAATCACCACAAATACAAAATAATTCAAAAAGGACATATAAAAGCACCTTACAACAATAACCAAAAAATACAAAATAATTCAAAAAGAACTTTAAAAAGCACCTTACAGAAATAATCAAAAATAAAAAATAATTCAAGAAGAATTTAAGCACCTTATAACAATCACCACAAATACAAAATAATTCAAAAAGAACTTAAACAAGCACCTTACAACAATAACCAAAATGCAAAATAATTCAAAAAGAACTTAAAAAAGCATCTTACAACAATCACCACAAATACAAAATAATTCAAAAAGAGCTTAAACAAGCACCTTACAACAATAACCAAAAAATACTAAATAATTCAAAAAGAACTTAAAAAAGCACCTTACAGCAATAAACAAAAAATACTAAATAATTCAAAAAGAACTTAAAAAAGCACATTAGAACAAAATATTGGGTAAAGCAAAAACTGTTACCAATATAATAAGAAATAGACAAATCTATGGTTATATAAAAAATTTTTAATACTAGCATCTAACAGAAATTGACAAAATACAGGGATTTGAATATCAATTAACGAGCTTGAGTAAACACAGAATAGTGTGATAGAACACATGGTACAGGTGATCAATAACTCAA
Source organism: Pan paniscus (assembly GCF_029289425.2). Classification (NCBI taxonomy): domain Eukaryota; kingdom Metazoa; phylum Chordata; class Mammalia; order Primates; family Hominidae; genus Pan; species Pan paniscus. The sequence goes on along the minus strand of NC_073253.2, from coordinate 6,838,083 downwards.
AAGCATATTCTTTTGAGAAGACCAATAAAATAGACAAATATATGTTAATTGCTCAAGGAAAACAGAAAGAGAGAAGGTCATTACACTAATGGAGACTCTTAGGCTTGCAAGAACATACTAAGTCCACTTGCACACCAATGGATTTGAAAATATACATGAAGTAGAAATAGCCAAGTAGGCACAAGTTAGCAGCATTGTTCCAAGAAGAGAAAAGCCTGAGTAGGAATAATATTCATAGAAAAATGGAAAAGGCATTTGGAGATCTACCCATTTTCATACCCTTTAGCCCCAAGAAAAGAGGCACTAGGCCAGGGAGGTTTCCAGGTAAGTGTTACCACATTTTCAAGAAAGATCTATTTTCTGTGTTAAACTCATTCTATAGAAAAAGCTGGAAATTTCCGCCTGCCATTCTGTGATGCTAGCATATCCAGGAGACTCACGGTAGATGAAGGTACCCACAGAGGAAACACTAACACTCTTACCATCGCCGACATAAACAGGCCTCATAAAACATCAGTGGCACAAATCGAGCAGTGATTAAAAAAATGAGCCTGTCACGATGCATTCATGAAACATAAGGAAGTATACTCTCATATAATGACATGCTTATACATTTATTAATCATTTGTATGATAAAATATATATGAATTTACATCTTTAATATGACATAAGGAATTATAAGGAATATTATGAAGTTAAAGAATAAAATATAATTATTGATACACTAAAATCCAAGATTCATTCCTTATTTTAAAAAATAACAATAAACAAGAGTAAAAGGAAACTTATTTAATTTGATAAGGAGTATGTACCAGAAATCCTGTATCAAGCATCATACTAACGGTAAAATATTTTGTTTTAATTGTTAACATTTTAAATGTATTTAAAAATAGAGAGGGTTTCTCCATGTTGGCCAGGCTGGTCTTGAACTCCTGGCTTCAAGTGATCTGCCCACCTCGGCCTCCCAAAGTGCTGGAATTACAGGCATGAACCGTTATGCCTGGCCTTAATGCTAAAATCCTAAAAACAGAAACAAGGTAACAGATGTTGCTGTCAACATTCCACATCTGAGGTGCAGCCTTGGGAAGATGAGACTAACACTGCCCCTATTTGCACGTCATATAATTATCTATTTAAGAAAATAAACTGAAAAGGCATAAAAGCTCACAATAGCTTAATAATTTTTTAAAGATGAAAGACATTATAAGAATTTTTTTAAAAAGTGACACACTGGGAGAAAGTATTTGCTGTGTATGTTAGACACCCCACATCCATAATATGTAAATAGCTTCTGCAAATCAATAAGAAAAAGATGAGTCATTTGAGAGAAAATTTGGCAAAGGAGTAATTTGCAAAAAAAAAAAAGGACATACAAATGGCCAATAAACAGCTCCACTTATACTAAAAACTAAAAAATGATAATATGAATGAATTTAAATTTTTACTCTTCAAAGGGGTACAAGTTTAAGGAGTAGAGACATTCAGCTAAGAGGATGCTACAGGGATATGGGTACTTTTGGAATAGCTGGGTCTTCTTGCAAGGTGGGCTTTCCATGTGCTTCTGATCCAGAGAGGTGGTGGTGTTTGTGTTTGACGAAGCTGCTGACACTGCTGTGCTGACATCTGGCGAAGTGAAGGTCTGAGTACAGAGAAGGTGGCTACTCTAAGACTTCCACCGCAGTAGTGGCAAAAAGCCAGCAAATCAAATGGATGATGACCTTCACTTACAGCAGCTGGTCCTCCCATGGTGCTGCTGGACAATGGCCAAGTTCATCCCTGGTCATGGCTGTGCTGGCTGTGACGTCTCCAGAGGTGGCAATCATGGCAGAATCCTTCATTAGCGCGAGATGCACAAAGAATCAGAACAAAAACTGCAACTATGTTCTTAAGCATCACCGGAAAGTCCGAGACCACGTTTTTTGCCTGTACTCTCTCACCGGCTGAAATTAATTCTTAGGACAACATCATCTGCTTGTTATAAACTCAGGCAAGAGGGTGGCATCACACCTTTTCTGCATCATGCTGTATACTGACTTGCTTGTTTTGTTTACTGTCTGCCTCCTTCCCTTTTGAAAGCAAGCTCCATGAGGACAGAGAAGTTCGTCTCCATTCCCAGTGTTGGCCTCAGTAAGTGTTTGTTGAATGAATGTTGGTGAACAAATAAATCCCCAGCCTCTGGTGTTCTGTGCAATCCCAGACTCTCCAGGGGAAGCACTGAATTACTGGTCCCTGCCACAGGAGACTTCTCTGCTGTGCTGATCGGGGTTGCAGTTTGGAAGGAAGGAGGTGGGACCAGCGCTCTGGCCATCCATGCAGGAGGTGTGTAGGGGTCTTTGATTTGCCTCCCTCCCCACACTTGTCACAGGACTCAGGGAAGGGCTTTTGACCAACCCGCCGGGGACACCTGCGTAACCAGAGTAGCTAACTCTGATTCAGGCAATGCTCATTCACCGTCTTCTACCTGAGCCACAGCTCCCCTCTTGGAGCCCCTTTTTTTCTTGGCCAACATTTGTCAAGGGCTTAGTGTCTCAGTTCAACATGGAAACATGCTCCCTGGTGGCATCATGACCTGACTCGTCTTCCATGAAGAAGCTGAGGCGCAGGCAGAGGGGCTTGCTGGGGGATGGAGCTGGGGTTAGCTGCTAGGCTGGGCTGGGACGGGAGCCTGGCTAGGCTGGTTGTGATGCTGGCTGGTGGCAAGGAAGGAGGAAGTGTTCGTGCGCCCAGCAGATGTGAATCCATCTCACCTGGTGAATACAATGTCTCTAAGATGCCAGCATGAGATCGCACTCAGTGCTCTGAGGGACAGAGCCTTGTCCTAAGGGAGCCGCAGTCCTTAAGGGAGCTGACCAAGCTGAGGCGCTGCCTGGGGAGGGAGGGTAGAGTAGAAGAGCAAGGCTGAGTGCCAGGGAGGAGGAGGGAGGGGGTGGAAGAGAAGACACGGGTCTGCCTGAGGGTTGGGGCCAGGTCTGAGGGACAGGGAGGACTGGGTAGCAAGCCGGGGGCGGAACACCCACTACCCGCAGCCCTAGCCCCACTCCGCTAAGTCTACACTAGGACACTCACCTGCTTTAACACTGCACACCTGTGGATGTCTTAGAGGCACTTTTCATGCTGTTGACATGTGAGGAACCTGGGGCTCAGGATGGGCGCCGTGTACCGCAGCCACCTCAGCCGGCCCAGTGGCAGAGCTGGAGTGCGCTGTGTGTAAATGCCTCCATAGTCACCACACGCTGATCCGGGACATGATATTCTGTCTCCACCGCCCAAAGCAAGGTTTCGCAAACAAGCTTCTCTAGAGTGAAGTTTCTGGATTTCCCAGGAGCTGTAAAAAGTAAAAAAATAAAACCTCACTAGCACTGTTGGAAATCATTCCTTTTTACATTCTGCTTTAAATCCACATTTTTAAGCAATTCCAAATTGAACTGGCTTAATTGCACCCCCTTTCAGGATGCTCCTAAGAGAAGTGGGTGCCACGTGGTTGCCTTCCCTGTGAATTTCAGGGATGGATGACTTTTCTCTCATGCCCTTTGGGGACTGGCCAGTGTTTGGGCACGGTGTCTGGTGTATGCTGGGGCAGCAGGCGAAGGTGGCCGCCTCTCAGGAAAGGAGAGGGGAAGATGACTCACTTTGAAGCTGGCCTGGGCTGGGGGGGCTGCCCTTTTCATTGCCTGCTAGCCCATTGTTTCAGTTTCCTGGGGCTGCCATCACAAAGCAGCACAAATTAGAGGCTTGAACAACCGAGATGGATTGTTTCTCTGTTCCGGAGGTGGGAACTCCAAAGTCAAGGTGTGGGCAGGGCTGGTCATCTCTGAGGGCTGTGTGGGGAGGACAGGTTCCAGGCCTCTCTCCTTGGCTTGTCCATGACCATGTTCATGGTCACACTGTGTTCTCCTTGTGTTTGTGTGTGTCTGTCGCCACATTTCCCTTTTTCTGTAGGGACACCAGTCATATGGGCTGATGCCTCACCCTGATGACTCGATTTAACTTGGTAAAGACCCTCCCTCCACATAAGCTCCCATTCTGAGGTACTCAGGATTAGGACTTCAGCACATGCATTTCAAGAGGGACACAGTTTAGCCCATTGCACGCATCCTGGGGCCAGGTGCAGGGAGCACACAGCGTCAGATGGAAGATGGTCACGGCCATCCTGAGCAGCTGGGTGGGGCGCTGTGGAGGAGAGCCCGAAGGCCAGGCTGATGGGCTCTGGTCCAGCACAACTGCAACTGCACGGGGCTGATGGGGGTTTGTGATGCTGACTGTTGTGATGCTTTGTTCACAGGAGACTGGGTGACGGCAGTGAGGGGAAAAGACAAGGTTAGCTATGAGCCCAGCACCTCAAGAAGGAACTGAGCCCGGGATTTTTTTTTTCATCATCCCAAAGCAGAAATTGCATACCATGAGGGCCAGGTGCTGGGCTACCTTGTCTCTTGACCTTCCAGGTCCTCACTGCAACCTGGAAACAGAGACACTCACTGTTGCCATACTCTTGGCCTTCCCATCACCAAGGCTGGGCAGAGTGGTTTGGACTAAAGATTTGATAATTAGGAAAAAATTAAAGCCCCAGCTCATCTTCTCATCTTCCCCTTCCAGGGAGAACACAGAGAGGACTGGGCCTGGAGAGAAGAAGCCGACCGAGCATGTTCCGGGGAACCAGCCATAGCCCCCCAGGGCTCACCAACCAAGGGGAACTGCAGGGAAACAGCTTCGTGGAAAAACTCCCTGCCTCTTCCTTTTCCCCCTTCTTCCCTCCCTCGGTCCTTCCCTCTAGTCTACCACAGCCCTCCCCTGCAGCACACACAGTCTGGATACTGGCCACATCCTTAAATACAGGCCTTGCCCTGGAGTGGCTCCCTGGGTAGTCAAACTAATTCTCAAATCAATATGTCATGTATCATGTGCATACTATATCACATATGACATGTGATGTATATGTATATGTGTTAGGTAACATCCAATGATATCATGGAAAGACAAGTCCCTCACTCCCTGCTGAAATTTTCAGCTGCGATGTGACCTCGGAGTGGGGGCTGTGCAGCGGGGTCGAATTCCTCAGGGGAGAGACTGCCTCGTGCTTTTATTAGGGGGTAGAGTTTAAAAGCATATGTATTTAGCATTATGAGTATAAATTCTGCATTATGAATATAAATTCTAGTTCTATGAATATAAATGCTACGTTTGGAAGAGGAAACTACAAATTTAGAAAAAATAACATAAACTGCAGAAAATTAACAGATTTTTTGCCTTGTGGAGCATAGAAACACCTCCTGCGGTGACGGCACCCTTACCCTCATTTACCCCCATCCGGAGTCTATGGGGGAGGTCAGCGTGGGGAAAGAGATGCTCAGCTTCTTCCGAAGCGGTTTCCAAAGGTCCCGGAACCCGGGGCTGTAGACGCAGAAGGCGGGGGCGGTGTCCACACTCGCGCACCGCAGCCCGGTGGCTCTCAGGCCCCCACCTGGCGGGACCCTTCCCTCTCCTCTGCCACCTGGAAGGGACGGAGCACCTGACGCGCGCATCGGGGGCCAACGCCGCAAGTTTCTGTGACGTGAGGTCTTTGCAGGTGGCCGGGGCTTTCCTCCCACAGGGACACGCGGCCTGCGCCCTCCTAGGCGTGCAAGTGCGGCTGGGAACTGGCGCCCTTCAAAGCCCCAGTGCCCCGGAGCCGACAGCGCGCCGGTGGAGGAGCTGCAGAAAGGGGCCCACGCCGCAAAGGCGCTGTTGTCGAGGACCCCGTGGGGTTCCAGGGCTGGTGCTGGCGAGCCCCGGCCGCGCCGCCCCATCTTTACCGCGCACCCCGGCCGCTCCGCCCCCTCTACCGCGCACCCCGGCCCGCCCAGCCCCCTCTACCGCGCACCCCGGCCGCTCCGCCCCCTCTACCGCGCACCCCGGCCGCTCCGCCCCCTCTACCGCGCACCCCGGCCGCTCCGCCCCCTCTACCGCGCACCCCGGCCGCTCCGCCCCCTCTACCGCGCACCCCGGCCCGCCCAACCCCCGCGGCCCCGCGTTCCCCGCCTCCCGCGGCTCCTCAGCCCAGCGGCCGGCAGGGGATGCTGCCGGGCTCCGAGGCCCGGGTCCTGCGCGGCGCCGCGGGGAGACACGCGAGTCCCGGGCCGGCGCCGCCGTAGGCCGGGAGTGTGTGCAGCGTGACTGCGGCGAGCCCCGACGCCCGAGAAGCGGGGTCCTGCTCTCGGGGGGATTCTTTGGAGACAGCCTGGGCGCTGGGGAATCCGGCGGGTGGGGAGGACCCAGCTCGGCCCTTGAGGCGCTCAGGCCTAGTCCAGGCCATACAGGTGTGCAGGACAGGGACCAGCCACAGGCCGCATGCACCTTAATATGCAGTGAATAAAAAAGACCAGACGGACCTGGGGTTGATGACGCCATCTGAACAAAGCGTCCCCGCCCCACATACCGTTCGCCCCTCCTGAGTCCGTCCCGTCGGTGGGAGCAGAGCCAGGGAAAATCACTAAGGACTCTCCCCTCCAAGGCGAGGACTTGCCTGACCCGCTTAGGCAGCGCCAGCCTCCCAGGTGTGGGTGGCTTCACCCTCCCCTAGCTGGAGTTAGGGTGTGTCCATGCTCTGAGTCCTGGACTCCAGGAGGTACTCACCGTGTCAGCAGAAGAACGCATGAATCTATTTGAGATCACGCACCGAAGAGCTGCAGCGCCTGGCTCCTTGATGCAGAGGCATTAGGAAGCCAGTTGTCTACTTGCGATGAATGATGAAGGACTCCACTTTACAGAGGAAGAGAGAAAACCTTGCCAGCAAATCAGTCACCTCCGGACTCCAACCTAATTGACCAAAGTTAGGTTATTGATGAGGTTATTGATGGGCTGGACACCAGTGAGCTGAGAACGAGCAGTAGTTAATCCCCAGTGTCCACAAAGAGCCTGATGGCCACTGTCCCTCCATGTCCCCTCCCGGCCCAGGAGTCAGCCAGGCACCTGGGCACCGTTCACTGGGTTTTCCTGCAGGGCTGTGTGGGGGTGAGCACAGGGTGGCCCCTCTCCTTCCCGAGCCCTTAATTTCTTATTGTTATATGTGTCCTTCTCACAGGGAAAGCTGAACCCAGGATGAGCTTATTCAAAAATATGTTTTTCTATTCCCCTCAAAAGGAATTGGCAGTAAACGTGTTTCTCTTTTTTACTCTCTGGAATTTTATCTGTATCTTGAAATTCCTGCCAAAACCCACAATCTAAGGCGATGCATTATTTAAAAATCAACTGAATTTCAACTAGAAATGGAATGTGAACATTATAAAGCAGAAGCTACTCTTCAGCTCTTTTCCTGGTTCCTCAGAGAAACCAGGCAAGGAGATGATGTGGGGGTTGGTCAGAATCTGGGGGAGACAAAGGGTGGGCTTCCTGGGGCCTGTGCTCCTTGGGGCCAGTTAGCTGGGTGACCTCAGGAGACACTCGACGGTGTCTCAATTCTCTCACTGCTGAAACAGGCGGGTGGGACCTATGGATTGTCCATATCCCTTCCAGCTTGGATCTGTCATTCCACGGATAGGTGCTGAGAGCCTACAGGTCCCACTTGGCAGCCTTCCGAGTTACCTGCTTGGGGAAGGTTTCGTGATGCATGGTTTGCGTCCTGTCCCCTGACTAAAGGGTCTTCTCGTGAATCCCTCAAATCTTCTCGTACCCTTCTCCAACTGTCAACATACAGATCAATGTGAAAAAAGACACTGATTTATTTCTGTTTTACTTATTTATTTTTTGGAAATGGGGCTTTGAGCTGTGGCCCAGGTTGGAATGCAGTGGCACCATCATAGCTCACTGTAACCTCAAACTTCTGGCCTCAAGGGATCCCCCACCTCAGCCTCGAAAAACTCTGGGATTACAAGCATGAACCAGTGCACCAGGCCCTGATTTGTCTCTGAATCATGAAGTTTTGCCAGTTGTCTTGCAGATAGAATGCTTTAGCATGTGTTTGTGTTGTAATCTAAAGCTAATGATTGTAACCTCTTTGGGACACCCTGGTACCCTCCAATGGAAAGGACAACTCCAATGTAAGGAGTGCCCTCCCCTCCCTGCTCCTAAACTTTCTCATAGAACTATTCTGACCCTGGAACAATCCTCACATTTGGCTTCCAGTAAACCTTTCTCAAATTATTTCTGCCTCAATAGCCTTAATTTTGGCTGACAGTATTTAGCAGTTTAACTGCAATAGAGTTAAATTTTATACAGTGTGTGTGTGAGAGGGGGAAGTGTGGGGATTTCAAGTCAGCAGACTTGCAGTCTTAGAGTGGGGAAGGCTTTTAAAATTTTGAACCCAAACCCAGATACATAAAAAAAATAATAAAATCAACCACACAAAAATCTTCTGAATGAAAAAAGACCCATAAAATAGTCATGACAAAAAAAAAAAAAAAAAAAAACCAAACAAACAAACAAAAGGAAAGGCATCCCAAATCAAGGGACTAATTTGTTCTTTAATAAACAAAGAGTGCCTCCAAATCAAACAGAAAAAGATCAACAGAGAAAGAGGTAAAAATATCTATCTATCTATCTATCTATATATACACTAATGGCCAATAAACATGTTGATATATGCCCCATTTCATTAGAGGGTGCAAAGTTGAACCATGAGCTTTCTCCCATAGCTGTATTGACCAGGTACCCTCATATATTGCAGATGAGGGTATGCATTGATTGAACCTACTGGCTGGCAATAATTATCAAATTAAAAACACTCATACCTTTTGACTTAGGAATTGTACTTCCAGGAATTTATCCAACACATCTTTCGGTAAGTGTTCGAGGCAGATGTGCAAAGTTAATCACACAGCATCGCAAGAGTGAAGGATGGGAAACCACCTGCTAATAGGGAACTGATTGAATAAATTACCACGTATCCACAAAAGGGAATGGCATCGCGCACTTGCTGAAAGCGTCAGGCAGCTCTGTATTTGCTGATGCATGTTTCTAATATATCTTGGTGAATGCAGAAAAGCAAGGCGCGGATGGGCAGAATCTCTGGCGTCTGTCTACTTTACATGGCTCTCTCCGGAAAGATATGCAGGGAGCCTGATCCAGGGCTCATCTCTCGAGAGGAGACTGAGTGCCTCATGGATGGCAGTTAGAGGGGAACACATTGTATACCTTTAAATTTTGTTCCACATCTGTGTATTACTTGTTAAAAATAAATAGGGCACTTAAAAAGAGTAAAGTTAACTCCTATGGGAGAACATTTGTGTGGTCAGAATGAAAGTGTGGTGGCTTTTGCACTGGAATTGGAGTGGATCTTCTCCACGTCAGCCTCTGATGAAGGAGTGGCTTGAAGTGAGGAAACCCGTCCTCAAACTCTGGCTGGGAACCGAGACTGCCCGTGCACAGCAGCGGAGCCTGCCCATGCCATGCTCACCATGGAGCTCTGCTCATGAGTCCCAGGGTAGAGGGAATTGCCTGCTCTGTGGAACTGGTTCCCATGTCTTTTAGAGGGACTGGTTCCCATGTCTTTTAGAGGGATGTTGAATGTACATGGCAAATTCATGTCCTGTGTGTCTACGATGCCATCTGGGTCTCACCAAGCTCGGCTGAGGAACCAACCTTCTGGCCACCTGGGCCTGGCTTGCAGCAGAGCTGCTCATATGGTTTGGCTGTGTCCCCACCCAAATCTCATCTTGAACTGTAGTTCCCATAATTCCCAAGAGTTGTGGGAGGGACGAAGTGGGAGATAATTGAATCATGGGGTGGTTTCCCTCATACTGTTCTCATGGTAATGAATAAATCTCATGAGACCTGATGGTTTTATAGAGGGGAAACCTGTTTTGCTTGATTCTCATTCTCTTCTCTTGTCTGCCGCCATGTGAGATGTGCCTTTCACCTTCTGCAATGATTGTGAGGCCTCCCCAGCCATGTGGAACTGTGAGTCCATTAAACCTCTTTCTTTTGTAAATTGCCCAGTTTCAGGTACATCTTTATCAGCAGCATGAAAATGGACTAATACAGCTGCCTAAATTTATCCACACGCCTCAGGGCTCCTCTGAGTTCCCTGCAAAGCCCCGGCAGGAGATGTCATCCACAAAAAGTGGAGGTGGCGCCTGCCCAGTGAGACTGTAGACTGGTAACACACTGTCCTGAAGAGAAAAATGTGGATGGAGGCCACTGGAGAGACATTAGAACCTGCACATTCCAAAGGCACGGCCCCCGCTTCAGCCCACTTAGGTGATTCCCGCAATCCTCCTGTCCATGGTCGCTGCCTGCCCTTGCACAAGATCTCTGCTTGTGCCATGTGCCGGTACTTTCAGGAGACTTTCCTTCGTACCGTGGGAGGTAACTTTGTGTTTGGCTGGAATTTGCATTTCTCCGAAGAATGAACACGTTCCAACATTCCAAAAGCTTCCAAGACACGCAGGAACTACCAAGAGGATTGATTTCTTTGGAAGTGAGTGCAGTGGTTTATGAGGTGTGCTTGCAAATATTTGGAATGCTCCCTTTGGTCACCCCCACCTCCCCACCGTGGCATCTGTGGTGACATGGAGGTGACTCGGAGGCAGTGTAACTTCGGGGCCTTTCTTTCTCCAGCCCTTCCACACCTCTGCACCTTCAGGACCATTGCTGTGGGGAGCCACGGGTGGCAGAGAGCTCTCAGATGATCCTCCCGACAGTCACAGAAGCTCTTTCACCAGGCAACAAGGACGGATGAGGGCACAGACACCACAGGCATTGTGCAACGCATTTCTAGAAACTGCTTTGGAAAGCAGGCAGCATTTTCCCAAAGGAACAATGGAAGTAATGGATGGTATAAAGTGATTGGGGATCTCCTGTCATACCGAGGATGTGGCAGCAAATAAGTCATGGCTAAAACCAAAGAGATGTCATGGACAGAAAAATATAACAACTATAAATTTCTGTAATCACAGAAGAATGTCATTATCTGCCAACACACAGAATTTTAGGGCTCAATTAGCCCTCCCTGTTCATTTTAGAGGATGGATGGGGAAGGGCATTCACCCTGAGTCACAGAGCTGGGACTGCAGGGCATCAGCCCGCACTTGGGTCACCTTCCAAAGCTCATGGTACCCGGCTCCCCAGTGAAGGGTGGGGCGCAGCAGATCTGGGGGCTGTGTCACTCCCCTGTAAATCCCACCTGTGCACAGAGACATCGTTCCTGAGGACTGCAAATCCCAACTTCTCTGAAATCAATACCCTGCTATAACACATGAGAGACGTTCAATGGATCTTTTTTCTTGATTTGATATGGATAGTTTTTGAGGTGAAGGGAGTTGGGGGATTATTTGAATAATCCTTGTCTCTTCAAACTGAACCAGGGTAAAGAGGAACTAGTGGCTCTAGTCACGTGGGGTTTGTAGTCATGTGGACAGCAGCATTTTCAAATAGAATACATGATGTGGGCCTGACGGCCAGTCCTGCATCCGCCGCTACTTGGGAGAGTCACATGGACTCCCGCTCAGGCCTCTGTTTCCCAGCCATACATGGGGTTGGACAGGGAGCGAGAAGAGGTGAAACCATCTCTTGAGCTCTAAACCTGTGGTCTCTTACTTTGGGAGTCTTGGAAGGCAGAGTTCTCCTTTATTTCCATGCATATTCAGAGGGCCCATGGGGCAGGGGCTGAGAGCTCACTGTGTGTGTCTTGCTGTCTGGGGATGATTCAGACACCATTGCCCTGTGCCTCTTCAGATGCCAGTCAGCGTCGCCTGCCTGGGCAGCCCAAAATGGCAGGGAGAATGATGCACACTCTAGTTGGAAGGTTAATTTTTCCTTTTCTATTTTTTGAGACAGGATCTCACTCTGCTGCCCAGGCTGGAGTGCCATGGTGCAGTCACAGCTCACTGCAGCCTTGACCTCCTCGGTGCAAGCAATCCTCCCCGCTCAGCCTCCCAAGTAGCTAGGATTACAGGTGCGCACCACCATGCTGGAAGTTTAATTCTGTATTTTGTGATCATCAGTTTCATGGGTCAACTTGGCTAAGTTCTTGTATCCACTTATTTAATCAAACACTAATTCAGGAGTTGCCTTGAAGGTATTTTGTAGCTGCAGTTAACATCTGCAATCAATTGGTTTTAAGTCAGGAAGGCTACCCTCAAAAATGTGGGTGGGTCTCATCTCGTCAATGGAAGACCTTATGAACAAAACAGGTTTCCCAGAGAAAGAAGAAATTCTGCCTCAAGGTGGCAGCAACAGCTCCTGCCTGAGTTTCCAGCCTGCATTCTGGATGGCCTGCCCTATGGATTTGAACTTGCCAGCCCTGATAATCTAGTAAACCAATGCCTTTAAACAAATCTCCCTGTCCCTGTTTCTCTGTCTGTCTCTCTCTCGCCACATGTCTTAAGGGTTCTGTCCTGTGTTTCTCCACTGCAACCCTGGATCATAGAGTGTTCTCAAACTGATGAGCATTCAATATCCACTTGTAATTTAAGGCACATTCTGTTTATTTCTTTTCTTTTCTTTCTTTTTTTTCTTTGTGTAGCATTTGGCATCGTTTAGGCGGAGAGAGATATAGGAAGGGCAAATGTTTTTTCTTTTCTTGTTGCCATGAATCAGAAGAAACTTTGCTCAAGGAGAAAGTGATTGTAGAGAAAAAGAAACATTGCAGGGCATGCTGGCCCTTGAAGGTTGCCAGGGGTGGAAAGGATGGAGCGACTGGGTGAGGCTTTGGGAAGAAACTTTGCTCTTGAATGTCAGGTGGCTAAGATCTGTGAGAAACCAGGACTTTCTTGGAACACTGTTGGGCTCTTTGACTAATGGTTTTGAAGGACAACATGGCTTTGCTTCTAGGAATTTTGCAAAAGACTCTCCCCCACAGCTGGGTCTTACAGGCCCCCTATCCACCTGCTTTGCTGTTGAGAGAGGGCTGAGGTGAGGCCGGAGCCCAGGTCCCCTGCACTCTCCATGAGATGACTGCCTGGCTTCCCCTCACATCGGGTCCTCCCTGGAGACACTCCTGTGGGATGCCTCCTTTCCCGTCCAAATTAGGGTTACCTGAGAGGACATGCCACCATGGCTACTCCCCAGAATAGCGCTGACTCCTCTGGGTTTTACAGATATGGAAATGGCACTGTCACTGGACTTGAAACGTGAAACATGCCCCCAGTCAGCCTGGTGGTGTCACTCAGGACACCAAAGCTGGTGGCAGCCTTCCCAGAGGGCAGGGTTCCAGCTGGCTGCTGCCTCAGTCCTGTTCCAACAAGCTGTTTCCTTGCTTTTTTCCTTTCTTTTTCTTTTTCTTTTTTTTTTTTGAGACGGAGTCTCGCTCTGTCACCCAGGCTGGAGTGCAGTGGCGTGATCTCGGCTCACTGCCAGCCCTGCCTCCCGGGTTCATGCCATTCTTCTGCCTCAGCCTCCCAAGTAGCTGGGACTACAGGCACCCGCCACCACGCCCAGCTATTTTGTATTTTTAGTAGAGACGGGGTTTCACCGTGTTAGCCAGGATGGTCTTGATCTCCTGACCTCGTGATCCGCCCACCTTGGCCTCCCAAAGTGCTGAGATTACAGGCGTGAGCCACTGTGACCAGCCTCTTTTCTTTTTCTTTTTTTTGCGACGGAATCTTGCTCTGTCACCCAGGCTGGAGTACAGTGGTGCAATCTCGGCTCACTGCAACCTTTGCCTCCCAGGTTCAAGCAATTCTCCTGCCTCAGCCTCCCGAGTAGCTGGGATTACAGGCGCCTGCCACCATGCCCGGCTAATATTTTGTATTTTTAGTAGAGACAGGGTTTCCCCATGCTGGCCAGGCTGATCTTGAACTCCTGACCTCATGATCTGCCTGCCTTGGCCTCCCAAAGTGCTGGGATTACAGGCATGAGCCACCACGCTCAGCCTACTTTCTTTTTTAAGACACGATGTTGGTATTAGGGGACAAGACATATATTAGTCTATAGATAAATCATAATGCCAGACTTTTACTGAATAATTTTTTTTAAACATGGCTTGGTTTGCAGTGTATGCAGAACATGGTAAACACAAGCATGCTATCATGGGGCCTGAGTATAATTTTAAAATATAGTGAAGTGTGGCTAATGATTCATTGAAGATTCATTTCACTCAGCAATGAGGGGAGCAGCAGGATGGTGGAGCTGGTTTAATGGGCATTTGATTTATGCAGCCCATCAGAAAAGAGACGCTGGGATATCTTGGCCACGGACATGCAAAATTGGGCCATCGCCTACCGAGAGTAAGAGTGTGGCCTCCGGGGTCTTCTTTTCTCCTGGACAAATGTATTTGCACTTTATCAAGTTAACAGCTGTCATCACAGAGTGTGGGCTCTGATCAAGTCAAAAGCATTCCTTGAGCACAAAGGACCACCCTTGGCAGGTGTGCCGAACAACATTCAGCGTTTTCCAGCTTGGAGTCATTCTCAGCAGGTCCCTCCCTGACTTCTCAGCTCATAGCCCTTGATGCCTCGGGACAGGAGAGGGGAGAGAGTCACTTGCTGTCTGTAATTTACTCAGTCTGCCATACAAGGGCAGCACCCAACCACATGATGTGGCAAGAGCGTGGGTCCAGCCCGGCTGTGTGTCCTCAGCTTCCCCATCTGGAATGAGGAGGAAAGGGGAGCACATGATGTTGCTATGTGGATCTGATTCATGAGACATATGTGACCGTGGGACCCTTAAGCAGTGGTCAGGACACCTGTCTCCAGCTGCGGTGGCTTTTGGAGAACACAGATGTGGTGCACATTTCCTGCCAGCTTCTTGAGCTGGGTCTCCCTTGCGGCCCCTCCTTTGGCGGCCCATGGTGCGTGTGAGCCCTGAGCACTGCGGCAGCTCCCTGACCCTCTGCTCCCCCTTTGACATCTTGGGGATAGTGGCCCTGCTGCCAGGAGCTATTCTTTCATCATCCCTGGCCTGTGGGTGAACAGTGGCTCTTAACGTGCCTACGAGGAAACCAGGGGAGCGCTGGGAGGAGTAACTGTGAGTGAAGCGCAGAGAAGGCTGGGCCAGAGACGCCGACAAGAGGAGTCTGGATGTGGCAAACGTTCAGCTGGGGAAGCCAGGGGTTGCCAAATTTAGCAAATACAAATACAGGGTCCCCAGTTCCGTGTGACTGACAGATCGGCAGTGCAAATATAGCTTTAAAGCACAATATGTCCCATGCAATATTCTGGGTACGCTTTTGCTATAAAAGTATTCATTATCTGAAATCCAAATGTAATGCCCAGCCTGTATCTTATCTGACATCCCCACCTGCAGAACAAGTAAGCGCAGAAAGGGGAGCAGAGCCACGGAGCAGGGAGGAAAGAAAGGTACAGAAGCACTTAGAGAGGATTCCCCAGGGTGGGGACGTGGGGCACAGGGTCGAAGGACAGTGTGACCTTCAGAGGAGCAGCAAGGAGGGCAGGACAGAGCAGTGCTTGCCAGGGCCGCCCCCTGGCATGTGCAAGGCTGGAGGAGAGCAGTCCAGAGTGCAGAGTTGTGGAAATAAATGAAGACCAATCACAAGAGAGGAGCTCAGGCTACTGACGCAGAGCTCACTGTTGATAGGGCTCAGCCACCACCACCTGTGTTTTAGCAGACACGCCAGGGATCCCGTGGACTCACATCTCGCTCTGCATCGCACGTGCCACACGAGGCACTGTGGGGCCTGCTGGGGACACCAGCAGAGAAGCCCACCAGCCAGGGTGGAGACACATGCAGCTATCTCAGGCATTCAGATTTCATAGACGCACACAGTTCTCAAAAGCAATCGTGGGGACCAAAATGTGATTGCCAAGAAGGATCGTGAAACACAGCTTTTCTGGATCATCAAGATCTTCAAGAGAGAAGGGGCCGTTTAATACCAAGAGAATAAGAAGTACTTAACTTGGAAATGCAGGGCAGACCTTCCCCCAAAAAGGACAGTGTGCAGCCCTCCTCCTCAAGTATCTCGGTCTTTATCTGGTCCGCATCGAAGGTGGTGGTTCTCCATCGGGGGCGATTTTGCCCCGTGGGATAGGGTAATGTCTGGAGACATTTTGGTTGCTACAACTTGTGGGGGAGGGTACTCTTGGTATCAGGTGGGCAGAGGCCAGGGATGCCTCCAAATGTCCTCCAGTGCGCAGGGTGGACCGTGGCAGCGGTGCCCAGGGTGAGAAACCTGCTCGGAGGTCAGGAATTGGGAACCCCGGCTCCTTTCATGCCCGTCTCGAAACGTGACACCCTTAACCAGCCATCCAAGCTGCTTCTCCAAGGCCTTTGGAGCCCTTACGAGCAGAAGCGGTGTGCAGCAAACTAGGATTGCGATGAGCATCCCTAAATAAAAAGACTCTGGGACGGCCACCTGCCCTGAGCCAGGGACCCTGCGCACACTTACTCCGCTGAGTCTGGCAGACCTTGGTGGAGCACAGGAGTGACCGGTGAGTGCGGCGACCCAGGACCTCAGCCACTGACGTCAGCTTAGGCCCAGGGATCCCCTGATTTAGTGGCTCTCAGTCAGACTTCCACCAGAGAAGCCGACCATGAGTAGGAATTTGCCGCAGGGACTGAGCCTACGCCATGGAGAGGCTGGTGATAAAGCCCACAGGGAGGCGGTCAGGAAGGGAACCCCCTAAACACGCGGTGAGACTCCGCCAGGATGAGCTGGGGCCCCGCAAGCCAGGACCTCCTGAGGATGGACTGGGACCCGCATCCGTCCTCACTGCCCCTGACCTCGGTGAGAGGGTGTCCTGCAGAGGCTGCGCCTTCATCCCGGGGCTCACACAGCCTGCCGAGGGTGTGGGAGAGCCGAAGGCCCTGCGGAGGGGCGCCGAGGATGGAGCAGATGCAGATCCGGCTGCTGTTTCACGCAGCAGACCCTCCAGGCAGACAAGCTGCAAAGAGGTTGACTCCCTCCCCTAAAACTCTCAGGAGAGCATATCGCTTGCTGTCCGCTCCACGAGGACCACAGGAGACAGAATTTTGGGCAGTGCAGTTCAGCCCAGCCAGCTTGCTCGCCGCAGAGCCATCACCCCAGGCTTCTCCTGTGCGGGATCGCCCTGCACACACTGGGGGCTGATGGAGGCCGAGACCTGTTTCCCTGTGAGACCAGGAAGCCGGCGCTGTGTATAACCAGTCGTGAAGCCTGGAACTGCCAACTTGGGGTCTTGGCATCCTCCTGCAAGTCTCAGGTCTTCCCCGCTGATCTGAGCACTGCATTTTCAATATTGCAATTCAATGGTCCAAATCCCAAAAAGCTTTGTGTTTACTTTAAAAAGTCTCCTGTGATGATCTCTTGAGCTCAGGAGTTCGAGACCAGCATAAGCAACATAGGGAGACTCTGCCTCTGTCTCAAAAAAAAAAAAAAAAAAAAAGATTAAAAAGGTACAAAAATAAAAGAATAAAAGTTCTCCCATGGAGAATATGCCAATATGCCATAACCTCCCTTAATGACAGACAACTTCCTTTTTTTCTCCCTCCCTCTCCTCTCTCCCTTCTCTGCCTTCCGCTTCTCTGCCTTTTTCCTCCCTCCCTCCCTTTCTTCCTCCTTCCCGTCTTTCCCTTCTTTCCTCCCTCTCTCCTTCTTTCCTTCCTTCCTTCCTTCTCTCCTCCCTCCCTTCCTCCTTCCCTCCTTCCCACCCTCCTTCCCTCCTCCCTCTTTCCCTTCCTCCCTCCCTCCTTCTCTCCTCCCTCTTTCCCTTCCTCCCTCCCTCCTTCTCTTCTTCCTCCCTTCCTCCCTCCCTCCTTCCCACCCTCCTTCCCTCTTCCCTCTTTCCCTTCCTCCCTCCCTCCTTCTCTCCTTCCTCCCTTCCTCCCTCCCTCCTTCCCACCCTCCTTCCCTCTTCCCTCTTTCCCTTCCTCCCTCCCTCCTTCTCTTCTCCCTCCTTCCCTCCTCTCTCCCTCCTTCTCTCCTCCCTCCCTTCCTCCCTCCCTCCTTCCCTCCTCCCTCTCTTCCTTTCCTCCACCACTCACCCTTGTGAGCCTAGGACTGTGATGTGTGCTCAGAACAGCTGGTGAGAAAACAGGCAGGACCTGCCTGGGCCTGTGAAGATGTCACTCAGCAGGGGTCTTCAGTGCATCCCTAACGTGGCGTATCCCCTGTTTCCAGAAGAGAAACCCACTTGTCCTCCATTGGGTGTGCTGTGGAGAAGCAGCGCGGCCCTGTACTGTTCCCCTTCCCCAGCCTGTGCTGTTAGCCTTGGCTAAGGACTTTCTTCTTGACTCTGTCCAATGTGTTCTTTGGAAATGTGGATCCCCAAACAGGAAATGTTTTCCACAAGGGCTTGACCGGACTTGGTACGGGGAGAAAATGAGTGCTTGTGTTGATTCATTTCTGCTCTGTAAATAGCCATTGATTTTTCAGGCCCTCTCTGGGCTGCACACTGTACCCAGTGCTGGGGGTTCAGGCCTGTGGACCCTGAGGCTGCTCCCCACTCATGCTGTGTCTAAGGGAGGCACACGCCACAACAGATAAACTCCATATCATCAGCCAACAGGCTGTGGCAGGGCTCGCAGCCCAACATGGGGTTTTGCAGAAGTCTGCTTTCTAGACTTATATGTGTACCAGATAGTAATGTGCAGAGTTTGAAAAGTTCAGTATTGCTAAGGGTTTTATACAACAGTTCTCTGCTCCACTTTGAACTCTTAGCTTTTTTTAAAAAAATATACCTTTAAAATTTTAATTGATATGTATATTATTCAGGGTTCTCTAGAGGGACAGAACTAATAGGATATATTATATATTATATATAATAGGATATATATGTGTATATATAATAAGATATATATGTATATATATAATAGGATATATATGTGTATATATAATAGGATATATATGTGTGTGTATATATATATCAGCAGGGGTCTTCGGTGCATTTGTAACATGGCTCATCCCCTGTTTCCTTTATATATATATGTATACACACACACACATATAAAGGGGAGTTTATTAAGTATTAACCCACATGATCACAAGGTCCCACAACAGGCCCTCTGCAAGTTGAGGAGCAAGAATAGCCAGTCTGAGTCCCAAAACGGAAGAACTTGGAGTCCAATATTCGAGGGCAGGAAGCATCTGGCATGAGAGAAAGATGGAGGCTGGGAGGCTAGGCCCGTGTAGTCTTTTCATATTTTACTGCCTGCTTTATGTTCTAGCCACACTGGCAGCTGATTAGATGGTGTCCACCCAGATTAAGGGTAGGTCGGCCTTTCCCAGCCCACTGAGTCAAATGTTAATCTCCTTTGGCAACACCCTCACAGACACGCCCAGGATCAATACTTTGCATCCTTCAGTCCAATCAAGTTGACACTGTATTAACCATCACAATATGTTATTCTTTTGTCTCTTGATTTATTAATTTAATTTAGTTAAGTTTCTTTTATGGAAAACATCAATCATACAAAAGTGGGGAGAATGGCACAATGACCCTTCCTCATGCAGCTGTCACCCAGCTCCAACAAGTGACAACCTTTGTCTAATCTAGTTATATCTATGCAGACTGGTCCCCTGATGCACACACACATGCACACACACACACACACCACACACGAGACACTATCATTTCATTCATAAATTTTCAGGATGTGTTTTCTCTTAACACAAATGTGATGTGATTTTTCTCACCTAAAGGCAGAGTTGAATTCTGATGTGCTCCAGTTTAAAAACAAGTTCAGGATCTTAGCAGCTTTAAGGACACATTGTGTTGCTACTGTACATTTCCAGGGGACTATCAGCTCCAGGAGGCAGGGCCCCTGTTGAGCTTGTGCACAACTGTCTGTGTCTTAGCACCCTGCACTTGGGAGTACTCGATGCACACTCATAGAATGCATCTGGATGTCCTGAAACAAGCCATTTCCTCCCCATTTGCACGAAACCAATTTCTTTCCAAAATGCATTTCCACGCCCTGCAGGGCTCTACTTCTTGCTCTAATAAACTGAATCCCCTTCAACAAAGTCAACTGGTATTTTAATTTTCATCTTGTGAGAAGTTGTTTCCCAAATGATTATCCAATCTAGTGGTTCTCCACCCTGGCTGGCCATTAGAATCACCCGAGTGGCTTTGAGAAAACCCTGGGCCCACCTTAGAGAACCTAAGATGACAGGTCTAGGGGGGTGGGTCCCTGGGTGGTCTTGATGGGTAGCCACGGTGGAGAAACTATAGCCCAGCCCATTCTCAAAGCACTGACAGTATCCAGAGGGCAGACAGGCTGGTTAGTGGAAATAACTGCTCTGAATGCCTGAAATCATTTGCTTGACCCAGTTTTCTTTCTTTCAAGCCCAGGCAACAGCTGGGGCCAGACTATTAAGCCAATGAGCTCAGCCTAATTGGAAACCACCAGGGACCTCATTGTCCAGTGAGATGGAGCAGCTCGTGCTGGCCCTTCCAAATGCGTGTGTCTTACAAGTGATGCTTCCCAGGTGTTACACAGAGGCAGGGCCCTTCGGAAAAGTCAAGACTCATCTTTATTCCTTCAACACCCCAGACTAAAACCTTCTTTCCCCCGAGGCTCCACAAACTAAGTGGAGAACCTCAGTGTGCACCTGTTATCACCTGGGTGCTTTCGGGTAAATGAGATGCAGTGAAACATCTTATGGGCATGGGAAGGTGTGATGGGCAGAGTTCTAAGATGGCCTTCAGGATTCCTGTTCCCTGGTGGGTATGCCCTGGGTAATCCCCTTCCCTGGGTGGCAGGCAGCCCCTCAGAATGTGATGGGACATCATGCCCATGAGAAGGCTGCCAATCAGTTGACTTTGAGTTATCAAAAGCAAGATTACCCTGGTAAGCCTGACCTGATCAGGTGAATCCTTAAAAGGGACAATCCCTTCCTGGAGCAAGAGATGGCACATCTGAGGGACCCTTGCCGGGGGCCATATGGCAGGGGCCTGCGGGTAGCCTTTAGAAGCTGAGAGTGGTCCCTGACTGGTAGCTAGAAAGACAACAGAGACCTCAGTCCTGCTAAATTCCCTATAACCCCAAAAAGATGGGAGGTGGATCTTTCCCCAAGGAAGCCTCCAGACAAGAACAGTTTACTGAAACCTTCATTTCAGCCTGGTGAGCCCCTGAGTCCCAGGCTCCACAGACAACATGAGATAATAAATTTGTGGGATTTTTTGTTTGTTTTAGTTTTATTATTGTAGTTATATATATATATATACACACACACACACATACACATAGATATTATAAAACATTTATCAGTTTAATCTTTTTTTTTTTGAGACCGAGTCTCACTCTGTCCCATAGGCTGGAATGCACTGCCGCAATCTCGACTCACTGCAACCTCCACCTCCCAGGTTCACGTGATTCTCCTGCCTCAGCCTCCTGAATAGCTGAGATTACAGGCGTGTGTCACCATGCCTGGCTAATTTTTGTATTTTTAGTAGAGATGGGGTTTCGCCATGTTGCCCAGTCTCGTCTTGAACTCCTGACCTCAGGTCCTCCTGACCTCCTTACCTGCCTGTCTCAGCCTCCCAAAGTACTTGGATTACAGGTGTGAGCCACCACGCCCAGAGCTGTTTAATCATTTTAAGCGTACAATTCTGTGGGGTTAAGTACATTCATGATGTTGTGCAACTATCATTACCGTTTCAAAATATTTTCCTCATCCTAAATGGAAACTCTAGGCTATTAAACAATAACTCCCCATTCCCCTCTCTGCCCAGCCCTGGTCACTGCTATTCTACTTCCTGTCTCCATGAATTTGCCTATTCTAGGTCTCTTGTATAAGTGGAGTCACCATATTTGTTTTTTGTTTGTGTGATTGGCTTATTTCATTTAGCATAATGTCCTCAAGGTTCATTCATGTTGTCGCATGTGTTGGAATTTGATTTCTTTTTACGGCTAGGTAATATTCTATTGCATGCTGCCCTCGACCCAGAATGACTCTGCAAGTCCACAGGCACCATTCATGCCCAGGTGGGCCCTGATCCTGGGCTCCCTGTGCCCTCATAACATGGACATGCTGAAGCTTGGTTGCACATCTTCAACAAGAAAGGACGTAAACATTTTATAGTGAACATTTGGGGAAAGTTTTTGATGCAACAGGGACTTTGCTAGAAATATCATTCTCAAACATATATTGGATGTTGTTCTATTATATCTTTATTTGCACATGACAAACTAAGGCTTGGGAAGATGGAGCAACTTGCCTAAAGGGATGGGCACTGTATTCAAAAGATCATGTTGCCATGGCTATAGTCTGTATCACTCCATGGCAAGTTACACTCTCAAGCTAACTAGACTTCTAGGGAGACTGAGGAAGGAGCAGGCTGTTGGAGAGAGGAGCCCAGAGAAGGCACTACACCTGAATTTCTGGGTTCTAATTCTAGGCTAACTGGACTTTGTTCAGTTCTTAATGTGAAAGTTCCATTCAAAACCTCTGCTCCTCTGCGCTAGAGCCAAAAGGAGCAAAATTTTTCTTATAATCAAAATGACTTAAATAAAATAAACCACTATGTAACTCTCTCGTTACATTTTGCATTTTTTTTGCATAAGAAATTCCAATGCATTGCAAAGAGGCTGGGAAAAAATGAAAGCAAAATGAAATAATTCTTATTTTCTTATTTTATTTTAAATTGACAAATAATAATTGTATATATTTATGGGATTCAGTGTGATGTTAAAATATATGTATAGATTGTGGAGTAAATAAAGCTAATTAACATATCCATCACCTCACATACTTACCTTTTTTTGTGGTGAGAACATTTAGCGATTTTGAAATATACAATATATTATTATTAATAGATCACTAAAACTTATTCCTCCTGCCTAAAACTTTGTACCCTTTGAACAATTCTTCTTTTTTAACACATGGCAATTAATACTGTTATTTGTTCTTTATTCATTTAACTTTTTTCTATATCAAGATATGTTACAAAATGTGACGTTAGCACCTACAGTTTTGTCATCTGTATGAACGCTAGATTACTAACATCTTTTTGTAGTTGACTAGGTTTCATTGAATAAATGAGCCATAATTTATTCAATAGCATATTATCAACTGTGTTTATGTTGTGATCAGCATCATTGTTAACACACAGATTGTTTTAATCGATTGTTCTCTAACTGAAACCAAGGTGGTCACTCTTTCTTCCCAGTGGGCCTGTACGTGGAGGAAAGATCCGTATTATACCAATTCAATTAAGCCTGTTGTGTTTCTGGAAATATGCCAGCAGTTGGCAAATGCTTGTTTGTCGATAAACTGATGGACTGGTTCACTGTAAGATGACAGACAGCATGTGAGATTGCTACATGGAAAAACATTTCTAACCCTAGCTGCAGATTAGACTTACTCAAGGGGGCTCTTCATAATTACAATGGCTTGGCCCAATCCCCCTGAGATTCAAATTTAATTGAGCTGGTGGGTCCCTCATAAGCATTTTTATAAAAGATCCCCAAGTGATTTTAATTTGTGTCCAAGCTGAGGAACACTGACATACTCTGTCTCCAAAAAACACTTGCTTGTGTATATATTAATAACTATAAAATGCCCCTCTTGTCCCATTTTGAATTCCTTCCCATCTTGCTCACTGGGATGAACAGGTTTGTTTGAGGAGGCCAATAAGCTGATTTAGAAAAGTTAGTTTATTCGAGAGAATTTTCCTCCCTCATTTCATGAGCCAGGTCTGACCTTAAAACCAAAACTAAACAAGGACAGTTCAAGAAAACCAAATTGTAAGCCCATCTCACTTATGAAGATGGATGGAAGGATCCTAACAAAATAGCAAGCTGCACCCTACAGTGTAGAAAAATGAAAATTAATATGTAGAAATTGCCTAGGAACTCAAAGATGATTTAATATTGGAAAATGTAAAAATCATTACTGTTTTGAAAGAGGAAATCATCTCAGTAGATATAGAAAAAGCGTTTGATAAAATTACCCATTCGAAATGAGAAATAAAAACCTTCTTTTAAAACTAGGAGTAACTAACAGTAAATGTTCCTGACCTGATAAAGAATTATCTAAATGTATACAAAAAGAATCATTATAATGACAAAATATTGGAAGCACCTAGTTTAAAAATAGCAAGACAAGGATGTCCTATACTACTATGCTTCTCTTTGACATTATATAGGAACAGGAATTAATAGCATATGATAGAAAAAGAGAGAAATTTGTCATTATTTGCAGGTGATACGATTATCTATAGAGATTACCCAAAATTCTATAAATTATTATAAATAAAATATGTTTAGGCTGGGCACGGTGGCTCAAGTCTGTAATCCCAGCACTTTGGGAGGCTGAGGCGGGCGGATCACAAGGTCAGGATATCGAGACTATCCTGGCTAATACTGTGAAATCCCATCTCTACTAAAAATACAAAAAAAGCCGGGCATGGTGGCGGGCGCCTGTAGTCCTAGCTACTCGGGAGGCTGAGGCAGGAGAATGGCGTGAACCCGGGAGGTGGAGCTTGCAGTGAGCCGAGATTGCTCCACTGCACTCCAGCCCGGGCGACAGAGCAAGACTCCATCTCAAAAAAAAAAAAAAAAAAAAAAAATATGTTCAGCAAGGTGGCTGGATATAAAATCAATACACAGAAGTCAATAGTAAAAAAGTTATAGAAAAAATTATAGAATAAAATGCTGCAGATTGTCTTGAAATAAATCTAAGAAATCATTTGTAAGACCCACACAGAAAACCTGTATACACAAAGATTTTAAAGAAGTACCAAATAAATGGATATATATCCTGTGCTTATGAGTAGGGAAACTTTATGTATCATAAAGATAATTCTCTTCCAATAGATCTCTAGATTTAATGCAGTGCCAATAAAAATCACAACAGGGTTCTCATAAACCTGGATTTCAACATGTATAGAGAAGATCAAAGGGATAAGAATAGCCTTCAATCTTCTAAAAATGAAATACGGAGAAGGAGGATTTGCCTATCAAGGTTAAGACCTATTTATTAAGCTGCAGTAGTTAAGACAGTGTGGTGCTGGTACAAGGATAACAAACTGAGCAATGACTCAGAATAGAACACCAGAAACAGAACCACAGAGTAGGACTACTTGATATGTGACATCAGTGGGATGAAAGATCATGGGCTGAAGGGGAGACTGTGTAGTCGATGGTGTGGGAAAAGCTAGTTTTCCATTGCTTATGTAGAAAAAAGTAAACTGGATCTCTACCTTACAGCATATACAATAAAAATTTGAAATATCAAAAGCAAAACATAAAATTTTTAGAGGAAAATATAGGTGGTTATTTTCCTGACCCTGGGATAGGAAAATATTTCTTAAAAGAGGCACAAAAAGCCTAAACTCTGAAACATTGATGAATTTTGCAAGTTAAAGAAAACACATTTCCTGCAGAAAGTACCAACACAAACTATATGAAACAAACTTCTAAAAATTAATTTAAAAAAGACAATTTAATTTTAAAAAATTGGGTAAAAAACATGAACAAGCATTTCAAAGAAGAAAAAATACAGGGAGCCAATAAGCTATGAAGAGATGATACATATCACTAGTAATCAGGGACATTCTAGTCACACACTAACATAGCATTGCATACCAAATTTTGATTGGCAAAACCAAGAAATCTGATAGTACCAAGTATTGGAGAAGAATGGATCAAGAGTATATTTTATACTTTACTGGTGGAAACTTTAATTAGTACAACCATTTTGCAAATTAATCTTGTAAATCTGAATATTAGCATACCCTGCAATCTGGCAATTCCATTTGTAGGCATATGTACCTAAGATAAATGCTTGCAAATGCATGTAAGTTATGAAGAAGAGTGCTTGTAGCAGCTCTGATTTTAATAGCAAAAACCTGGAAACATCCCAAAGGCCCATACAGATCTGAATCTATTCATATAATAAACTATTATACAGAATTGAAAAGGAATGAACTACAGCCAGATTCAACACATGGATGCATCATAGTAACATAATGTTGCATGAGAAAGCAGGTCTCAAAAGACTCATATAATATGATATTCTTTTATATAGTTTTAAAAATTGCGATAAGAACACTTAAAATGAGATTTATCCTCTTAACAGATTCTTAAATGTACAATACAATGTTGTTAACTATAGGCACAATTCCATACTGCAGATCTCTAGAATTTAGGCATCATGTATAACTCAAACTTCATAACCGTCAAATAACAACTTCCCATTTCCCTCTTCCCCCAGCCCCTGGGGGTTGCCATTTATCTTAGAACATTTTCTGTTGCTTATAACAGAATACCTGAAACTGGGTAATTCATAAAGAAAAAAATTTACTTCTCAGAGTTATGGAGG
Organism: Pan paniscus; assembly: GCF_029289425.2. Taxonomy (NCBI): domain Eukaryota; kingdom Metazoa; phylum Chordata; class Mammalia; order Primates; family Hominidae; genus Pan; species Pan paniscus. The sequence continues at coordinate 6,811,970 of NC_073253.2, read as the reverse complement.
CTGAGAAGTCCAAGGTCGAGGGGTCATATCTGGTAAGAGCTTCTTGCTGGTGGGGGCTCTGCAGAGTCCTGAGGCAGCACAGGGAATCCCATGGTGAGGGACTGAGTGTGCTATCTCAGATCTTTCTTCCTCTTGTTTTAAAGCTACCAGTTTCCCTCACATGGTAGTTCATTAACCCATTAATCCATTCATTCATGAATGGGTTAATCCTTCATGAGGGCCAAGCCCTCATGATCCAATTACCTTTAAAGGCCCCACCTCTCAATATTAAGTTTCAGCATGACTTTTGGAGGGGATATTCAAACCATAGCACCATTCTACTATAATCGTCTATGTGTTTGACTATTTTAGATACCCCAAATAAATAGAATCATGTAATTTTTGTCCTTCTGTGACTGGCTTATTTCACATCAAGCTTAAAGACATCAAGTTTCTTTCATGTTGTCTCATAGGACAAGATTTGTTTTTCAAAAGGCTGACTAATATTCCATTGTGTGTATGTGTATACATATAATTTCTTTTTGATAAACATTTAGGTTGCTTCTACATCATGGCTATTGTGAGTAATGCTGCAGTGAACGTGAAAACGTAAATATCTCTCTGAGATCTTGATTTCAACTCTTCTGGATACATACTCAATTGAGGGATTTCATATGGTATTTCTGTTTTTCTGTTTTTAACTTTTTGAGAAACCTCCATGCTGTTTCCCATAGTGGCTGTACCATTTTACATTCCCATCAACAGTACAAAAAGGTTCAAATTTCTCCACATTCTCATCAACACTTGTAATCTTTCCTTTAAAAAAAAATAACAGCCATTCAAACAGGTGTGAGGTGATATCTCATTCTGGTTTTGATTTGTATTTTCCTGATGATTAATGACATTACGCACCTTTTCATATGCCTCTTGGCCATTTGTATATCTTCTTTGGAGAAATGTCTGTTCAAGTCCTTTGCCCAGTTTTAAATTGGATTATTTGTGTTTTTGCTATTGAGTTGAAGGAGTTTCTTATATATTTTGGATGTTAATCTTTATCATATATAACTGTTTACAAATACGTTCTCCAATTCCATAGGCTGCCTTCTTACTTTGTTGTTTCCTTAGCTGTGCAGAAACTTCTAGTTTGAGGTAGTCCCATTTGTCTACTTTTGCTTTCATTGCTTGTGCTTTTGGTGTCATACCCATGAAATTATTGCCAAGACACATGTAATAAAGTTTTAAGCACTGCATTCTGTCGCCAGGCTGGAGTGCAGTGGCGAGATCTAAGCTCACTGCAACCTCCACCTCCCAGGTTCAAGCGATTCTCCTGCCTCAGCCTCTAGAGTAGCTGGGACTACAGGCACATGCCACCATGCCCAGCTAATTTTCCTCTGTTTTCTTCTAGGAGTTTTATAATTCCATGTCTTACATTTAAGTCTTAAGTTCATTTTGAATTGATTTTTTTAATGGAGTAAGACAATGGTTTAATTTCATTCTTCTTCATTGAGTTATGCAGTTTTCCCAGCACATTTGTTGGAGAGACTATCCTTTCTCCATTGTATAGTTTGGACACTCGACAAAGATCAGTTGACTGTATAGGTGGGGTTTATTTGGGGTTCTCTACTCTGATCCACTGATTTATATGTCTGTGTTTATGCCAGTACTATACTGTTTTAACTACTGTAACTTTGTAGTATATTTTGAAATTAGGAAGTGTGATGCCAACTTTGTTCTTTCTCAAGATTGTTTTGTCTATTCAAGATCCTTTGTTGTTCCAAATGAATTTATAATTTTTTTTCTATTTCTGTAAAAAATACCATTGGTATGTCCATAGGGTTGCACTGAATTTGCAGATCATTTTGGGTAGGATACATGTTTTAGCAATATTAAACCTTTCAACCCATGAACATGAAATTCCTGCCCATTTATTTGGTCTTTTCTTTAATTTATTTCATCAGTGTTTTGTAGTTTTCAGTGTACAAGTTTTTTTTTTTTGAGACAGAGTCTCGCTCTGTTGCCCAGGCTGGAGTGCAGTGGTGCAATCTCGGCTCACTGCAAGCTCTGCCTCCCGGATTCACGCCATTCTCCTGCCTCAGCCTCCCGAGTAGCTGGGACTACAGGTGCCCGCCAACACGCCTGGCTAATTTTTTGTATTTTTAGTAGAGACGGGGTTTCACCATGTTAGCCAGGATGGTCTCCATGTCCTGACCTCGTGATCCGCCTGTCTCGGCCTCCCAAACTGCTGGGATTACAGGCATGAGCCACCATGCCCAGCCTAATGTACAAGTCTTTTACCTTCTTGGTTATGTTTATTTCAAGTGTTGTATTCTTTTTTGGTGCTATTGTAAATGGAATTTTCTAAATTTCCTTTTCAGATAGTTTACAGTAAATGTATAGACATTCAACTGATTTTTGTATGTTGATTATGTATTCTGTAATAAATTTGTTTATTAGTACTAGCAGTTTGTGTGTGTGTGTGTGTGTGCACACAGTCATTAGGGTTTTCTTCATATAAGATTGTGTCATTTGCAAAAACAGATAACTTTACTTCTTTCTTTCTGATGTGGTTGCCTTTTATTTCCTTTTCTTGCCTAAATGCTCTGGCTAGGATATATGTTTTTGAAAATGCACAGCTAAACAAAATATGCTTAAGCATATATATGTATATCATAGTGCTTTTTTTTAAATAAAAAGAAAAGAAATAATAATCCCCAAATTCAAGATAGTGGTTGCCTCTGGGTAAAGAGGTTAAGTGATGAATGGGTGTGAATATCTGCAATGTTCTCATTCTTAGGTTGGCTGGTGGGTTCAAGAATGTTCATTATATAATACGGATAGACAGATGCACATACCAAAGAGAATAATAATGAACCAATGATGATATCATAACCTGAACTAAGGATTATGTCTACCCAATTCTGTGCATCTGAGGTCCAATTAAAAAAAAAGAAGAAAAAACAGAAAAAAAGCCCCTTATTTTAATAGAGCTGTCAAGAAGTCTAGCAGTAAATGATGCAATGTTTATTAATCTGGTGAACTGGCTTTACTTTCAAAATCCATCTTCCAAGATTGACAGCCACTCTTGATTCATGGGGTGTATGACAAAAGCTTTAAAGTTCTTGCAATATAATGCTATGTAAGTCTTTTAAACAATCTTGATGATCCCCACCCCAAGCAAATACATCTTTTGTTCCATGCTACTTCTAAGTTTAGATAGAGAATCTAGACAAAGCATGCAGCTGTCAACAAATTCCTTGAAACTCTTGTAATTTTGTCTTTCTGGCAACAAGAAGGAACACTACATTATCAAGGACTTGGTATAGTTGAGGCCCAGTGCTCTTGCTCTGTAAATGCTCACCGTTTGAGGAAGAGACTGCTGACATGCAAAGAAGTTCCTTTCCATAAAATTAAGCTGCGCTTTGCCTGTTCCCTGGCATTGGGTGACACGTTCTGACCCTCTTTAAGGGTTTTTGAGGTGACTGACTTCTTGCCATGCAAACATTAACCTTCTCGGCATCAGGTCTTTTCCACAGTGATGCTATTAACCTAGTTCGTTTGTATTCATGTATGTTTCACTCTGACTTACATTCTATATTGAAGTTATTTAATGATTAATTATTAAAGCAACCCTGTTCATGCTCAAATATTCGGTCCTTGAGCAAACAGTTTTATGTTGCTCAAAGAAAGAATCTGATGGAAAATACTGTATTAATGAACAAAGTGAATAGACTCACTTAGATATTTATTATGAGTGGCCTTTAGGGCATATTTGCAAATGGACATTTTAAAATTTAAAGACTTTTTAAATGGTCTAACTTCTTTCCACTCTAGCACACAATATTGGTGATACCTAGTGGTATCTCTCAAAAGAGATTCAAAGTGATTTTTTATAAAAGAGTAGAGTGGTTTTCCTAAGAAGAGGTACAACCTATTTGTATGAAAGTGGAATGCCTGAGTAGTCTTATTCAAAGAGGGACAAGTGATGAACTCTATTTCAGTTTCAACAATGCTTATTAGTCTACCATTTGTACCACTTCTTATTGCTGAATATCTCATCACTCCAAACTTAGTGACTTAAAGCAAAACAATAATTTTATCATTATTTTTACTCATATTATTTCCCTTCCTCCTCTTTTAGGGAGTTTACTGAGCTCAGCTGGCTGGGCCCTGCTTGGGGTCTCTTCCGTGATTACAATCACATGATAATTAGGGGCAAGCACCGTCTCAAAGGCGTCCTCACTTGCATGTCTGGTGGCTCCTGCTGGCTGTTAGTTAGGACCTCAGCTGAGGCTGTTGTCCAGAGAACTTCCGCGTGGCCTCTCCATGTAGCCTGGGCTTTTTCACAGCATGGCTGCTGGGTCCCAAGGTACTGGAAAAGGAATCCTGCTTTTTTTAAGGCCTGGGCTTAAAAACTGGCCCTAGAGGTCATGCCATGGCTCCCTCGAAAGGAAGTGAACACAGAAGGAAGGAAACAAGTGCACTCCAGGGAATGAGCATTTCCATGAGGTCTCAGGTGGGAAGTGGCTCTGAAGTGGGCAGTGAGGGGGCCTCTGCTTCTGTCTGCTGAGCAACTTGAATGCCTGGCATGGGGGTTAGCTGCCACACCTGCCCCTTTTGAGGCTGGTTCCTAGTCACCTTCTCTCCAGCTCTCTCACCTGTCTCCTGCTGAGAGGTCAGAGGCCCCTAGTTGACAGTAGGAACAAGGAGACTGTCATGCAATTGGGTGTTGAGGAGGTCAGTTAAGACAATGAGCTACACTGAAAGTGACCACCAATCCTTTATGCACTTACTGTGACAGGCACCGGCTCCTGGGGTTCATTTTTTTCCCACAAGAAATGCACCAGGTGAGGGTCAGGGGGACCAGCACAGATGGGGAAATTTTCTTACGGCCCAGGGACCCCACACTAAGGACTCCTCTCTCTTTATGGACCTGGCGTCCAAAGAAGGGAGGGGAAGGGGTAGGAGTGGAAAAGTTCCGAGTCAGCCTGGAGAAAGTGCCTCAGCTGAGGTCTCTTAGGAGGAGGTTTTGGGTGGAGGAGCTCAGTCAACGAATTTGGAATTTGGGTCTGTATGTGAGTGCATCTGGCCCTGAGGGCTTGAATCCTTGGTTGCAGTGACCCCCAGGAGAATGCGATGCACTTACTGTGCACTAAGCTCCACAAGCAGAGGGCAGCCGCCCCCAGGAGGCTCCTGGTGAAGTCTTGTCACTGCCTGTGGTTGGGCCTGTAAGAGCACACGTAGGGTTTTGACCTGAAGCTGGACTCCTCAGGGCCCAGAACAAGCCCCACCAAGCCGAGGTTGCATAGGACAGACCGGGAAGGGGCTCCAGCTCCAGGTGACTCAGCAGCACTCACCCCTTCCTCAGGCAGGAACTGGAGGCAGGTGGGCCACACCTTCGGTCCTCCCCAGCCACCTGCTGTCTTCTGGGGTGTGGGCTTAACAGCCTCACTGTCCTCAGGATTTTACTCATCAATGTTCCACCTCCCCAAACCCTTTTGAAGGATCTTCCCCCGGCTTCCTCCCCTCACCAAGTTACAGTGCCCACTCCTCACCATCCTAAGAAGACAAATCCTTCTCCCTGTCCTCGAGCTCTTGCTCTTCTTCTCCTGGCAACATGAGAGCATCACCTGCTTTTCCACCCATGCTTCCTGGCCACATTCACTCCTTAGCTCATGCAGCCCAGCGCCCCTGGCCTCCATTGCAGTATCAAGGGTCCCCATCTCCTTCTGAGGGGGCCTCTTCATGGGCAGGGCAGACACTGCCACAAGCCTGTGCAGCATGCACTCACCTTCCTTACAAATGGACACCCAACTTCATAGGAGGCAACACAGTGTCCTGTGAAAAAGTGAGTGTTTCCGGTGCCCCTGCAGCTGGGAGGGAGAGGTGCTGACTCCATCGTGAGCAGCCCCTTGGAGGAGCAACAAGGCTTGCCATGTTCCCCCATGAATGCCACAAGGTGCCTGCCCAAGCTATCGTAGGTTGGGAGCTTCAGCCCAAGGACCGTGATGCAGCTAATGCCCCCTGAGAACATCCCTGTCTATTTGTGCAGCACCAGTCATGGAGGAAGTCTGGCAGCCAGGTAGGTTTCACCTCTTCAATTTGTTGCCATCATGGACTGTCTAGGCCAAGGCACGGTTCCCAGGGAAACCCAGCTTCTGAAGACTGCTGGAGGGAAGCCCTTGGAAATGAGTTTGCAATGTCAATTGCTCTTTGGAGCATTTCTGAGCTGTGCTGAAGAAAGGCCATTCTTTTTCATCTTTGCCAAGAATGCCACAAGCTCTTTTGGAAAAACAGTTTCTGAAGGGCTCATCTTGGCCAAAGCCCTAGTGTCTAGACAGCCAGCTTGCCAAGACCCAGAGCCTGCAGCGAATGAGAGGGAGATGGCAGATGCAGGTTGGAAGGCTTAGGGAGCTGGTCTAGGTGCTGACTCACTCCCCAAACTCCCCAGGCAGGGAAAACAATAATCTAAGTAAGTACTAAGAAAATAAGATTGAAGTAACGAAATCAAGAACATTAGCCTTTACAGTTAATGAGAGTGAAGCAGTTTCTACCATTGAAGGTACCATTAGAGGACAGATTATGTGATTGAGTTAAAAAACAAAATCCAAGAAATGCACTTAGAATGATAAAGTTTTGACCAGGCATGGTGGCCCATGCTGTGCACTTTGGGATGCCAAGGCAGGAGGATCGCTTGAGCTCAGGAGTTTAAGGCCAGCTTGGGCAACATGGTGAAATCCCTTCTCTACAAAAAAATACAAAAATTAACTGGGTGTGGTGGCATGCACCTGTGATTTCAGGTGGTAGGATTGCTTGAGCCCAGGAGTTTGAGGCTGTGGTGGGCTGTGATCACATCACCACACTCCCACATGGGTGATAGAGTGAGATCCTGTCAAAAAAAAAAAAAAAAGAATGAGGAAGTTTTGAGATAAAAAGATGAGCAAAAAGATACTAGAGAATTCCAGCTGAAAGGAATCAGCAGTGATAACATTAATAACCAATGGATAATCCAAAATATCAAATTTAAGGTTAAAAGTGCTACACATGCAAAGATAAACACTAAATGTTACATAAAGATAAAAGGTTTAGTTCATGAAATGATATAATAATGTATTTGCATGTACTGAACAGTAGAGCAGAAATACATAAAGCAAAAATGCTTAAAGATGCAGAAAGAACCTGATGAAAAAATACAATGGAGAGCGAAGAATTTCCATTTACCTTTCTCAGAATTGCATCTAATTAATACCAAAAATAAGCAGGATACTAAGGATTTGAAGAACGCAATTAGTAAACTTGATATATTAAGTAAAAAAGAGCCACAGATCTGTTGAAAGGCAATGTACATTTTCTCCCCCTAGGTCCAAGGAACACTTATAAAAACAGTGTTTTGCCAGAAGGAAGATTGTAATACGTTCCAAAAATTAAAGCGTACAGGCTGCAGTCTCTGATCATAAACCGGTGAAGCTGGAAATAGGTAGTGATAAATAACTTAAGATAGTTGGATATAAGAAACACATTTCTTGATACCGCTTAGGTCAAAAAAGAATTAAAAGGAAAATTACTACGTAGAAACCATAAAAAGAGAAAAATTCTTGCTAAAATCAGTGAGTCAGAGAGAACAACACTTTCAGGAAATGTGTCATCTCTAATGCCTTCATGATTAAAGAAGAAAGAGGAAAAACAAGAATACTTAGAATTCTTTTCACAAATTTTGCAAAATAACAATGCAAACCTTAAGAAATTAAAAGAGAGAGGATTAATATAAAACTTTTTTTTTTTGAGATGGAGTCTTGCTCTGTCACCCAGGCTAGAGTGCAGTGGCACGATCTTGGCTCACTGCAAGCTCCGCCTCACGGGTTCACACCATTCTTCTGCCTCAGCCTCCCGAGTAGCTGGGACTACAGGTGCCCGCCACCAAGCCCGGCTAATTTTTGTATTTTTAGTAGAGACGGGGTTTCATCGTGTTAGCCAGGATGGTCTGGATCTCCTGACCTCATGATCTGACCACCTCGGCCTCCCAAAGTGCTGGGATTACAGGCGTGAGCCACCGCGTCTGGCCAGATTAATATAAAACTTAAATGAATGAAATGGAGAATGAGAAAGACAATTCCGAAAGCTGTGTGGGGCTTTTTTCAGTACAGCCCAATCTCTTCCATGGAAATTTGTATATTCATGTTTTCCATGTCTGATGTTCTGTGTGGGGCAATGTGGCCCGGCTGCCCCTAGGAGATCTGGCGTTCCTGGGCTCCTCTCCCACCCCCTGGATCTGAAAAGGAGCCAAGCTCTCCCCAAGTGTCTTAGGACGAGCCAGGTGAGGGGCCCTGGTCCCACCCTGGAAGTGGGAAACACATCTGGTACCTGTTGGGCATCTGTAGCTGAAGCAGAACTTGTGGGCGCCCAAGTTTCTAGTGGAGGAGCGCTCCTGGGGAAGCTGGATAGTCTGATTCATTCATAGCACTGAGCTTCCCAGCCAGAGAGGAGAACAGGCACTGGGCTGGGCCGGGGTGGGTCTTGCCCAGCTGCAAGGAGTGTCTGCAGATCTAAGCGTGCAGCTCTGCTCTGCTCACTGGTGTGGGATGCGGACATGCCGTCTCCTCCTTCAGCCTTGAAGAGACCCCAGTCCTTCCTCGTGAGCTGTGTGAGGCCACGTGTCCCTGCGGGGACCCTTCCAGCAGGCCTGATCTCGTTACCTCCCTCTCTCAATCCTTCTTGGAAGTCTTATTTTTACACGTGCCCACAGGTTTGTATGATTCTATGCTGATTTATAAACGTGATCACATTATACTTATTGCAGTGTGTGTGTGTGTGTGTACACAAAATCTCCCTTTCACACTTTGGGAGGCCAGGAGTTCAAGACTAGCCTGGCCAACATGGCAAAACCTCATCTCCTCTAAAAATACAAACAATTAGCCAGGCGTGGTGGCGCATGCCTGTAATCCTACATACTGGGGAGGCTGAGGCATGAGAATCACTGGAATCTGGGAGGCAGAGGTTGCAGCAAGCTGAGATTGTGCCCCTGAACTCCATGCTGAGTGACAGAGGGAGACCTTCTCGAAAAAAAACCAAAAAATCTCCCTTTCAGCTTGGCTTCTCTCCCCTTCTCCCTCCCCAATGCCAACCGGCCTCCACGTGCAACCAACATTCATAAGATCCCTCCCTCTCTCCCTCCTTCTGTTTCCTTCATTCCCTCCCTTACTGACTTCCTGCCTCCCTTCTTATCTCCTTTCTGCTCTCATCCTTTTCTTTTCCCTCCCCATCTCCCGCCCTTGACCCTCTCAGGATGACAGCATCACTCAGCCCAAAGGTGCTGGAGGGTTTGAGTCTCGGGAAGATGAGTGCCTTCTCTGCATTTTTGGCAAGTCCTCTGGAATGACACTTTTCTTAATGTTTATTTATGAACTGTCATTTACTGGCGGGGGAGCAGTGGAGAGCTGTGCAGGTATTCAGGGCCCGTGGCTGCTCGGGACTGGCCGTGTCACTCTGCCCAGTTCCCCGCTGTCCCCATGCCACGGTAGCACAGGGCTCTGTGCACAGGAGACGGTGGATAAATATTGAATACGTTTATTGACTTCTCTCCCTTGCCAGACCAGAGCAGCTATTTGGGAATTGCGTTCATTTTTCTGGATAGAAAATGTAGAAACGTTGCAACTGGGGAGTTAGGAGAGCGCAAGAGCCCATCCAGCCTGTGGCCTCTGACCCTGACTGCACACCAGGGAGTCTTTACATGCTGATGCCCAGGCCCACGGAGCAGGGTTCTTTGGGACAGGGAATGCTCGTAAGTTCCCCGGGTGGTGACACTGATCAGAGGTCATGAAAACCGCTGATGCCCAAAGACCAGTGCTGATACCCAGAGAACCCTGCTCCACGTTGGCATCCCAGAGGGTCAACTCTGCCCTGTGCAGCCCTGGACACAGGTCTGTAGTCTCATGTGCACTACTCTCCCTGGACATCAAGGTGAGTGTGTCAGACAAAAGAGGTGTCTTCAGCCTTGGCTTCCTTTTAGCTGACTGCAGAATACCTGTTTTTAACCAACGATGAAATGAAAATGCACTGTGGGGCCAGAGCTGAAAGATGGCCCAGAGTTCTGAATGTGCAATTGGATGATGTTGGCTGGGATCAGAATAAAGGCCGGGGATGGCTTTCTGAGCCCTTTTTATTTTTCATGCTTTCACTGATTTTGCAAACAGGGAGGCAGATGGCAGAGACCAGCAGAGAGGAGGCTCGTGGCAAAGGGGCCCACCTGGCTTTGAACCTGCCTACACTGCCTGCTTGCTGTGTGATTCAGTCGCATTTCAATCCCCTCTGTGCCTCAGTTTCCTTATTTGTAAAAGGAGACTAAGGTGAGTACTACAGAGGGTCACTGACCATGTTGAATAAGTTAATCTGTGTGAAGCCATGAGCAGTAGGACTGTGGCATTCCCTTGTGACCATGCGCCGTGGCCCAAGCCACTCCCCTGCTCCCCATAAGCTCTTTCTGCTTCACTTCTGGAATATTCCTGCCAAGAAGTCATATCCCTGCAGCTGTCGGTGCTGAAGGTCTCCAGATGGCAGAGTGCGAGTGGCTTCCTTCATAGAATCACTTATTTGACACCTGCTGTATGCAGGTGCCAGAGGTGCTGTGGATATGATGGTTATGGGACACAGATGAGGCCCAGCTCCTGTGGAGGGGCTTCCCTTCAGCATGGGGGTGGGGGCGGGGGGAAGTAGGTGGACACACAAGAGAAAGATCACATCATGCCAGACACCATGCAGAGCCCGGGGAGTCAGCCAGACAGCGGCCGTTTCAGCCAGGCTGTTCAGAAGCCTCTCAGAGGAGGTGACCCTGATGCCCAGAAGCATAGTAGATCCGCAAGGCCGGGAAGGACAGCCCTCCTGGCAGAGGGCACAGCCTGGGCAAAGGCGTGGAGAAGGGACACAATTTGTGTATTTAGGGGACTCACAAGGAGGTGAGTTGGCTGGTACAGAGGAGGCCAGTGGGGCTTGGGCAAGATGTGCCAGATGGTTGGATCATGGAGACTTCCTGGGCTGGCGGGGGAGACCAGCACAGTGTTCTGAGCGTCCTGCCAGGGAATAGGCAGTGAGCCGAGGCTACCAGCTGTTCAGCCTTGGATGAATCACCTGCTGTGTAACCTGGGCCAAGCCTGTGGTCATGTTGGGTCTCAGTCCTCACCATGCTATGCGAGGGTGAAATTGGGACCACAGACCCCTCCCACACCCATACGCCATACTTCCCATATAGGCACGTCTCCCAGATCATCACCGGCTTGCCTCATTAGCTGCTGAGCTGCTCCAACTGTAATATGTAGCTCATTGCAGTGGAATGCAACACAATAAATGTCCACTGCAGACATTACTATATTACTATATCCACTTTCTGTCACCCTGACATGGGAAAAGTATCCACAGGACACCATCATTACCTCCCAGGGGGCTACCATGATATTCAGGAGAACAAAAACTATCTTGGCACTGTGACCTATTTGTGCAATACTATTTAAGGACGTGTAATGAAAGCCCAACGGTGCAGTAGGAGCTTAGAGGGGAGGGGTCATTGATGGAGTAGTTTTGTGACTCCTCATGGATGTGGAATGGTGTGCACTGGAACGATGAGGGGAGCGGCCCTTGATAGATGAAGAGAGCAGACTCATCGAAGGGAGCCAGTTAGGGGCTGGGCCCAGAGAAAAGCCAAAGAAGCAGCCCAAAGAACGCACGCTGCAGTGGCCAGAACCCCCAGCTCCATGGAGAGTAAGGATGGTGGCCACTTTTGGCGAGTGGGTGTTGAGAAGACATGAGAGGCTGCTGAGAGGCTGGGAATTTCTTGCCCTGGGGCATGACATGGGGACCTCAGGCATGGGCTAGAGGCAGAGTCTCATGCTGGGAGGAGGTGAGCTGGGAGGGGAATGTTTGCTGTGACTGTGGCTGAGTCTCAGCCTGGATGATGGAGGCTCATGGGTAGCAGCAGTCGCTCTACCCTGAATATTGTTCAAGGGTTGTGCAAATGTTGGTGTGGGGCTGGGTGGGACAGCAGCTCTGCTGCTGGTGTGGACTGCAGGGGAAATCCAGAACAGCAGTCATGAGGTTGGAGGGCCTGGGCTTAGATAGTGGCATCAAGAATGAGTATTTGGTATAGTTAAAAGTCATTTCACACTTTGGGAGGCCAAGGTGGGGTGGATGACTTGGGATCAGGAGTCCAAGACCAGCCTGGCCAACATGGTGAAATCCCATCTCTACTAAAAATACAAAAATTATCTGGGTGTGGTCGTGGGCACCTGTAATCCCAGTTACTTGGGAGGCTGAGGCAGGAAAATCGCTTGAACCTGGGAGGTGAAGGTTGCAGTGAGCCGAGATGGTGCCACTGTACTCCAGCCTGGGCAACAAGAGTGAAACTCCATCTCGAAAAAAAAAAAAGTCATTTAATGGAGAAATCGGACTTCATACACTGCTGGTAGGAATGTAGGATGGTGAAGCCATTTTGGAAAACCATCTGGTAGTTCCTTCAAGGATTCAACACAGTTACCATATGGCCCAGCAGTTCCCCTCCTAGGTATATGCCCAAGAGAAATGAAAATATATGTTTGCACAAAAATTTGCACATATGACAAGTTACAGCAGCATTATTCATAATAGCTAAAGGGTGGAAGGAATGCAAGTGTCTATCACCTGATGAGTGTATAAACAGAATGTGGTCTACCTATACAGTGGCATAGTATTTGGCCTTGAAAAATGAAATACTGATACGAGCTACAATATGGACAAACCTTGAAAACATTACGCTAAGTGAAAGAAACCAGTCATAAAATGACAAATATTGTGTGATTCCATTTATATGACGTGTCCAGAAGAGTAAAATCTATAGATCCAAAAGTAGATTAGTGGTTGCTTAGGAGTCTGGGGGCAGCTGAGGGCGGGGGGGCATGGCTAAAGATAAAGAATTTCTTTCCTGAGGTGATGAAATGTTCTAAAAATGATTGTGGTTGCACATATCTATGTATACTAAAACCTATTGAATTGTACACTTTAAGTGGGTGAAGTGTATGGCTATTTTTAAACAGTCCTTTCAAAGGAAGCATTCACCAAATTTTTGGACAGACTTGATATGGGAGATGAAAAAGAGGGAAGAGAAAGCCCATTGGGCTATAGGTGTAGCATGTTGCCTGTAGGAATTCACCCTGTTCTGGTTCCAATTCTCCTCCCTTTTCATTAAGATGGGTTCCAAAGTAAATCGTGGTGTACAGAGCGAGACGAGAGAGACCAAGCCTAGCCAGGACACACACAATTGTGAAATTACCGCTGAAAGGTAATTGTGAGACTGAGGCTTTGAAGGGAGAGTGCAAGCATTTGAAAGCTGGATGGGGAGAAGGCATTCCGCCTCCGCTGTGAGTATTGCTCAGTGTACATATCTTAGGCCTTCCCCTTTCGTGTGAGATGTTTTCTAGATTTGGACAGGAATACACCTTGAAAGTGGCAGTAGATTAAATGGCCTGGAAGGGACGGAGCCCCAGTCCAGCTTTGTTGCTGCTTGCTTTACGACTTGGAACAAGCCATTTCATCTTCCACACATCGCTTCTAGCTACATTGGAGGTCACAGACATCATAGATTTCTTTGGAAACTTGTTCGTGCTTAGAATGCAATAAAAAAGTTGTTGTGAAGTATTTATATCCATCAGGTCTTTGAAAAATGCTGAGTGCTGATAAAATGGTGATGTGAAGGTTATATAGGTTCCTCTCTGATGATACATTTTACAGAATAGCTGCAGAAGAAAAGAGAGAATACTTTTATTAAAAACGAGGCTCTTAAAGGAACATGCAGGGAATTTTCCCCCAACATTTTCCAAACTGCAAGTTTTCCTTCCCTACTGCAGCTACGAACAAAGCCCAGTAAGTGAAGTGAAGATCTTTTCTTCCTGGGAAAACAGAACTTCCTTTCGATATAATCTTATTTCTCTAACATCCCCTTTGATGCTACTGGGGTGGAAAGGCTCAGTGGTAATCAATATTCATTGGCGCTGCCCCCTTCCACAGACAGAAATATTGTGAGAGGCAGGAAAGTAGAAGCCCTCACTCGTCTCTCTTGTTTCCTTCTCATGCACTTTGGAGCAGAGTTCTGGCCAGGCTGGCGTATTAGTTTGTTCTCACACTGATGATAAAGACATATCTGAGACTGGGTAATTTATAAAGGAAAGAGGTTTAATTGACTCACAGATCCACATGGCTGGGAAGGCCTCAGGAAACTTACAATCATGGCAAAGGGAAAGGAAGACACATCTCACATGGCAGCAGGCAAGAGAGAATGAGAGCCAAGTGAAAGGGGAAACCCCCTATAAAACCATCAGATCTCGTGAGACTTATTCACTACTATGAGAACAGTATGGGGAAAACTGCCCCCATGATTCAATTATCTCTCACTGGGTCCCTCCCACAACACGTGGGAATTATGGGAGCTACAATTCAAGATGAGATTTGGGTGGGGACTCGGCAGCTGTGGTCATTTGGCAGGTGTCTGCCCTAGGCCCTGCCTGTGGGCCACCTTCCATCTATGTTTAATGTGACCAGTGAAAACCAAGAGAGAAGCCAGATGCAAAAATTCCTTCACACGCATTGGCCTGGGCAGGGAGCTTAGAGAAGAAAAATGAAACTTCAGGTTACCAACCAACAAAATTGCTGCAGATGATTCTAGAGTCAACGGGGGTCAGAAAAGATGAAACTGACCCGAGCCATTCAGCTGATGCTTCTGTGTCATAATGTACCCCACACCGGATCTGCCTGGCTTTTCTTTCCTCCTCCTGCCTCCCTCTTCCTTTTCTTCCCAGGTTGCTTGTAAATGACCCGAAGCCCCCCAACAACGAGGACTCCAGGGAGACCACAATCTGTGAGGTGGGAGTGCAAACACTCACTGTGCTAACTGTGGTGGTTCAGACTGGAGTTTGGGAGCCTTGGAGTTGGGAACCTGAAAACAATGAGGGTGAAGCAATTTAGGAGCTCTTAGGAAAAGACCAGAGTAGCTACAGTAGACAGGTGGGAAGATAAGGAAAGACAACCTCCAAGGACTGAGGCACCGGGGCCTGCACGTAGCAGCCACCTGGAGGTTCGTAGAGTGAAGAGATGGTCCTCAGCCTTCATGGCTGGAGATGAAAGTATTGGGGGAGTCCATTTAGGTTCCACGAAGTGAAAAAAGAGAGGAAGGAGCAGAGTCCTCTGTGCCTAGGGGGAAAGCATTGGAGTTGGAGGTCAGATTCTGAAGTACCTGCGCCCAAACCAAAAAGTGCTCAGCTTCCTCAGGGACCAAATGGCTGAGCTGGGCTGGAAGGACCATGTGCCCCAGGTGGCCTGGAGTGGGGAAGAGAAGGGCTCGTGGCTGCTGCATATAGTGAAGTCTGCACTGCAGGAAGCTGGAGTGGAAAGGGAAGGGAAGGGGCAGGTTTGGGACTCAGTCATCCCAGCCCCAGGGCTCAGTCACCCCTGCACTGAGTCTCAGATGGCCCAGTGCTGAGGCTCAGTTGTGAGATGAAGTCTCTGGGTGTAAAAGAGGAGGTGGCACTTTGGGAGGCCGAGGTGGGTGGATCACCTGAGGTCAGGAGTTCAAGACCAGCCTGGCCAACATGGTGAAACCCGGTCTCTACTAAAAAATACAAAAATTAGCTGGGCGTGGTTGCAGGTGCCTGTAATCCCAGCTACTTGGGAAGCTGAAGCAGGGAGGATTGCTTGAACCTGGGAGGCGGAGGTTGCAGTGAGCGGAGATTGCGCCACTACACTCCAGCCTGGAGTCTGGGCGACAGAATGAGACTCCATCTCCAGAAAAAAAAAAAAAAGAGGAAAAGAGGGGGTGGGATTCCATGCACAAGTGGCACACAGAGCATTCAGCCTCCTTCGTGGGAACTGAAGGCAGAGGAGGGGCACACATGCAAGTAGGTTGTCAATTCTGTGGCAGGGTCAGTTTTCTCTTTCTCAATCAAGAAGCAGGATGGTCAGCTGGGAGTGGGAAGAGTCGCAGTGGAGACAGGAGCCTGAGGCAAGGAGAGGCATGACGTTGGGTGCTGGGCAGTGCCAGGGCCCAGTGGATGTCCCTGGCTGTGAGGTTGAATGAGGCTGGCGTGGTAAGTGCTATTTTTCTAGCTATATTCAGCTACCCAGACGTAGGAGCAGAGTTGGGGAAAATGGATTTAACTGGCTTGGGGATTTGCCAGGAGCACGGATGTGGGTGATGACGTGGGTGCTGGTGTCCTCAGAAATTGTGGAGGAAGAAACAGTGTGTGTGGCGCACGGTCTGCAGGTGCAGAGACCGCCGGGGGCCGTGATAAATTCAAGTTCTGATTCTCCGGACCGAGGCGGGGCCTGAGACTCAGCATTTCCCACAGGCTCTCAGGGAAAGCTGCTGCTGCTGGGCCCAGAAGCCCACTTCACACAGCAGGCTTCGGGGACGGCAATGGTGAGAGGGCAAAGCACAGAGCTCCGAGGACCTGGGCAGGGGAGCGGTCTTCGGGGGCAGCTGTCACAGTGAAACTGCAAAAGAACTGACATAACGAACTCCACTTTTGTGTAAGGGATCTCTACCCCCATTCCTGCATGTAGGCTAGGATAATTTTAGAGCACTGAGATCATATGCAGAAACAGCAGTCGAGGAGTTCTAAAAACTCACTCTGGGATGAAAGGGAAAGTATGTAAACAACGATGTTTTGTTAAGGGTTTATAGGAGCACGGCCGCCTGATCAAGCGCAAATACTTTCCCCACCTGCTTTGACTCTCCCTGGTGCCCCGGTGTCTGCAGCTGTCATTCCCTTTTGTTCCCAATCCCCGTTTTTCCACCTGCCCTTAACCTACAAAGGCCTAAAATTTGAACTGACTTACGATGGTGCTTTAGGACGCTAGTCGGCCACTATCTTGGTTTTCTGGCTGTCCGAATAAACCTGCTTTTCCTCCCACCAACTCTTCTTATCTCTTGACTTTTGGCTTTTGAGTGGTGAGCAGCTGAGCCTGGGTTCAGTTACACAGTGAGGAGTACAGGGGAGTCGGCCCACTCCACTCAGCACTGGTGGAACTGGGTGTGAGAGAACGGAGGACTCCGGGCAATGTGATGCCTTCTGGGAATGGTCAACTTTTCATGGGAGAAAGGAGGGAATGACGCTTCAGAGCAGAGGGTGAGGTGACGAAAGGTCCTGCTGGAGGCCTGGGAGGTCCTAGGCTCAGGGGAAGGGGCACTGAAGAGCCCACAGGAGGACAAGGAGAGTGCAGGCTGCCGAGGTCGCAGGAGCGGGGTGTGGGCACGACACTGGCCTCCGTAGACTCCCCAGCTTGTCTGCAGGATGCGCCAACGCTGGTGCTGGGACACCCACTCCAGCTCCTTTGGCGACAGGGGTGGGCAGGGGTGGAGACAAGTTAAGGGAGGCAGTCCAGGTCAGGGAGTTGGATGAGTTGTGTCTGGAAGGTGCTGGCACTGATCTCGTGGAGAAGGAACCAGGCCTCGCGGGATCACGGAGCCCTGTGCAGGGGACCCAGTGGGGATGGTGATGTCTGGGTGAAAGAACCCCAGACGCGGGCACATAGCCAGCGCAGGTGTGGTGTGGGTGGCATGAGGGTTGTGGTCTCAGGGGCACCAGAGGCTCTACATCCCCAAAACGTTTCCCCATTCCCATGTTACTTGTTCTTTGGTGACAGTTACTGACAATTCTAATGAACGCACCAATGATGTCACAGAGTGTGGATTAGTTTCCTGGGGCAGCTGTAACCAATTACCACAAATTGGGTGACTTGAAGCCACAGAAATTTGTTCTCTCACATTTCTGGACACCAGAAAACTGGGATGGCGGTGTCGGCAGGCCAGCACCCCCTCTGGGGGTGGGGACGGTGGGGGAGTTCCTTCCTCTTCCTCTGGCTTCTGAGGGTGCTGGCTGCCCATGGTGTTCCTTGGCTGTGGCCGCAGGGCTCCGGTCTCCACCTCCATCTTCATGTGACTGCCCATCCTATGTCTCTGCCTGCAGACCTCTCTCTCCTCTTAGGACACCAGTCATTGGATTACGTGTCCAGTATGACACCTTAATTTGATGACATCCACAAAGACCCTATTTCCTAAAATAGGTCACATCCACTGGTAAAAGGGGCTGGGGCTTCAGCAAATCTATCGGGGGCACAATTTGCCCACTACAGAGGGGAGTTATGTGAAGTAACCACGAGTCATTCACCCCTGAATTCACCGCATCCCCCTTTAGATTTCCCACTGGTTACTTAGAGCCCAGGCAGAGGGCCCATTTGGAAGGGCTATGAGATGAAGGCAACCAGGGCCAGGAATGGAGGCCAGGAGGGCGCTGGAGGGAACGGGGCTGGGGCTGGGGTTGGGGTCAGGGACCAGACCAGAGGGAAGTTTCATGGCCCAGGAAGGGGGTGAACAGGTGCTAAAGATGCCTGTGAACTCCATCCTGGTGGACCGTTTGCTCTTTCGGTGTTTCTGGGATGCAAGACCCCCAGGGATGCCCGGAGCCCATGACCGTTTTACGTTCCGAGGAGCAGGGAGTGGATACATTACAGAGTGGATAAAATACTTTTTTGCATGGCTGAGTTCTGGTGAGGGCCCTCTTCCTGGCTCGTAGATGGCCTGTGTCCTCATGTGACCTTGCTCTCTGTGTGTGCGTGTGTGTGTGTGTGTGTGTGTAAACATGGAGTGGGGGAGAGAGAGAGAGGAGGGATAAAAGAGCTCTCTTGCTTTTTCTTATAAGGACACTGGTCTCCCCATCAGGGCCCCACCTTCACGACCTCATCTAAACCTAATTACCTCCCAAAGAGCCCACCTCCACGTACCATCACGCTGGTGTTTAGGGCTTCCACATGTGAACTTTGGAGAGACACAAACATTCCATCCATCACAGGGCCCAAACTGAAGGAAACACTTAGTCCTATTCATCCTGACCCTCTTCTGTCCCTTTCTGAAGATGTCACGGTGACTTTGACAAGATCTAAGTAGAATAAGCAGAAAGCATCCAACTTCCAACCAGGGCAGAGGGCAGGTCCCTGAGCCAGGATGCCGCTGGGGATGTGTTTCCATTTCAGGGTCCTACTCCCTAGGAGGGGGCCTCTGTGCAGGGAGCTGGTGAGGAGGGACTGCCCTTCCAGAGGCCACTTTTGACATCACCCCCAATAAGGGTGAGTAGGTGAGATGGTGTGGGGGCTGGCGCTGGGTTTGTGACCTTCGGCTTGGGAGACCCTCCCTGCTGAGCCCCACCAGGACTGTGGGGGCAGAGCCATGCTTCATGACATCCTCCTTTTGGCAGAGTGGTGTCGGCCGAGTTCCTTACATCAAACTCATCTTCCTCCATCAGCAGGCCTACTGAGGTGCTCAGTGGTTGCCCACTTCCCACCCCAGGGTGCCCACCTGTGCCACCGGGCATACAGTGACACCCTCCCACTGTGGCCTCTGTGGCACCGGGGCTCCCTATGCTGTGCTCCATGCACTCTGAGGGGACCATGGAGCAGC
This sequence comes from Pan paniscus, assembly GCF_029289425.2. Lineage (NCBI taxonomy): Eukaryota > Metazoa > Chordata > Mammalia > Primates > Hominidae > Pan > Pan paniscus. The sequence continues at coordinate 6,792,529 of NC_073253.2, read as the reverse complement.
CCAAGGACCAAGGGAGGACTTTGTCACAGCCAGCATCTCGGGTCTTCAGTAGTCCTGTCTGGGGTGCACGGTGCATTTCTTGGTAAGGACATTCCTGCTTTACCCGCTGCACAGGGCACCTGGCCCTCAAGTCTGGCTGGGGAATTTCCAAAGTGGGCAATTGTAAGACATACGCAGCATTTTCTTTTAGCCCTAACTGGAAAAACTTTTCTTCCCTATTTCCTTAACTAAGCCTGCCAGATGGTACCACCAGAATGCTCTGAATGGCTTCGTGTCTCCTCCAGAAGAGGAGCCAGTTGGAACCCAGAGTGTCCGAGAGCGGCTTGCTGTGCTGAGCAGGTGTGGCTGAAGGAGCTCTGTGGGGTGGGGCCCCATGCAGCTGGAGAAGGGGTGAGGTCAGGACTGCTGAGACGAACTCACAACCCCAAGGCCATCTTTTCTTACCTTGGTGAAAAACAACCATTGCTGAGTCTCCGCAGGAAGACACCATCCCCTTTAGCCACCTGCATTTCCACTGGGATCACCCCTGCTTCGCCATCACCTGGTCTGACAGGGGCAGCTGGCTGGGTGAGCTGACCCACACCCTTCTCTCTGAAGGGGGGCGCAGAGGCTCACAGCCCCAAAGGGACTCCCCCCGAGGCCTCCAGGCCACGGTTCTGGTTTAGGATCTGTTTGGACATAGTTGGGTCTAAACCATTGGTTCCCAACCAAGGGCAATTTTTCTTCCCCAGGAACATTTGGCAATCTTTGTAGATATTTTTATTTTGCTTGGTATATATATATATATTTTTAACTGAAGTGAAATTAATTCACATAACACGAAATTAACCATTTTAGTGTGAACTACTCAATGGCATTGAGCACATTCGAGCACATTCACAATGCTGTGCAATCACCACTTTTTTTTTAGACGGAGTCTCGCTCTTGTCCAGGCTGGAGTGCAGTGATGCAATCTCAGCTCACTGCAACCTCTGCCTCTTGGGTTCAAGCAATTCTCCTGCCTCAGCCTCCTGAGTAGCTGGGATTACAGGTGCCTACCACCATGCCCGGCTAATTTTTGTACTTTTAGTAAAGACGGGGTTTCACCATGTTGGCCAGGCTGGTCTCGAATTCCTGACCTCAGGTGATCTGCCCGCCTCGGCCTCCCAAAGTGCTGGGATTACAGGTGTGAGCCACTGCACCTGGTGCAACCACCACTTTTATCTAGTTCAAAAACATTTTCGACTAAAAGGAAACTCATCCCCATCAAGCAGATACTCTGTATTTTCACTCTGTCTAGCTCCTGGCAACCTCCAGTGTGCATTCTGTCTCTATGATTTACCCACCTTGGATAGCTCATATAAATGGAATCACACACTGTCCACACTTCTGTATCTGGCCTCTGTCATTTAGCATTATATTTTCGAGGGTCATCCCCATTACAGCATGGATCGGTGTTTCATTCCTTTCTATGGATGAATAATATTCTATTGTATGGATAGACTGCATTTTGTTTACCCACTTTTCCACAGATGGGCATTTGGATTATTTCTGCCCCTTGGCTATTGCAAATAGTGCTGCTACGAACACCAATGTATGTCTGGAGACATTTTTGGTTGTCATAATTGGAGGGGAGATGTGCTACTAGCAGCAAATGGGTGGAGGCCAGGGAAGCTGCTAAACATCCTGTGCACAGGAGAGTCTCACACAACAAAGAACTACCCAGTGCAAAATGGTGGCAGGACCAGGGTTGAGAAACCAGTCCTGGCATTTCCACGTAAAGATTATAACTTATTGGACCCCAAAACTGCTTTGTCAGGAAAGTTACTTTTGTAGAAATTCATATCCTTGAATCTTCTTTGTCTCCACTGGCAAATCCTGTTGACTCCCTCTTCAAGGTATGTCCACAATCCCACTTTCCCTCCACTTCCATTTGCTGCAGTATCCAAGCTCCGATCATCTTTTGTCTGGATCCAGCAAGGGCCTTATACTTGAGCCACCCACACTGATGCCTTCAGTTTGCATGTGGCTGTACAATGGTGACCCAAGTCCCTAGGTGACCCCCAAAAACCCTACGTGGCCAGGCTATCCTTCCTTCTGCATGCTCTTCCCCTGTCCTCCTCACTTATCCTGCTGTAGCACACTGGCCTTCTTCATGGTCCCAGAACACGCTCTGGGTTTTCCAAGGTGGATTCTTTGCTCTTGCTCTTCCCTTGCCCTTGAAAGCTGTTCCTTCAAACATTCGCATGAGCTGCCATCAGTTTGGTTAGTGTAGTCTCTGCTGACATGCTGCCTTCTCAGAGAGGTCTTCCCTGTCCAAGCCTCTCTCTTTTCCCCCTTGCTCTGTTTTGTTTTTCAGAGCACTTATTGTTACCTAGTCATATAAACTGTGTGTTATATTTATTTGTGTATGTTTCACTCTTTTCTTGTCCTTCCTGCTAAAATGTAAGTTCCATCGTGCAGGAACTTTGTCTTTGCAGGGCTCTCAGCTCCTAGAATAGTGTCTGCCACATAAACACTCAGTGCATACTTGTAGGATGAGCGAATGATTATATATTGTGAATGAGCTCAGGCTCCCTGAAACATTAAACTCTCAGGGATTATGATCCTCTGGAATATAGTGTTGAACTCAAAGGTGTGTGCAAAAAGAATTCTCAAGCAAGTGAACTAGAGGTCACAGTGTCCACCTGCTAATGCTTTTCTGTGTGGGTATTTTTAATGTAGAAGAGTCTCTCCAACTCTTACTCAGAGCCTGTTGAAGACTGTGACTTCCGATAAATTTCCAACAAATGTTGCAAACTGCTTTTCCAGGCTGCCACAGGCTGGATGCAGAAAATCAGAATGCATCAGACTTGGTAGCTTAAGTAAGACCTAGGGCTGCAACAAGAGATGACAGCAGCTTGGAATTATCTAACGTAGGCCAAGAACTCAAAATCTCATAGCCATCTGTATGTTGAGGAAATTGCTCTGCACACCAGCACATCACCTGAGAGGGGTCTGGGCAGTGCTAGGACAACTCCCACTCCCGAAGCTCGCACTGAGTTACTATCGTGTTTATAACTAAGGCAGAATTCTTTACTCAAAAGTATGGTAATGTGCACTCATATTTCAGTGCTTTTATCAAAAATGGCTACAACTCTTAAAGTTTTATTCAAACTTTATAAGATTTTTGTGGACTGGAAAACCACCTTTGTGGATCAACACATCCTATAATAATGCTGGAGAACAAAGGGTTGCCATAAGTTAGCTCATGTGCTCGTAGACAAGGATAAATCTAAGGCTGGCCCTGCCCAGTATTTCTGCTACTGGTGAAGTCCAAGACTGGGATCCCTCAGGACTAACTTCTGATAGGCAGGAGAACCAGGGAAGTCCTAGGAAAACTCAGCTGCTGAGAAGTCTGTTCCTAGCTAGACTGGCTCAGAAGAAGGTCTACACCAAAACGTTTCAAATTCTGTGCTCACTTGCTTAGAACTGTGAATGGCCCATGTCCAGTCTCTGTTCACCACTTCCCCATCCTCACTCTATACTATAAACTCAGGCACTTGTACAAGTATATAGCAGCACATGTGCATGACAATCTCTACTCTTATTGACAGGTACCAACTAGATCTACTGGGGATCACAGTGCATTGATTTGAAACACTAGGGTATAATGAGAACAAATAAAAGAACAAGGGTACAGAGTAATCAGCTTCATTGAGCCACTCATCCATCCATCCACCCACCCATCAATCCATCCATCCATCCATCCACCCACCCAAGCATCCATCCATCTATCCATCCATCCATCCAACCATCCATCCATCTATCCATCCATCATCCATCCATCCATCCATCCATCCATCCATCCATCCATCCATGCATCATCCATCCACCCAAACATCCATCCAACCATTCATCTATCCATCATCCATCCAACCAAGCATCCATCCATCCATCCATCCATCCATCCATCCATCCCTTTATCTAACCATCCAACCATCCATCCCTTCATCCATCTATCCATCAATCCATCTCTTTATCCAATCATCCATCCAAATATTCCTCCCTCCATTCATTTAACAACTTCTCGCTGGGCACCTACTGTGTCCAGACATTGTGCCAGCCAAACAATAGGCAGTGGACATGACAGATCAGGGTTCAGCCTTCATGACACTTAGATAAAATGCTAGAAATGAAAGGACATGAGGGATTATTTCTCTCACTCTTTCCTATTAGTGATGGCACAGTGAGGCCCAGAAAGGTGATCACCCATTAAGAGGGAGTAGGTGGTAGAGCTGGATGAGAATACACATGTTTTGGCTTCCCACCTGGCATTCTCAGAGGCTGCTGTGAGCTCACTGGCACTCTGCAGGCCATGACCCAGACTGAGCTTTTCTGAAGCCATGTAATGAAGAGATTCCCAATGCTCTTTATTAGGGTTCTCCAGAGAAACAGAATCAGAACCAATGAAAAATATATACATATGTGTATATGTCTGTGTGTGTGTACAATGTAGGGGTTAGGGGAGTCAAACTCTGAGAAGTTGAAGATCTGTTTATAACTGTTGACCTTCCAAAACTTTTGACTCCCAAAAAACTTAACTACTAGTAACATATTTTTGACCTGAAGCCTCACTGATAACATAGTTAACACATATTTTGTATGATATATGTGTTATATATTGTATTCTTACAATAAAGTAAGCTAGAGAAAATTTTACTAAGAAAATCATAAGGAACACAAGATATATTTACTACTCATTAAGTGGAAGTGGATCATTATAAAGGTCTTCATCCTCATTGTCTTCACATTGAGTAGGCTAAGAAGGAGAAAGAGAACGATTAGTCTTACTGTCTCAGGGGTGGCAGAAGTAGAAGAAAATCTGAGTATAAGTGAACCCATGCAGTTCAAACCCATGTTTTTCAAGGGTCAAATGTAGGGGCATATGTGTGTGTATACACATAGAGCTTATATATATGTAATGATCTGCAGTTAGCAAGCTGGGCTCAGAGTCCAAAAGCAAGAAAAAACTGTCACCCCAGTTTGAAGGTCATTGGGCAGGAAAAATTCTCTCCTACCCGAGGAAGAATCAGCCCTTATATTCTATTCTGGCCTTCAGTGGATTGGATGAAGCTCACCACATTAGGGAGGGCAATCCACTTTACTCAGTTTATTGATTTAAATATCAATCTCATTCCAAAGCACCCTCATAGACACACCCAGAATAAAATTTGACCAAATATCTGGGCACCGTGTGGCCCAGTAAAGTTGACACATAAAATTAACCCTCACACACTACAAGGAGCTGCAGACCTGTCCAGCAGCAAGAGGTCATAGGATATGAGAGGCATTGTGTATGATGGGGGCGGTTTGGGAGCTGTTCTGTAGAAGAGCTAAATGGTCACCCTGAAAGCCAAACACAGCATCCTTCCCTTCCTGGTGGGTAACGCTGTGAGTGTCTGGGATGAGGGAGGAATCAATTTTCTTTTTTTGTTGTTGAAGGGAGAGCTTTTGGTGACTTTTATCTTGTGTGTATAGGTTATTGCTATTTTCTATTGTTCCCGAGCAGAGTTCTTTGAGAACCTGTGAATCCATAACTAGAAGATGATAAATGATACACATTGCAGAGGGAAGAGGACATTTCACATCTGCACACTTCTTTTTTTTTTCTTTTTTTTTTGGGGCAGGGTCTCACTGTATCACCCAGACTAGAGTGCAATGGCGTGATCTTGGCTCACTGCAACCTCCACCTCCCAAGCTCAAGCGATTCTCCTGCCTCAGCTTCCTGAGTAGCTGGGATTACAGGTCCATGCCACTACAGCCCAGCTAATTTTTGTATTTTTAGTTGAGACAGGGTTTCACCATATTGGCCAGGCTGGTCTCAAACTCCTGACCTCAAATGATCCTTGGCCCCCCAAAGTGCTGGGATAACAGGCATGAGCCACTGTGTATGGCCTCACATCTCATATCTGCACACTTCTAATGAGAATCTGCTCTGCCTTGAAATTAGGCCTGCTAATTTTTTGTTTTTTCTATGAAAGGACAGCAGAAAAAATTGTTCTTTGGTGACTCTGGTGGTGACTGTACATCCTCAGTAAGCCAAAATTGGAGGGTTAGAGAGCTGAGAGTGGCTGTCAGCTCTGGCCTACATCTTTTTCCTGAGGAGAGCAGTAAAATACAGCAGAATGCTTCAGAATGGTCACCTGGTGATCAGGTCATGGGACCTGTACAGGGAAGAGGACAGTTCTTTGCCCCAGAAACTGAGTGACCACACTTAGAGGCCCTGGACTATTTAAAGACTGAGGGTCTGCACCCTTGCAGAAAGGGCGGGAGTGGAGCAGGTCATAATCAGGTGTTGCTAGACATGGTATTCTGTAGGAACAAGGTCCAGTGAAGACCATTTAGCTGGTTTTTGCCTCTTGGTAAAATGTCTGCTTGTGGTGAAAGTCCAAGTTTGGAATAGCCCAGAGAAAGGAGAATCCCACCTTTAGTGGATCCTTGAGCCTCAACATGAGTGATGTTGACACAGAGGTATGGGGTATTGGAGATGGGAGACAAAAAATCTGGGTCCTGAGGTACCTGCAGGGGCCCCTTCTGTGGCCCTGGGTTGATGACTCTGGGCAACAAGTGACAATCTGAGCTATTAGCAGCTGCATTGGAGGTCTCTGTGGCAGGCCAACAGGCTAGGTCACAGCCTGGATTAGGAGACTTCTTGGGGAGTAAGGCACAAGGGCATGCCAGCTTCTGAGGTTGTTGAGGCCTGCATTTGTAGGGAGCCCACAGACCAGCCCTCTCTAGATTCTCTGGAGGAGAAATCATTTCTTCTGATCACCAGGGAAAACAGCAGGTCCAGGGAGGAATGGAACAAATTTCTGCTCCCAGCTTGTGGACTCGAAAGAAGACAAGGGGCCTAGCGTTGCCCTGCCTTGGATTGGCCTGAGCCAGTACCATCTTGGTTGCCTTCTTAGCTCTATGGGTCCTACGTGGCAAAGACTTATTGACAGGATCCTCAAAGGACCAAGGGGCTCTCAGGGTCACCCACAACCAGAGGCGGGGCTGAACCTGAACATCGTGAGATCTAAAGGCATTTAGCAAGGTGGTGTTTGTGGGTAGAAGGGACAGATAAGAATACCAGGCAGATTGTTGAGTAGAAGCATATCCAATAGAAAGTCCCTGGTCAGGGCTGTGGAATGGGGAGTGATGGCATCAAAAACCTCAACGACAGCCAGGACAGGGGCTTGGATGGAGGCAGGATGTGGAGTTGGAGGGCTGAGGCACTGTTTACAGGGCAATTGGCCGTGGCTGGTGAGGACTGGACAGCTCAGTGCTGAGCTACCTTGCACTATTGAATTTCTTGTGTTTTATCATTTGTCCTTTATCCCTTGTCCATATTGTCTTTAAGTCTGTTGATACAACTGTGGTTTCTCTTTGATAATAAGTACCCAAGGGAAGGGGCCCTGTATCAGATCCAACCACTCATGAGAGAGTCAACAGCCATGTTTGTTTTTTGCTCAACCTAACTTCAAAAATCAATGTGATAGAATTTTTCACTTCCTTAGTGACCTCAGATAGGTTGAACACATTCTTCTGATGGCCCATCATTCACTTATGCATTTGATAAATATTGATTGAACTTCTTTGTACTTTGCTTGCTACTATGGTGTTAAAAGATGGGTCAAGCATGGATTCTGTCTTTCCAAGGAGTTAGATACATGAATAATTTTAATACAAGATCAATATTTGCAAGCTATTCAATCATCTTCCAAGAAAAACCAATAGAATCAACAAATGATTACAATAAAGAGAAAACTTACCAATGCTGATGGATACCTGATCAGTTAAAAAGAATCCAGTGTTTTTGTACAACAGAAATAACCAGCTAGAAAAACAAAATATAAAGTATCTAGAAATCATTTAAGAGTATATGAAACTTCTATGGGAAACATTTAAAACTTTAGTGACAGATATGTTAGATACTAGAAGTTGATATGAATAAATAGAAAATAATCCCTCTCCAAGCTGGGATGACAATATTTTAAAGAACATAGTTCTTAAATTAAGTGAGACATCCAATAATTGAATTTTTTTGAGGAACTTGATAAACTTATTATAAAATTTGTCAGAATCTAACAAAACTAAGAAAGGAGTGGGAAAGGGGACTTGTCCTACTAGGTATAAGGACATTCTGTAAAGATGTAGTAATAGAAGCAATATGGTATTTTTGAAAGAAAAAAAACAGCCAAGGTAACATAGGACAGAGCTCAGAGAGAGAGATCCTGAGAATCTCACACAGGAATAGAATATACAACAAAGGTGGTGCCTCCTTAAAGTAATAGAAGATAATGTAAGTGATGTCTTTGTAACACAGAGGTGGAGAAAGACCTGTAAATCCCAAAATGCCATAACTGAAAAAACTATTGACGAATTTAGTATTACCATGATAAAGATTTTTGTTCAATGCTGCCTGGGAGAAGATATGTGTAATGTCTAAAACCATTGAGTGAAAAATAAGTAGACCATAAAAGGAAACATTGAAATTAACAAGGAAAGGGCAAAAACTCCACTAGAGAAATGAGCAAAGTATGCAAAGAGGCAATTTACAGCAGAAGAAACATCAAAGACTTGCAAAAAGAGAGAGTTGTTTAAATCCACTAGTAATTAAAGAATTTGCACATTGAAAGACACTGTCACTTTACACCCATTAAAACTCTCACTTTATACCATTAGGCTTGAAAACGTTTGCAAGTTGGATAATGTCACTTGTATCTAGGGATAGAACTTTCTCCAGGGTGGGGGTGGGGGTGGGAGTGAAGGGTGGGGAACGGAAGTATAGACTAGTGTAGTCATTCTTTAGAGCAATCCGTCAGAATTAGTGACATTAGGGATACACATAGCTATGCCCCAGCAGGTCTGCTCCTACAAATGAATCCTAAAGAGACTCTCACCGACGTTCTTAAGGTGACCTGCATGAAGGTGTTCATGGCAGCATTCTTTATGCGGGTGAGAGTCGGCTCCAAGCAGACGGGTAGAACATGGAGTAGGCACCTGTGATGGTGCAGTCTTCTCTGTCAACCTGGGAGGCTCCAATCCCCAGTTATTCAGTCAAGCCTCATGTAGGTGTTGCTCTAAAGGAATTCTGTAGGTGTGATTAAGTTCTACAATTGTTACTGGAAAGGGTTCCCAATCCAGACCCCAAGAAGGTTCTTGGACCTCTTGCAAGAAAGAATTTGGTGGGTAAAGAGTAAAGTGAAAGGAAGTTTATTAAGAAAGTAAATGAATAAAAGAATGGCTACTGCATAGGGAGAGCAGAGGTGCAGGCTGCTCAACTAATCATACTTATAGTTACTTCTTGATTATATGCTAAACAAGGGGTGCATTATTCAAGAGTTTCCTGGGGAAGGCGTGGGCAATTCCTGGAAATGAGGGTTTCTCTCCTTTTTAGACCATATAGAGAAACTTCCGGGCATTGCCATGGTATTTGTAAGCTGTCATGGTACTGGTGGGAGTGTCTCTTAACATGCTAATGTATGATAACTAGTGTATAATGAGCAGTGACGATGAACAGAGGTCACTTTTATTGCCATCTTGGTTTTGGTGGGTTTTGGCTGTCTTCTTTACTGCAACCTGTTTTAACAGCACACTGAGCCCTGGCTCCCACGGGCTGCCTCCTGATGCCTCTGTCATGATACTTCTTCTTTTTTTTTTTTTTTTTTTTTTTTTTTGAGATAGAATTTCACTCTTGTTGCCCAGGCTGGAGTGCAATGGCGCAATCTCGGCTCACAGCAACCTCCACCTCCCGGGTTCAAGTGATTCTCCTGCCTCAGCCTCCCCAGAAGCTGGGATTACAGGCATGAGCCACCACTCCCAGCTAATTTTGTATTTTTAGTAGAGACGGGGTTTCTCCATGTTGGTCAGGCTGGTCTCGAACTCCTGACCTCAGGTGATCTGCCTGCCTTGGCCTCCCAAAGTGCTGGGATTACAGGCGTGAGCCACCACGCCCAGCCCATGGCACTTCATAACGCTTCAGCAAGAAACACCAGGCAGCTGTTGCCACTGGCCTCCTAGCCCCTACTCTGGGGCTTGGGGGTCAACTCCCCCAGGACTTACCTTCCAAAACCAACTTTCTTCATTTTGTATTCTAGGTACGAGACAGTGATTTACTTCTCTTTTCTCCTCCTCCCTACTGTTCCTCCCCATGTTTTCAGAAAACACTTCTGCCTCCTGTCCCTTCTTGGTCAATCGGTTTTTGGTCAACCCCTGTTCTTGATCCTGTTTTCTCCTGTCCCCAGGATGCAGAAGGTGGTGAACCCAGGAGCTGAGGAAGGAGGTTTCCAGTTCATTTACATTAAGGGCCCTGGGGGAGAATAAAGCTCAGAGCAGGAGGGAGTAAGGAAACATTTCCTTTTTGTTTGTATTTGGTTGGAGTTTCTTATGTTTGAAAACACTGCAGTATCCATGAGTTGGCCTTGTGGAGGGTGTTCCTAGGTAGAGGTGAGAATGGGGAGGCAAGCTCCCAGGCACCAGGCAGGAGGTGTCTTGTTAGCTAACTGGGCAGATGTGGAGGTGCAGTGTCATCTGCATCTCTGGAACTCTTCCAAGGCCCAGTTTCCCCTCACTCAGCCTCTTAAATAGCATTTCCCCTATTGTGGGGATTGGACCCCAGAGTCCTCCAAAGAATCTTCACTGGTTGCCTGCATCGTTGGCTCTGCTGTGATCTAACTGGAGGAGAGACCTGTTTCTGATACTCATCCTCTGATTTATACATATGCATTTTTCCCCTCTGGCCTTTAGATGGCCTCAGGCCCAGCTACCATATGCCCCTGCAGTTTGCATTTTAACTGATGGTAGTTCAGCTGGGGTACTTGTTTTACGGGAGTTTTGATTGATTTACCTGCCCTCCCACCTTCTTTTTAATTCAGTGGAATCTGAGGTTAATATAAGGTTTTTGGAGACATTATAGATCAAAACACCAGTGGCAGCTACTCAAGTCCAATCTCCACTGTTAGCGTCCTCCAACTCCAATTCTTAACTGATATTCTTGCCAACCTAGCTATGGAGTATAGGTTTGCCTTTCCTGGAGAATTAACTGGGTAACTGGGGAGTGTCTCAGGATAGCGTAGGCCAAGCTGGGGAGTAAAAAGGAGGTCGGGCAAAAGGGAGGAGTTTTCTATCCTGTCCCGGGTTTCACATCCAATTTGATATCCATTACCATGACTTTTCTACTTCCCTGTAAATAGGTATGATCTTTATTCCCACTGTATAGTCTGTTCTGTCTTCTCTCTCCTATCAGGCCCTGTTTCTTTTCTCCTTTGTTAATGTCTTGAATTTAGTCCCTCCATCCTTAATCCCTACCCCTCCCCACCATGCAACCGATGGTTTAATCCATGTACCACCAGGGGCAAGTACCACAGAGGCCTCCTTGGGGCACCTTCATATCACACCACGTTTCTGTGGACACGGAATGACTGGCACTGAAGGTACCTTACAACTGGCTCATTATCAGAGGACACTGGTCCTTTCTAAATCTCTAGCCTTTCTTCATGTCCCTTATCACGTGTTTTAAGATGTCTGTGGGAGGCCATCAAGGCAAAAGAGAACTTTAAGTTCCTTGTTCCAGCCCAGAGTTTTGGGAAAGAAAGAAAGAGAGAGAGAGAGAGAGAGAAAGGAAGGAAGGAAGGAAGGAAGGAGGAGGAGAAGGAGAAGGAGGAGAAGAAGGAGAAGGAGAAAGACAAGGAGGAGAAGGAGGAGAAGGACAAGGAGAAGGAGAGTCACGGTGACCTAGGATTAGAAACTTTCTGCCCTTTTGGCTTGCAGACTGCCTTCTATTCCATAACAGCTGAGAAATCTATGAAGCTGAGATTCTGAAGGGCCCAGCTTAGGTTCTTCCACTTAGGCCTCAGTTCCCTTCCTTTTCCAGTGGCAGCCTTAGTTCCCATGGCCCTGAAACACACACATTTCTCCCTTCCTTTCCGAGAAGCCTCTAGCCCCCCCAGAGCACTTAGTGCATCCTTTTTACAAGTGGAAGAACTGGGATGGCTTTCCAAAGTCTCTTAGAAATGAAGTTCTTTCTCTGTCAAGCTTTGCCCCATGGAGCAGGAGCGAAGGTGTTTTCATTGTCTTGGGGCTCGGAAACCACTTCTCCAGGCTTCTCCCCCCGCCACCCCTATAGGAACAGGATCTAGCCTTAGCTTCTGGGCAATCGGCTACCTTCCCTCTACTTCCTACGAGATCTTCTGGCTTCCTTTGAGCTCTGCTGGGCTTGGGGATGTTAGTTTTTTAAAATTTCCCAGCTCATTTTTCTCTTCTGGCCAGTTTTTTTAAGACAGCGGAGGCAGGGGCGCAGTGTTCTGGTTTTTTTCTTTTTGTTTTGTTCTAAGAAAGCATTTGCCTTTCTTCCTCTCCTAACATAACAATCGTGGTAACAGAATGTGACTGCTGATTTACTGATGTATTTAATGTAAGTAAAAAAAGGAAAAAAAAGAAAAAAATACCCAATACAGCTATTTTCATTGTATTAGATATTATAAATAATCTAGAGATGATCTAAAACATGAGGGAGGATGTGCATAGGTTATATCAAATACTATGCCATTTTATTTTTGAGTCAGCGTCTTGCTCTGTCACCTAGGCTGGAGTGCAATGGTATGATCTTGGCTCACTGCAACATCCGCCTCTGGGCTCAAGCTATCTTCCCACCTCAGCCTCCTGAGTAGCTGGGACCACAGACATACACCACCATGCCTGGCTGATTTTTGTGTTGTTTGTAGAGATGGGGTTTTTCCATGTTTGCTCATGGTCTCATACTCCTGAGCTCAAGTGATCCTCCCACCTCGGCTTCCCAAAGTGCTGGGATTACAGGTGTGAGTCACTGCACTCAGCCTATGCCATTTTATATGACACTTGAGCATCCTTGGATTTTGGTATCTGTAGGGGTTGGGGGTGGTTCTGGAACCAATTCCCCATGGATAGCGAGGGATGACTGTACTTCATCTTGGTGCTCAGTTGGGGAAAATGCTGTGGTGTGGCCACAATGGCTGGTTGCTTCCCTATGTCTATTCTCCTCTTCTTTCACAGTAACAGACCCCAGTTTTGTTTGAGGCATAAATAAATGAAAAATGGTTCTACCTCTTTTGGAGTCAGCTTTTGGCCAATAAGACATAAGCTGAAATGTTGTGTGAAGTGTCTAGGAACTATCTTCAAAAGACAGAGGCATAACCTTCATCCTCCCATCCTCTTTCCTGTTGTCTGGAATGAAGATGTAACAGCTGGAGCTTTAGCAGCTGCTTTGGATGATGAGGCAATGTACTGGGAACAGGAAGGGGCTAGATAGAAGTAGCCTGGGCCCTGGCATCCATGGGGTCACTATACCTGTCTCCCAAATAAACCTCTGATGTGGAGGCTCCAGACTTTTAATGCCAGAGACTAAGTCAGGACTTCTTCCAGAGCCTAACCATCTGAGGTGACTTTATGTGAGATAATAATGTATTTTTATGGTTTAAATTCTGAGGTTTGGAGGTTTTTTGTTACAGGTAGCTGAACCAAATCCTAACACACTTAAGGAAGGGAGATTAAGACTATTGGTTGATCCACGCTGGTGGCACAAGATGCAAGTATTGATGAGTAGTTGGTGCAGGAGGTGTGAGGAAAAGAGAGGTTCAGATGCCACCCAAGTTTTATGCTTGAGTACTGTACTGGCAGAGCTGGAGGTGGGGAGAGTACATCAGGGAATGTACTGAGCTTGGTTTGGGTCAGAGAACACTCAGGCTATTGGAAATGGGGACCTGGGAATTAAGGAATAGGCCTGGGGTAGAGATTACACTGAAGTAATAGGTAGAGACATACAATGAGTGAGATCACCCAGGAGTATAAGTTGCAACGTAAGATGGTAATCAGTTACAACTAGCAGGCAAGAAGGGAACCAGGAGGAGCAGGGGAGTGGGTGGTGTGGTGGGAGGCACAGGGGAGAGAACACAGACAGCAGAGCAGCCTCCCCAGACGGAGAGACGGGGTGGGTGCCAGCCAGCAACACCAGCTGCTACTGTTCATCAGGCAGCCCCTGGCCAGGTGTCCACACTTATTTTTCTAGCAAAAATCCCAAGTGGGAAGGAAGTTTTAGGGAAGTGATGGGCACTGGCACAGCAGGGAGGAGGCAAAGGCTTAGAGGTGCTGCCAGGAGCAGAGCTGACAGTTCCTGAGTCCAGGTGGGTGGGGAGTGAGTGTCGCCTGAAGGGGCCTGGGGAGAGGGTACCTGGAAGGGGTGAAGATCAGGGCAGAGATTGCCATGAGGATGGGGACCAGGGTCCATGGGAAGGCAGGAGGAGTGAGGAGATAAAGGGTGGTGTTTGGGGTGGGCGCTCAGAGCTTAGAGGTGGGCACAGATGTGGGTGCTCGGTGCTTCCTCTGGGTGTTCGGTGAGCCAGTGATGGCCTGCAGCAGGTCCCTGGCCCGGGAAGCTGAGGATGAGACTCGCTGGGCTGTCTGAGGAGGGAAGGATGCCGAGGCCCTCTTTCCCAGGGTGGGGGATGCCCAGCCGACTCCTTTATAGCCCCTCTGATTCTGGCTGTTCATGCCGGGACCTTGAGCCCATTAGCAGGCACTCTCACTGCATCCGTGTTCTAGGCAGGCGTCTTCTCGGTGCTCTGGGGCTTGTGCTTAGCTTGGTTGTGGCTCATGTGCTTGTGATACCAACTTGGAAGGTGCTGAACGCAAAGGGAGGTCTGTGGGACTCTGGAGCCCTAGAAAGAGGGGCTGACTTTTGCGGGAAAACTTATTCAGATGGCCTGACTCAATTTACCTTTCAAGAAAAGGTGCGATATGGTTCCCACTCAAAGCACCCAGACAGTTTCCATGGAGGCCCCGGAGGTTCTGCATATTCAGAGACTGCTGCTATCCCTTCCCTACCCAGTGAGCATCAGGGCCAGACCACAGCTGGCTCAGCCATCCTGCCTGCAGGGAGACCCACAGCTGCTGGCTGGCACCTGCTCCCCAAGGGTAAAAGCTGGCTCCTTCTCTGACGCTCACTGTTGTTGCTTGAGTTTGGCAAATGCCTCCCACAATATTTACTCCAGCATTCCTGCTCGCCAGGGGATTCTTAGTACACAGTCCCTAATGAGAGGGTCTCAGAGCTCCTGTAATAAACAAACCCGCCTTCCATGGCTCACCCAGCACAGTTCAAGGTGACTGGGCCGAGAGTCCTTTCCTGAAGGGTCCAAGGAACCTGATCTTGTCTGGCTCAGCCACCTGGCCCTGACGGCCCTTTCTGCCCCTGGTGACCTGATTAACTACAAGTCTATTCCAGATTCCTTCTTACTTAACCCCCTGTCTACAGTGACTCCTCTCACCACATAAGAGAAGATTATAAAATTCAAAAGGCCCGAAAGATCCAACATGTTCAAGTCTATAAAAACAAATCTGCCCTAAAATGCAAATCCTAATAGTGGATCGGGATCCAGAGTGTTCCGAATCATGAATGCATGATTCTTGTCAAAATGAAGCTTTTGGGGAAAGTACATCTCCCTAAGATTTCAGCTATGTCCTTTTGTTGTTGGTAAAGTAAAAAACAACTTTTTCTAGTTTTTTAGTTTTCTATCTTAGCGTAATGACTACCTGCAGCTAACTCGGTGCGTTGTAATTTTTTTTTTTTTAAGAGCAGAAGGGTATGACCTCTATTTTCTTTTTTTCTTTTTTTTTTATTATACTTTAAGTTTTAGGGTACATGTGCACAACGTGCAGGTTAGTTACATATATATACATGTGCCATGTTGGTGTGCTGCACCCATTAACTCATCATTTAACATTAGGTATATCTCCTAATACTATCCCTCCCCCCTCCCCCCACCCCACGACAGGCCCCGGTGTGTGATGTAAAACCTCTCTTTGACTATTTGGGTCCAGGTAAATGGCTTGGCTGCCTTTCCGCACAGAGTGACCCAACTGATTGGGGACGCTTGTTTGTAGCCGACACACCCATGTCCACACACTGTCCCTACCTGGCTCGCTGGCCTGGGTGGTGACGCCTAATCTTGAGTATGGATGCCCGCTGTCTTGAACATGTTTCTTTCCTTAAAACCTTCAATTAGAGGAATGCAATGGGGATTTTCATCACACTGAATACCACATCTCAGCGGCAATTACAGAACAATGAAGACAGATCAAAACTTGTCAGTAGACAGACATTTAGAGAGAAAAACCTTTTCAATATTTTGAAAGAAAAATAAATAGGACTCAAATCAACATACACATACTCGTGCATCATTGGAACTTCTCTGCTAAGAGGGATGTGTTGAGATCAAGGTTCACGTGAACCCCAAGTAAATAAATGCTATCAGGGAAAGCAAGTGGCAGTAGAGGTGGCAAGGGGCGGAGGCTGATGGTGTAGCTGGTGCCAGATGGGGTCCTGAATTCTCTGACCAGAAGTCTGGAGTTCCCTGGGAAATCTCGCCACACTGTCCACGTAGAGATGGGGGTATATTATAGTTGGAGTTCTTCAAAGAAACAGAATCAATAGGCTGGAAATTAGGGAGGAGTTGGTGTTGTTGTCTTGGGTCTGAGTCTCACAGTGATCTGGAAACTGAGTCAGGGTGTCCATGTTGCTGTCTTCAACAGAATCCCTTCTTCTTCGGGAAATCTCGGTCTTTGCTTTAAGGCCTTTGACTGGGTAAGACCCACCCAAATTATGGAGTGTCATTGGCTTTATTCAAAGTCTTCTGATGTAATTGCTAATCATATCTTAAAAAAAATAAAAGCCTTCGTAGCAACATCCAGACTAGTGTCTGGCCGAATGACTGGGGCCATATCCAGACAGGTGGACACATAAAATTAGCCATCACAAGGGGGCAGCCTTTCTCCCTGGACCTCTGCTGCTTGGATGGGGTTTCTGATGTCACATTCCCTGCTGGCGAGTCCCTTAGCATGTCCTTACCTTACTTTCCTCATTTCTGAAATGGGATCGTAATCGCTCCTTCCCCAAGGGGCTGCTGTAAAGGCTGGGCGTGGTGAGGCTCCGACAGTACCTGCTCCTGGCCAGCTGCTGCGGGGTGCTTGTGAGAGATGAGCTTATTCAGGCACGTGATTTAGTGTCTTCTCTCTGGTTTCCCCCCACCCGCTATTTCATGGGGTGACCCGGTTTTTATGTTCCTTGTTTCTTCGGGTGAGGTGAGTGTGAGTTATATTACATGGTCAAAAGCGGAAGCCATTTGTAAGAAACTTCCCTCCCTGTATTTGAGAAAAGTGGAAACCAAGGGTGGAAGTTTGCTGGATGTTCAGAGGTAGGTCCCAGGTGTGGAGGGGACTTGGGGATCCCTGGGGGGATGGCCTGGCTGCAGAGGGAAGAACTTTGAGCCCTCAGAAGGACCAGTCCCCAGGCAGGGCTTCTGGAGTTCCCATTGGGGGGCAGCAGAGTTCCTGAACTCCTTAAGGGTCCATTGGGCTGGACAGTGGGCGTCCCCACAGTGACCAGGGCAGGCCACTAAGGGAGGACTCTGGGGCCTCCCTGATGCCTGGCTGAGATTCAGTTTCCTGCCTGATGGCAGATGGGAGACTGAAGTTAGAATTGAATGGATTTAAAGAAAATAAAGAAATGACTTGGTCTTACTTTCTTGTTTGTTAGACTAAAATTTACATCTGCCTCCACTGGACCGTTAACAGTCATCATCATTGTTAGTTTGTTAGTTATTCCCACCAATAGCCAGAGTCACAAGATTGTGCTGACTTATCCACATCGTCCCCTTGTTGACACTGTGGCCTTGTCTGGACTGAGTAGAGCTTCCCTTCTCTGCAGGGACACCTGGCCCAGCATGGCAGGCCACAGAGCTAGACTTCATTAGCTCTAGCTCCAACCCCATGGAGAGAGGGGCACAGCTTCTCCTGCCCCGTGCCTCCCAGCAACCAGGCCAGTGCCTGCACCCACTTGGTCTTGCAGACAAGGCTGAGCCAGGAGGGGCAGCACCTCTGTCCATTAACAACAAATGCTGCAAAGGTGACCGACCCCATTGCCTTTCTCCTGTGGCCGTTCCAATCCATCTCGTTTCTGGGAATAGACCCTGCCCCCTGGAATCTCGCCCAGTGTCTCCCAGGGGCCCCTGGGCTTGCTTCCTGGGCTCTATCCTTCTCCCTTGCAGGCAGCAGCCCCTCTCCCTCTTGAGGACTTGGGGCCTCATAGTCTTCACTCTGTCTGGGGTATCGAGGCCATGAGGATGCTGGAGTTGGAAAGGACATAGACTCTGTCATGCCTCCTACCCTTTAATCCAGAGACCTCTTCAACACTCCTCACTCATGGGCGTTCAGCCGTTGGATACCCACTGTGATGGGGAACTCACTTCTTCCGCAGGGTGATTTCTCCCTTCTCCCAGAGCTCCATTCTGTAGAAAATTCTTCCTCACACTGGCCTCCTTGTAACTTTCCATCAGGGGTCGTGGCTTGGCCACGTTCAGACACAGAGGGCCGACCCCCTGTGAGGGGACCATCCCTAAATGTTGAGGACCTTTGGTCCACACACAGGAGGTCTGTGGGATGACACCAGGCTGTTGACCAGTGTCTGTTCCAGAGGGGACAAAGCCCCAGTGTGTGGCGGAGGGAGAGGGAGAGGAGGGCTCAGTGCTGTAAACAAGTGTGCTGAGGAGATGAGACCTCGATTCCTTGCATAATTAGAAGCCTTTCTGAATTTGTCTCTGCGTCCAAATGCACAATGTAGCAGAGAGCAAAGATGGAACACGTCATCCGTCTCCCTGAGAAGGGCAGGAGGACCAGCCAGGCTCAGGCATCCTCATGTGCTCAGGAGAGAAAAACCAACACAGTGCTCATCGCCAGATGAGTGGATA